>NC_047569.1:4012500-4632500 GCF_011004845.1 Esox lucius
TAGCATCATACTTATCAGGCAAGGATCTCTGGAGGTCTCTTACCTGGGCACGGCTCGACTCCACACAGTCGACAACAGGAGGCGCAGCCACACCGGCTGGCTCAATAGGGCTCTCCCCTCCCGACCGTGCTGCCATGTGTGACATCATCTCACCAAACGCTGTTACCAATCTATACTCTAGCTCCAGCACACAACCCAATGCTCCCCCTCCCCCAGCCCAAGGGCATAGGAGCCGAGGTGACATGTCACCCCCAATATTAGAAACGGGTTAAAGTGTCACCCCCAATAATGTTGTTTTGCGTAATACTTACTTCGCTTTGGAACTTGTCAAGTCTCTGTTGCGGCCCGAATCCAACATTCTCATTCATTCTTTCATGACGAGCAATGTGTGTAGGCTAGCTAAGTGTATTAATGTAGCTGTAAGTTTTGTTTTCACAGTAAGTACAACGTGTATAAACGTCAGTATATTTTCATAGCTACAGAACGAACAAATGTGATAAAATATAAGCTTTCTTCTGGCTGAAAACATAGGTAAGGCGTAATTAGCTAGCTATGTTTTTTTTCTGTTTAATCCAACAAATGTTACAGTACTAGTAGCATGCTTGCTTCATAACATAGTCGTTCCTATGGCTGTGTGAAAAAGTGTTAGTGAATGATTTGAAAGGAAGAACGCCTGCAAAAATGATTTGCACAATCTATGTTAGTCTTCACCATAGGGTCTGCAAGTAGCTAGCTAAGTAATGGATGTGCCACCATCAGTCAAGAATGAGAGTGTAAGTAGCTACAGTGGATATAAAAAAAAGTCTACACACCCCTGTTAAAATGCGACCTATAATGTGAACAATTCAATTGAAAAAAAAAGTGAAATCTTCTAGGGGAAAAAATTAAAATGTTAAAATAAAAGCCTTACAATAACCTGGTTACATAAGTGTGCACACCCTCTTATAAATGGGGATGTGGCTGTGTTCAGAATTAACCAATCAAATTCAAACTCATGTTAAATAAAAGTTGTTTCACACCTGCCATCATTTAAAGTGACTCTGATTAATCACAAATAAAGTTCAGCTGTTATAGTAGGATTTTCCTGACATTTTCTTGGTTGCACCTCAGAGTAAAATCCATGGTCCGCAGAAAGCTTCAAAAGCATTAACAACACTGCACATAACCCAAAGAAACCCATACACACAGTGAATCATGGTGGTGGCAGCATCATGCTTTGGAGCTGTTTTTCTTCAGCTGGAACCAGGGCCTTAGTCAGGGTGGAGGGAATTTTGAACAGTTCCAAATACCAGGCAATTTTGGCACAAAATCTTCAGGCGTCCATTAGAAAGCTGAAGATGAAGAGGAAGTTCATTCATTGCAACGGTATTCCCTGATAGCATTGGCCAATTTCAGCCGGATTATGTGCTCTACCACAAAGCAAAAATGGTTCAGGAGTGGCTTGAGGAACACAACAACGAGTTCAATGTGTTGATTTGACCTCCAAATTCCCCATATCTCAATCCAATCGAGCATCTGTGGGATGTGATGGTCAAACAGGTCTGATCCATGGAGGCCACACCTCGCAACTAACAGGACTTAAAGGATCTGCTGTTAACGTCTTGGTGCCAGATACCACAGCACACCTTCAGAGGTCTAGGGGAGTCCACGTCTCGACAGGTCAGGGCTGTTTTGGCAGCAAAAGGGTGACCTACACAATATTAGGCAGGTGGTCATAATGTTATGGCTGATCGGTGTATCTCAAGAGCTGCTTTATTCCATCTTCAGAACATTTCAAAAAATCAGAAACGTTTTATCAAAAAGTGATGGAGAAAAGCTTTTGTTACTTCTAGATTAGATTACTGCAGTGCTTCGCTCTGGTTACCTTGATAAATCAATTGATAAATAAATAAATAAACTTTAATTAGTGCTGAACACAGCTGCTAGAATCCTAACAAGAACTACAAAATTTGGATGTGTTACTCCAGTACTAGCCTGTTCACATTGGCTGCCTGTTAGGGCTAGGGCTGTTTTTAAGGTTTTATTGTTAACGTATAAAGCAATACATGGACTTGCTCTTACTGACCTTACTTGCTGAAATGATCCAGCCATACATACCTAGACGTAACCTAAGATTGCAAGAAGCAGGCCTTCTAATTGCACCTAGAATTTCTAAACAATCAGTTGGAGGCAGGGCTTTCTCTTATAGGGTTCCACTATTGTGGAATGATCTGCCAATGAATGTTAGAAATGCAAACTTTCAAGTGTCAACAAAAGACTCATCTCTTCAACATTATCTATTATTAAGTGCAATCTGGCCCAGGGGTGTGAAAGTTAGCGGAAAGGCTTGATACTGTCCACCCATGCGGTCTTGCCGGGTGGGCTCTCATTGCCACTGGGATGCCCTCACTCCAATGCCATCCGAGGGAGAAGTCACTGGCTTGTTGTTGTCTCTCTGTTGCGCCCATCGTGCAATTGGAGTGAACTCTGCTGGCAATACTCATAAGGTTTTGCTCTGTTTAAACTTAGGAGGACATGAGGTCTTGGCCCACACCTCTGAAGTACCATGCTTGAAAGACTCGTAGCTGTCCCTGACAATATCTGATGGTTCCAGCTGCCACTCTGCTGACCAGCCCACAACCTTTAAACTTTGAAACTTGAAACAGTAGAGATTATTAACCAACATTGGGGGACAACAGTGTTACAGACAAGAGTAAAATATAGCCTAATAGAAACAGTTTAAATAAAATGAAATTTTCTGACATTTAAGTATAATGTGTTGGAAATTAAATAATATAATCAATTAAATAAAGGCAGAACATGTAAACAGAAATGTGTCCATAAAACTACTTAAGAATTGGATGCTTCAACGTATGCAAAGTAGGTCAAACACAAGGTGACTTGAACGATAACAGGAACTTGTTTAATCAAGCAGTTAATGTAAGTAGTTTTAATGTAGGACGGGAACTGTCACATTTGGTGATTGATTGACAGGTAGGCGTGTCAATCTGGTGTGACATATGTTAGGATGGAACTTCTGGTGTGATGTATGCTAGCGGTGGGACTTATGGTATTATGCATGTTTTGGGCAGACCTTTCGGTATGACGTATGTATGTCCAAGGGATGAAATATGGTATAGGGGGTGTGTGGTATGTAATTTATGGTTGCTTTAATGTTTAACAATAGGACACCAGGGTTTGGGAATGTTCAATTCCCAGACATTTGATGTTACGATAAATAACAATAAGTTTGATGTTTAATACTGGGGCGCCATGGGTTCAGGAATGCTAATTCACCAGGCATTTGATGTTACGATAAGATGAGGCTGTAATAGATGTTAACCTTTCATGTTTTTTACAATGCTTGTGTAACATGGAGTTGTGCAATGTGTGATTAACAAGTATAGAATTTCACATGTAAGAGCATTCACTTTGCTTTTTAGTGTAAGATATAAACAGGGGGTTGGGACTTCAGCCCATAATTATTTTAACATGAAACAGGTCTTAAGATCACATCTGCCCATTGTATCGGTCTACAAAATAAAAACGTTCCTTAGTAAACATCCCATGTTTTACACAAGGTTTGTGATCCACCACAGCATTACTTAAATACACACGTCGTGTGGGTGATGCTGGTATCATGAAGCAACAAAATAAACCTGGGTAAATAAGACACCATGGCTAGCTTGAATATATCACGATTGGTGTAAACATGTTGTAAAAAAAACCTGATAACTTTGGTACATGTACATGTATGAGCAATGATGTTTTGTCAAATAAAAATGGGTATTTTAAGTTAGCATTAACCTTTGAGGCCCATTATATGACTAAACGTTACAAACTTACCCGAGAAGGTTGAGTTTAATTTGCATGAACAAAGCTGATTTGCTGATAGCTTAGGATATGTTATTTCGTGGAGATGGTCTCGTTATTCGGAAGTGAGAGGTCGCTGGCGCTGCTTATTTTGCCGCTTTTCTGTCTGCTACTCTTGTGTTCCTGTTTGTTTGTGTTCGCTGTACCCCTGCCTCTGTACCTCTGGACAGCTCCTCAGCTGGTTCCCGAAGCCGCCTGTGCTCCTCGACCGGACCGTCGCCTCGTCGGTTAGCCGCTAGCTGGCTGTCCCTGTTCACCAAACGCGTGGCTAATCCTAGCTGCTACAGTGGCTAACCCGATTGCTGACCTCCTTCTCACAGGCAACCTCCACCAGATGCGAGCCGTGACCAAGACATTCATCTCCTCCGGTCATGCCGTGGATCATTCTGGCACTCACATCATTTATCCACTCTGTGCCCCTAGCCCACGGCTAACCGCTATCACGGAGCTCTCAGTCCCTCCGCCCGGCATCATGTTCAAATATTCAACTCTGCAACTGGTCGAACTCGTCAACTACTCCATTCCATCCTGCATCCCAGTCATCAAACAGCTTGGACTTCTACGTCGACCCCGTTACATCCACAGAAGCTCTTGCCGTAAGTTTGTTTTCTTCCACCATGGACAATCCATTCCATCCATCTGGTCACCTGCACGCTCTGTCGGACCTGTCTCATGTCATCAGAATACTGCACCCAGTGGATCACATAGGGCTGAACACACCGTCTGGCTGCACAGAAAACCTGGACTGGACTGCAGTGCCTTCCGCACTTCATATACACTTAATCATACTCTCCAATTATCTGCAAATCCGCTCACTGTCCCCCGGCAAATGCAATACCCCGAAACCCCACCGACCATACAAACT
Source organism: Esox lucius (assembly GCF_011004845.1). Classification (NCBI taxonomy): domain Eukaryota; kingdom Metazoa; phylum Chordata; class Actinopteri; order Esociformes; family Esocidae; genus Esox; species Esox lucius. Next base: position 4,017,218 of record NC_047569.1, read on the forward strand.
GCTAACCGGGACAACCTCAGATCTCTCCAGCCTGCCCCCATCCCACCACCCTCTCACCATGCCAACTTTGCCCTCCTCAACACCCGATCGCTCAACAATAAAGCCCCTACCCTCCATGAACTAATCCTAGACAACACTCTGGACTTCCTTCTGCTCACTGAAACCTGGCAACAACCCAATGACTTCTTCTCCCTCAACCAAGCATCCCCCCCTGCTACAACTACATCTGCAAACCCTGTCCCTCCCGCCGTGGAGGTGGCCTCACTGTTATCATCAATCAAAACTTTCAGATCACAGAACTCACCCTCCCCTCAGTATCATCGTTTGAATATCTAGCCTTCAAAGCTCTTTCCTCCATGACAATGATCCTCATTTACCGGCCACCTAAACCAAATCCCTCCTTCCTCTCTAATTTTACTGAACTCCTCAAACTAGCCTCATCTCTCTATCCACGTCTGCTGCTACTCGGTGACTTAAACATCCACATGGACTCCCCCACCTGCAAGCTCTCATCAAAATTCACCATTTTACTGGATAACTTCTCTCTCACCCAACATGTCACATTCCCCACCCATGAAAAAGGACACATCCATACCATGGTGCTCGACCTCCATCCATGCCTCTTTCCCCTCTCTGATCACAAACTGATACGTTTCAACATCCCTTCTCCAACTCCACGCCCCTGCCTCCTCAGAGAAATCACCTTCCACAACCTTAAATCAATCGATCCCCACCATCTCTCTGACCTGCTCTCCACCACTCTCCACCTGGACTCAACCCTGACCCCACCTGATGATCTCACAAACCACCTCAACTCCACCTTGTCTACCTCCCTCAACACTCTGGCCCCCCTCAAAACAAAAACTGTCACTTTTAACACCTCTTCACCCTGGTACACACCTGCACTCCGGAAAATGAAACAAACTTGCCGCCAACTTGAACGTCTGACTAAGAAATCATCCCTCACAGTCCATCATGAAGCCTATAAACTCCATCTCACTGCCTACAAAGACGCCCTCATTGCTGCCAAATCTGCCTACCTTTCCACCATCTTCACCGACCCCTGCCAAAACCCCAGAACCCTTTTCTCCACCTCTCACCTCTCAGTATCTACTCCAGCACCCACCATGGACCCTCCACTCCCCATCTCTCCTGATCTCTCGACCCCTCCTCCTCACTGCCTCCTCTCCCAGTTTGACCCGGTCACTCCTCCTGAAATCTCTAAACTCATCAGCTCTTCCAAACCCACTACCTGCTCCCTTGACCTCCTCCCTACTCCACTCATGAAGTCCTGCCTCCCCGTCCTATGCCCCTACCTCACTAAAACTCCTCACTGTCCCTTGGAACTGTCCCCTCTGCCTTCAAAACTGCCGCTGTCACCCCAATCCTTAAAAAACCTGGTCTGAATCCCTCCTCCCTCAACAACTACCGACCAATATCCAACTTCCCATTTCTGTCTATAACCCTGGAACGCATAGTTCCAACTACAAACCCATCTTCATGCTAATAACCAATTAGATCCCCTCCAATCTGGCATTCGCCCCCTCCACAGCACTGAAACAACTCTCCTCAAAGTCCTAAACAACCTCCTCACCTCTGCTGACACCGGTTCCCTCAACATCCTCATCCTCCTCGACCTGAGTGCAGCCTTCGATACCGTGAACCATAACATCCTGCTCATCAGACTCAAAGACCTCGGTATCGAAGGTACTGCACTCAGCTGGCTCCACTCCTACCTATCCAACAGATCCTACTTCATCTCTCTCCATAACCACACCTCTGCCACAGCCACAGTCAATCAAGGTGTTCCCCAAGGCTCTGTAGATGTATTGATTGTATGAGTTAGTGAACTGTTGTAAGCTGTTGTAACCAATGTAGATGTATTGATTGTATAAGTTAGTGAACTGTTGTAAGCTGTTGTAACCAATGAAACAAAATATAAATTGTTTGTAATATGAGCTGAAACTGAAGGAGCAAGTAGGAGAATAGGAAACCCTGTTCAAGCGGTTGCCGGGGAGAGAAAGTTTTAGTATGTCTGTCTTGTGAGAAACAGGTCACAGGTCAGAGACACACACACATAGTCGGACAGACAACACAGAAACCACAAAGGGGGCAAGGGGATACTTGCAGTTATCCTATAAGGAATAGAACTGGGATTGGGCCAAGGGCACACTTGCTTTGTAAGTTAACGCCTCTATCTTTTTGGGCGTAGTAGAAGTATAAAAATGATGTTTTGACTGTTGATCCTTAGACATTGTGCGGCGACACTTGTCTCCAGAAGCTTCTGTAATAAATGGATATACGATACGGTAATTGACCTGACTCCTGGTGTTTTATTCTCCTTTCCAACAAACCAACTCGGGGAAGTGTTAGACTTCAACAATTTTGGGGGCTCGGTCCGGGATTGGAAAAAGGAGAAGGAATTCGATCTGGTCCAGACAACCTACGCGAGATTCACAGGTTCCGAGCCAGCTCATGATAAAGGTAAGCAGAGCCTGTTATATCTAAATCTGCATATTGGCTGTGAACTAAATTGTGGACCTGTGAAAAACGTAGTGGGACTGGTTTAAATTCAGGAGGTCAGAGGAACGGTCTGTGAGTTAGAGTCTCACTGTAAGTCAGGTTAGAGGCCCGTTACCGGTGTGTGAGTTAGAGTCTCACTGTAAGTCGGGTTAGAGGCCCGTTACCGGTGTGTGAGTTAGAGTCTCACTGTAAGTCGGGTTAGAGGCCCGTTACCGGTGTGTGAGTTAGAGTCTCACTGTAAGTCGGGTTAGAGGCCCGTTACCGGTGTGTGAGTTAGAGTCTCACTGTAAGTCGGGTTAGAGGCCCGTTACCGGTGTGTGAGTTAGAGTCTCACTGTAAGTCGGGTTAGAGGCCCGTTACCGGTGTGTGAGTTAGAGTCTCACTGTAAGTCGGGTTAGAGGCCCGTTACCGGTGTGTGAGTTAGTCTCACTGTAAGTCGGGTTAGAGGCCCGTTACCGGTGTGTGAGTTAGAGTCTCACTGTAAGTCGGGTTAGAGGCCCGTTAATGGTGTGTGAGTTGGTGTCTCACTGTAAGTCGGGTTGGAGGCCCGTTAATCGTTCTAGGGTTGACTACCCTACGCCACTTCCCAAAGGGGACGGTGGAGAGTTGCGAGTTAGAGTCTTGGCAACCAGTCGGGTTAGAGGCCCGAGGACTTAGGGGCACCTCGAAATACTTATTGTGTGTAAAGGTTCAGCTGGGTTAGAGGCCCAGGGAGTTTGGAACTCCCCGAATTTTTTATTAGAGAACTGGGTTCAAGTCCCAAAAGTGTTGGGTCAGGGACCCGTTCAGCTGGGTTAGAGGCCCAAGGAGTTTGGAACTCCCCGAATTTTTTATAAGAGAACTGGGTTCAAGTCCCAAAAGTGTTGGGTCAGGGACCCGTTCAGCTGGGTTAGAGGCCCAGGGAGTTTGGAACTCCCCAAATTTTTTATAAGAAAACTGGGTTTAAGTCCCAAAAAGTGTTGGGTCAGGGACCCGTCAATCATTTGTTAATCATTCTGAGTCTGGGACTCACAGTAACATAAGTCAGGTTGAAATGGACGGGGAGTTTGAGAGAGAACTGTTGAGAGAAGTGTTGAATTGTTTGTTGTCAAGGAGAAGTGAGGAGTAGAGTAAATTGTGTTTTAAGAGAATTCCTGTCTGTTTGTAAGGAAGTGTGTGAAAGGAGACTCCTTGGGAGTGATGCGCATAGTGGATACATTGACAGTAGATGATAGTGATATTTGCTCGAGTTCTAGAAAAGGGACGTCTGGATAGATTGGAAGAAGGGTTAATGAAGAAAATAGCCAGATAGACAAAGATTTAGTGGGAGATGTGCCACGAGAAAGTATTCAACAGTGGACAAAGGTTTTGGTCAAGTTTTGGGTAATTATTTGTGTAAACTGCTGCCCCCGCGACCCGGCCCCGGATAAGCGGAAGAAGATGGTATGGTATGGTATGGTATTTGTGTAAACATAGTTTTCTTTAAAGTGGTTTCATTCAATTGTTTGAAAATATTGTAAAGGTGTGTTGGTTAAGTTTGAATGAGTCCAGTTAAAGGATAGTGAGAGGAGTCAAATAGATAAGACGGCTTTTGGCTGCCGTCCCAGAAAGTAGGGAGTAACTCTAAGCATCCCAATCCAGAACACAGAGACACTCTAGGAGAGAGGTGCAAAAGATGACAGACACACCAAATGAAATTCAGGGAAGTAGATTCCCAATATTAAAATAGATTAAAATAGAGCAAAATCAGGTTCTATATTGTAATATTAAAATGGCAATTGCTTTCCCATTCCAATTGGAGAATTCTGTGTACTCTGAAATTGTATGAAAATTGAGCTCATCTAAATTATGAAACACGACAAAGACATGTCAAATTAGAATCAACTGGCCAGTGTTAAATGTAAAGAAAATGAGTGCAACATTTATGAAACATTGATAAAATAGTAATTCCCAATTTAGGACATTTATAAGAGATAGCCATTAGATTGGGGTTTAAAATTGTTGATTAACACATAACTTTAAATTCAGTAAGTTAATGCTAAACTCTCCAGTCAAGGTTTTAAATTTGTGTTGTGCAAGATTCCATCTTTGTTTCTCACAGAGTAGGAGTCCTGAATCCTGCAACCCTGATACACCTTGTCCAATAAAGGGGTACCTCACACAGATGGCCCAGATCATTCTAAGGCCAAACCAAGCCCAGACCTTTGAGAGACTGCCTTGGGTCCAGAATAAGAATATTGGACACTAATGGTTCCAGCTGCACCACAGTCAAGGAGAGGGTGGAGGAATGGAGAGACGCATGCAGAACAAAGAGGCTCCTACATCCATGACTGTAACAGCCAGGAGCCACTTGACTGGACATGGGAAAATTAAGGAGGAGAAAAAGGGAGGAGAGATAGAACCCCCAGCATATGAAGATTACCTTGTACTCGGTACAGACCGGGCACCATTATATCCAGTGTTACGTTTAGAGAAGGGGATATTGTCTTTAGACACACAGAACAGCAGGCCCATAACTCAATTCACAGGAAAGCAAGATAAGAGAAAGTTGAGTAGGAAGGTGGAGTCAGAGAGCGAGACAGATGCTGAGGAGGTGGTGAAACCGTTCAAGGCAAGGGCAGTGAGAGAGTACGGGAGATACGAGGAGAGGAGGCGACTAGGAGATAATAGACAGGATGAGATTACAGGGGCCAGAAAGAAAAGATCAGGCCGTACTAAAGGCAGGTTAGGTGAGGACTCAAGGTTGGGGTCGGACGATAGTGACACAGTGAGAAGGACAAAAACTAGGCAGAAAAAGGGAAATTCACATAGAGGACGGGTGTTACTCACGGGGCAAGCAGTAGGGAGATGGACTGACTCAGACGAAGACCCTGACGCAGACATTAGCGGAGATGGGAGTAAGGGAGACGCAGACGTATACCCTCTGCCCGCGTACGCCCCCACCAGAACATAAACTACACCATGACACAGTAGAATCAATTCAAAAGACTCAAAATAAAATGTATACACGGTCACAAGCAGGGGAAGCTAGTTGTGCTGGGTTTCAGCTGCCTCTCTTTAGAGTGGGAGGCGGCGAACCGCGATATAAACCATTGGGGCTGGGAGACGTACAGGCACTGGTAGATAAATTACCCCCGATGGGAGAGGGAGGTGGACTATGGTTGTCACAATTTCATAAACTCACAGCTGGTCAAATGTTGGCACTGGGGGACTGGAGGACAGTAGCCGCCCGAGCCATGTCCGCCCAGGCTATGACTGAGATAGAAAAAGGGGCCGCCACTAGGCGGAGCCCTGACGACACTCCTTTCAGTCAGGTGGTCGGGCGCATGGCCACGGCCCTGAGGGATCGATTTCCCTTGCCCGCTGGGGCCCCGATGCCCAAGTTACCTTGGGAAAAAGAGCAACACCCTAGACAGTATCTAGAAGCATGTAAAGACACATGGGCCAAACACACAGGGCACCACCCGGGGAAGGGAGGTCTGCAGCAGGAGTGGTTTAGAAGGGGGGTCTTAGAGGGACTTCCAGAGAAAATAAAAGAGGCAATGATGGCAAATCCTGACTTGCCGGGTAGGGAATCATACGTATGGGAAAGACACATAGTGCATCATTTACAGAGGGCTAAAGATGAGGAGACAGAGAAAGACAAACAGATACAGGAACTGAAAGAGAAACTGTTGCGCTTACAGCTGGGTGAAGCCAAAGTGAGATTCAATGAAGGGAAAAAGAAACACAGACAGATGGCAGCCCTAGGCTCGGGAGAACCTGACACACCCGATTTATACCCTGTTCCCACATGGGCACCCCAACCCCACAGTGGCCGGGGGGCATTCACCGTGCCCTATCGACCAGGGACTCCGAGGGGAGGGTATGGTAGGGGGAGGGGGCGGGGTAGAGGCAGAGGGGCTCCAGGAGCCCAAGTCCCATACGGAGCCTGCTTTACGTGTGGTGACCCGAACCACTGTACCTGGACAATACCCACTCTCTTATGAGGGAGGGTGGGACCAGGAATGACGGCCTACAGGGAGGGGAGGGGACAGCGGGGGAAAGGCAGACCCTATGCTGTCCCTGAATGTCGACGGGAAGGACTTCCCCTTTCTTGTTGACACAGGTGCCACGTTTTCCACCATCACCGCCCCTCCCGTCACAGGACTACTATCCTCCAAGACAGTGGAAGTTGTGGGGTTTGAAGGAGTGGGACAGACCAGTGACATTTCCTCTTAAAACGATACTGGGTAAACAGGCCCTCAGCCATCCGTATGTGGTGTCGGCAAACACACCAGTGAACTTATTGGGGAGAGACTTGTTGATAAAACTGGGGGCTAATATATTGTGTTCTCCAGATGGACTAACTGTCACGTTACCAGACGGGACGTCGGCGGTGTGCGGACCTGAAACCACACGCAAAGGGCAGTACCTGGTACAACCGGTGAAGGGTGAAATAGCAGAGATATACTGGGGACTATTGATACCGGAAAAGCCGGACAAACAGGGTATTTTGTCCCAGTACTTCAAATGGAGGCCGTGGATCTCCCTCCTCGAGCCGTACTTTCCTCCGCCATACCCCCCACATGTAACCCTATTTTATGATCGGCAGGGCGATGAGGTGTATAGAGAGGGGTTTGGGGATGTAGTATGTGGGGACACGTGGCAGGTCGGGTCTAAATTCATATATGTAGGCCCTGAAGGGGTAGCGGCAGATGTACAGTTGACAGAGGAGCAGGAACAGTGGTACATGATGGCGGAGGAGTCCGTCCCGTATGTGGCACTGGCCCTGCATCCTAAACACCAACGGGCTGCCTGCATCCAAGCTACAATGACGGTCCTCACCAGACTGGCAGAGAAAGGGTTGAAGGTATCAAAAGAAAAGCTACAGCTGGTAAGGACGCAGGTCTCCTTTCTGGGCAGAGTAATCTCGCAGAAAGGAGCGGGGCTTTCCCCAGCTCACCGCACAACCATCCTCCACCATCCTAAACACACTACTGTTCAGGAAATGCTATCATTCCTGGGGCTCACGGGGTACAGCCGCAATTACATCCCAAACTATTCAGGGCTCACAGAGCCACTTAGAGCGCTAGTTAAGGAGCAGGGAATGCGTAAACTTAAAGCCACTCTCAATTGGACTTGCCCGGCCGACCAGGCCTTCATTTTACTGAAACAACAACTAGCCACCGCAGCTGATCTGGCCGTACCCGACTAAACAAAACCTTTTTTCTAGATGTTTCTGAAACAGGACAAGTCATGAACGGGGTCCTGTTTCAGAAAAAAGGGGGAGAAGACCTTGAGAGAGACGAGCTAGTGAGACATCAAAAGGGGGCTTCCCCACAAGAGAAAACAATTTGGCAACAGAGAGGAGCAACAGAGACGAGCGGGCTCTGGAGAGGGCCAGACGGTAGAGTAATACTTCCACCAGCCATGCGGGGAGATACATTTGCTGAAGCCCATGGGTTGGGCCATGTAGGGCCAGCACAGATGTTGAGGAACTTGTGCCATTGGTGGCACCCGTTTATGGTAGACATGGTACGTAACGACACTAGGACATGCACCATCTGCACTCACCACAATCCAAAACCGACGATCAAACCTGAGATGGGGGCGTTCCCCATGACGACGAGGCCTGGACAAGAGATAGTGATAGATTACACGGACATGGGGGAAACTGTACGGGGGTGCCGTTACATGTTAGTGTGTGTGGACATGTTCACAGGGTGGCTAGAAGCCTGGCCAGCTAGAAGGGAGTACAGTCAGACAGTGATCAAGTGTTTAGTGAACCAGTACATTCCCAGACACGGCTTCCCAGAGAAAATTAGGTCAGACAATGGGACTCACTTTAAGAACAGTGATTTACAGAAGGTAGAGCGCTTATAGGGCCTAAAACATGCTTTTGGCACTGTGTACCATCCACAGTCCCAGGGAAAGGTAGAAAGGATGAACCAAAACTTAAAAAACAAGTTGGCTAAGATATGTGCACAGACTAAATTGAACTGGGTAGATGCACTGCCACTGGCACTCATGACGATTCGATGCTCGTTAAATCAGACCACTGGGTTCACCCCATACGAGCTGCTGACGGGGAGACAGTTTCCAGGACCAACCGCGGGGCCTGCAGGCCCGGAAGGGGAAAAGTGGCCCAAAGATCACAGAGTGTATTTTGATGAATTGCGAGCTCTCGTTTCAGAATTCACCAACAGAGTCGGAGAAAGGAGGGACCTGCACCTGCTGGACCAGAACCTGCCCCAGGCGGAGTGGGTGTTGCTGAAGGTCATCAAGCGAAAGTGGTCGGAGCCAAGGTGGACGGGTCCTCATCAGGTGGTGGAGAGAACGAGTCATGCGGTCCGCCTGAGGGACAAAGGAGAGACCTGGTACCATTGGAGCCAGTGTACACCAGCGCAGGAGCCAGGGAGGTCGCTAACGGGCCTCATCCAAACCGGGAAGGAGGAGCTTTCCCCAGTGTGGACGGAAGGAGGACCAGCACCAGCCGGGCCGGTGCCAGGAGCGGACCCCAGGACACGGCGGGACTACGAGCGAGTGAAGGAGACAAAGGACGGCGCCAGGGGAATAGACTCTTAGGGGAAGGAACTGAGGAATACTGTAACAAAAGGGGGTATAGGACACCGAGTGGCTCCTACCACTCGTACCAAGATGACAGGGTCACAGAGAAGGGCCTGGGGAGATGATAGTAGAATGAAATGGTATATGGGCATTGGGGGAATAATGATGTGTGTTGTATGTTATTACAGGTTTCCCAGGTTGGCATCGGGTCTTCATTCCCCCAGCGAAGAGGTTCGCGACCCCACCTGAGGACACCTGTTTGAGGAAATTTGGGGGATTGAATTGGACTATGTCAAGGGGTCGCATACGAGCATTCTGGGATAGATAATCCGCTGGAGGAATTGCTGACCTCGATGTTCGGCCAGTGGAAAGGTTTGATAATGTCTGTTCTTTTATCGCTTGCTACATTTGGTGCTATAATGGTTACTTGTGGGTGTTGTTGTATCCCATGCATAGAGGGCTTGCCATGAGAGTGATCTCTACAGCCATTGAGAAGGCTTCAGGACCGCCACCAGGATGCTGATGCCTCTACTGGAGCAGCATGACCCGGGAGAACTGGAGCTTGGCGAATAGGGGTGATCTCTCTGGGGAGAGATCAAAAGGGGGAATTGTAGATGTATTGATTGTATGAGTTAGTGAACTGTTGTAAGCTGTTGTAACCAATGTAGATGTATTGATTGTATAAGTTAGTGAACTGTTGTAAGCTGTTGTAACCAATGAAACAAAATATAAATTGTTTGTAATATGAGCTGAAACTGAAGGAGCAAGTAGGAGAATAGGAAACCCTGTTCAAGCGGTTGCCGGGGAGAGAAAGTTTTAGTATGTCTGTCTTGTGAGAAACAGGTCACAGGTCAGAGACACACACACATAGTCGGACAGACAACACAGAAACCACAAGGGGGGCAAGGGGATACTTGCAGTTATCCTATAAGGAATAGAACTGGGATTGGGCCAAGGGCACACTTGCTTTGTAAGTTAACGCCTCTATCTTTTTGGGCGTAGTAGAAGTATAAAAATGATGTTTTGACTGTTGATCCTTAGACATTGTGCGGCGACACTTGTCTCCAGAAGCTTCTGTAATAAATGGATATACGATACGGTAATTGACCTGACTCCTGGTGTTTTATTCTCCTTTCCAACAAACCAACTCGGGGAAGTGTTAGACTTCAACAGCTCCCTACTCGGCCCACTCCTCTTCATCATCTACATCCTCCCTCTTGGTCAGATACTCCGCCACTTTAACCTCGACTTCCACTGCTATGACGATGACACCCAAATCTACCTCAGCACCAAATCCCCCCACAATCCTCCCCTCTCCCACATCAACTCGTGTCTGTCAGCTATTAAAACCTGGATGCAACACAACTTCCTCAAACTCAACAGCGACAAAACAGAATTCTTCCTCATAGGCTCCAAATCCACCCTCTGCAAAACCAATAACCCCACTCTCACCATCGATGGCACCACTGTCTCCCCAGGCCCGCAACCTTGGCGTTATCTTTGATTCTACCCTCTCCCTTGAGCCTCACATGCGTCAAGTCATTAAAACCTCCTTCCTTTACCTCCGCAACATCGCCAAAATCAGACCCTCTCTCACACCCCCCGCTGCTGAAAGACTCATTCACGCCTTCATCTCCTCCCGACTGGACTACTGCAACTCACTTCTCCTCGGCATCAGCTCTACTAACATCAACCGACTCCAACTGGTCCAAAATGCAGCAGCCCGACTCATCACCCGCTCCAAATCCTGGCACCACATCACTCCAGTCCTAAAACAACTCCACTGGCTTCTTATCTCCCACTGGATCACCTAAAAAATCCTGGTTCTCACCCACAAAGCCCTCCACCATCTGGCCCCCTCATACCTCACTGACCTCCTCTCCACGTACCAACCCTCACGGTCCCTCAGATCCTCCTCAGCTGGTCTCCTCTCCATCCATAAATCCAACCTCCGCAGTTTTGGGGAGCCCCCCTCCCTTCTCATCTGTGTCTGAATCTTGTCTTGTTTGTTTTGTTTTGTTCTGTTTTTATAATCTACCTGCATTGTAAAGTGACTTTGAGTCCAAGAAAAGCGCTATATAAATAACATTTATTATTATTATTATTTCAGGTAAACAAAATGTTTGTAAGCGCGTCTTCTCAAGATTTACAATGAGCATTAACACAAAAAAAAATTCTACGGTAGAATTGTTTAACAGGTAAAGTAACTTGCTTCAAAACTGTAGCATTTGTGAGTTCATAATTACCTGTTTGCTTGTCTTTTTGCATTAGTGATATGCAGTTCCCAAACGATTTGTTTGTTTTGAACAAATCTTTTTATTGACTCAGGACTCACAAGTCGTTTTATCTAGTGCAGGTGGTATTCAAATCTGGCCCGCGAAGACCCCTGTTCTACTGACTCGTTCAATTGTATTGTTCATTCGAATGTATGACAGCAGATTTCTACAACATGATCACTTGGTTCATACCCAGTCCTCCAGCTCAGTTCTCTGATCAGTGTCTATGTACATATGCAGAGAAAAATAGATCAAGGCAGGAACATCAAAAAGACAAGTTTATAACTGAATTGAACGCAGACTATAATAATTAATATAGTTAGTTGATTACTGATGTCATGAAAAAAACAGATGAATACAAGCATGGAGCCGCTGTATTTGCCAAAGTAAAAAATACAAGTTCAGCTTTATCATTCAATAGGCTCTGTGCACAAGCGTATGGACAAACCTCCGCTTTAGCCAGATGTCGGCATATCATTTTCCGGTTTACTTAAGGCGATCACCCGCGTCGCCCAAATTTTCAGTTTTTAGTAGATGTCTCAAAGACCTGCCTAAAATAAGCATTAGTGATGTCCATCGAATTGTTGATGCCTAGTCCCCTGCTCCAACAAGCAAGCGGAACAAGGGATTCAAACTCTACGTATTGAGTTATCTGCACAACTACGAGGGTAAGTAGTTTACTGTGGTGTGCCGGCCGGCTATCGGCTAAGCTAGTTAGCGACGTGTTCCTTTTTAGTGTAGTATTAGGCAGGACAATAGAACGCATAAAAATTCACCCTAGCCTCAAAAACGGCAAAAGAACGCTGGCTGAGCTGGAACGCTCGAGCGTCCGCATAGCAAGTGAATTGAAACTAACCTTCGTTCAGCCTCTTCTATCCTGAATGAAGCTAACAAATTCCATAGCCTCAAAAAAGCACCAAAACAGGTCTCCTCTTTTATTTTACAACTGTAACCTCATTTCACAACTAAACTGAAAAATAACAACTGGCATAGGAAGTAAACATCTGGCCCTATATGGTATTAATTGCGCTTAAACCTGCGTTACGTGGAAGTATATAAATGGCGCCAGCCATATTTTATTAAAAAGAGGACATTCTCCTGATTAAAATGATGCCCCACTTGTACCTTGAAACTTAAGAGTCACGTACATTATATAATTTCATTTTTTTTCGTACAACAGCATCACTCATCTTGTGAATTTAGGTGTTTACTAATGCGGATGAGTATTAGTAAGTAAACCGGAAGCTGCAATGCCGACTTCTAGACAAAAGCAGATGTTCGTCACTACGCTGGTGCGCAGAGCCTATTGCTTCGATGTATGAATTGTGCTATATAAATAAAATTTGCTTGCTTGCTTTGATGTAGCCAACTCAACTCTGTCCATACAGGTAGGCCATGTGATTCTGCCTGCTTTGCATCTCAGACAGTTGCGTTCATTGGTTATCATTGGCTGCTGACGACTTTGACTTTAAGCTAAGAGTGCAGGCAAGGGTGGGTAGAGTACTGAAAATCAGTACTCAAGTATAAGTACTGTTACTCATCCTATAATGTACTCAAGTAAAAGTTGAAGTACCACCTGAAAAAACTACTCAAGTAAGAGTAAAAGAGTACTTGGTCAAAAAAGTACTAGTTACATATTTTGTTCAAGATATTAGTGCCATAGTAACAAGTATTATTTTTTTTAAGAAAGAACAAACGCAAACTGCATTTTTAATGCTTAAATAGGCATTTGTTTTCCAGTCAGCTTATAGTCATGCAGAATAGAAAACCAAATAAATATACTTTATTTATATTATTAATCTGTGTTGCGAATAAGGTTCTTGTGAATTAAGACCATCATACATGTTACTGGTGACAACATTTTTATCATGTGTAGTAATGCTCAGTACATCTTGTCAATCAAATATTTATTATTTTTACCCAGCAAGCAACATGCCAGTGGCCCACCGGCGGCCCACTAGCTTTTTGCCGCTGCGGCTGCCAAGCGTTTCTGCAAAGCGTCCGGCCAGCCGGTGGTGGGCGCTTTTTTTATATAGCACGCATAGCCGTCGGGCCGCCGGTGGGCCGCTTTCAGGACAATGCCTTCTAACAATACCCTGATCAGCGGCTCATCAACGGACCGAGGGCGGCTAGCCGCTTTTATGTACTAAACCCAGCGGGATGCCTCACGCCCCAATATTAGGTTTTATTTATAATAATCCTTTACATTAATTTTGGTCATATCACAAATGACAATGACCTGAATAAAATGCAAACAATTTATTTCAAATAGTGCAAGATGCATACAAAAAAACATGCATTATACAGCAAGCATACAAAATAAACATTTGCAAATTCATTTAAATAAAACATTTACAAAATCAAGAAAACGTGTCCAGCAACAGATATAGTCTAATTACTATAGTATTTGAATGTGAGCTAGTTTCCGTGTCCGGGGATCGGGTTGTCTAGGCCCCCGCCTTCGACTGCCGCCCGATCCTCTCTGCACCGGCCCCTTATGGTCCCTCCTGTGGGTGGTGAGCCCACGGGAGGGCGGCCCCATGTCGCTCGTTCGGGCTGGGCCCGGCCGGGCCCCATGGGGAAAGGCCCGGCCACCAGGCGCTCGCGAACGAGCCCCAACCCCGGGCCTGGCTCCAGGGTGGGGCCCCGGCTGCGCCATGCCGGGCGACATCACAGAACACACGATTTTTTTCTTCATTAAGGGGTTTTTGAACCGCTCTTAGTCTGACCCGTCGCCTAGGACCTGTTTGCCTTGGGAGACCCTACCAGGGGCATATAGCCCCAGACAACATAGCTCCTAGGGTCACTCGGGTACTCAAACCCCTCCACCACGTTAAGGTGGCAGTTCAAGGAGAGGGCAGTCGGGGACAGTGCCTCTGGGATGGCAGACCGGGGTGGTGGTCCCTCTTTTTAAGAAGGGGGACCGGAGGGTGTGTTCCAACTATAGGGGGATCACACTTCTCAGCCTCCCCGGGAAAGTCTATGCCAGGGTTCTGGAGAGGAGAATACGGCCGATAGTAGAACCTCGGATTCAGGAGGAACAGTGTGGTTTTCGTCCAGGCCGTGGAACACTGGACCAGCTCTATACCCTCTACAGGGTAATGGAGGGTTCATGGGAGTTTGCCCAACCAGTCCACATGTGTTTTGTGGATTTGGAGAAGGCATTCGACTGTGTCCCTCGCGGCATCCTGTGGAGAGTGCTTCGGGAATATGGGGTCCTGGGTCCTTTGCTAAGGGCTGTCAGGTCCCTGTACGACCGAAGCAGGAGCTTGGTCCGCATTGCCGGCAGTAAGTCAAACTTGTTCCCTGTGCATGTTGGACTCCGGCAGGGCTGCCCTTTGTCACCGGTTCTGTTCGTAATTTTTATGGACAGAATTTCTAGGCGCAGCCAGGGGCCGGAGGGTGTCAGGTTTGGGGACCACACGATTTCGTCTCTGCTCTTTGCGGATGATGTTGTCGTGTTGGCCCCTTCAAGCCAGGACCTTCAGCATGCACTTGGACGGTGTGCAGCCGAGTGTGAAGCGGTGGGGATGAAAATCACTACCTCCAAATCCGAGGCCATGGTTCTCAGTCGGAAAAGGGTGGCTTGCCCACTTCAGGTTGGTGGAGAGTGCCTGCCTCAAGTGGAGGAGTTTAAGTATCTAGGGGTCCTGTTCACGAGTGAGGGAAGGATGGAACGGGAGATTGACAGACGGATCGGTGCAGCTTCTGCAGTAATGCGGTCGATGTATCGGTCTGTCGTGGTGAAGAAAGAGCTGAGCCGCAAGGCGAAGCTCTCGATTTACCGGTCAATCTACGTTCCTACTCTCACCTATGGTCATGAGCTTTGGGTCATGACCGAAAGGACAAGATCCCGGATACAGGCGGCCGAAATGAGCTTTCTCCGCAGGGTGGCTGGGCGATCCCTTAGAGATAGGGTGAGAAGCTTGGTCACCCGGGAGGAGCTCAGAGTAGAGCCGCTGCTCCTCCACATCGAGAGGGGTCAGCTGAGGTGGCTTGGGCATCTGTTTCGGATGCCTCCGGAACGCCTTCCTGGGAAGGTGTTCCGGTCCCGTCCCACCGGGAAGAGACCCCGGGGAAGACCTAGGACACGCTGGAGGGACTATGTCTCCCGGCTGGCCTGGGAACGCCTCGGTGTCCCCCCGGAAGAGCTGGAGGAAGTGTCTGGGGAGAGGGAAGTCTGGGCATCCCTGCTTAGACTGCTGCCCCCGCGACCCGGCCCCGGATAAGCGGAAGATGATGTTATGCTATGCTATGCTATGCTATGCTATTTGAATGTACTACTAAATAAACATAATACAATACAAAATAAACAAGGGCTATAATGGCAGTAATATACATAAGTATGACCTAGCAGCAATCAATAGTTATTGAATATCATACATACATCAGTTCAATATGCTTATGAATGGTGGTATAACACTACAACTACAGTCAGAATTAAGAACATTCACACAGAGCTATAAATACATTAAGAGGATAATGCAATCATATATAACACTGTACATAGCAGCAGTTAAAAAAACAATTTGTACTAAGTGCATTATTAAATAATAAAGTTTGAGTCAAGCCCAATGAACCACTAATACAAATATACTCAGTGGCATTTTTATATGTAAAAAATTGGTGGGGCACAAGCCATTTCAAAATATAGGTTACATACCAGTTAAACTACAAAACTCCCTCTTGCTACTGATGTGTTTAACACATCAACAAACAGTGTGGCTCCACAAAACACTTTGAACGACAGAGCGGCTTGCTTCTACCAGGTGTTGTAGTACACATACTGGAGAGAGAGATACCTTGTATAATTGCTCTCCTCTCTAACACACATGTAAAATGACCACTGTCACATTTACAAACATAAATTAGGAATGCAACCAAGCTCAGAACCAATGTGCCTACAGGGCCATACGCAAACAGCAATGAGCTCAACACCACTGAAGGCCACAACGAAGCAGAAAGCTTTAAGCTTTTCACGCGCAAGTTTCAAATATTCCTTACCGACCCCCCCCCCCCCCCCCCCAGCGTGAGTTTTTTTGCAAGTGACTTCAGTATTCTCCAGCATTTGAACTCACGCCAGCATTTGAACAGTCACCTTGCTAGGTCAGGAACACTACATGCATTGCATTGCAAGCTTCTCTCGTTGAAGGCAATTCCAGCGTTATGGACGTGACATTTGCAGTCAAAACATAAAATATAAATTCTCAGAAAATGCATTTAATACCAATATATTTAAATGTCTGTTTATATGTCCATACTCACTTAATAAAGGAGCACAGACATTAGAAAAATATCAATCTACACATGCGTTCTATATTTAATATGAGGGAAATACACATGCGTTATGGACGTGACAAAAAAAAGACGCAAGTTTGTGGGAGACAATATACTTTGTTGAAATTCTGTGAATTAAAATGCACAAGCCAAAATAAATAATACCAGCCGAATGGATGAGTGTCGGCTCTCTA
The DNA here is from genome assembly GCF_011004845.1 of Esox lucius. NCBI lineage: Eukaryota > Metazoa > Chordata > Actinopteri > Esociformes > Esocidae > Esox > Esox lucius. The sequence goes on from NC_047569.1 coordinate 4,034,016, forward strand.
TATAACATACATTATTTATTTTATTTTAGTTTAGAAAAAATCCATTTATGAGGAAAAACGGACGTTACGGACGTTACTTCTTTCCGTTATGGACGTGACTGTTCCGAAATCATCACTTGGCTGACGCTGGAAAACTTGAACAGAGACCTTTTTGTGTGTCTCTTTTTATTTGAAACAACAAACATCTGAGACATCAGTAAGGTAAGTCTGCACAATTAATCAAATTTAAACTGAAATCACTGTGTTATAGATTAGTTCACGCATATCTCTCATGCTGCTAAACTGTAACCGGCACGTGAGCATGTTCAAAACTCAATTCGGGCATGATATTGCTTGCTTGATAATGTGTTTTTATCATCAAGGTGTTTACTTTAGACCCCGAAAGATACGGATTTGATAATGCTAAGATACATAATCATTATATATGCAGTTTATCATATCGATATTCTCCGGAGTTAAGAGCACCGGTTTCCCCTCAGTCCCGTCAGTGAATTGAAACGCTGTCTGATTGTAACAGTGTGTTGGCCTGTGTCTATATAGAACAAACAGTCTGGAGAGCGTTTTTTTTTTTTTTTGCATGCAAAAAAGCAATCGTGTCACAATGACCGCAATATTATGTTTTGTGTCAAACTAATCGCAATGTTTATACCCGTTTTGCGTTGTTGAATGCGCAATCGTGCTTTAAAATAGCCACATTATTGCAAAATTAGCAGATGCATTGAAATAATAATTGAAATGTTATTGTCTTAAGTCAAAATCACAATGATTACTTCATTTCATTAGGCCCGATGGGTTTTTGCCACGTTTATATTGGTTTGGATGTCAGGAGGATCAAGACGATCTGTGTGAAAGAGACGCCCAAAAAAGGTAAGCATTTAAAGTGAATACACAGTATTTTTATTTATTGTTGTTAACTGTGAACATAAATAATTGCTTTTTTTTTTTTTACAGGTCAACATCTAACTGATTATTGCTAAACATTCTGTAAGCATAAACATTCAAGAGGTAAGAATACAGTATTTATCCCTTATGAACATGAATCATTATAAATTTAAGATAATAAAATAAATAATTTAATTCCAGACAGAATCTTAACTTTTTACATCTCATTAAATATTGAAAATATGTTCTAATCATCTAATTTAAAATAATTTAAAGCATCAATCAAGGGTAAACAACAAACAATGAAAAATATGTCCCAAACGAGGACAAATGTTGATTAATAAGATTACTTTTCTTTTTCTATTCTGCAACGACTGCCTCTCCAAAGTGATACCTCCCTCTGTTGTCTATTTTTGGGTTGAAAGTCTCAATCACTTGGTCAGGTGTCACCCAAGCCTTATCTTCCATCACAGGTAAGATGTAGACAAATCCAGTACTGTCATTTCTTCTTAAAAACCTTATTTTCAGTGCCATCTGGTCTTGGTTGTTGACAAGTCCAACAAACTGTCTGACAGATTTGTTTCCCCTGAATTGGACCAAGACACAGTCTCCAGTTTTGATGTTCCTTGCAGCTGCTGGGTGGAGCTCAGAGGACTGCTGTGCGGGACTTCCAGCAGATTTGATTTCTGAGGGCAGAAATCTATGGACATTTGACTGTTCTGCCTCCGAGTAGATTTCGTGACGCACTTCTCCCCAGGTGACTGGCTCAAAATGATGAACTGACTGAGTGCCTGAAAGAGCTGTGGTAATGGCCCATCTATCAGCCAGCCTATGATGCTCTATAAAATCAGAGATTTCGGTGGATGTAATAATCTTGATTTTAATGTTTGGGCAACTCTTCTTTGCAGAATCTGCAAACGAAGCAGCATCTGTCACAAAGATAGCCTGCCTGCTGAGGACATCAGTGTTAACCGCACGCTTCACTGTTGCTCCCACACCATCCACTGCACCTTTGCCATGGCTTGTGGCAAAGAAGTGCCACTGCACTTTTAAAGTTGGAAACAACTCCTTGAAGGTGGTTGACATGAAACACCAGATTAATTTGTTTTTGAACTGAGAGGCAGCTCCATCGCTAAAAATGTGCATGACTCTCATTGCTGGATGTTTTTCTTGAACGTCCAGGACAATCTTGGTGAGGAACGTTGCCACGAACCTCTTGTCATCTTCCAAGCTGTCGCTAACTATGGCATATGACTCTGGATCTCCATCAGACCACAGAACAGAGGGAAACACAGTGATCTGTTTCTGATGCCAGTATGCTGACTGAATCTGATCTTGGTAAGCAGCCATATAGTTTTCTGCAAAATCTACCTGCAGCACCACAGTTTCCTTGTCAGTTTTTGACTGCTTTCTTTTGGCCTGAAAAAATGTGCTTTGATTTCACTTCACAAAACAGTGATTCAGAAATTGTGTAGCTGCTGTCTTTACGGAATCTAGGACATCATCTAGTGTGCCACTCTTCTGGACCTTATTTGGCAGCCCTCCGGTAGCTTCCCATGTGTACCAGGTCACCTTAATTTGTTTGTCTTCCTCTGGAATGTGACTAAGAACACTGGTTTCCAGCAGCTTTCCACTCCTGCATTCAGCACACCGGCCTAACATGCAGTGAGGACTATCTGGATTGCAGGCCACAGCTTTTATAAAATCCTGTGTGCTCTGGAATGCTTGCCTTGGGATGACACGTTGCACACAGTCCAGGGCTAATTTAAGATTCTCATGGTAACGGCACAGGCAAACATTTCTCGGAGTATCTGAACACTGGAGTACATGAGATGGTCGAAGCTCAGCAAATTTAGATTTCCCAATTATAAACTCCGGATGTTCACTCTTGAAGCCGCGGTAGGCCTCTGGAATAGACATTGTTAAATGTCGTTTCTGGATTTTCTTTTTTACTCCTTCCTCTCTGACTGTGAGCACATCCCTCATCCCTGGTGCTTGCCTTGAGATGTCATCTCTCTCATAGAACTCCTTGACCTGACCATATGTAGTAGTTGTGGTATTATTCTTTTTCTCCTGAAGAAGGCACAGTGATGTTGCAATTTTTTTTATAACTATACATTTTTTTTCGAGGGCTGCTAGGTAAAGCTTGGAGTGCTCGTTTTACAGCCTTGCCTAGTGTGGAATCTGAGCATTAACAATTACAATATGAATGTACGTTTCATTGGAAGTGCATGTGCCTAGATAATGAGAACAACAGAAACCTCTCTGTTTAGATTATCTCTCTGTAGGAATGTTTACGATGGCCATATGGCATGGGGGGGTTGACTTCTAAAGACATGGTCTTAGTTCGAAACGCCCTTAATGTATAGGCTAGCTGGTAACCAACATTACAGTGAGAAGGTAATGGAACGTTCACCGAATGACATCTGTGCTGCAATTTTTCAATAAACGTGAACGAACTTCTCCCTCGATTTGATACGGGTTCTACATTATTTGACCACTATACGAAACCGCCGATTTCTAACACTTTGGTGCCGTGACCCGGATGGTTGGAGATTTAGATTTAAAAAAAGTTTTTTGTTGTCCTGAGACGAAGCTGGCTGCGCGCACCCGCAACGGAGTCGGTCTTTGTTCCTGTTTCTTGCGAACAGCTGAATGGTTGGTGAGTCTGAAATCCACACCATTTAACGAACAAATCGAGTATTTCAAAAGCACAGGTAGTGATAGGAGACCTAGTTACTCCCTGACTAGGCCACGAATTGCAATCGTGTACAATATCTCTAGGGGTGGATAAATTGGAGAGAAGACCTGGTTACTCCCTGACTGGGCCACGAATTACATAGTGTAACGTGCAAAAATCTCTAGGGGTGGATAAATTGGAGATTAGCGCTAAACTGTATTTCGTTGATAATGCGAATTGCTTTAGGCGATTATACAGTGACTTGTACAAGTAAAATATAATGCCATCCAGTTGTACAAATACGACGGGAAGAGGAGTGCAGCCTCTGGCATGACGCGTTCATATTTAAATAGCATGGCGCGAATAGGACACAATCAAGAACGAAAAGGATCATTAACAACGATGCCTGGACTCGAAATGGGCAGAAAGAAAAAGAACGTTTTCCGGCTAAACAAGATGGATTCCGAGGAAGTTGTATATGGAAAGATGGAGCGTGTGGTACAGACGAAGAGAGAAGACAGAGGAAAGTTAAGATGGCCGAGAAAGGACAACAGTCGAAAGGCGCAAAAGGAGACAATCGAAATGGACGAAGATTCATTCTGTTTGACCACCTGGCTGACCGACAGTAGTCTCAATATGGAGTCTCTCTTATGGGACCCTGGAATCATGGACGATACTAGAAACTGACGTGAGCTTTCATAATCATTGATTCAGAGTTCTTAAATGTTCATTTTCTAAAATGTATTGTACCTAACCATTAATTGAAGCTGGAACTTATCAAGGAAACCTGATCACCTTCCTCGGTAATAGCCAAGCTTATTTAATTAAATATTACATGTAGTTTGAGAAGCAATTGAATGTTATATAGCGTGTTTTAATAGGCATTCGAAATAGCCTGTTTTGTTCTGTCATGCTTGAACATGTTTTAATAGGTATTCAAGAAATAACCTGTTTTGTTGTGCTTTGTCATGTGTACTTATGTAATTTTGAGTCAAACGTATTTATTGCGTTGATGATAATGTTTAAAACCGTAAGGCCTCAAGGGGGGTCTCACAATGTAGGTAGGCCTTAATCAAGGCCCACCACGTGGTACTTGTCTGTTGCTTGCTGAGCTGTTCACTAGCACAATGGGTACGTCTGAAACCTATGATGAATTAGAATTTGGTACAATGATTTTCTAATCTGGTAAAATAGTCTCACGGTTGTCTTACAAAAAGGTTAACGTATTGTGTTTTCGCTCTCCTTATATATTGTATAAGTTGTAGGATGAAGAATCCACATGGTGATAGACTTGTACGTTAAGGAGACACGCTGTGTCCAATGAGGACTGAATTTGAATCCGAAATAGTCATAGCCTAAAAAAAGGGGTAATACAGTTAAAGCGAGTTTACTCCATACACAATTAAATGACCTATTTTTTAAATGCTGAATTGAGTTTGGTTAAATAATATAGTTTATCTTATTTGTATTTACCACCGATAACTGGGATACTGCTTGTTTGTATTTACCAACACCTGATACTCGTTAATGGAGTTCAAATTCTAAAATGGTAAATTGTCTAATGAACAAATAGGTTATTGATGTAACAGTTTTAGGGCCTACATTGAGTTTCCTTTGGATTACTTATTGTACCTTGATTTTAGTGATGTCATACATCTGTTTTCTGTCTGGATTGCCATTCTTAAGAGTTTCTTAATTTCCACCCTAATGTTTAGTTGTTGTATAGATAATGATAAGCACATTTTTACAAACTGTGAAAATATTAGATGGGTTGGACACTAAATCAAAATCTCCAGTTAACAAAGGATGTCAGCTAAATTGATAGGATAGTCTGAGGACCATAAACAAACATTTGGCCTTTTTAATGGATTACCATAAATGGGTGGAGCTCAGAGTAGCAACCTTTCCCATTACATCAGAGTAGCCTATTACTAAGGGTTAAATTCAAGTGTTCAGTCTGGTCTCGTCTATGGTAATTTTATCAACAAAAGCATATTCAGTTTTGAGAAAAAACAAACATGAAGTGAAAGTTAAATATATTTTCCAATCAATAGCTTTAATGTTGAAATGTACGATTTTGAAACCAACTGAAGTGAGGGTAGAGACCTAAAGTCATCCCCCATTGTTGATTATAGAACAAAGATAAAGCATAAAAGTTGTGATTTAAGGTTTAGCTGACCGCCACTATTTGGAATAAAAATGAATCTATCTTTGCGAATTCCCAAAAATTTAGGAGGTTACTCAAGACACTGTGTTTTTCACGAGTTAGTTTGGCCATTGCCTGTAAAAATTCTAAAGTTGTATGCTGTAGCTATGCTAATACAATTGCCCTGGTGGTTGCAACAGGTAAACCACTCCACATGGGCTGGGGGTTTTTCACTCCTACAATATAGTTGCACAGCTTATCCCTTGGGGGCCAAACAATTTAGTTAAGCATGTGCCAAGAAACTACAGGATATTATAAATGCATGATAGCCAATTTCACAGACCTGTGTGATGGTACTGTGGCAAAGACAAATTTGAGAGCTGTTTAGCTATGTGGTAAAATTAGTTAATAGGTTATATGGTTTATAATTCCTTCGCACAAGTGACCGTGTTGCACATTGATGTCTTTGTATTAGTGAATGTTAATGTTTTTAACTTGTTCACTTTGTTTTGATGAATATACAGGATGCAACTCCTTATCGAATGGATTATAGATCCATCCCTACTACCAATTCTCTATTTTTCATGTCTGTCCTGAAAAAATGGCCCGTGTGGGTTCAGGATGGCGCCTCCTGTGGCCTTATTTGTCATTGTTCTGCATTCACTCATGGTGTCATTTTCCATTGACTTAATGAAGTGAAGGCAGGGGGGATGTATGATATGATAAATGATTATGATTGGAAAGAGTTGAGCTTAGGGCTCAAGGCAAATCAAATTGGTATTTATAAGGAGTTTTGTGAAAAAAATGAGTTTTTCCTGTTTGCATAGTTATAACGGAGCATTGGCATCTGTTATGTTTTACATTTTCCATTTACAGGATGTTTTTAATCGGTTTATTTGGAAATTGTTTTGTTTGATGTAAGGTCTAATATTTTAATGGTTGAATAGTATATATCTAACCATTTCTGATTTGGCTAAGCAAAGTCAAGTCTGACAATATTATTCCACTGCTGGTTGCTATTGGGCAATAATATAGCACAAGGAGTCAAACAACAACAAAGCCAGTTCTGGATGGAAAAGGAACTTTGACATAGACTTATAGAAACTTGTCTGAATAGGGTGTATGCTTCACTCTGAAGATGGAACTTCTGAGATCCACAACTTTCAGGACTGATCTATTGTCTTCATTGTTGGGAGTTGACGGAACCATACCCAGTGGATGAAAGTCTGATGGACTGTTGAACCACAATAATCGTTGTTTTGCAGTTATACTTTCAACAGATCAGGACATCACAACCCCTTTTCTGATGATACATCACGTCGCTGACTGGACACAGACAACTGAGTGTGTGAGTACCAGCAACATGTTCAAAAAGGACCTCTACAACCACATTGGTTGAATCTGTTTCGAATTTTCCTGACCACTCACATGGCAGAACGATGCCAGGGTCAGATCACTTGGCTTCACACTCCATTTCTAGAAGAATCATCGACAGCGAGATGAGAGGAGAACCCACCTGAGTCCTGAAGGACTCCACATACTACAGGTCAGAGTACCACGGGCCAGTTGACTGGAAAGGTCACATGGTCCCAACACAGTGGAAGACACTGTTGTGGTGTTAATCTTGATTAAGTGAAGTGTTGGAAACTCACTGTTCCATTATACACCTACACTGACTTGTTAGGACAACCAGGCAATTTGCTGGGTCCACATCACACTGACTGCAATAACTGATTTTGGAACTTTCATCACTGATGCAAGACAAAGAAACTGAAGACAAGAACTGAAGGACACTTGATTGGAAACTAACTTCTTTCCCTACAATCTAAGATTTTCCTAAATGAACTGATATGGTGATTTCATATGTATGAAGGTTTGTTTCTCGCAAGACGGGTGGGAAACTCTATACGATGACAATCCCAGTATTGGACTTCAGCGTATTTTTGATGATGCTTAATGATCTACATTATGATGACTATCATGGTTTGTTTGGACAGTGAATTGTTCCCTATTATAGATGGTCCCTGTCAAAGGTAGATGTTTTCCCTATTTTAAAGGTAGAAATCTGTCACAGGTACAACAGGATATGCATATGTCTTTTGTATGATTTTGTTGCATGGATCATGATACGGACAAGGGGGGTTTTGATTGTTCAATGGACTTTGGGGGAAATGTTTTAATCATGATGTCATGTTGAGTCTGATTTTCTGCTGAACACCGTTAACACTGATAATAACCTGTTGATGTCATAATGTTTCTTGACCTTTATGATCTTGGCTGGGGACGGGATTGATGACTGTCATACATTGAGTTAGGTGTCGGAGTGGGGAGTGTCAATTGTCTTGTTTAAATTCATTTTCATTTGAACAATAAGACCTTATTGGTCGGATACTCCTTTTGTTCTTTCATTTTAGTCATTTGTAACATATGCGTATGGGCCTTTTCTTTTCATTAGGAATTGAATTGTAATGTTTTATCAAACATGTAATGTTTTTCTTTAAATGTTTGATAGGGGGGACTGTGGAATCTGAGCATTAACAATTACAATATGAATGTACGTTTCATTGGAAGTGCATGTGCCTAGATAATGAGAACAACAGAAACCTCTCTGTTTAGATTATCTCTCTGTAGGAATGTTTACGATGGCCATATGGCATGGGGGGGTTGACTTCTAAAGACATGGTCTTAGTTCGAAACGCCCTTAATGTATAGGCTAGCTGGTAACCAACATTACAGTGAGAAGGTAATGGAACGTTCACCGAATGACATCTGTGCTGCAATTTTTCAATAAACGTGAACGAACTTCTCCCTCGATTTGATACGGGTTCTACATTATTTGACCACTATACGAAACCGCCGATTTCTAACACTAGTGACTGTCTTGTTTTAAAAGGTGAATTTTGTGGAGACTCCTGCAAAGCAGGAACCTGTGACTTCTTTAGAAGACACCTTTTCGTCTGTCTAGCAAGCTCCCTGACTCTTTCTGCCTCTTGGTTTGATTGTGTTTCTTTCTTTCTTTGTCTTTCTGCTTTTTTCCTTATCCTTTCCTTTTCCTTGAAATTTTCATTGTTCCTCTTTTTCTCGCTGAATGTACATTGTCTTTCAGTATTAGTTTTTGCCATTGCGCTGTAGGATGAGATGTATATAAATTGTATTTGTTATTGTATGTATATGTTATTATTGGTTGTTGTATTAATTACTGCTATTCACATTGAAATTTTGTAATAAAAAAATTGTTAAAGCTAACTAAGCTGATTTTTTTCATTAGCCATTCCATGGCCAGTGTGTTCGTATTTATATATGTAATTTATACAAAAAAATTATACTCTAAATTAAAATGTACATTTAGACATCAAATTACTTACCAATTACTGCAAATAAAGTCGAGATTTTGCCCAGAAATCCCAGATCTACAATCACCACAGAAATAACTGCCTTTGACCACAGAGGGCGTGCGCGGGAAAGAAAGTGAGTCATCACAGAAGGCGCATCTCATATTTCTCTCTCTCTCTCTCACACACGCGCACGCACACTCTATGGTACTAGTATTAATTGATTTCTAAAAAGTTCTGATGTACAGTAATAGAGATCAATTTAATATATGTGTGGGGGTATTTTTAACAGTAAAATGATGAAAGACCAAGGTGAGTTTAAATAAGTTTGACTTCTTTCCACTCCATTTCAAGCAATAGATCGATTTATATTGTAAAGTTGATGAATTTATCTTTTTGTATTGATTTTGATCAGAATGCTTCTTGATTGCCTTTGTTATGTGTCATTATATTGCTTGAAATAAATAAATGAATTAATTAAACAAATATGCGCTGGTCAAATCATGCATGATTTAATGTGAAGCGTCCGTAACGGTCACGTCCGTAACGGTCACGTCCGTAACGCATTAGGTTGTTTAGAGCAATTAAGTGAGATGATTTGTCAATCATAACTAGAATGGACATATTTTGGCTTTGTACATAAAGTTTCAAATTAATTGTAATAATAATGATTATACAATCTAAACTTATTTTTAAATCGTTACGGACGTGACACAGCACTTAAGCGTCGTGACTTCCTAAATATAGCCTTTATAAATTTAAAGGGAAATGCAGTTATAACAAAGTGAGTGTATTTATATCTCAGTCATGCCCCCGTCTTTCTGCGAAATCCTTACTATCAACATAAAGTATAATTAAAGGAGTCTTTGATCCCTCTTTTTAAAGCATGAAATAGGTTTGTATAAAAAAAGCAATTTTAGTATCTGTGCACACCTTATCTGAGGTGAATAAACAGAAATGTCCTTAAAATTTACATGACAGCACATCAATACAATAAAATACAGATCAAATGGACAACTTAGAAAGGGTTTAGATTTTTTTATGATAACTTTAATTTTTCACAGCTAGGTTGACATTTGCGTGGAATTGCCCTTGACTCGAATTCTAAGAGCTGCAAAGGGTTGGTTGATTTATAACTGTAGCTAGCTAGAATACGTCAGCTAACCGCTAGCAAATGTCAGCTGCCCGCTAGCTAACAAATCGTGACCAGTTATTCAGTGCAGTGAAAATGAATAAACTATATAAAATGCATACAAGTTCATTTATTTATATAGCACATTTAAACAGCCGCTAGACAGACCAAAGTGCTTTACAGAACAAGCATATAAAAAATAAAAGCAGCAAAACAACCCATAAACATAGAGAATATCTAGACTAACTTTAAAACAAAGACACAAATGTAAAATAGTAACAGCCCAAGAAAAATCATCAATATGCTAAAGAGAACAGGTATGTTTTAACCAAAGACTTAAAAGCAGAGAGGTTTGGAGCCGTTCTGATCTCTAGAGGGAGGGTTTTCCACAGACGAGGCCCTGCCACCGCAAAAGCACACTCCCCTCTACGCTTTAGTCTGACCCGAGGGACTACCAGCAGCGCCTGGTCGTGGGATCTGAGACTACTGGACGGAATGTACGGATGAATAAGTTCAGAGAGATAAACCGGAGCTATGTTGTGTAAAGATTTGTAGACAAAGAGGAGGATACAACGGGTAACGTAACTTCTAGAAAGTTTTTGCAATGGTTCTGATCGGTAGTAGTCGCTAATATAATTCATTTTTGTGTACTAGTGTTGGCTGTCTGTTGGTATGTAAGTAACACTTCCTGTCCCGATTTGAATGCTTTCTACCTGGTTAATATCATAGTGTGGTCTTGAAACAATTACAATCAGGAAATAAAGTAATAAACACTGATTGAGCTAAATGTGAGTAAATAACAGCGCGGTCTGACCAGCCATTGTTACGTTACTTGTAGCTAGGCATGCTAATGGTGTGTTCTAAACATGACGTTCTAATCACACCGGTGTGATCGTACGCTTCAGGGATCACTCTAGCCTGATCACACTGGTGTGATCGTACACGTCAAACGGTTAATAGATGAGTATGGACACACTGACACTCGTCACCATCTATATCAGTCGATCCAGCACAAAAATATGACCAATGCACGGACCAGCACCACAAAGGTAGGAAGATAAAATCACTCACCAAGGCTGAGGGCCCACTTGAAGAGAATGGTAGCACGGCGGTTCTTCCTCTGGGCAAACCTTTCGATGACTTTGGGAATTAAGTCATGGAGCTGCTGAATCAGCTGGCTTTCGATGGACAACATGGCCAATGTGTTGAGTCGTGGCTGTCCCATGGTATTGCGAGTGAAGATTTTTACCCTCTTCAACGTGGAAAAGTTCCTCTCTGACTCGGATGTCGTCATAGGTGTTATGATAACTGTCAACAAGCTTGGCAGCGATCAGGTGGTCACTTTGTGAAAACCTCTGCTCTACCTGGGAGATGACTGTGTTGCATGCCTCCTTCATCACCGGCGCTGTGTTGGTTACTCGTCGGCCTGGCTCGTCTGTTCCATTGTGAACGGTGGCAGACCATTCATCAGTTTGCTTCTGCATATTCTGGACATTCTCCTTGAAACAGGTGAGTGCACTGCTAATCCCAGATGCATCGATGCTCCGTTTTTGCAGAGTGTTGTATAAAACATTAACTTCTGGCATAAGGAAGAAAAACAATTCCAGCATTGACAGTTCTACTTTTAAAGTTCCATCGTACAGCGGGTGGCCTTGGAATGCGTCTTTGTGTTGCCTCAGCAAGTCCTACAACACATTTTGGAGCGCCAGAGAAAAAGGTGGCAAAAGCAGTTAAATCTGCTAGATGTCCCTTTGAAGATGGGCTGAGCATCTTAGTGCCTCTGAAGTCTCAAATCACCCTCACACATAGTCTCGAAAATGCATCTGAAAATTAGAGGATTCAGGTAGTCCACCAACTAGTTGTGCCCCCGCAGTGTGGTTTCACATTTTCCACACAGTTTAATACACCATTAGGGGCCCCACCTGCCCCTAATGACCAATCTCCCCTGAATATACACTGAACAACATTATAAACGCAACACTTTTGTTTTTGCCCCCATTTATCATAAGCTGAACTCAAAGATCTAAGACTTTCTCTATGTACACTATGTGCTCAGCTCATGATAAATGGGGGGCAAAAACAAAAGTGTTGCCCCCCATAATTTTGTTCAGTGTACTAACAAGCTGTAGTGTTATATGTGGTAAGTTAGCTAGAATATGACATTAGGATTACTGCATTTCGTTGTACTGTACTTTTACTTGTTCAATGTACTTGTTCAGTTGAATCAACAAAAAGATAGTTATAATAGGATTTAGCTGGTTAAGTAGCGCAAGTCGGTTTGCTTATCTTACCTCTATGTGCTTTCGAAAGTATGATGAGTTTTGGAACGCAGAGATAATTGCGTTTTTGGGAATAAAAAGACAACAATTCATGATGACTGTGTTGCCTATTTTAAATTTAAATTTCCCTCGTCATCGTCCTCCAATTGACAACTTTCCTTCTGGGTGTCTGTGTCTGTCATTTAATTAGGTACATCTGTGCTCGCACAGATATTTTTTGACAAGTGAAGACAACATTTTTATGAAAGAGTTGGTAAAATGTAATAGAGTAAAGAGTACGATTATTATTCTTTTAAATCATTGAGTAAGAGTAAAGAGTACAGCCCCTAGAAAGTAACCAGAAAAGTACTTGTTCCTCTGAAACTGTACTCCTTTACTCATTTGTGTTACTTATAACGCATTACTACCCACCCAGTGCAGGTGTATAATCACTGTTTATTTCTTTCATTTACGTTTTGAAAATCCATTGCATGGTAGCTTTAATAATCGCAGGTTATGTTCGTGCGAGTAAAACTTTTTTACAATAAAATTGTAATTGAGCAAGTACAAATCTAATCAAATATGTTTGCGATATTTGCATGTGCAGTCTCTCACAGTGTGGTAAACCCCTGCACATCTTTAGTTCTGAAAGACTCATCCTCTCTGGGATGCTCTCTTTATACCCAATCATGTTACTAACCTGTTGCAAATTAACCCTTATTATTTGTGAGATGTTCCACTAGGTTGTTTTTTGCCGGACCATGTATGCTGAGCCGGCCTAGAAGAGTGAATGTCTCTTACTGACTGAGTGGGTGACTGACTACCCTTATTAAATAGTGTAGTGGTTAGAGTCTCGGATTATGAAACAACAGGTTCTGTATTTGACTTCCGTTACAGTCAAAATCCATTGTGCCTTAGGATTTGTTCAGGATGGACAAAAACTTTGCTGACTACACGATTCCCTTGTTTTTTCATTTGACGAAAAAGTTTATCTTCACCTATATTGATACAGTAGTTATTGTATCAATGTCATTCACGAATGGCTAATAAGCTGTTAAAATGTCCAGTGGCAAAAGCCATACAGTTCATAGATGCTATTTGTGGTGGAGGTAAACTTAATAAGAAACGTTACTCAGTTTAACATCACGGTTATTGGTGTCTAACAAAATATTTAAACCTGGCGTGATGTTAATGCATGACAAAAAAAATGTATGTCAAGAGGCTATGCCGACACCTGGCCAACGTACACTCACCTAAAGGATTATTAGGAACACCGGTTCAATTTCTCATTAATGCAATTATCTAATCAACCAATCACATGGCAGTTGCTTCAATGCATTTAGGGGTGTGGTCCTGGTCAAGACAATCTCCTGAACTCCAAACTGAATGTCAGAATGGGAAAGAAAGGTGATTTAAGCAATTTTGAGCGTGGCATGGTTGTTGGTGCCAGACGGGCCGGTCTGAGTATTTCACAATCTGCTCAGTTACTGAGATTTTCACGCACGACCATTTCTAGGGTTTACAAAGAATGGTGTGAAAAGGGAAAAACATCCAGTATGCGGCAGTCCTGTGGGCGAAAATGCCTTGTTGATGCTAGAGGTCAGAGGAGAATGGGCCGACTGATTCAAGCTGATAGAAGAGTAACTTTGACTGAAATAACCACTCGTTACAACCGAGGTATGCAGCAAAGCATTTGTGAAGCCACAACATGCACAACCTTGAGGCGGATGGGCTACAACAGCAGAAGACCCCACCGGGTACCACTCATCTCCACTACAAATAGGAAAAAGAGGCTACAATTTGCACGAGCTCACCAAAATTGGACAGTTGAAGACTGGAAGAATGTTGCCTGGTCTGTTGAGTCTCGATTTCTGTTGAGACATTCAGATGGTAGAGTCAGAATTTGGCGTAAACAGAATGAGAACATGGATCCATCATGCCTTGTTACCACTGTGCAGGCTGGTGGTGGTGGTGTAATGGTGTGGGGGATGTTTTCTTGGCACACTTTAGGCCCCTTAGTTCCAATTGGGCATTGTTTAATTGCCACGGCCTACCTGAGCATTGTTTCTGACCATGTCCATGCCTTTATGGCCACCATGTACCCATCCTCTGATAGGTACTTCCAGCAGGATAATGCACCATGTCACAAAGCTCGAATAATTTCAAATTGATTTCTTCAACATGACAATGAGTTCACTGTACTGAAATGGCCCCCACAGTCACCAAATCTCAACCCAATAGAGCATCTTTGGGATGTGGTGGAACGGGAGCTTGGTGCCTTGGATGTGCTACCCACAAATCTCCATCAACTGCAAGATGCTATCCTATCAGTATGGGCCAACATTTCTAAAGAATGCTTTCAGCACCTTGTTGAATCAATGCCATGTAGAATTAAGGCAGTTCTAAAGGCGTAAGGGGGTCAAACACAGTATTAGTATGGTGTTCCTAATAATCCTTTAGGTGAGTGTATAGCTCTGTGGCATAGTGGTTAAAGACGCAGACCTGGGTTTGAATCTCGGGAGGGCAACACCATTCAATACTTTTTATTGCGGGCCAGCTGGACTAGGCTTGCCTGGTTTCTGGTTTGTATTGTACAACTTTTCCAGTCTTTTCTTGCCCTGTCCCAGCTTTTTTTAAATGTGTTGCTGGCATCAATTTCAAAGTGGCCATATATTTTTCAAGGAACAATTACATTTCTCAGTTTCAACATTTGATGTGTTGTCTTTGTACTATTTTCTATTTACCATAGTGTTTAAATGATTTGAGCATCATAACATTCTGTTTTTCTTTGCATTTTACACAGTGTCCCAACTTTTTTGGAAACCGGGATTACCCCCCGTCTAAGTACAGTAGTAACTAATTGTTAGACATAAATTTGGCGGTGCTTATCTGTATTAGTCTGAGATGACAGTGGAGATACGTAAGAAATACGTAGACGGGTATGAGTGTATTGTTGGAGGGTGGATTGTGGGTAGCAGTGGTACGAAGTCCGGGAGGCACGAATGGTCAGAGGGTAAACAGAGCGGGGAGTCAGTCCAGGCAAAGGTCGATAACAGGAAGGGAGATAGGTGATCCAGGTAGTTGGGAGGAAGGTGCAGGATGGGTCTCGGAACAAGGGTCTGGAAACGAACTGAAAAAACACGGTGAGCAGAAGATAACAAAAACAGGATACTCTGGGAATTCGGATAGCTTGCTTAATTAGGTAGAGAACACTGTAATAATTACGTGGCTGTACAATAATCCGGCAGGGACTGAAAGCAGGCCTCTCCCCAGGTGTGTAGACTGGTGCAGGTGCTCAGGATCAGTGGTGATTACGGGTGCTCTGGTGCAGGGGTGCCTTCAGGGGGTGCCGGGAACAAGGAGACTGGTACTCAGGGAGATGTAACACATAAAGAACCAGAGGCAGGGAGAGACACAAAAGTCCTGACACTTTTTAAAAAATCTTTATTTTTGCTGTGGTGTTATCTGTTACAGTATGTCCCAACGTAGCTACCCAACTTCTAATTAAAAACCAATGGTGGCAGTGCAGAAGAGCACAAAATGCAGAATGTGACATCTTTGCATGAGACCAATTATTGAGTTTCATCATTTTTATTTCTGCCAACCCTCATTTGATTTCTTAATCAGCAAAAAAATGTAGACAGGCTGTAGTTCCAGCTGGGCTGTGAGAAAATGAAATAAATGGCAAAACCATGAATTTCATGTTAGCAACCAGAACAAACCTGCAGTGGAAGAGCGGCAAAAGTTCACATTCAAAGTTAAAGTAACCCATATAATCAACATTATAGACCATTACAGGCCCTATATCCTGAAAGTTAGAAAAAACCTCAATGATGACGTGTTTTCATTTTGCAATCAAAATACTGGAATATTTTTGACATCACTGCCCAAGTTAAATACTTGTGTGACGCGTTCTAATACAGATTTATTTAGTTCACTACTAAATTCAGGTCAGGATGCCTTGCTAGAGATTGTGTCCTTAACCAAATGGCTCATGTACAACTTCATCAAAGTTTTGACCTCAGTCCTTCCTCTCTGTGGAGTGCCCTTCAAATCTGTAAAATCAGCTCTTTGTGCCCGTGCCGAGTAATTATTTCACATGTTCCTGGTCTCTGTCTATTCAGGCATTTTCGTCTAGTTCTGCTTTCACTCGGCATATGGACTAATGTCTACAGATGCTGTCAGCACCAGCACAGGTGTACCGAAACAACAAATAAAAGCAGAAATATAACAGTTACCATACATAATGTTTATAATAAAATAGTGCTACAAAGTAAGCCAACTAGTATATAATAAGACATCATATATATATTAAAGTTAATTGCAATTATATCAGTGTTATGACTAGCTTATTGTCTTTGAGAAAATAGTTAAACAAGTGAGCTACGTACCAGTAGATAGCTATAAATGTACTTGCAAGCTAACATTAGCCGAAGGGGGTAAGTTCGTAACACTTATGAAACCAGTACATGCCACTTAAGTAAGAAAGACTGGACCACTGAAACAACAGTTCTGACAGGAAACATCTTATAACTATTACAGAAACAATATGCAAAAACACACAATACTGTGTGGAGTGTAGCCATGTCCAGGAGAGGGAACTCCGGAGAGCTTTGCCGGAAAAGTATGATGGCAATCCTGAGGGTTGTTGCAGTTTCCTTCTCCAATGCGAGTTATATTCCTTCTCACTGGGCACGCACTTGAATGGGCTACGGTGCTGTGGGACAATGGTTCCGGGTGGAACATGCTGGCACTTCCACCTGATTGCAGAAGGGGTCCAGATGGAGCTGGCGTTCAATGTTGCTGGATGCCTTCATTGCCCGAGCGATTGCTATTGATGGGCAGCTCCAGGACCGCCTGGCGTGACATTCCCATGTCATGCACACTCAGGTGGAGCCAGATCCTGAGCCTATGGAGCTGGGAATCACCAGACTCCCCGCAGAGGAGAGAGAATGCTGGAGTCAACAGGGGCTGTGCCTGTTCTGCAGGGAGAAAGGGCATTTCTGGAACGGGTGCTCCTTGGTCCAGATGCGGAGCAGGAACGTGGTGGGTACCCAGACTGAACAATTGTGCATAGCAGGTGCCTTGCATTTAAGCAACACAGGCAGCCCATTCTGTTACCCAATTGTTCTGGTCAGTGGTTCTTTCTCTCACCCCACCACAGCCCTGATTGACTCCGGAGACACGGGAGCTTCATAGACCAGTCCCTGGTTGCTGCGCTACGGTTGCCGTTGCACCGTTTGAGGTCCTCAATGCCCACACAAATACAGTAATGTGTTTGTAGTGAATGTCTTATCATACAAAAAAAAAAGAATAAATAGAACGATTGTTTCTAAGAACACAGGCTATAGTATTTTTGTACGTTGATAAGGCCCTACAAATGTACAAAATGAAAATGACACAACACTTAAATTATTCAAAGATGAATCCATTATAATTTTGTTTTAATTTTTATCTCATTGTGATGATGTATCAAAGGATATACGCATGAATAGCTGTACATAGGCCTAAAGGATGGTTGCTTGATGAACACGATTGAGTGATTGTAGTGTCTCACTGTCTCCATTTTCTTGGATCCGCTGCTGATGGCTACAGTTGGATGCATGGTGCTGAGAAGGCAAACATTCTTGTTCTTCTTACATCTGTACACTGTAAGCATAGCATTCCCATTTATTATCACGGTTGTGAAGTAGAGCTCTGCTGGTATGTTGTTATGCATGAAGCACGGTTGCTTGATAAACATGATACATTTCAAAGAATGAATAACACAGGCTACAGCCTATTCATAGAAATAAAATTGATAGATGCAAGGACATGTAGCCTCTTGCATTGTTCTGCAATAGCATATGCTCAGGTGTATATCAACAAAGCCTTCTCTTCAAGAAAAACATTGCAGAATCTTATTCAATTAACTTTATTTGTAAATTCGATTAGCAGAGTAAATGGATGATCAAAGGATTATTTACAGTAGCCTACATGAACAATGAAATTTACTGTTACCCATTTATTTATCCATCTTGTTCGATTTTTATACTTCTGCCGGCCCCATAGTCAGCACACAGTTTCAGGGGCTTGTATTGAAGGTCCTATATGAAAAAAAACAAAAAAAGAATACACAGAATGATTATTTCTAAGAAAACAGGCTATAGTATTTTCATGTTTTTTAGGCCCTACAAATGTACTTACACACACATTATTCAAAGATAAATCCATTAGAATTTAGTATTTCATCCATTAGAATTTCATTTTGATCTCATTTTGATGATGTACAAGGTAAAATTATCGACCAGTTTGCAACGACCCGGATATACGCATGAATAGCTGTACATAGGACTAAAGCACAGTTGCTTGATAAACACGACTGAGTGATTGTTGTGTCTCATTGTCTCTTTTTTTTTTGGATCTGCTGCTGATGGTGTTGGATGCATGGTGCTGAGAAGCCAAACACTCTTGTTAGGGGGCCGAGCAACGAAGTTGCTGGGACCTTCTTATGTTTTATTATTATTAGGGGACCAAGTACCGTTGGTACGGTACTCTGTTGTTTTTGTTGTTTTTATTATTTTTATTATTAGGGGGCCAAGCAATGAAGTTATTATTATTATTCTTCTCCAGGGCCATTTTCAGAGGTCCATAGCTCGGTCCCCTCTGGTTCAAAACGCTCCAAACTTTGCCTGATTGTAGATGGCCAAGGTCCGAAGGCCATCTACAATACGACATTCTCTTTCTCTATTTTGGACTATTATTTTGAAGGAACTCTTATTTTGAAGGAAGAGCTGATGAAATGAGTGTGTGAATCTGCTAGAATGTTGAGTTGGAGTTGGTGGTTCTATCAGCAGTTACGGAGGGATATTTTTGAAGCTATGGGAGGAGCCATGGCAGTGCCTGTGAGTCAATGCGGAATGGGTGGGGTGTCGGGAGCATGGCAGCATTCAGTTAACTTTTTGTTTAACTCTTATTTTAGGAAAAGCAAATGTTAATTGTTTGTAAATCTCCTAAACAGTAAGTTGGTCTTGGCAGTTGAAATTGCTGCTGCCACAAGCTAGATTCCAGCGAAAACCATCTTACGCTTTAGGCTATGGATGATAAATGTCTGTGTAAATTCTAACCCTATTGAAATTATTATTCAAAAGAAGTCAATTTTTTCATTTTATTTTCCCCTTGTAAAGAAGACCTTTATTTTAATATTCGTCAAATATGTTGTTAAAAAAACACTAATATTTGAGAGTATTCCGGGTAATATGTTTAACTAAAAGCATTTGTTTCTGTTTAAAAAAAAAGTCTGTGTCCAGTGAGGTTAGTTTCTTGTTAAATGTTACACAAATCATATATTATTGTACACATAGATATATGTTTTAAGCAGATATTTTTTCTTATTTCCCTTGGGAAGACTTCACTTTTGCAGCCGGTCAGGTTTTTTGCCATGTGACTTCCTGTCAATTAATAATCAATGACCTTGTCACCTCCAATCCCATTGACAACTAAAATTGTTCGTTAGGACACACCTGCGCCCTTTTACAAGGTGGTAGTATTTCGTAAGATTAGGAGCTTTCCAAGAGTACACAACACTGTGTATTCAAATCGTAAGTAGGCCTGTTGGATTTCTGGGTACGTTTAAAATGAAGCTTGTAATGAGGATATTAGCCTATTTGGTAAATTGTTGTTGTATATTTTGGAAACATTTATAAATATAATAGACTTAATTGTTGCAATATTTCCTGTCAAAAGTGATCTAATGTAGCCTGTACACTGGATATGGAAGCTGTTAAACAAGCTATTGGAAAGCCACATTTCTTAAAATGGTATCTTACGAAGGCGGACATTTCTCTAGGGACTTTATTGTCGCCTCTTCCGAATTAGGACTACGTGCTTCAGCACCTGCAGTAATTTCAGAGTGGCAGGCAGGCCAAGGCAACAAAAAATACTCAAACTCTGACATCTCGCCTCTTTGTTTCAAAACAGATTTTCCTCGATTTTGAATTTGGTGAAAAAGTCGTTAATGACATCTCCGAGACCGCTGAACTGATTTGCATGCCGTTTGGTGTGAAGGACCTTTGAACCATTATCTTTAAAAGTTATATAAGGAAAGTTTATGTCTCAAATAGTATGGCCAAAATCAGTGAATATAATTGAGCTGGGCGGGTCTATGACTTTAGAAGTCCATTAATCCCAAATGGAACATCCAACAGGTAGGAAACGAAACACTCGTAAATGTGTCTGTGAGGAATGGACAGAAAAAGTCCCATACAGAAATACCTCTTGGGGGCGCTATAAACATCACTGATGTTTCTCACGATTTTGACTCAATAAAAACACACTTAAACGACATCTCCGAAACCACTGAACAGATTTGGTTGTCAATTGGTATAAAGGACCACTGGACCATTGTCTTTAAAAGTTATATAAGAAAAGTTGATATCTCAAACAATATGGTCTCTATTTTGACTTCTGTGAAAAACTTGTTAACAACATCTCCCATAAAAAAATACTGCTTGTAATATAACTTACGGTTATATTGTAAATGTTTCTGGTTGATTTTCAAAATATGCATGTGTATGCTATTTGGGGTATTATAGATCACAACCTGTTCAGACTATTTGGATTGCCGGGAGGCCCTGTGGTGTAGTGGGAACCAGCACATCAATATTGTGACCCCAGTTCAATTCCCTTCTTGGACATTCCAGATTCTGTATACATATATGTAATACCATGATTTTCATATATTGGAGAGAATAATTGTATTACGTGACCCTTTTATACAGTTATTGTTTTCCAAAGATAGGAACCAGCCATGGAGTAATTGGAGTCATTGATTTCATTATAAGTAGTCTGTATAGCTATTAGCTAGCCATCTATAGTAATCTTTGTACAACAGTACACTTTAGTTCCATTAACAAATGTTTTTTTGCCCACTTTATCTCAGCAAAATTGTAAGGGCTGGGGTAAAATGTACATTTGGAGAGGATGGAGAGCTGTAGGGACAACTGGTAGCCCCTGTGGGGTAGTTGGGACATCCCTGTTCTTCAATATTCTGACCCTGGTTCAATTCCCTCTTTCAGAAATGTATATCCACTCTGTACTTTTCAGCCTTTACACAACAATATACATCCCCTCTGTAATACCATAATTCTCATATATTTAGGAGAATAATTGTTGTACATGACCCTTATATACTGTTATGGTTTTCCAAAGAGACGAATCAGCCATGGAGTGATTGAAGTCATAGTTTTCGTTATAAGTAGGCTGTATAGCTATTATCTATAGTACATGCTCTTTGTGCAAGAGTACTCTTTAGTTCCATTAATACATTTTCTGTTGTCCACGTTATTTCAGCAAAAATGTAATGGCTGAGGTAAAAGCTGCATTCTGCTGTTTAAATAGCGTAATGATTAACGACAGTCTGCCACATAGAAAACCAGGGTTTGAAACCTGCCAGCGACAACAATATACAACCCTTCTAATCGGCTGAACTAGGATTGCCTGGTTCCTCTTCTGGTTTCAAGGTCTTTTTTGTTTTGATTTCCTCTTCTTCGATTGGACTTCCTGACTACTAGCAGCATTGGGCATTTTTAAATAGCAAAACATTTATCTAGTGAGAGCATGCAGTGAGATGGTTCCAGTGCCCCGCTTGGCCCCTGAAACGCTGCATGCAGCTTTAATTCGTCTTACATCTGTACACTGTAAGTGTTTCATTCCCATTCACCATCACTGCTGTGGAGTAGAGCTCTGCTGGTGTGTTGTTTTGTGCACAGGGTGGCAGCTTCCGTCTCTTTTTGTTCATGGTTCCTAGAAGGCATGTTTTTTTAGCCATCAATTTCTCTGCCCGGGAAAGTGATGTCAAGAAGTTGTCTGTGGTCACATTTCTGTGAGTCTCAAAACCACAGGCTCTGAAAGTCACACACCCGTTGGCCTGGTTTCATCCTTCCCCAGCCATTGAGCATGTACTTTGTGTCAACATCAACAGCTAACCAAAATTGGATCCCGAACTTTTACTGGGTCAAACAGCAACATGTAAAACATTTGTTGAATTGTCGAGGATATTTTTTGTATTATGTTTCAATTACAATTAATTAGTATTATGGTGAAGAATAACTTTGGCATTTTGTTTCATGAATAATTATTTAGCTTAATACATTTGTAAAATCTGAATCTTCAGTGAAAAAAGCAGAGAAAATTCAAAGAGATGATAGGATGTTTGATTATTTGTTTCTCTCCTACTTAATACAGCAACATGTAATATATTTGATGTATTGTTGAGGATATTGTATTGTGTTTCAATAACTTCATTGGTAAAGATATCGTTGGCATTTCATTTTGTGAATAATTGTTTAGTGAAATACATTTGTAAAATCAGAATATTCAGTAAAACAAACAGAGAATTCACAGAGAGATGATAGGATGTTTGATCATTTGTTTCTCTTCCTCTCCTAATAAAAACAGCAATGTGTAATACAATTGTTGAATTGTCGAAGATATTGTTTTAATTATGTTTCAATGACAATTAATTTGTTTTATAGGCATACTCAAGAATATCGTTGGTATTTCATAGTTTTGTGAATAATTATTTCGGTTAATACATGTGATAGCCTACACAAGAATCGAAATCTCCTATTGAAAAACTAAAACGTGTGATTCATACCGTATGTTCAGTAGTCAAGTGGCCTATATTGTTTGTATTATGTTTCAATAATAGCCTAATACATTTTTTGAATGGTCCTGGAAATCTTGTATTTCATTTGTAAATTCATTAGTATGGGATTATCGCGCATTCATCCATTGACGTCATTCATTCAGTGAGGGGTGATTAGCGCCTGGGTACCATTTGCAGCTGTATGAGTACCAACGCTAAGTGTTGTGTACTTTTGGAAACAGGTAAATAGTTTTCCGTTTGTGAGTTTAGAATTCCAGAGTCTTGGTTGACACGCCTGTGCAACATCGCGTGGCGGTCGGGGACAGTGCCTCTGGGATGGCAGACCGGGGTGGTGGTCCCTCTTTTTAAGAAGGGGACCGGAGGGTGTGTTCCTACTATAGGGGGATCACACTTCTCAGCCTCCCCGGGAAAGTCTATGCCAGGGTTCTGGAGAGGAGAATACGGCCGATAGTAGAACCTCGGATTCAGGAGGAACAGTGTGGTTTTCGTCCAGGCCGTGTAACACTGGACCAACTCAATACCCTCTACGGGGTGCTGGAGGGTTCATGGGAGTTTGCCCAACCAATCCACATGTGTTTTGTGGATTTGGAGAAGGCATTCGACTGTGTCCCTCGTGGCATCCTGTGGAGAGTGCTTCGGGAATATGGGGTCCTGGGTCCTTTGCTAAGGGCTGTCAGGTCCCTGTACGACCGAAGCAGGAGCTTGGTCCGCATTGCCGGCAGTAAGTCAGACTTGTTCCCAGTGCATTGGACTCCGGCAGGGCTGCCCTTTGTCGCCGGTTCTGTTTGTAATTTTTATGGACAGAATTTCTAGGCGCAGCCAGGGGCCGGAGGGTGTCAGGTTTGGGGACCACACGATTTCGTCTCTGCTCTTTGCGGATGATGTTGTCGTGTTGGCCCTGTCAGGGAAATTTCTGTAACCTGATAAATTATATTCTGAGTAAAGGACTGAGTCCCAATGATTAGATGCATAGAGGAGTGTGGGAGAGGGGATCTGGGTTTTGTCCTAGGGGGCATTCTTGATTGGCCACAGTAATTTATAGGGTTAATCATCTACCTATCATTAGGTTGCTCAGATGCTTTAATTCCCCCTCAAGGGTTGAGAAAGTTACCCAGATGGGGGAGGACAACATGTCCCTTATGTCAAGCCCAGGACATGTGATAGAACAAAGGGTGTGTGTTTGGTTGACATGGGACAGAGGGGCAGCATCATACCACATCCCTTTTTCCCTCCTTATATACTGATGATTGTCCTGTACTAATTTAGAGATTATTCATTGTTACTTTGTAACCTGTGTATTCTCTCCTTGCAAGAATGAACTGTTTATTGTGCATTTGAGTTTTCCTCTGTCTTACCTACCATTTTCGTAAATCGTTTGGACTTTAGAAATTGCCATCACAGCCCCTTCAAGCCAGGACCTTCAGCATGCACTGGGACGGTTTGCAGCCGAGTGTGAAGCGGTGGGGATGAGAATCAGTACCTCCAAATCCGAGGCCATGGTCCTCAGTCGGAAAAGGGTGGCTTGCCCACTTCAGGTTGGTTGAGAGTTCCTGCCTCAAGTGGAGGAGTTTAAGTATCTAGGGGTCTTGTTCACGAGGGAAGGATGGAACGGGAGATTGACAGATGGATTGTTGCAGCTTCTGCAGTAATGTAGTCGATGTATCGGTCTGTCGTGGTGAAGAAAGAGCTGAGCCGCAAGGCGAAGCTCTCGATTTATCGGTCAATCTACGTTCCTACTCTCACCTATGGTCATGAACTTTGGGTCATGACCGAAAGGACAAGATCCCGGATACAGGCGGCCGAAATGAGCTTTCTCTGCAGGGTGGCTGGGCGATTCCTTAGAGATGAAAAGCTCGGTCACCCGGGAGGAGCTCAGAGTAGAGCCGCTGCTCCTCCACATCGAGAGGGGTCAGCTGAGGTGGCTTGGGCATCTGTTTCCTGGGGAAGACATAGGACACGCTGGAGGGACTATTTCTCCCGGCTGGCCTGGGAACGCCTCTGTGTCCCCCCGGAAGAGCTGGAGGAAGTGTCTTGGGAGAGGGAAGTCTGGGCATCTCTGCTTAGACTGTTGCCCCTGCGACCCGGCTTCGGATAAGCGGAAGAAAATGATGATGAGGATAATGATGAGTTTAGAATTCTGACAAAGGAACAACGTAATATAAGCCTATTTAGAAAATGTCATGGAAGGTGTTACTTTCAAAATGGCAGTTTTATTTTAATTACAAACTCAAACGCAAATTGGCATAGGCATTTGGTGGTTCTAGTGTCAAATTCAGAGCATAGCATTTTTCGTCCTTTTGCAGGGGTCTGTATTTCAATATCTCATTGCATAGCTGTGTTCATTGCATAGCTGTGTTCTATACTTCATACTCGTCATCCAAAAATTACTCATCCTGTTGTAATTCAGAGTTTGAACAAAGTCTTAAACTACAACAACAGCCTTTGACAGGTCAAGTGATGAAGACAGTAGCATATCTGTTAGAAATGTTGCTTCTCCAAAAACTTTATGGAGTGTGACACAATGAATTGTAAATCTATGCCTCAACAGATCTTTCACCATTGTGTTCTTGAGTAGTTAGTGTAGGGTATATTGTGTCAGAATGGTGATTTATGGCCCTGGGGGGCGGGACTTCCATATTGATGTGACAGGTGGGCGGGACATCCAGGTTGTAGGGTGGGACTTCCGTTATGACGTATGTTAGGGTGGGACTTCCGGTATGACGTATGTTAGGGTGGGACTTCCTGTATGACGTATGTTAGGGTGGGACTTCCTGTATGACGTATGTTAGGGTGGGGCTTCAGGAGTGACGTATGCATGTCCGGTGACTTTCTGATTTATGATTACATTGATGTGTCAGTGTTTGATGTTTTACAACGCCTGATGGGTTATGTTTGATGATTAACAAATGGGGCTTAGGGTTCCGGAATGTTAAATTCCCAGGCAGTAAATAAGTGTTGTGTCAGCGGTAAGGTGTTTGGTGTTAAACAAAAGGGGGCCAGGGTTCCAATGCCTTGTGGTACAGATGTAAACTTCCGTGTTTTGCAATGTGGTTGTAACATGGTGTTTTTCCACAAACACAGAGTTACACTTGAGATATGTAAGGATAGGTTATTTCAGGTAATTAAAACATTCGTAAAGCCGTCTTTTGAAATTGTACAACAGAGATCAACGCAAGATTGTTTTACCACACATTGGTAGAAATGTTTAATAATAGGAAACGTTGGTTAAAAAAATACTATAGTATTTGTGTTAGTATGGGCTTATGCTGTCACTTCCGGGTGAAGATGCTGCATTCTCTTAATTACCAACTCGTGAAATCTGATTTTGTATTGTTGTATTATGGTCCTATGTTTGTTAAATGTTGAACTGATTAATGGCGATATGGTGACAATAGCAAGCGTTTATATATAAGCAGTTGAGTTTATCGTTAATATATACAATTCTATGACGTGATGTCACGGCTGAGCCGCGAAAATTAACGAGAACAGCTGTGTAACGAGGACGCGCATGGAGGACGCGCGCCACCCCTCCCGACGTGGTGTTCGGTGCGCGTCATCGCCGGCCTTCTAGCCACGCCGCTCCTCCTCCCACGGCACTGTCCTGTCTTGTTATTGCACACACCTGGTGTCCATTCCCTCATTAGGTTGCCTATATTAGTTCCCTTGTTTCTGGGCGTCTTTGTGTGGTATTGTTCTATGTTCAGTGTTCTGTATTTGCCTTGTGCTGTGGGTTTTGCGCTTGTGCATTATTTGAGTTTTGCGTGCCTTGTTTTCTTAAGAACGCAATACAATTACTTTCCCTGCATCCCTGCATTCGACTCCTTTTTTCAACACACCTCTAGACACACTGCTACAGGCTGTTCTACCAGACAGGATATAGCAATATATTTGGTTGCCAAATGGCTACAAATATCAGAACTAAATAGTTAAGTTTTATCCTGAATTTGTATCATTGCAGTATGTATAGTTCTAACACAATTTGAATCTAACGTGAAGAACGATGACATGTAACCAATGACAAAGTTAAGAGGCGTGACTTGCTGGAGGAGCCCCGGCTGCAATGTGAAGACAGTAATTAAACCTTGCAGCATCCACAAAAGACAGCGGTTGTTTCAAGCGTGGAGTATATCGTTTCTGTTGTAAGTACAAGTTATTTTATTTGAAGTAATTTATTTGAATTGTGATGCAACTTTTTAAGAATTTGTAAATCAATTTTACGATTGCGCAATTCATTCATTTTTAGCTGTCTTTCATATTGCCTGTTTAAATCTCCGGTTTAGGTTGAGCGGATTTGAACACCGACCGTGTTTGGTAAACACATTTTTGGACCTCCAAATCTTGGTAAGTACACTTTTGACATTATTGTTAATCAGCTTTAATTACCTGTATAAGATTGTTAATCCTATTTGTATTTAGTTCAAGTGACCGGCATCTGCGTCAGTTGGACTGGGTGGCCAGACTGTGATCTTACACAACCTGAGCAGATACTTTGTGTAAGTTTAATTATTTACAGACATTTTTAGTCTTGTTCTAAAGTGTTATTAACAATTATGACTATGCATACTGACCCTTGGTACAACATTCTATATTCCAACAGATTGAGGACAGCCGGGTGATGATACAAAGTACATTACCACAATGGGGTCAGTTACGGACACCCTTCCTTGTGGCTCCACAGCGTGAGGGGATTTTTGTTTTCTTTCAGGCTTGTAAGCTGAAGGTAATACAGCCAACTCTTCAAAACTGCGCTGTATGTAAATGTATGTTTGAGTTAGAATATTTATATCTGAAAACTGGATTGTTATTTACACGTTAAACCAGAGAAATGGCGAAAGATAATGCTAACGACAGTCCAGACACGGAACAGCCAACAACCTCTACACATAATCAATTGACCACACCCCAAAATACAAATGAACCAACCATTACTTTGTTACACAGCGATGCGCACAATAATCCTCAGATACAAGGCTTGTTAACCGAGCTTAGTAGCCCCCATTTTTCACACGATCTAGTTGACACTCCTTCGAGCTCTCTGATGCAAACTCAGTGCAGTGATGGCGATGTTAGGGTTATACAGCGTAATGCGTTTGACAATGTTGAATTACAACAGTTGATAAATTTACAAAATACTGGTGAAGTTGGTGATTTTGGCACATTCTACACAAGTATTACGGCAGGCTTGGATACTTTGATTGTTAGAGCCTCAGACTTTGTACACGGGCCTGGTGATCGTCTGCAGATTGAGTTGATTGGTGAATCTCTGATAGATCCCGTACATGTGACCATGAGAGCGGATGAATATAATGAACGCACGTTTGGTAATTTACTTGAAAGTGTTATGCAGAGTAATACGGAGCTTATGATTGATGAATCACTAGAACTGGTGGTACAAATTGTCAAAAACCGTGAGGGTGGTGCCCCACGACGTAAAGCTCAAACATTGTTGATAGATCAGATTATCAATAAAAAAAGAAGACATTTATATGTTGCTGTGAATAATGATTCTACGTGTTTTTCTGTTTGTTTGATGGGTATGTTGAACCCGCAGTACACATATCCCGAGGCCCTGGTTAGTGGTCGTGAGCTACATGAGGGGGCTGGTTTAGCGTTAGATGAATGTGTGTCATTCACAGATATTGTTCGGTTTGAAGAAATGACAGGGTGTAAAATTGTTGTCTTTCACCGAACACGGGATGGTCACTTTACCAAGTTTCAAAACAGCAAGGAAAACCACCCTAGAACTGTCTTTATGTACTTACACGACAACCATTTCTACGGTATCATGAATCTGAAGGGTTTTCTGGGTGTGTCTTATGTTTGTGACTGGTGCTATACCGGTTTCAACACACGTGGTGATCATGGTTGTAAACATAGCTGTAGTGTCTGTCTTCATGAAGATTGTCATACCCAACCCCGTAACACAAAGCAGTGCCCTGACTGTAAACGGATATGTTATTCAGATTTTTGTTATAGCCAGCATAAACGTTTGAAGCACCACAAAAGTGTGGATCGCTGGGTTAGCAGGTGTGACCAGAAGAAATACTGTGTCGATTGTGGTCGCTATTACAATGTCAGTATTACCAAATATAAAGCACACAGGTGCAGAGCTAACATGTGCCCCAATTGTAATGTGGATCTGGCTTTTGAAATGAATAATCAGTGTTTTATAAAACCTGCCAAGCCCGAGGACCCCAGTGAGCGCTACATATTTTATGATTTTGAGACTATTGCCAATCCGGTGAATGGTGTACACACTGCAAATTTTGTGTGTGCAATAAGCTTTGATAACAAGACGTGGTGTTCAGCCGGAGATGGTTGTGTCACTGCTTTTTTTCAAAAGTTTAGGCAACCGAAATATAATGACTACACATTTATAGCACACAACTCTAAAGGTTTTGATGGTTACATCTTGATGCAGTACCTTGCTAACAATGGTATTGGCACAACACTTATTGCTAATAGTAGCAAGCTCATGATTTTTACAGACAGCACATTCAATCAGAGATACATCGATAGTCATTGCTTCCTACCTATGAAGCTGTCGGCCTTGCCACGTGCTATGGGTTTTAAGGATTCGAAAAAGGCTAGTTTCCTTACAAGTTTAACATCAAGGAGAATGAGAACTAATGAGAACTATGTTGGCCCCCATCCGGAACCGCATTACTATGGTGTGAATACCATGATGGCTAAAGAAAAAGATGAGTTTCTGCAATGGTATGCAACTGTTTCCGCAGACCCCTTTGCCATGCAGGATGAAATAAAGGCTTACTGCGTGAATGATGTGGTCATCTTGAGAGAGGGTTGCATGCGCTACAGACTCGAGTTCCTGGAGTGTGGTGGTGTTGACCCATTCCGGTCAATTACGATTGCTTCGGCTTGTATGAAAGTCTTTTGCAACAGATTCCTCACCAAGGACACCATTGCATTGGTCCCCTCAGACAACTACAACCGTTGTCAGAAGACATTCTCAAACAGCTCAATCCAGTGGCTTGAATATGTGGCCTCCGATAAGAATATATCAATACAGCACGCCCTGAACAGGGGTGAAGTGAAAATCGGTGCCTACTACGTTGATGGATATGCTGAACGCGATGGTTTTAGCACGGTCTATGAATTTCTATGTTGTTTCTGGCACGGTCACCCAAAGTGTCATTGTTCAACAAGCATCAATCCAATGACAAAGATTCAGTATGGGTTGATGCACCAGCAATGGTTGACAAAGCTAGAGGCTTTGAAAGAAAAACACAACGTACATGTTCAATACATATGGGAGTGTGAGTGGAACCGGCTTAAAAACACATCCGCAGATGTCAAAGCTTTCTTGAAGACCTTTGGTGCTCCAGAGCGCCTTGACCCTTGGGATGCTCTTTTTGGTGGTCGTACTAATGCGATTCATCTGAAGTTTACGGCTCGAGAAGGGGAGACTATTCAGTATAATGATGTCTGTATCTGGAGAGATAATCAAGGGCTCGCACCTATTGGATCTTGTTAAAAGTGTGACAGCTACCAATAAAATTGCTGACGATAGAAGACCGTTGGGGTGGGGTGTGTTTTTAGAGGCCATGGCATGTCTCAACATGCCTTTTACAACTATTCCAAATGCGCATGTAAGACGTAAAATCAATTTGTATAAACAAAAGTCTGGTGACACAATGGATGATTTACCCACACCACCAGCAACTGGTTTTCAAACAACCAAAGCTTTCTTTGAACCTCATACCACGGACCCTGCAAAATGGCTTCCATTTTAATGTGTTTTTATTTTATTTGTGATACATTGTATGTTTTATCTTGAATAAATGTTGTATGAAAAATAAGATGTAAACATTGATGTGGTTTTTATTTTTGTTTTTATTTTTGAATAATAAATTTGACATACACGTGATTGGCTTTTCTATTTCTTCAACAACCATGGCACAAATTAAACGTTTCACAAGATTGAGCATATTGTATGCAATTAAACATTTGCTTATCACGCTTACTCTGGTACTGTAACACTTGTCGTGGTGTAGTGTTGGTTAGGAACCAGGCGCAGGCAGTAATCTCGTTTGTGGGTTTAATACTCAACAAACAAACCAAACACGAACGGAAAACAATACTAATGACTGAATGAAATAAAAGTGCGCAACATGCGTCTTAGCAATAAACATTCAAACAGTACATTAAACAACACTCACCGATTAACTAACAAACAGCAACAATGACAGCGACAGCAACAATGATCCACAATGTGGGGAGCAGAGGGGAAACATATATACACATACAAACGAGCTAGATTGGGACCTGGTGTGGAAGATGGGAAACATGTGACAGTCCGGGATGTGTTCGTGAGAATATGGGAACTTGTGGAAATATGGCACGGTGGCGCTGCTGCTCACCGCACCATGACAGTACCCCCCCCCAAAGGCCCGGCCACCGGACGGGCCAAGACGAACCCCAGCCCAAGGGAGGGGGGGCGGGGCAGCACAGTAACCCCATCGGCACAAACCCGCCGAGGGGGCGGAACAGCCGCGACTAACCAGGGTGGCGGAGCCGTCGGGACAGGCCGGGGAGGCAGAACCGGCTGAAGAACAGGAGCCGGCGGAGGGTCAGGGGCCGGGAGAGCCGACGGAGGGTCGGTAGCCGGCGGAGGGTCAGAGGCCGGGAGAGCCGACGGAGGGTCGGTAGCCGGCGGAGGGTCAGAGGCCGGGAGAGCCGACGGAGGGTCGGTAGCCGGCGGAGGGTCAGAGGCCGGGAGAGCCGACGGAGGGTCGGTAGCCGGAAGAGCCGACGGAGGGTCGGTAGCCGGAAGAGCCGACGGAGGGTCGGTAGCCGGAAGAGCCGAAGGAGGGTCGGTAGCCGGAAGAGCCGAAGGAGGGTCGGTAGCCGGAAGAGCCGAAGGAGGGTCGGTAGCCGGAAGAGCCGAAGGAGGGTCGGTAGCCGGAAGAGCCGAAGGAGGGTCGGTAGCCGGAAGAGCCGAAGGAGGGTCGGTAGCCGGAAGAGCCGAAGGAGGCGCCGGGGCGGCCGGGACAGGAGAGGGCGGTGGCAGCCAAACCCCGGCAAGCTCAGGCGGTGCAGGCCACTCCTCCTCGGCCTCAGGCGGTGCAGGCCACTCCTCCTCGGCCTCAGGCGGTGCAGGCCACTCCTCCTCGGCCTCAGGCGGTGCAGGCCACTCCTCCTCGGCCTCAGGCGGTGCAGGCCACTCCTCCTCGGCCTCAGGCGGTGCAGGCCACTCCTCCTCGGCCTCAGGCGGTGCAGGCCACTCCTCCTCGGCCTCAGGCGGTGCAGGCCACTCCTCCTCGGCCTCAGGCGGTGCAGGCCACTCCTCCTCGGCCTCAGGCGGTGCAGGCCACTCCTCCTCGGCCTCAGGCGGTGCAGGCCACTCCTCCTCGGCCTCAGGCGGTGCAGGCCACTCCTCCTCGGCCTCAGGCGGTGCAGGCCACTCCTCCTCGGCCTCAGGCGGTGCAGGCTGCTGCCACTGGCAGGAAGGAGGCGCTGGCTGCTGCTCCAATGCAGCAGGGGGCGCTGACTGCCGCTGCTGGCAGGTAGGAGGCACTGGCTGCTGCTCCAAAGCAGCAGGGGACGCTGACTGCCGCTGCTGGCAGGTAGGAGGCGCTGGCTGCTGCTCCAATGCAGCAGGGGGCGCTGACTGCCGCTGCTGGCAGGTAGGAGGCGCTGGCTGCTGCTCCAAAGCAGCAGTGGGCAATCGGCGCCGTGGCGCAGGGACAGGGGCGGCGGAAGGCCGCGGAGCAGGAAGCGGTGTGCGCCTAATTGCCAGCCTACAGCCTGGCCAGCCTGCACGGGGTCGAGGAGGCACCGGACATAGAGGGGGCGCCGTCGGGACTTCCCCCGGGCACCCACTCAGCCCCCCCCTAAAATTTTCCTGGGGGGACCTCGGACCAAGCGTTGGGCACCTCGCCCTCTTCTTCCTCTGGCCTCGCCTGCGTCCTGTCCTTCCTGCCTCCTGCATGTCCTGCAGGAGACCCTTCACCAGCTCCCCTTGCTCTTTGGTGAGGGGCTTGACCACTCCATACTGGTCCATGCCCCACAGCGGCACCCCGAACCCGTCTTGGGGCAACCCCCAGCACTGCTCCCCAAGGGGATCCTCCTCCACTCTCTCATAGACCGCTTCGTCGTCATCTGAGGAGAGGGAGTCAGACCCCCAATCGCCCCTCCAGGTATATACCCTCTCTGGAGGGACTGCCTGCTGGTTCCAGGTTTGGTGGATCATTCTGTAACACTTGTCGTGGTGTAGTGTTGGTTAGGAACCAGGCGCAGGCAGTAATCTCGTTTGTGGGTTTAATACTCAACAAACAAACCAAACACGAACGGAAAACAATACTAATGACTGAATGAAATAAAAGTGCGCAACATGCGTCTTAGCAATAAACATTCAAACAGTACATTAAACAACACTCACCGATTAACTAACAAACAGCAACAATGACAGCGACAGCAACAATGATCCACAATGTGGGGAGCAGAGGGGAAACATATATACACATACAAACGAGCTAGATTGGGACCTGGTGTGGAAGATGGGAAACATGTGACAGTCCGGGATGTGTTCGTGAGAATATGGGAACTTGTGGAAATATGGCACGGTGGCGCTGCTGCTCACCGCACCATGACAGGTACATCTTACCTACAAACTTTGAGACTAGGGTATCATTTTCTCATAAATCATCAGCATAAAAAGACATAAAATCTTTATAACTCAGACCTTTTGTCATTAGAAAGAGAAAGAACAAACAATGCTGTCCACACGTGGTTGAAACCAGGTCCTGTACTTGTTTTGAACTGTATTCCACATTCTCACAGGTATTCAGAAAGGCCTTGATTGACTTGGGAAAATATGTAAAATCCGGGGGGTTTCCAAAACTGTCATAAAACCTTCTAATGCCATCATCCATTATGTAAATAGCAAGCCAGTGCTCCCCAGGTTGATTGCTTGGGTGTGTATTAACAATCATCATCGATGCAACATCTCGGACAGGTGCCCTAGGTAGTTGGTCACATGCCAGCACACCATAGAAATGGGTCCTAGATGAAAATTGGTTCACCACACTGGTCAACTCTGCGGTATTCATTTCCACACAGTTCTCCTAATAGTAGTCAACCATGACTTGTCGCCGGTTTGACACTTCGATAATGGAGTCAAAGATTGAATAAACAACTAAATTAATTGTGTGGGGTAGTGGTTGTCTGAACCTCATCTCAAGTCGTACATTCCCTGACTTGATCAAGGATATGTGCTGACCACATTCCTCGTCTGGCGCACAGTTGAATGCATAAAGGGCATAGCCGTGTAAGAAGTCCGACCTGTCAATAGCCAAGGCTTGGTCCTTTAGGTGTTTTCCTGAAGCTAAGGCCAATTGGTAAAATTCATGTACTGCTGACCCTGTTGTGTAATTTGGTTGGAATGGTTTGCTAGGAAATTGCTGACCATCTACATACATAGCCATAAACTCCAAATTATAATGTTTGAAATTAAATGGATTCTTTGTGTAACTTCCGGTAAAACTGTCATTGTCCACCAATCCGAGGTCCTAAAAATAGGTTTTCCTGGTTACAAACACGACCCCCAGCCGGTAAACTAAATGTCTTCATACACACTCTTTCAATTGGGTACTTGGCATTGGTTGAGGGTAGCGCTTGAGCGTGTCCAAGTTTCACGGCTGGCAAAACAGACACTTTCTTGACAAAGAGTGATGCTGATAGTATATGCAAACGATAACGCACATTCCCGACCCCCATAAGGCAGAACTCATCTTTACCGCGCACCATCCTAACCTTTATGTCAACGCCGTTTAACTGAAGTTTCTCTTGAAAGAAGATATCGCTATGAACAGGGCCGATCATTTCAAATGTTGTGCTATCCGCCGAATAGGCTGCCCTTTTCGTAAGTCCATCGTTCTCGCCTGCAGGGTCCGTAATATCCATGTGACCTGCGGCATCCTTGTAAAACAACCCAGCTGAAAACTGTGTCTTTAATGTATCACATCCATAATTCAGAATGCTCTCTATAACGGCTCTGTAGGGGTATGTGTTGCTACTCTGGCTAATTAAACGATCACCCAAGGAGACATCCACTTGTGAAAATAGGGTGGCTATCGTATAGTTGATAACCCCAACACGTGCTCCGGCATCAATATTAGTTCAGTCCGGTTTAGTGACTTTTAAACGTAGGTACAGCAAAGTATTGTTTAGATCAACGTAGTCTTCGCCATTCCCGGCAATAAAGAACTCCAGAGGGGCTGTGTCTGATATTGCTGATAAGGTCTGTATTTCAATGTATGTATTTTTCTCAATAGATGTCTGTGTGAATGGAACTGTGAATAAATCCAACTCTGTCTTCATACATTCGCCAGACATACGGTGTAGGAGTGCCATCTCTCTAAAATATATTCTTAATCAGATTTGTCGTGTTCCCTTTGAGTGTCCTCCGGGGTGTATGTCCTCTTTTAACCTTGGCTCTTGTTTTTGTCACATTCATGCGTTTTTTACTCTTGGGTAGGCTCCGCCTACCAGGTGGTCTCTTTCTAACACCTCGAGACATAACCATTAATCCAGAACCATCCTGCTGTTTTGTTTGTCGTGACATAACACTGTTGACAACATCGCCGACTATATTCCTAGCCTCACTCTTCAGATGTGGTTTTGCTATGGAGAACCCGCGCTTCAACAAAGGTATTGCCATCCGGAAAAGCCCTCGGAAAAGGCCCCCTAGACCTACATTGCTGAGCTACCATGATACCCTGGTAAACCGTTACCGGCCTGTGTTGTGTAGTATTCAACATACCTTTGAGGATCATCATAGAGCTTCTGCAGCTGCATCTTAAACTCTAAAAGATTGTTTGACGGGTCTGAAGTGTAATTTTGCAATCACCTTCCCCACTACAAATGAAACCAGCTGGTTTTGATCAGATTTTACTTCAATACAGATCTCATCAAATTGTCTCTTACTAAGAGGTACGTAGTGTGGCTTGTCGTACGTCACTGTGACAACTTCATTCTTTCTCCCTGTAATATGTACAGTTCGCAGCAGTGGGACATGACTGTCACCAACACATTGATAATCAATTATATCTGTTTAGATGTATAGGGTGTTAAACCCCGCCAGAATATCTGTGGTGTATGTTCCGTACCATGTGGCGGACCACCACTCGCCTGGTTTTAACCCCAATATCTGTTCCAGTTTTGCGCTAAATTTCAAACTAAATTGGGGCTCACCTTTTAGAAACACTCTATTTTTAAATTCATCGTACCCCACCAATAAACCATGTGTTTTTATATGACTGTTGAGCTCTATCACTAGTTTTAATATGCTGCTGTAATAACCGGTGTCGAGTTCATATTTCCAAGTTTTGTCGTTTTTCAAGTCAAGTAGTTCAAATGCGTTTTCGCCCCGTGTAAAAGTTTTCCACGTATGCGGGTATTGGAACTCTATCAAAGATACTTCCCAATCGCCCTGCAAATCTATACCTTTGGCAAATTTAGTGGTATAGCACGAACTCGTGTTGTTTGGATAGACATGTCTCGATGAGTTACTGGGCAGCGTTATGTAGAAGCCACCGTCACCCATGCTGATCGCAGTCAATGTAAATGACGTGATCCTGTAAATCCTGGAGTTTTATCCAGTTTCTAGGTCAACCACTTGTTCCGATGGTATCCAGCTGTTGAATTTCTCAGGCCAACCAAGCCACTTCACAAGACACATTTTCCTCCCTTTCTGTACTTTCTCATTCAAAACTGCTTCCACTTTAAAAGTTTTATCCTTAGCCACGATTATTTTCAGCAATTCCTGTTCATAAAAGGTCCCAACTATCACATCACCATCGTAATCTTTTATTCTATATACAGGAGGTACCCGAGGAATGCATTCTGTTATTGTAAAATATTCATCTGTGTACCCTTTTTCATAGCCTTTTGTAAACACACCTCTCAGCTTTGAGAGTCTCACAGTATCCCCAACCTGGAACTTGTAGCTTTGATTACCATTTCTCGTTAATGTTGTGCCATACAGGTTCTTGAGAACTAATCTAACATTTTCTTCACAAACGTCAGCAGGCTTCATCTTAATAGACCAATGGTAGCTATGGTTGTACCCACGAACTAAATCTTGAATAACCTCAACATAGCGGTGGGTGTTGGCTGCTGCCAGATACCTCCACATTCGTGATTTAATTGTTTTATTAAACCTCTCAACGATACTCGCTTTGACATCATTTCCTGTAGCAAAATGTTTTATGTTTTACTTCTTCATCAACATTTCAAAATGTGAATTAAAAAACTCCTTCCCCTTGTCCGTTTGGACTTTTTATGGTGTTCTTCCTTCTTTTAATATGTCTTCAAATGCTCGCTTTACCTCTATAGCGCTTTTATTTCTCAGCACGCAAATCCATGCGTATTTGCTTAATACATCTATGCATGTTAACATAAATTTCATGTTATCGTTTTCCACACTGTAAGCACTCATGTCAACCAAATCCAGCTGAAATTGTGAATTTATATCATGAACAATAACTCTATTTCTTTTAAAATGTATAGCTACAGGCCTGTGTAGCATGTATGTATCCTGGGCGAGCAGCCAGTCATCGGCCTCACCATTTTTGAGGATCTCCCCGGTTTTTTCCAAGTATGCTCTTTTCAAACCCTCTCTACCCACATAAGCACCTGGGTTTGCCGGGTCATAGTAAATACTTTTCATAACCTGTTCAGACATCGTAGAGTGTTCGAGCAATAATGAGAATTAATACATGTTTAACAATGTTTTATTTGAGTTTTCGAAATTACACAACCAATATATTCAGAAAAGTTACACAAACATTCAGATTTCTCAGTCTTTGTTTATATACATGTTAACATGAGAACTGAAGCTACCCTGGCCTTAGACAACAGACTCTTTGCTTTCATCACACCATGACCCTGCTGCGTCGCATACAACATCCTCATTAAATTTGTCCATGTACTCATCCCTGTTCTCACTCAGTCTCTGTGTGATGTTCGGCTCCAACTTGAGCTTGTGCAGAAAGTTCTCAGCGGCCTCGTGAACATCAGTCATCGGTGTGTGAAAACCAGATGCGTTCAAAGCCTTGACCAACACATGTTTCAGTCGTGGTGTTAAAACTGTCGGCACAATGTCATCGTAATGGGCCTCAAAAAAATACTCAGGCGGTTCGAGACATGAATGTCTTGTCTGGCTCGGGTGGTCCACTTCGCATCCGATGCATGCTTTGTGTAGAATAGCCACAACAACGTTTTCCAGAATCATACCCATTGTTGCTTTGATGATCTTTAAAATTTTTGGTGCAAGTTGTTTGTCCATTTTGTGATAACTCTTGTTAGCATTTGAAAGGTATGACAGGTTAAGAGGACCTAGTTGATCACCAACCCTGTCAATCCAATGGTAGTTTCTTGTTGGGTATGCCGGGGGAATCGAGCTGTCTGGGTCAGGGGTTCCGTAGAAGGCTTCAGCGTTGTCATCCTAGGCGTCACACAGCCAGTTCTCAGCCTTGGGTTCTTCAATCACCGCTTGGTTGTAATCTTGAGACATGTTTCGTAAATTCTTCCGACTGCTTGAATGTCACCGGCGGTCTGTCGGTTTTTATGCTGTGCTGATGAAGGTGTTGGCTTAAGGCGGGGCTTCGGGGTCTTAGGTCAGTCGATCAGTCCGCAGTCACAAACTAAGCTGATATTTTCCGGAAATAACTCCAATCTGACAGAGTCATACTCTTTCAGCCCCTCGACAACTTTAAACAGTACATCTACTGTATTATGTGGGCCTTGTTTTGGCCCCAAATTAAACACTTTTCGAAAGGGGCCCATAAACTGGCATTAAAAACCATTTGATCAGTCACACCAGCCTTAAACACTTGGCCTTCGGGTAATTCATAAAATGCAACCTCCGGTTGTTCTGGGTTGAAGATGTATCCCCCGATCCGACCATCGTCCAATTTCCACTCCTGTGCCACCATATCCGGGTGTAATTGATGGATTCGGGTTAAACTCTGCATCGGTTTCTTCGGGGCTGGCATGTTGATTGCATCTCTGCGGTCCATTTGCAATTTCTTACCAAATCGCTGAGCTGCGTTTAAGATGTTAGCTTTCACCGGTGTTTCAACCAAAACATTGATAGCAGCACAATCCTCCATGTTTTGTAATGTGTAGGTAAGTTCGCTTAGGCAAGACTGAATGACCAACCCCGATGTCAGCGTGGTTTAAATACACATACCACGCCAGTCAACCCATAAAACATGAAAGGTTAACAAACACCGTTTGTATGCCAGCTGTTGCAACACTTGTCAGAAGATAAAACACCCAGGTTTTATATTTGTCGAACACCATTTGCTGTACACCAAACACCTCACCGCTGACACAACACTTATTTACTGCCTGGGAATTTAACATTCCGGAACCCTAAGCCCCATTTGTTAATCATCAAACATAGCCCACCTGTTATAACACTAGTCTGGTTTGCTCATCAGACGTTGTAAAACATCAAACACTGACACATCAATGTAATCATAAATCACAAAGTCACCGGACAGTC
This sequence comes from Esox lucius, assembly GCF_011004845.1. NCBI lineage: Eukaryota > Metazoa > Chordata > Actinopteri > Esociformes > Esocidae > Esox > Esox lucius. The sequence continues at coordinate 4,073,628 of NC_047569.1, forward strand.
ACCGGACAAAGTCACCTAACATACGTCATACCGGAAGTCCCACCCTAACATACGTCATAACGGAAGTCCCACCCTACAAACCGGATGTCCCGCCCACCTGTCACATCAATATGGAAGTCCCGCCCCCCAGGGCCATAAATTACCATTCTGACACAATATACCCTACACTAACTACTTTCTTGGACTATGGTTTACAGGACTTGCTTAATGGCAGGTAATCTTTCCATAATAGTATGTAGAGCCATATAGCGACATGCCCAGCATGTCACTTAGTCTCTAATGCTCTCTAGGTGCACCTGGGTTCATCTCTTTTTGTATGCTGATACATTTTTGATGGACATATGACCCGGATGTGAACACATTGGCTTTCTAGTAAGGAGAACTGTCTTACCTCAGGGACTTCTTTGACTATATCTACCAAAATAAGTTTAGACAGTGTGCACTGCAGTGGATGTAAAAAGCAAGCTTTGATTATTCATTAATGCGTGCCTGGAAGCCCGAATGCTTGCCACTCATAATTGAAACACTGTCATATGCTTGGCCCACTAGATTGTTTTTATATTCAAGACCATAACTTTCTAATATGTGTATGATTTTGTCAATAAGCCCTGCTGCATTAAGTCGATCAACCAATTTAAAGTGGAGAAAGCTGTCATTAGCCGCGTTTCCACCAAAAATACTTGACTTTGAGTCCCAGGAACTGCTAATCAAGGAACTAAAGGGTCCCTTCAGCTCATTGTGTGCATTTCCACTGTAGATGACCACTAGCAGTGTTTTATTATGAGTATCCTGTTTCATACCTTTATTTCATGGGACTTTGACATCATGCTATCTGCATGGGGGACTAATCTCTCCTCACTCACACTCGTTAAAATAAAAACAAAAAAACAAGAAGGCTTAAGAAGGCACGTTACAAGACGATGCATGTTTAAAGTCAGAGATTGGAAAATATTACTGTAACCTTCAACTAAAGTATTCCTTGAAGTGTTATACCACTCTCTGCTTGACTTGTTTGGTAGTAATAATTTGATAATAATTTATAAAGGTGCTAGCTAGCTCTCCAACGTCCAAGTTAAGTTAATGGCGGCAGCCTTCCCTGGATAACCACTCTCTAGCACCCTTTGATGTGCGGAGCGAGGTATGTGGTTCATTGTAATGTACTATTTCATATGAATTAATTTCATACGTTCATGTAAATGGTAATAAGATTCATTTCACATGATGGCTGTTGCCTGCTATGCTGTTATCAATGTGATGCTAGCTTGCTGAAGTGCATTTGTCAAAGGATTATTTTGTATCTGGCTGAATTGCCTTTGTTATTTTACCTTTGAGTTTTCACGCTGTTGGTGTCATGCACACTCGTCTGAATTAAAGTACACTCATCTGAATTAAATGTAACGGATTACATTTAAAAAGTAACCTACCCAACCCAGTATATAGTATGCAAGTATGTGATTTGAGATTCAGCCTAGTACTCGGGTACTACATAAGTGGAGCTGTCCTTAGCCACGTTTCCACCGCAGGAACTATACCCAGGAACTAGGAACCTTTCGAGGAACTGAGTGCCTTTCCACCGCAAGAACCAGTGTCTAAATAGAACCAGGAACAAAATTTTACCCCCAAAACAGTCCCTGCTCCGGAAGTAGGACTTTCCCAGAGTACCAGAACTTTTAGGGTGGGGCTTGTGGTGCTGAACATTTCTGATTGGTCGGGTAGTAGTAGAGTTTACTCCCATAGGTTTTCAACCATCATTTTTAAATGTCTGCAGCCATCCTCAGCGTAGTAAAGGAGTTAATTGTGCTTACAAATGCCGAGTTTCCACCAAAAAGTACCCGGAACTTTGAGTCCCAGGAACTGCTATTGAAGGAACTGAAGGGTTCCTTCAGCCCATTGTTGTGTGCGTTTCCACTGTGGTCTAAAGACCCGCGCAGATTAGGCTAATTAGTCCGATGTGTTGCATAAATATTTGGTCTACAACTATTGTGCCATGAGTGGCTATAATTGAATTGTAGTTACTTACCTTGATTGACTTAACTACCATGTCACCGGTACGAGATTTGACTTGGTACTTACAGATTATGCCCAGCAACACCATTAGTTCTGTCATTAACAAAATGCATGTTAATATACAAAATACATGTTTAGTCTCTATTGAAATGAATAACAAAGTAGGTATACAGCCACTATTCTGGACTGGTTAGGTTATATGGTTTACATGCCATCATCATTATATTATGGTATTCACCAAGTTAGCTAAACCACAATCACGTAAAAATAAACAATTTTTGGACCTTTTACATTGGCTAATTAGTTAGATCTTTTTTCAGTTGATAAAATCAGTTACTTATTGACACCTATATTGCTACTTTTTGCATCATTAACATTCACGTATGAAAAACTAACATTGTGCCATGAAATTCAATAACTTTGGCAGTGTAACGCTTGTCTTCAGTCTTGCTAGAAATGTTTTAATTCTTATGACTATTCCAAGTAAGTAGATACTAGTAATCCTATTATCGACTAATAAGCTGTTAAAACGTCCAGTGGCAAAAGCCATACAGGTGCAGGTCATGAAATTAGAATATCATCAAAAAGTTGATTTATATCAGTAATTCCATTCAAAAAGTGAAACTTGTATATTAATTCATTGCACACAGACTGATATATTTCAAATGTTTATTTATTTTAATTGTGATGATTATAACTGACAACTTATGAAAATCCCAAATTCAGTATCTCAGAAAATTTGAATATTACTTAAGACCAATAGAAAAAAAATATTTTTAGAAATGTTGGCCAACTAAAAATATGAACATGTACAGCACTCAATACTTAGTTGGGGCTCCTTTTGCCTGAATCCTACTGTAGCAATGCAGCTTGGCATGGAGTCGATCAGTCTGTGGCACTGCTCAGGTGTTATGAGAGCCCAGGTTGCTCTGATAGTGGCCTTCAGCTCTTCTGCAATGTTGGGTTTGTCGTATCGCGTCTTCCCCTACACAATACCCCATAGATTTTCTATAGGGTTAAGGTCAGGCGAGTTTGCTGGCCAATTAAAAACAGGGATAGCATGGTCCTTAAACCAGGTGCTGGTAGCTTTGGCACTGTGTGCAGGTGCCAAGTCCTGTTGGAAAATGTAATCTGCATCTCCATGAAGTTAGTCAGCAGCAGGAAACATGAAGTGTTTTAAAACTTCCTGGTAGACGACTGCGTTGACCTTGGACCTCAGAAAACACAGTGGACCAACATCTGCAGATGACATGGCACCCCAAACCATCACTGACTGTGGAAACTTTACACTGGACTTCAAGCAACAGGGATTATGTGCCCCTCCTCTCTTCTTCCAGACTCTGGGACCTTAATTTCTTGCATACGTCTGTGCGTGGTGGTTCTTCAAGCACCGACTCCAGCTGCAGTCCACTCTTGAATCTCCCTCACATTTTTGAATGGGTTTTGTTTCACAATCCTTTCCAGGGTGCGGTTATCCCTATTGCTTGTACACTTTTTTCTACAACATATTTTCCTTCCCTTCGCCTCTCTATTAATGTGCTTGGACACAGAGCTCTGTGAACAGCCAGCCTCTTTAGCTATGACCTTTTGTGTCTTGCCCTCCTTGTGGTCATCTTTTGGACAGCTGTCAAGTCAGCAGTCTTCCCCACTGAAATAAATAATTTTTTTGATGATATGCTAATTTTATGACCAGCACCTGTATGTGTGTGTGTGTGTGTATATATATATATATACACCTCTTTCCTTTCCAAAAAAGTTGAAATGGAAAGTTTTGAGTGAGGAACAGAAGCGTTCAATTTGCAGTGGTCTCTTAATTTTAACCCTTCTGTTCCTCACTCAAAACCTTCCTTTTTGACTTTTATGGAACAGAAAGAAAAAGGTGCATTGGTCTCTTAATATTTTGATATTCTAATTTTATGACCAGCACCTGTATATGCTATTTGTGGTGGAAGTAAACTTCATAGGAAACATTACTCAGTTTAACACCAAGCATAATGTCTAGCTAAATATGCAAACTTGGCATGATATTAATGTGTGACAAAATCTAATGTTGAGACGCAATTTCACCATGAGGTAGTCTGTCCCAGTCGGTCCCAATACTGGCTTACTAGCTTACTGAACAGTACTTACTTTACCATCATCCGCTAAGTACGTACTTGTAGTATGTAGTATGCGGTTTGAGATTCAACCCTAGAGATATCTGCCCTATTTATAACATATTTTGATTCATCTCCCATTATGCTAAAGACCTCAGTGTTTTTCACTTCTTCTATCATTTTAGTTTGAACCATGTCTGCCAAACAACTCAGAACCTCATTCTGAATCCCTTTGCTTCTGTATTATGAATGGAACAGCAACGTGTTTTTCAGTTGTGCCATGCTTATAGCTATTGTGTTTAGGATTGCCATGAAGTTCGTTTTATTATGAGAGTCTGCAAACTCATCGTGTCCTCTTTGTGCAAGATTTTGTGTGGCTGTAAGCAGTGGTGCATCTATTGTTTTAATGAAGTCCCAATTTTCTTAAACCTGTTTGTTGTGTTCTTTGCTTCCCACAAAAACTCATGCAAAACATATATGCACATATATGTAGAGGATTTGTCAACATATATTTACATATGTGCCCTTAATATGTTCATGAAATATATAACTTCTGCATAATAGAATGTCATATATTTTAATATTGAATATTATTTGTTAAAATAATGAAATATTTGAATATGCAGTGCTTTTATGGCAAGCCAAGTGAGTCACAATTATTAGTGCAAGACACCGTAATGAACAAGACCACATTTTGTCAGATGACACGTCATATTATGGCTGTTTATCAATTCCAAGTATGCTAAGAACATACTTGTATCCTTGAGAAGAACGTTCGTACCAAGTGTCCTTGTGAGAATGGTTTTGCAAGAATGCGAGGACCGAGAATCCGCTTATCTAGATTGAGATGCATGTGTGCTTGGCTATTGTGCAATACCCTGGGCTCAGATCATTTAAGCAGTGACATTAAAATCAAACACAGGCATTATCAGCATTACAATTTATACACTTATGTTGTATTGTGTTTATGTATTACATTTTTGTTTAATGTAGGCTCCTACTTCATGAATCCCCAGAGTACTATGCTGTACATTTTTGGGTTTCACTACTTTTGTATTTGGGCTTAAATTGATCATTGTGTATTTGGCATCAAATTATTCCAAAGTACCTCAGCTAATATAAGCATGCATGTTAATGTTCTTATAAGGTTGTGTTTTAGGGAAAAATATCATTGAATTCTGATCATAACACACCCATACGGAGTGATACTCCCAATACAAAAGTTCTGTGCCAACACAATACACATTTGTGGAAGAAAAGGCTTCACAATGAATGTGAACAGAGAAATGAAATAATTTGCCCTTTGTCCAACATGTTTTTGACAAATGTTTTCATTGAAATCAGCCCAAAAAACCAGGTGGAACTGTTCTGCCGTTACAAAAACACTTTTCAAACCCTTGTTCTTGCACAAAAATGCATTGTATCTGCATACAGGACAAAATGATTCTATATTATTCATCTTCTTCCGCTTATCCGGGGCCGGATCGCGGGGGCAGCATTCTAAGCAGAGATGCCCAGACTTCCCTCTCCCTAGACACTTCCTCCAGCTCTTCCGGGGGGACACCGAGGCGTTCCCAGGCCAGCCAGGAGACATAGTCCCTCCAGCGTGTCCTAGGTCTTCCCCGGGGTCTCCTCCTGGTGGGACTGGCCCGGAACACCTTCCCGGGAAGGCGTTCAGGAGGCATCCGGAACAGATGCCCAAGCCACCTCAGCTGACCCCACTCAATGTGGAGGAGCAGCGGCTCTACTCTGAGCTCCTCCCGGGTGACCGAGCTTTTCACCCTATCTCTAAGGGATCGCCCAGCCACCCTGCGGAGAAAGCTCATTTCGGCCGCCTGTATCCAGGATCTTGTCCTTTCGGTCATGACCCAAAGCTCATGACCATAGGTGAGAGTAGGAACGTAGATTGACCGGTAAATCGAGAGCTTCGCCTTGCGGCTCAGCTCTTTCTTCCCCACAACAGACTGATACATCGACCGCATTACTGCAGAAGCTGCACCGATCCATCTGTCAATCTCCCATTCCATCCTTCCCTCGTGAACAAGACCCCTAGATACTTAAACTCCTCCACTTGAGGCAGGAACTCTCAACCCAATAATTTCCTGTGGGGTCACCACCTGCAGGAGGGACCATAAGGGGTCGGTGCATAGAGGATCGGGCGGCAGTCGAAGGCAGGGTCCTCGACAACTCGATCCCGGGACACGGAAACTAGTTCTAGGGACGTGGAACGTAGAGGTTCCGTGAGATAGTCGGGATCACCTCTACGCACGGCTTGGGCTCTGGAACCACACTCCTTGAGAGAGGATGGACTCTTCAATATGATTATGACACCCATAAAAAAATATATATTTATGATTGAATTCCGACCACACAAAGCCATGTGGAGCAGTTTTTCCAACACAAATGTTTTCTGCAAACCCTTTTCTTACACAAATATGCATTGTTTCACAATAAATGTGAACAGAACAATGAAATAATTCACCTTATGTGCATACAGTCAAATTTGTTTATGACGCCCATAATTATTTTTCTATTTATGATTGAATTCAGACCACACACAGCCATGTGGAACAGTTCTCCTATTCCAAATACGTAAAGCAGAAAATATCTTTAATGATCACATTAGTATTACATTATTTCATGATAAATAGGTCATTAGATGTTTCTTACCAGAATGTTCTTGTGTTAGCATTAGCCTGTTGTTAGCATTCATCCTTTGTTGTCCGGTAACTCAGCTATCCAGCGTTTGATAGCCGTAACGGACTATGGCTACATTTACTAAAAGTGTTTTTAAGTTTTTCCATTTTATACTAATAATAATACTTATAAAACTGTTGAAAACACATATCCTTTCTTTTACTTTTTGACAAGTTAGCGTTACGCAAGGACACAATGCTAAAACGTTCTCAAATGCTAATACTGATGCAACCTGATGCAACCTCTTCTACAGTCAGAATGAGCAAATAAAGAAAACGAAACTTGTGTCCCACCCAGCAACCTTTTGATTTGATCAAATACGTAACAGATACCTTCCCCTGATTGGGTAAAATAAACTAGACTGCCTAGCAACAGCCTTCCATTGGATGCTGTCACCCAACAGCCCATCCATTGGTCAGGTGCACAAGGGTTTGGTTGCATTTTGAACAAGGAAATGTGCCATGTAAACACAAAGCGCATCTGCGTTTTCATCGGAATCTCATGGAAACAGCAAAGGAAACCGAATCTCTCTATCACAAACCGTTTTGAAAACATGTAATACTATGTCATTGTTATGCAAATACGCCCCAGGCATGGGCGGTACCGCCTAGTCCGTCCTCAGGGGGTTAAAGACAAACTCAAAACTAGTGTTTGTCATATCACTAATTTCATAGGCTGCTTAATGCTATTTAACATGAAGTGTTATGATTCTTCCGTGTAAATTGCCTTGTCTGTAACTCCTACAAAACTTTTCTTAGTACTCCTCACCTGCTGCCACACACGCTTGACACCATCTGAACCAAATATGTTTATGTTGGTCTCATCAGACCACAGGACATGGTTCCAGTAATCCATGTCCTTTGTCTGCTTGTCTTCAGCAAACTGTTGGCGGGCTTTCTTGTGCATCATCTTTACAAGAGGCTTCCTTCTTGGGACAACAGCCATGCTGACCAATTTGATGCAGTGTGCGGCGTATGGTCTGAGCACTGACAGGCTGACCCCCCACCTAAACTTCTGCAGCAATGCTGGCAGCACTCATACGTCTATTTCCCAAAGACAACTTCTGGAGATGATGCTGAGCATGTGCCCTCAACTTCTTTGGTCGACCATGGCGAGGCCTGTTCTGAGTGGAACCTGTCCTGTTAAACCGCTGTATGGTCTTGGCCACCGTGCTGCAGCTCAGTTTCTTATAGCCTAGGCCATCTTTATGTTGAGCAACAAATATTTTTTTCTGATCCTCAGAGAGTTCTTTGCCATGAGGTGGCATGTTAAACTTCCAGTGACCAGTATGAGGGAGTGTGAGAATGATAACACCAAATTTAACACACCTGCTCCCCATTCACACCTGAGACCTTGTAACACTACTGAGTCACATGACACCGGGGAGGGAAAATGGCAAATTTTGTTGCCAGAGGTTTAGACATTAATGGCTGTGTGTTGTGTTATTTTGAGGAGACAGCAATAAAAGCTGTACACTCATTAATTTACATTGTAGCAAAGTGTCATTTCTTCTGTGTTGTCACATGAAAAGATATAATCCATTGTTAGCAAAAATGTGAGGGGTGTAATCACTTTTGTGAGATAATGTATATACACAGTGGGGAGAACAAGTATTTGATACACTGACGATTTTGCAAGTTTTCCCACTTACCGGTCTGTTTACAGAGTAGTTTTGTAGTATAGTTCTTCGTTCATATAAGTACACGTAATACCTACATTGTTCCTACATAACTACCCATTCTTACCACATAATTACATTCTTGTTACTACGTAGTTGCGTGGGAACTACCTTGTGTAGATATATTGATTGTATGAGTTAGTGAACTGTTGTAAGCTGTTGTAAGCAATGAAGCAAAATATTAAGTGTTTGTAACTTGAGTTGAAACTGAAGGTGCAAGTAGGAGAACAGGAAACCCTGTTCAAGCGGTTGCCGGGGAGAGAAAGATTTAGTATGTCTGTCTTTTGAGAAACAGGACACAGGTTAGAGACACACAAACATACTCTGACAGACAAGACAGAAACCAGAAGGGGGCAAGAAGATGTTTGCCTTTATCCTTATAAGGAATATAACTGGAATTTGGCCAATGGCACACTTGCTTTGCTAACTTGACGCCTCTATCTTTTGGGCGTAGTTGAAGTATAAAATGCTGTTTTGACTGTTGATCCTTAGACATTGTGCGGCGACACTTTTGTAATAAACGGAATATGCGGTATGGTATTTGACCTGACTCCTGGTGTTTTATTCTCCTTTCCAACAAACCAACTCGGGGAAGTGTTGACTTCAACAATTTTGGGGGCTCGTCCGGGATTGGAAAAAGGAGAAGGAATTCGATCCGGTCCAGTACACGGGATTCACAGGTTCCAGAACCGGCTCATGATAAAGGTAAGCAGAGCCTGTTATATCTAAATCTGCATATTGGCTGTGAACTAAATTGTGAACCTGTGGAGATCGTATTGGGACACTGGTTTAAATTCAGGAGGTCAGAGGAACGGTCGGTGAGTTAGAGTCTCACTGTAAGTCGGGTTAGAGGCCCGTTAATCGTTCTGGGGTTGACTACCCCACACCACTTCCCGACGGGGACGGTGGAGGTTGCGAGTTAGAGTCTTGGCAACCAGTCGGGTTAGAGGCCTGAGGACTTAGGGGCACCTCAAAATATTTATTGTGTGTAAAGGTTCACGTTCAGCAGGGTTAAAGGCCCGGGGAGTTTGGAACTCCCCACATTTTTTATAAGAGAACTGGGTTCAAGTCCCAAAAGTGTTGGGTCAGGGACCCGTTAATCATTTGTTAATCATTCTGAGTCTGGGACTCACATTAACATAAGTCAGGGAGAAATGGACGGGGAGTTTGAGAGAGAAGTAGAAGACGATGGGTGGGGTCAGAATCAGAGAGCGAGACAGACACTGAGGGGGAGGTGAAACCGTTCAAGGCAAGGGCAGAGAGAGAGTACGGGAGGTAAGATGAGAGGAGCGAGAAGGGGAGACAACTAGGAGAGAATAAACAGGATGAGATTACAGGGGCCAGAAAGAAAAGGTCAGGCCGTACTAAAGGCAGGTTAGGTGAGGACTCAAAGTCAGGGTCGGACGATAGTGACACAGTGAGAAGGACAAAAACTAGGCAGAAAAAAGGAAATTCACATAGAGGACGGGTGGTACTCACGGGGAAAGCAGTAGGGAGATGGACTGACTCAGACAAAGACCCCGACGCAGACAGTAGTGGAGATTGGACCAAGGGAGATGCAGATGTATACTCTCTGCCGCGTTCGCCCCCACCAGAACATAAACTACACCATGACGCATTAGAATCGGTTCAAAGGAATAAAAATAAAATGTATACGCGGCCACAAGCAGGGGAAGCTAGTTGTGCTGGGTTTCAGCTGCCTCTCTTTAGAGTGGGAGGCGGCGAACCGCGATATAAACCATTGGGGCTGGGAGACGTACAGGCACTGGTAGATAAATTACCCCCGATGGGAGAGGGAGGTGGATTATGGGAAGGGAGGTCTGCAGCAGGAGTGGTTTAGCAGGGCGGTCTTAGAGGGACTTCCAGAGAAAATAAAAGAGGCAATGATGGCAAATCCTGACTTGCCGGGTAGTGAATCACACGTATGGGAAAGACATGTAGTGCATCATTTACATAGGGCTAAAGACGAGGAGACAGCGAAAGACAAATAGATACAGGAACTGAAAGAGAAATTGTTGCGCTTACAGCTGGGTGAAGCCAAAGTGAGGTTCAATGAAGGGAAAAAGAAACACAGACAGATGGCAGCCCTAGGCTCGGGAGAACCTGACACACACGATTTATACCCTGTTCCCACATGGGCACCCCAACCTCACAGTGGCCGGGGGGCATTCACCGCGCCCTATCGACCAGGGACTCCGAGGGGAGGTTATGGTAGGGGGAGGGGGCGGGGTAGAGGCAGAGGGGCTCCAGGAGCCCAAGTCCCATACGGAGCCTGCTTTACGTGTGGTGACCCAAACCATTGGTCCAGAGAGTGCCCACAGAACACTGCAAGGGGCAGAGGATACCCAAACCAAGGGGCAGCTCCAGTTCCCAACTCACACGCCGTCCCACCACCTAGTGCACCTGGACAATACCCACTCTCTTATGAGGGAGGGTGGGACCAGGAATGACGGCCTACAGGGAGGGGAGGGGACAGCGGGGGAAAGGCAGACCCTATGCCGTCCCTGAATGTTGACGGGAAGGACTTCCCCTTTCTGGTTGACACAGGTGCCCCTTTTTCCATCACCGCCCCTCCCGTCACAGGACTACTATCCTCCAAGACAGTGGAAGTTGTGGGGTTTGAAGGAGTGGGACAGACTTTGCCAGTGACATTTCCTCTTAAAACGATACTGGGTAAACAGGCCCTCAGCCATCCGTATGTGGTGTCGGCAAACACACCAGTGAACTTATTGGGGAGAGACTTGTTGATAAAACTGGGGGCTAATACCTTATGTTCTCCAGATGGACTAACTGTCACGTTACCAGACGGGACATCGGCGGTGTGCGGACCTGAAACCACACGTAAAGGGCAGTACCTGGTACAACCGGTGAAGGGTGAAATAGCGGAGATATACTGGGGACTATTGATACCGGAAAAGCCGGACAAACAGGGTATTTTGTCCCAGTACTTCAAATGGAGGCCGTGGATCTCCCTCCTCGAGCCATACTTTCCTCCGCCAGACCCCCCACATGTAACCCTATTTTATGATCGGCAGGGCGATGAGGTGTATAGACAGGGGTTTGGGGATGTAGTGTGTGGGGACACGTGGCAGGTCGGGTCTAAATTCATATATGTAGGCCTTGAAGGGGTAGCGGCAGATGTACAGTTGACAGAGGAGCAGGATCAGTGGTACATGATGGCGGAGGAGTCCGTCCCGCATGTGTCACTGGCCCTGCATCCTGAACACCAAGCAAAAGACCTGGGGCCCATGGTTAAAAGGGCGGTCGAATGTACTGATTGGACACTCACTCAGGCGCCAAACGTATAGTACTCACCCAGCTGTAAGACGTATCGGTTAGAGGCACCAGGGCACTCTCTAATTTGACCCTTGATCAAAAATGATTCACCTGCATTGACCTGGCTAATGCTTTTTTCTGTCTCCCACTAGCAGAGGAACTTCGTGATATTTTTTCTTTCACACATAGGGGTCAACAATGGCGATACACAAGACTACCACAGGGGTTTGCGCTTTCCCCTGGTATATTCAACCAGGTACTGAGAGAAGCGCTGCATGGATGCTGCCTGCCGACAGGGGTAACTTTGGTCCAGTACGTAGATGACCTGCTGCTGGCGGCCCCGACGGTGGCCGCCTGCATCCAAGCTACAATGACGGTCCTCACCAGACTGGCAGAGAAAGGGTTCAAGGTGTCAAAAGAAATCTATAGCTGGTAAGGACGCAGGTCTCCTTTCTGGGCAGAGTAATCTTGCAGACGGGGCTTTCCCCAGCTCACCGCACAACCATCCTCCACCATCCTAAACCCACTACTGTACAGGAAATGTTGTCATTCCTGGGGCTCACGGGGTACAGCCGCAATTACATCCCAAACTATTCAGGGCTCACAGAGCCACTTAGAGCGCTAGTTAAAGAGCAGGGAATGCGTAAACTTAAAGCCACTCTCAATTGGACTTTCCCGGCCGACCAGGCCTTCATTTTGCTGAAACAACAACTAGCCACCGCAGCTGATCTGGCCATACCCGACTTCACAAAACCCTTTTTTCTAGATGTTTCTGAAACAGGACAAGTCATGAACGGGGTCCTGTTTCAGAAAAAAGGGGGAGATAGGAACATCCTTATGTACATAAGCGTAGGATTTGACAAAACCGAAAAAAGGCACCTCACCTGCACACAGCATGCAGCGGGGGTAGCGAGATTCATTCAAAAATGTGCACACATAGTGATGGGGCATCACCTTCAGATACTCACAACACACAGTGTAGTGGCGTATGTAAATTCACAGATGTTCACTATGACTTCCCTCAGCCAACAACACCTAAGCAAAATTTGCGGGGCTCCAAATTTGATTTTCACACATGAAGGGATAAATATGGCAGACCGAATGGGGACGGGGCTACCACATGAGTGCGCGCAAGAGGTAGTGAGGGAGAGTAAGACGCGAACCGATCTGCAGGCAGAACCCCTCCCAGGGGCAGAGGACTTCTTCACTGATGGGTGCTGTTTCAGACACGAACAAGACGGGCTGAGGGCGGCGTTTGCGGTAGTGAAACTAACACCAGAGGGTTTAGTCACAGTGAAAGCAGAGAGGCTCCAGGGGCTGCAGTCAGCCCAGAGAGCAGAAGTGAGAGCAGTTATAGAGGCCCTCAGGCAGGCCAAGGGAAAGAGAGTAAACATTTACACAGATTCGGCATACGCAGTAGGCGCAGCGCACGTGGAGCTAGGACAGTGGTTAAAAGCTGGGTTTAGAACAGCAGGAGACAAACCGATTAAACACGAGGCAGAGATGAGAGAACTAGCCGAGGCCCTAGACCTGCCCGAAAAGGTAGGCATCATAAAATGCAAAGGACACGATAATTCAAATAATGTAGTAGCTCAGGGAAATCAAGCGGCAGACACAGCAGCAAAACAGGCAGCAGGGTACACTCCGCGAGTGGTGGTGGTAAGAGCAGAAGAGGAAGTGGGGTGGGGAGAAGGCCCTGAGAGAGACGAGCTAGTGAGATATCAAAAGGGGGCTTCCCCACAAGAGAAAACAATTTGGCAACAGAGAGGAGCAACAGAGACGAGCGGGCTCTGGAGAGGGCCAGAGAGCAGAGTAATACTTCCACCAGCCATGCGGGGAGATACATTTGCAGAAGCCCATGGGTTGGGCCATGTAGGGCCAGCACAGATGTTGAGGAACTTGTGCCATTGGTGGCACCCGTTTATGGTAGACATGGTACGTAACTACACTAGGACATGCACCATCTGCACTCACCACAATCCAAAACCGACGATCAAACCTGAGATGGGGGCGTTCCCCATGACGACGAGACCTGGACAAGAGATAGTGATAGACTACACGGACATGGGGGTTCCGCTACATGTTAGTGTGTGTGGACATGTTCACAGGGTGGCCAGAAGCCTGGCCGGCAAGAAGGGAGGACAGTCAGACAGTGATCAAGTGTTTAGTGAACCAGTACATTCCCAGACACGGCTTCCCAGAGAAAATCAGGTCAGACAATGGGACTCACTTTAAGAACAGTGATTTACAGAAGGTAGAGAGCTTATTGGGCCTGAAACATGCTTTTGGCACTGTGTACCATCCACAGTCCCAGGGAAAGGTAGAAAGGATGAACCAAAACTTAAAAAACAAGTTGGCTAAGATATGTGCACAGACTAAATTGAACTGGGTGGATGCACTGCCACTGGCACTCATGACGATTCGATGCTCGTTAAATCAGACCACTGGGTTCACCCCATACGAGCTGCTGACGGGGAGACAGTTTCCAGGACCAGCCGCGGGGCCTGTGGTCCCGGAAGGGGAAAAGTGGCCCAAAGATCACAGAGTGTATTTTGATGAATTGCGAGCTCTCGTTTCAGAATTCTCCAATAGAGTTGGAGAACGGAGGAACCTGCACCCGCTGGACCAGAACCTGCCCCAGGCGGAGTGGGTGCTGCTGAAGGTCATCAAGCGAAAGTGGTCGGAGCCAAGGTGGACGGGTCCTCATCAGGTGGTGGAGAGAACGAGCCATGCGGTCCGCCTGAGGGACAAAGGAGAGACCTGGTACCATTGGAACCAGTGTACACCAGCGCAGGAGCCAGGGAGGTCGCTGACGGACCTCATCCAAACCGGGAAGAAGGAGCTTTCCACAGTGTGGACGGAAGGAGGACCAGCACCAGCCAGACCGGTGCCAGGAGCGGACCCCAGGACACGGCGGGACTACGAGCGAGTGAAGGAGACAAAGGACGGCGCCAGGGGAATAGACTCTTAGGGGAAGGAACTGAGGAATACTGTAACAAAAGGGGGTATAGGACACCGAGTGGCTCCTACCACTCGTACCAAGATGACAGGGTCACAGAGAAGGGCCTGGGGAGATGATAGTAGAATGAAATGGTATATGGGCATTGGGGGAATAATGATGTGTGTTGTATGTTATTACAGGTTTCCCAGGTTGGCATCGGGTCTTCATTCCCCCAGCGAAGAGGTTCGCGACCCCACCTGAGGACACCTGTTTGAGGAAATTTGGGGGATTGAATTGGACTATGTCAAGGGGTCGCATACGAGCATTCTGGGATAGATAATCCGCTGGAGGAATTGCTGACCTCGATGTTCGGCCAGTGGAAAGGTTTGATAATGTCTGTTCTTTTATCGCTTGCTACATTTGGTGCTATAATGGTCACTTGTGGTTGTTGTTGTATCCCATGAATAAGAGGGCTTGCCATGAGAGTTATCTCTACAGCCATTGAAAAGGCTCCAGGACCGCCACCAGGATGCTGATGCCTCTACTGGAGCAGCATGACCCGGGAGAACTGGAGCTTGGCGAATAGGGGTGATCTCTCTGGGGAAAGATCAAAAGGGGGAATTGTAGATATATTGATTGTATGTTAAGTTAGTGAACTGTTGTAAGCAATGAAGCAAAATATTAAGTGTTTGTAACTTGATTTGAAACTGAAGGTGCAAGTAGGAGAACAGGAAACCCTGTTCAAGCGGTTGCCGGGGAGAGAAAGATTTAGTATGTCTGTCTTTTGAGAAACAGGACACAGGTTAGAGACATACACACATACTCTGACAGACAAGACAGAAACCAGAAGGGGGCAAGAAGATGTTTGCATTTATCCTTATAAGGAATAGAACTGGAATTTGGCCAATGGCACACTTGCTTTGCTAACTTGACGCCTCTATCTTTTGGGCGTAGTTGAAGTATAAAATGCTGTTTTGACGGTTGATCCTTAGACATTGTGCGGCGACACTTACCTCCAAAAGCTTTTGTAATAAACGGAATATGCGGTACGGTAATTGACCTGACTCCTGGTGTTTTATTCTCCTTTCCAACAAACCAACTCGGGGAAGTGTTGACTTCAACACTTGTAAGTATCGGGCTGCAATTTGAAGGGTTACCCAAATTCATATTAATTTTTCAACAACAAAATAATAATGTTTCAACTTAGGAAGAGTTCAAAAATCAATATTTTGTGGAATAACCCTGATTCACAGCTTTCATGCTTCTTGGCATGCTCTCAACAAGTCTGTCGTTGCGGGTGGGTGACTTTATGCCACTCCTACCACAACAGTTCAAGTAGCTTGGCTTTGTTTGATGGCTTGTGACCATTCCACCTTCTTCTTTATCAAATTTCTGAGGTTTTCAATGGGGTTCAGGTCTGGAGATCTGCACATGACAGGGTCTTGATCTAGTGGTCCTCCATCCACACCTTGATTGACCTGGCTGTGTGGCATGGAGCACTGTCCTGCTGGAAAGAACAATTCTCAGAGTTGGGGAACATTGTCAGAGCAGAATGAAGCAGGTGTTCTTCTAGGATAACCTTGTACTTGGCTTGATTCATGCGTCCTTCACAAAGACACATATGCCTGATTCCAGCCTTGCTGAAGCATCCCCAGATCATCACGATCCTCCTTCAAATTTCACAGTGGGTGCGAGAGACTGTGGGTTGTAGGCCTCTCCAGGTCTCCATCTAACCATTAGATGACCAGGTGTTGGGCAAAGCTGAAAATGTGACTCATCAGAGAAGATGACCTTACTCCATTCCTCTACGGTCCAATCCTTATGGTCTTTTGCAAACTTCAGCCTGGCTCTTTTTTGCTTTTCATTGTTGAAGGGCTTTTTTCTAGTTCTGCACGACTTCAGCCCTGCCCATAGGAGCCTGCACTTCATCCCGGCTGCTGTTTGCCATTCTTTTTGTAGGTCACTTGATGTCATCCTACAGTTGTTGAGTGACATTCAAATTAATTGACGTCATCTCGGTCAGTGGAGAGTTTTATTCAAATTAACTTTGAGGTACTACTTGCACTGTTTTTTCCATCCAGCTGGTCCTATTGCAAGAGGATAGTGATGACCACATCAGTGGTTTTCATACTTGTTAAATTAGATTTGGTTCAGGTAATCAACTAATTAGTACCTTAATTAAGTAAATGAGGTATGTCTGTGTTGGGATTTAACAGACACTGGAATGGAATGGCTGGCATACATGTAGAGAATTTAAGAAAAATTGGGAGTGGTCTCTTAATTTTTTCCAGAACTGTATATTTTGTGTCAATTATGCTTACTCTGTCAGCCTCCATACCTTATACAGAAGAGTTGGTGGTTAGGTTATCTGCTCTGCTGAACATTATTGCCTGTTGTACCTTCTATGGTGCCTGCAGACCAGCAACAGGATGATAAACAGTTACTGGTCACCGGTTCTTCACACTTCTTATCCTGGTCTATTTCCCCAGGGTGTACATAAAAAAGAGAGTCATCTCTAAAGTAGTCTGTATTGAAGCAATTGGCTAACCATGACAAATTAGTCAATTTAGGCTACACCAGTTTCAGAGACTACTACTGTATGGACTGAATTTAATAAATATATTATTTATTAGTAGCAAGGGTTGCACATGTTTACCTTAATTAACTAACAAGATACATTACTGGTAGCATTTATTATTTCTAAGGTTAGGTATAATTGCTAACTTGTCTAGTCAGTACTCAAACTAGTCATTTCTCAAGCAATTGGTTAATGGTCAGATGACAAATAAGGGTGAAACAGCATTTTTTTAAATAAAGTTCTAAATTGTTTGAGAATTGTATGAATTTGTAAATTTCAAATACTGTTGTTTTTGAAACTGTCAAAGGCTAGCAGATTTTCTTTTTCATTATGTTATTTATTAAGTTTTTCTCACAGCTCCAGGCAAAATATGTCCTGCGGTGTGACATGACATTAGTATAAAATGTAAATATTGAAATATTATTAATTTCAAATACAAATCAGGTATGTTTTAAGTTTAACAAGTATTCTTAAAGAATGATCATTAAAATTCTGCATATTATTTTTTTTCACAGCTGTTTTTCGATTATATTCTTTGCTTGTGCCATCTTTTACCACTCACTCCAGTTGAAATATTGTGTAAAATGAGAAAAAAATATTTGAAAATGTTTTTTTATATATATATATATAGTTATATTTTGCAGTGTTTTCCAATGCATATAATTATTAAAGCTAGTTAACATATAAAAGTCGTTTAATTGTGTTTGAAGTAATGTCACACCACAGGACATCCCGTCACACCACAGGACAAAATTAGACACTGTATGAATATTTATGGTAAAATGTATTGAATATTTTTGTAACAAACAAATTCATTTTCATCTCTATTTGAACAAAATTGAAAATGCATCATTTATTTTATTTAGTGTTTGAATTTAGTGAACAAGAGATACTGAAAAATTTACATTCAGGTATCAAATCAGACCTTATCAGGCAAACTTATGTGTTGAACATGAGCCAGTCCATATTCGTTAATTTCGCAACTCGACCATGGGGCTCAGGCTCTGTAATCGTACCAATTATGTCACTCCGTGAGTAGTAAATGGAATCTTCTTTATCCGGCCACTGGAAGGCATTCTTGTTTCCATGCTTCCATCTCTTGAGCTGGACTGTCACCAGTCATTTTGACTTTTGTAACCTTGAAGCAGCCACACACTTTTGGGTAGCTGCAGAAGCAACTTACTGCCCTATGAAACACCTCCCCTGGTGTTGTAGAGAAAATCTGGTGTGTACCTAGTATGCCTTTTACAGCAGGGAGCACAGGAGGGAGCAGTTCGTCAAATTCTTCTATGTCCTTTTCCTCTATCCATTTCATTTGGATTTTCATCTCTTTGCTGGACAAGAACTCAAAGAAGGCCTCTGCAGTTTGCAGATCAGCTCCCCTTTGGACAGCCTGGTCTGCCATCCGCTTCACACAAGCTCCAACCCCATCAGGAGCTCCTTTTCCGTGGCCCCGTTCACTGAAATTCCACGTGAGACACTTGAACCCCCAGGTAAATGGCAGCGTACTCATTAGGAAACAATTTGTCTTGTTGCGATACTGTGTCACAGGACCATCACTGATGAGGTGGAGTGACTCAAACTGTGTGTCATGCTGCATTTAGAGGGCTTCAATGACTGGCTTTAAGTGAGCCCATACAGCACGCTCATCATGCCTCAGAGATTTTGGGTGGACAAACCTTTTGGGGGAGACTTGGAATTGGGGAAATGGAACCAGCAGGAGAAAGATGAACTTGACTAACGGACACATCAAGTTCTTCGGGTGATGGGGGAGTGATATCCAAAATGCTTGCCAGATCCTTCTTCTTCTTCCTGTTCCTTGCCTTTGTCTTCTTCCATTCCTCACAAAGCTTTGCTCTCTTATGTTTTGGAGGCTGGTTATTTTTCGTGGTCGAATTTCCCCTTTAGATTTTTTTTCTTGATATCTGTTGATGGAACAAAAACAACTGTTTTCTATACAAAACATGTTTTCTATACAAGTGTACGTCTTAGAGAATGTTTCACCAACTCAGTTTCCCTATTATAAATGTATTTACTTCCTCCTTCTCTCCCTAAGGATCTCCTCATGCCTGGCTTCATCCTGTGCTAACCTATATATATTTGTTTAATATATGTATAATATAGGTATACACTCACCTTTTTCCCTCCTTAGATCATCCAAACATCTGGGGAATTCCCTGGTAGGGGGCTTGATTAAAAGACCCCTATGGCTGTCCATGTAACTGCCAGTACAAAAATCTAATATCCTATGTCACACTGCAGGACACCATTTGTGTTTCAAAACTAAATGTACTGTAAATATTATTTGAGTAATTTTTTATCATTTTGAAAACATAAGTTAATCAAGTAAATACATACAAAATAATGCCAAAGCATTTATTAGCTGCTCCAAACATATCTGCTTTATTTGATTAATATTTACATTTGATGAGTCATCAATGTTACAGTCACACCGCAGGACTTTTTGCTAATTACCTTGAAATATGAACAACACCAAATACATTTTACGTCCCAAAATCATAATACTGAAATAAAATGATGTTCTATGCCCCACTGGCAAGTGTTGTTTTAGTTGAGAAATGCAGTTCAGTAAACATTTACACTTAATTACAGAAAAAACACGCGTCACGTCATCTGCCGTAATACAGATCATATTTTACATATGCACAACTCAGGAAATACAATTTAGCAAATCTAATGCACTTCCTAATCTATAGTACTTAATTTCTTTGACCCCCCAATTAGAAGTGAAGTGAGAGTGCGTGATCTGTAGATCACGAGTTGCATTTGGTGATTTGTCTGCGTAAATAAGTTGTGTGTGTAATTCATAAGTCGTGCATGTATACATATTTTTGGAATACTTGCAAATGAAAAATGTGTACAAACGCAAATTGTTAATTCTTGCAAGTCTTTAATCACATTCACAGACCTTTAAACACTATTACGAAATGCAAAATTGTCGCATGGATTGTGATTTACAGATTTGTACATCACTTTATTTACCCGCAAGACATGTGGCAGTAATTTGAGGCCATATATAGGCATATGAATTCAATAAGACATCTGAATCATATTGAACATTAACACTTCTATCTTAACTTCATACACTCTGAACTGTAGTGCCTCTAAACTAGGTTGTGAACACACAAGAAAGCTATAAATATTCTATAAGGAGAAAACGAGAAACAAAAATATTTTTTTTTTGTTATAAATACGAGAATAATAATACAGAAAACCAGCTCTTTTCTGATTGGTCAACATTCATTTGAAATCAGAAATCAAATATTAGAAGTTAAATATCAAAAAACACATTTTCTGTTAATCATTTTTCCTATATTAAAACATAATCCAATGACCGAAATGTATATGGACCATTTTCCACTTTAGCCTGCATTATTTCAGTCAATATGAAAATTTAAATTCAATCATGTGATTTGCATTAGAATTTTCATGTACTGTATGCACATAAGCTGTCAATATTACAATGTTAATAAAAAGCCATTTGGCTTTTCATTTGCAAAGTCATGGCCTGCATTGTGGTTACAAAAATTATAATGTTAATTCAAATGTGAAAAGTGAGAAACAGCGCCACTCTTTGCAATTTAATTTCCACGCTCTAACGCTGTTTTCCTAACTTAATAAAAATGACATTGCAATGCGATTGCATTTTCATGTTCTATGGCCCTGTCAGTCATTCTCTGAAGGCGGGACACTGTTTATTGTGCCAACCGGAAATATGTAGGCTACAATCATCGATGTATGGGTACAATGGCAACAGGGCTTGTTCAAGTAATGTTGGATTTCGCAGATCATATTGAAAGCAATTTGATTGCATGACAGAATAGAAATGATAATTGAAAATGTAGCTCAATTCTCTTCAATCACTATTAATGATATTGACCCGTTCATTTTGTAGATGTATTGATTGTATAAGTTAGTGAACATTTGTAAGAAATGAAACAAAATATTAAGTGTTTGTAATTGTGTTGAAACTGAAGGTGCAAGTAGGAGAACAGGAAACCCTGTTCAAGCGGTTGCCGGGGAGAGAAAGATTTAGTATGTCTGTCTTTTGAGAAACAGGACACAGGTTAGAGACACACACACATAGTCTGACAGACAAGACAGAAACCAGAAGGGGGCAAGAAGATGTTTGCATTTATCCTTATAAGGAATAGAACTGGAACTGGACCAATAGCACACTTGCTTTTGTGAACTTAACGACTCTATCTTTTGGGCGTAGTTGAAGTATAAATGATGTTTTGACTGTTGATCCTTAGACATTGTGCGGCGTCACTTGTCTCCGGAAGCTTCTGTAATAAATGGATATACGATACGGTAATTGACCTGACTCCTGGTGTTTTATTCTCCTTTCCAACAAACCAACTCAGGGAAGTGTTAGACTTCAACAATTTCCATAAGTGGAAAATTAAAATGCAATGTGGGATTGCATAAACAATTTGAATAGACTGAACGCTGGCTGAGCTGGAACGCTAGCGCGTCCCCATAGCAAGTGAATTGAAACAAACTTTCGTTCAGCCTCTTCAACCTGAATGAAGCTTAAAATTACATAGCCTCAAAAAAGCACCAAAACAGGTCTCCTCTTTTATTTTACTACTGTAACCTCATTTCACAACGAAACTGAAAAATAACAACTGGCATAGGAAGTAAACATCTGGTCCTATATGGTATTAATTGCGCTTAAACCTGCATTACGTGGAAGTATATACAAAAATCCCCTTTTCTGACTATTTCTAGTCTAGCGTTTGAAGTCATTGAATGGCGCAAACCATATTTTTTTAAAAAGAGGACATTCTCCTGATTAAAATGATGCCCCACTTGTACCTTGAAACTTAAATGAGTCACGTACATTATATATTTTTTTTTTCCGTCCAACAGCATCACTCATCTTGTTATGAGTTTAGATGTTTATTAATGGGATGAGTATTAGTATGTAAACCGGAAACTGCAATACCGACTTCTAGACAAAAGCGGAAGTTCCTCACTACGAGTCTATTACGTTAACTATACAAATCCATTGATTAGTAGTATCTTTTCAAATGAATTTTGAGTCAGTATGATTCATGCTAGAATGAATAAAATGAACATTGTTGATATGTTATAATGATTTCCATGAATGAAGACATCCATTTTGGTTTGTTATTACGTAATGCACCATAATATCATTTTCATAAATTCAAACTCCCAAATTATGTCATTATTTATTACCTATGCAGTTATTTACATATGTGTTTTATTACAAAATGCGGAAGATGTTTATTGTCCATTCAAACTCCAGCACTGCAAAAAGATGATTCCTAGGATAATCGCATGCATGTTCTGTGTTGACTGCTGTCTATAGGCTCAGTCTCTTGGGAGGACAAGAGAGAGATAAGAAGGACAGAGTTTATAGAATATAATAGCCCAAACTGTGTATGTCTCTGTGTGTGAGTGTACTGTATGTATGTGTGTTACCTTTGTATGGCATTTGAAAAAGGACTTTAATAAGCTATTTAAACGACCTAATGTGCATACCACCGACCGTGTATGCACCCATGTATACGCGTTGCTATACCTGTATACACGACGCATCAGTATACATGTTCAGTTGACTGTCATAGACTATGGGGGGTGGAGTCTGCCAAATACACGGCGATGCTAGGTACTGATATGGATAACCAAGCTAGTGAACGCCTACCTAACGTCTGTTTCTCTATGCAATTTTACAGAGGTTTTCAGATGTTATGTAGGCGGTGGTGTACACGTTTTCTTACGCCGCCATGAGTGATTAACAATGTGCAACGTCTGAATGTCGCCGTGAGTGTAGCAAAATAAAGATTTAACATTTCAATCATGGGTTTAACAACATATTTGTAAAATACTAGTGTAGTAAGTGAAAAGAATAGTCACACAAATAGTTTATAACAACATGATATTACAACATAAGGAATTCCCCAGATAGTAATGAGTCGGCGGACCGGAGGCGGTCCTCCAGAGACAGTAGAAGTGTCAGAATGTCTAAATCGCAAACACGTTTGCCAGCTCACCGCCAGCGGCAGCCGCTTTTTAAAAGGCGGACCTTCTGCGGCAAACGCTATTTTCGAGCGATCTGCCGCTTTTATATATATATTTAATATTTATAGCATGCAGTTTATCGAGAGTAATGATTGATCAAACCAGACAAATTTCCATTTGGTGTTTTAATTCCACATTTCAAAGTACAGTAACTGTCATTCAAACATGATGTGTCAGATCACTGAAATAAATAACTGGCAGAAAAAAATATACATATAAATACACACTGCAGAACATGCAGGTTTCCAATAAAATTTTGGTTAAAAAAAAACAGCCATACAAGCAAATTATAACACAAACACAATAATTGTTAATAATATAAAGAGGTCAGCTCTGGGATGAAAATAATTACCAGTAAACATAAGTAATGAGGATATTTGGTACCAAAGAATGTGCATCACATTTTCAAGCCATTTCCAACAATAGGAAAAGTGGTAATAATTTAGAGTAAAGCTCTAGAGATCTACTCATATTAAAAGGTATTCCTATTTTTGCTTGGTTAACTGTCTTAAAACTGTACCTAAACTGTCCCAAACAGCCTCAAAATAGGCTCAATCTTTTATGCTCTGTTTGTGCCGCTGAAAGGTTTGTTTGTGCTGCTACAGTTTCCTACTGGATAGCGAACTGGCTTTACTCTCTTTCCACTATCAAGAAAGCAGTGGTAAGAAAGCAGTCGCAAAAACAAACCTTTATCGGCACAAAAGGAGCAAATGACTGTGCCTATTTTGAGTGAATTTTACCTATAAATTATAATTTAATATCTAAGAAATGATAGCAGCAGAAACAAACAGTTTTACGACACAAACCAGCACGAACGATCAAGCATATTTTGACGTAATTTTGTGCTGGATAGGGGACCATCTTTACACAGGTAAATACCATTAATCACTTCTGCTCTAGTTGTGCTGCTGTCATTTTTTTTTTGATATTAGTCCTAAAAAATACTTTATAGATAATTCCAAGGTCACTCAGCCCCCCAAATCCTCCAAATTCACCCATAACATTCTTGTTTGTGCTGGTTTGTGCCGTTACAAGTTTAGTTTGGGCTGCTTCTGTGTTTTAAATATTAGACATTTAATGATAGGGTATGGTGTCACTAGCCCCCAACTTCCTCCAAAATCTGTCAAAATAGTCTAATTTGTTTGTGTTTCGTTTGTGCCGTTAAAAATTTTGTTTGTGCTGCTTCGGTATTTCCCAGATAGCAAAGAATATCCGCACTACCATCGTTTAAGTACATGTTTCCTTTTTGTGTAACGCAATATTATGTTTACATTGTTTTTAGTTTATATATTTAAAATGTGTATTCATGTTTGTTCTTGCCTAACTAGCTAAAGTAGCCTTGTTTACGCAATGTTGCTAGTATATGTAGAAATGTAACGAGCTATAGTAGGTAGCAAAAGCTTTACATCTAAAAAGACTAAGTTTAACTTTTGGGGTTTTCTTACAAAAATAACGATGTATGTTGTTTAAATTATTTTGTTTGCCTGCATAAATATGTTACTAGTCCAGTAGCTAGAGTGGCTAGTAAGTGTTAGCTAGCACATGTTGTTTTGCCTTTGTTACACACTGTGGCTAGCAAGTTTTGTGCTGTGTTGCTACTGGATTTAAGGCGATTGTGATTTCAAATTCTCTGAACTGCTGTACCTTTTATGTTTGAGGACAATTCTGTGTTCACTTGAATCACAACACTCTATGAATACATTTTATTTTTTAACAATTTCACTGTTACACATTTGGCTGATAATGTTTCCACCCCACAGCATAGATACTGTATATTCCTAATGTTAACAATCCGGTTTTGTTTATGTTTTCTTGCAGATAACCAGTTGTGCTCTGGCCAAGGTATCTTCACCCAAGAGACCTACTGTTGGTCAATCGTTTTGGCTTTAAAGGTAAATGCATTGTTAGTCACAATGTCTAGTTACTGGGCCAAAAGGAAAATAATATTGAAAAGAGTTCAGAGGGACAAACAGGACATTCACTTGAATCACTAGATGCTACAGAAGTTGCATCAATTCCAGAAAACCAGGAAAATGTTGAGCCATCTGTAGACTTCAGAGCTGGTATGTAAAATGTATTGCTGTGATGCTTAATTTGTGATCCTGCCACTAAACTATACAGGTTGTTAGATTTTGACATTTCTGTTCCCTCTTTCTCAGAACCAGGTTTCTCCCCAGTAATCCAGACTCCGCTTCACAGAACTAAGAGTTTGAGTACAAGTAAGTGATGTTATTTGTGATGTTATTTGTCTTGGAAACTATTGCTTCTATTTAAGATGAGGAATCCTTTTATCCATAATCTGTTTTTCATTAGGGCACTTGACTTTCTGGATAAAAGGTGTCGAGGTGTGTTGTAAATTAGCTTTGCACAGTTCAATTATTGTTTCATTAATGAATATGCAATCTCTGCAGTGAAATTAAAGCTGTTATGTTTGTTCCCCCAGCTCGTCAAGTACTAAGCTTTAAGCCTCGTTCACACCAGACACGGCATAAAATTACCGTACGGTAATTTAACGCAAACATCGCAATCAATCTACGCAAAAAACGCAATCAATCTTCCGCATCTTCATAACCAGTATCGCAAAGACGGAGGAGAACCTCATTTTGGTAGTGTCTAGCCACCCTTGTTTGTATGATACTACCTCGGACGTTTACCGAGACCTAAATGTTAAAAATGCTGCGTGGAAAAGTGTAGCCATGCAAGCATGAGCAGAAGCTTTCTCAGTTTATGTTTCATTGTAGTAGATGAAATGAAAACGTCATACAGGCTATGTATATATATTATTATTTTTTTCCCTCAAATATGATTTAACCAATCAGGTCTAGGATATGTCCCGCTCAAATATTTATCGTTTCAAACTTTGATCTGGTAGGCTATTACAAATAATTAATGAGCTGTCAAATCTATTTTTGCGATCCCATAAACCCGTAATTGAAAGCTACATATTAGCTCTTCTTTGGTGGTACATCAACTTCCGTTTCTGATACCATACGGAAAAGCACCGCACAAGTTGGAAAATTTCAACTCATGCGACACACCTGCCGTACCGCAACCAAATCTGGCCGAGTACGGTAGATTAGACGCAGCGGTGCGGATTGCTTTCTATTAAAATGAATGGACTTCCGCCGGAACGCATGAAGATTGCCGTGTCTGGTGTGAACGAAGCTTTACACCACCAGCAGCAAATTTACCCTGGCAGCATATGGGTGAAAATGCTGGAGGTGTGTAATACGTTGCGCTAAACTAAGTTTTACATTTAAGTCCAATTCATTAAATGTATGCAATTACTTCAAACATTTTTACGTCAATGATTATCAATAGGAGAAAGTCATCGCTTTGTTACTGGCCCTTGGACGCCCCTGGCATCTCGTGTACAGCACAAAGTTTTCAGCTATGAAGGTATATTCTAGGCCTATGTCTTATTGTCCAGTGTTTTAACAGTATTGAAAATATTGCCTTTAGTTGTTGTTTTTTATTTTTTTTAATGTAGTATTCCAGAGACTCTGAGGGAGGAGAACCAAGCCCTGAGGGAATGCAATGCACAAGCAGGTGAGAATGTGCATTCTTTCTTAAATTGTACTTTTTTGTGTGTAATGTAGGTTCAGAATTACCATATGCCTTTCATTTTGTAGCTTCGGATGACAGCGGCTCACTTCAAGAGCAGGTGAAGTAGGGACAATGTTAGAGACGATTGCTCTAACTGGGCAATAAGGTACAACTTGCAAACAACACCTGTGGTTGTAAGTTTAATACCTGTACATGTAGTAGACCTAGATATAAATGTCATAGTTTAGTATTTGAGGGACCAGGACTGACTACTTTATTCTTTTTTTTCTGGGAACCCCTGTAGGTGCGTAACGCATTACCTGAAAGGAGCATCTGACCGTGAAGGCAGAAAAAGGCGCCGCACAGCTGAGAGGGACCCACAGCCGACCCCTTAAACCTAGGCTGACTACTGGCACCCCAGCATCACTGACAACTGGAACACTTTCTTTATCCTGCAGTCAGTAACATCAAGAAGCCCGAAGTGCCAGACTACACTCACCAAATCCACCCGGTTCACTGTGGAAATAATTTTTTTATTTTTTATTTTAACTTTAGTATTGGCTTATTTCATTCCGTCAGTGTTTAACGATTCTATAATAGTTTGTAAATCCTATTTCATACCTGTTACTTGATATTGTACATTAACTAGTACCAACATTCTACTTTCATTCCGTCAGTGTGCCTAACTGTTATTCTATTAATAATAGCTTGGAAATACTATTTCATACCTCTGATACTTGATATTGCACATTACCTGGTACCAAATATTCTACTTACTCTGTTTTTAACATCAGCATTTTTCATTCCGTTACAGTGCTTAACTGTTATTCTATTTTTAAATATAGCTTGTAAATCCTTGTGCCACAGGTCAGCATTGCAGTTATACTGTTCTGTTCTACTACTGTTTTTACCTCCGTATCAGTTTTTTTTTTAACCAAAATTGAATTGGAAACCTGCATGTTCTGCAGTGTGTATTTATATGTATATTTTTTTTCTGCCTGTTATTTATTTCAGTGATCTGACACATCTTGTTTGAATGACAGTTACTGTCCTTATTTGTGTTTTTATTACGTATTTCCAACCTGTGTTAACATGTCACATGCACTATTGAAATGTATGATGTATTATGTTGTACACCACCTTTCTCGGTTTTTGTGGAATTAAAACACCAAATGGAAATTTGTCTGGTTTGATCAATCATTATTCTCGATAAACTGCATGCTATAAATATTAAATATATATATATATATATATATATATATATATATAAAAGCGGCAGATCGCTCGAAAATAGCGTTTCTGTATAACGGCGGTGGAATAGCGGTTGGCCCACGGGCCGTCCGCAGAACAAAGGCGGTAGGAAGGCGGCTGCCGCTTTTAAAAAGCAGCTGCTGCTGGCGGTGAGCCGGCAAACGTGTTTGCGATTAAGACATTCTGACGCTTCTACTGTCTTTGGAGGTCCGCCGACTCATTGCTATCTGGGTTTATATATTAGACATTGCATTCTAAGTGATGTCACTCAGCCCTATAACATGATCCAAATTGAGACAAATACTCTCCTTTGTTTGTGCCGTTAAAAGTTTTGTTTTTGCTGCATCCTTGTTCTTAATATTAGACTACTGATTAGAGTTGAAGACATCACCAGCCACCCAACTCCAAACTGACTCAAAATAGGCTCAATCGTTTGTGGTCCGTTTGTGCTGTTCAAATGTTCTTTTCTGCTATAATTTTTTAGACATTAAATAATATTTCACTGGTCATTCTGAGATCACTCAGTCCCCTGACACTTGAAATTCACCCGAAATATTCTCGTTAGTTTGTGCTTCGTTGGTGCGTTAAAAGTTTAGTCTATGCCAGCCGCCCAACCTGTTCCAGATTGACTCAAAATAGGCTCAGTCGTTTGTGCTGGTACAGTTTCTGGTACATAACCAAATTTTCTAATGGATAGCGCATTGGCTTTACTCTCTTTCCACTATAGCTCTGTCATTACGTCAACTGTTTTGGTAAGTTAACTGGCACAAACGGAACTTAAACAATTTGAGTGAACAAAAACGATTTGAGTGAATTTGTAGCATGTTGGAGGGCTGAGTGACCTCAGAATGATCTATAAATAAAAAAAAATGACAGCAGCACAAATGGAGCACAAACGATAACATTTATTTTACCGGTGTAAAAATTGTCCCCACCCTACTCAAAACTAGGGCAAATAGGCTCAATCATTTGTGCTGGTTTGTGCCTTTATAATTTTTGTCCTGCTTTCATCTTTTAGATATTGAATAATATTTAATAGGTCAAATTCACTCAAAATAGGCTCAATTGTTTGTGCTTCATTTGGGTCTGTAAAAGTTTTGTTTTTGTAACTGTCTTTCTTACGAAATAAATGTACCTACCGTCAACTCTCATTTAACGTCACCGGCCTTCTGACACATCTCGTTTATGCATTTCACCTGTGTCTCGTTTAGCGCACCTGGTTCTCATCCTCACCATTCCCCCCAGTATATATGTTCCCTCTGCTTCCCCTGTCTTTGTGTATTATTGTCTCTCAGTAATGAAGAGCATTGTTACGCTTTGCCATTTGCCGTTATTAAAACAAGAAAACACCACAAGACGTTCCGCTTCGTTCTCCTGCTCCTCCTTTCTCACTCAAAGCCGTGACTTTGGCTTTATGTCTCTGAGTGAATCTCTTTGGCTTTAGTAGATTACAGCTGTTGGTTGTTCATTGCATACTGCACTTGTTATCTACACAAATTGAAGTTTGGGCTACATCAATATTCAAATTCTGTAATTCCTCTAAGAATAACATACCCTTTTCTATAGCTCCTATATTGAGCACTGTAAATTAGAACTTTTGAACATTCATTAAATATTGGAAAAATATCAAGACAGTAAATCCAGGTATTGAAACTCCCAACTTATGGCCCATCCACCACAGCCCAGACATCCCTGTGGACCACAATCAGCCATTATTGGGCAGGTGTAATTTATATGTCCTTTTTATGCATTGTATACATGTACCTGTGTGAAGTTGCCCCCCCCCCCCCCAACGCAAAACGTCGTCAAACTATGCTCAATCGTTTGTGCTCCGTTTGTGCTGGTTTGTGCTGTATAAAGTTTTGTTTGTGCTGCTTCAGTTTTTTAGATATTAACAGAATATTTTTAGGTCAATCTGAGGTCACTCATGCTCCAAATTCACCCAAAATAGTCTTGTTCGTTTGTGCCGGTAAACGTTTCGTTTGTGCTGCGTTGGGTTTTAAAATATTAGACATTGAATTATAGACGATGACGTCACCAGCCCCCCCACATGCTCCAAATTCACCCAAAATAGTCTTGTTCGTTTGTGCTCCGTTTGTGCTGGTTTGTGCTGTAAAAGGTTTCGTTTGTGCTGCTTCGGTTTTTTAGATATTAAAATAATATTTATAGGTCAATCTGAGGTCACTCAGCCCTCCACATGCTCCAAATTCACCCAAAATTGTCTCGTTCGTTTGTGCTTCGTTTGTGCCGGTAAACGTTTCGTTTGTGCTGCGTTGGGTTTTAAAATATTAGACATTAAATTATTGTTGATGACGTCACCAACCCCCACACGCTCCAAATTCTCGATCGTTTGTGCACAACTAACTGAATGGGAAAGACACTGAATGAGAGAGAATTATAGACGGTGCACCAGCCCACTTTTTTTAACAGTGGGCTAATATTTTAAAACCCAACGCATCACAAACGAAACTTTTACCGGCACAAACCAGCTCAAACGAAGCACAAACGAACGAGACTATTTTGGGTGAATTTGGAGCATGTGGAGGGGGTCAGATTGACCTAAAAATATTATGTTAATATCTAAAAAACCGAAGCAGCACAAACTAAACTTTTTACAGCACAAACGATTGAGCATAGTTTGACGACATTTTGCGTTGGGGGGGGGGGGGGTCAACTTCACACAGGTCTCCGTTTGGGCTGGTTTGTTCATTTACATTTTTCGTTTGTGCTGATGCAGCGTTTTATATATTAGACATTTCCTTTTAGGTCACCCGCCCCCAAACCTGCTCCAAACTGCCTCAAAATAGGCTCAATTGTTTGTGCTGCTATAGTTTTTGGTAAGTAGTCTACATTCCTACTGGATAGTTCATGGCTTTTCTCTTTCCACTAGCCCTACAGCTCTGCTATACAGCTCCGGAAAAAATTAAGAGATCACTGCGCCTTTTTCTTTCCTTTCCAAAAAAAGTTGAAGAAAGACACTTGAAAAAACAAAACTTTTACAGACCCAAACGAAGCACAAATGATTGAGCCTATTTTGAGTGAATTTGACCTATTAAATATTATTTAATATCTAAAAGATGAAAGCAGCACAAAACCTATAACGGCACAAACCAGCACAAACTATTGAGACTATTTTCCCTAGTTTTGAGTAGGGTGGGGACAATTGTTATGCCAGTAAAATACATTTAATTGTTTGTGCTCCATTTGTGCTGCTGTCATTTTTAGATATTAGTCCTATAGAATATTTTAAAGATCATTCCGAGGTCACTCAGCCCTCCAACATGCTACAAATTCACTCAAAATATGCTCAGTCGTTTGTGTTCCGTTTGTGCCAGTTAAAATATTGTTTTTGCTACTTTCTTACCAAAACAGTTGATGTAATGACAGAGCTATAGTGGAAAGCGAGTTAAGCCAATGCGCTATCCAGTAGAAAATTTGGGTTGAGTGACATCACCAATAATTAAATGTCTAATATATAAAATGCTGCATCAGCACAAACAAAGAGGAGACCATTTTGATTGAATTTTGAGCATGTTGGGGGCCTGAGTGATGTCATCGCCAATAATTACATTTCTAATATTAAAAACACAGACGGAAGCAATAACTAACATTTTACCAGCACAAACTGGCACAAATGAAGCAAAAACAAATTAGACTATTTTGATTGATTTTGGAGGATGTGGGGGGGCTGAGTGACCTCTGAATGACCTATAAAATATTATTTAATATCTATAAAATGATAGCAGCACAAATTAACATGTTAACGGCACAAATGGAACACAAAAGATTGAGTACAAGTTTTGCGTTGGGTGGGGGGCCAACTTCACGCAGGACTCTTACCTAGATAAATAGTGTAGTAATGAGAAGATGAGCAACTGCTTATGATCCAAAGCATACCACCTCTTCTGTGAAGTGTGGTGGAGAAAGAGTTGTTGCACAGGCATGTATGGCTGCCAATGATCTGACTGTTGAAAAAGCACCCATCAACCCACCTGACCTGTATGGACTTTTTTTGCTGTAGACAAACCTGAAGGCAAAAGGCACAAAGAACAAACAGGAACTGTAGGAGGTTGTTTCCACATATGCGGTGGGAGATTATCCAGTGATATACTGTAAAATATGGCTCGACTGGTGCCCCCAGGCCTTCATGGCCATGTAAACTCTCCCCTTACTGACTATGAAAAGTATCTAGGCTCCAAGAGATATTTGGGACAGAAAGTGTTATCTCCGGAACACTCTCCTCCAACTGGTAGTTATTCTAGTAGAATGGTGGTAGGAAGAACCAATATTCTATTTTTTATTAGATGCACCTGTATACAATGCATAAATGACATATAAATTACACCTGCCCAATAATGGCTGATTGTGGTCCACAGGGATGTCTGGACTGTGGTGGATGGGCCATAAGTTGAGAGTTTCAATACCTGGATTTACTGTCTTGATATTCTTCCAATATATAGTAAATGTTCAAAAGTTCTAATTTACAGTGCTCAATATAGGAGCTATAGAAAAGGGTATGTTATTCTCAGAGGAATTACAGAATTTGAATATTGATGTAGCCGAACCTTCAATTTGTGTAGATAACAAGTGCAGTATGCAATGAACAACCAACAGTTGTAATCTACTAAAGCCAAAGAAATTCACTCACGGCGAAGTAAAGCCAAAGAGATTCCCTCACGGAGACATAAAGCCAAAGAGATTTGCTCACGGCGAAGTTAAATGAGAGCAAGGTGACGGTAGATCGCTTATCTAGATCTCTATGGCAGACTCCACCCCTCATATTCCATAGTATACATGGGTGCATACGCGTATAGACGTATACACGGTCGCATATGCGGTGGTATGCACATTAGGTTGTTTAAATAGCTTATTAAAGTCCCTTTTCACCTGCCATAACCTTTGCATAATAGCATCATATGGTAGTCAGTCTCACTGTTGTTCAGTCTTGGAAATGAGAGGGGCTGAGTTCACAGGATATAAAAAGTGTTTGAATTTATACTATTGCTTAATGATCTGTCATGGTAGGCATTGTTTCACTGAGAGCAGAGTGATACGAGAGGCAGATGTAATAGTGTGCAAGCTGTGTGTGTAGAAGTATGTATGTGTTAGAGGGACAGATGTACAAACCCGATTCCAAAAAAGTTGGGACAATTGTCTACAATTGTGAATAAAAACATAATTCAATGAAGTGGAAGTTTCAAATTTCAATATTTTATTCAGAATGTTTAAACTGAGAAAAGACATATCAAATGTTTAAACTGAGAAAATTCATTTATTCATTCATTCATCTTCTTCTGCTTCATCCGGGGCCGGGTCGCGGGGGCAGCAGTCTAAGCAGAGATGCCCAGACTTCCCTCTCCCCAGACACTTCCTCCAGCTCTTCCGGGGGGACACCGAGGCGTTCCCAGGCCAGCCGGGAGACATAGTCCCTCCAACGTGTCCTAGGTCTTCCCCGGGGTCTCGTCCCGGTGGGACGGGACCGGAACACCTTCCCAGGAAGGCGTTCCGGAGGCATCCCAAACAGATGCCCAAGCCACCTCAGCTGACCCCTCTCGATGTGGAGGAGCAGCGGCTCTACTCCGAGCTCCTCCCGGGTGACCGAGCTTCTCACATCTCTAAGGGATCGCCCAGCCACCCTGCGGAGAAAGCTCATTTCGGCCGCCTGTATCCGGGATCTTGTCCTTTCGGTCATGACCCAAAGCTCATGACCATAGGTGAGAGTAGGAACGTAGATTGACCGGTAAATCGAGAGCTTCGCCTTACGGCTCAGCTCTTTCTTCACCATGACAGACCGATACATCGACCGCATTACTGCAGAAGCTGCACCGATCCGTCTGTCAATCTCCCGTTCCATCCTTCCTTCACTCGTGAACAAGACCCCTAGATACTTACGCCCACAGCTCCGAGCGGCCGCTTCGACAATGGCGGTGGAGAACATGGTCCACTCAGACTCAATATCTCCAGCCTCCCTCGGGATCCAGTCGAAGCTCTGCCGGAGGTGGGAGTTAAAGATCTCTCTGACAGGAGACTCGGCCAGACGTTCCCAGCAGACCCTTACAGTACGCTTGGGCCTGCCGAGTCTGTCCAGCTTCCTCCCCCGCCATCGGATCCAACTCACCACCAGGTGGTGATCAGTTGACAGCTCCGCCCCTCTCTTCACCCGAGTGTCCAAGACATACGGCCGCAGGTCAGATGAAACGACAACAAAGTCGATCATCGACCTGCGGCCTAGGGTGTCCTGGTGTCACGTGCACTGATGGACACCCTTATGCTTGAACATGGTGTTCGTTATGGACAAACTGTGACTAGCACAGAAGTCCAATAACTGAACACCGCTCGGGTTCAGATCAGGGGGGCCGTTCCTCCCAATCACACCCCTTCAGGTGTCACTGTCGTTGCCCACGTGGGCGTTGAAGTCCCCCAGTAGAACGATAGAGTCCCCAGTCGGAGCACTTTCCAGCACCCCTGGAATGAATTTTCAAAACGAATTTTCAAAACGCATATAAATAAACTGTGATTATAAACTTGCACTCTTAGCTTAAAGTAAATGACGTCAGCAGCCAATGATAACCAATTAACAACATTTTCAGAGATGCAAAGCAAGCAGAATCACATGGTCTACCTGTATGGACAGAGTAGATGTGGCTGCGTCAAATGCAAATAATCATCCTTTGGCAGAGTGCTTCCCAACACACATTATTTCTCCTCAAATGTCGTGGTAAATTCCATATAATGTTTTATCTTCAAGGCAGCGCCATGTTACAGCTATCTAAATAGTTACCTAATCTATTAAACAATTCCTGTCTAAATCCTTCGGTACAACTCGTCCTGGCTGTGTTGTTTGGTGCATTTGACTAATAAACCTTGAAACTTGAAAAAGATATACAGTGGGGAGAACAAGTATTTGATACACTGCCGATTTTGCAGGTTTTCCCACTTACAAAGCATGTAGAAGTCTGTGTGAAAAATCCAGAAAATCTAATTGTATGATTTTTAAGTAATTAATTTGCATTTTATTGAATGACATAAATATTTGATACATCAGAAAAGCAGAATTTAATCTTTGGTACAGAAACCTTTGTTTGCAATTACAGAGATCATACGTTTCCTGTAGTTCTTGACCAGGTTTGCACACACTGCAGCAGGGATTTTGGCACACTTCTCCATACAAACCTTCTCCACATCCTTCAGGTTTCGGGGCTGTCGCTGGGCAATACAGACTTTCAGCTCCCTCCAAAGATTTCCTATTGGGTTCAGGTCTGGAGACTGGCTAGGCCACTCCAGGACCTTTTAGATGCTTCTTACAGAGCCACTCCTTAGTTGCCCTGGCTGTGTGTTTCGGGACGTTGTCATGCTGGAAGACCCAGCCACTCCCCATCTTCAATGCTCTTACTGAGGGAAACTTGTTGGCCAAGATCTCGCGATACATGGCCCCATCCATCCTCCCCTCAATACGGTGCAGTCGTCCTGTCCCCTTTGCAGAAAAGCATCCCCAAAGAATGATGTTTCCACCACCATGCTTCACGGTTGGGATGGTGTACTTGGGGTTGTACTCATCCTTCTTTTGCATACATCAGACGGGCCTGGACATGCGCTTGCTTGAGCAGGGGGACATTGCGTGCGCTGCAGGATTTTAATCCATGACGGCGAAGTGTGTTACTAATGGTTTTCTTTGAGAATGTGGTCCCAGCTCTCTTCAGGTCATTGACCAGGTCCTGCTGTTTAGTTCTGGGCTGATCCCTCACCTTCCTCATGATCATTGATGCCCCACGAAGTGAGATCTTGCATGGAGCCCCAGACCAAGGGAGATTGACCATCATCTTGAACATCTTCATCTTGAACTACTTCTTCATTTTCTAATAATTGCGCCAACAGTTGTTGCCTTTTCACCAAGCTGCTTGCCTATTGTCCTGTAGCCCATCCCAGCCTTGTGCAGGTCTACAATTTTATCCATGATGTCCTAATACTGCTCTCTGGTCTTGGCCATTGTGGACAGGTTGGAGTCTGTTTGATTGTGTGGACAGGTGTCTTTTATACAGGTAACATGTTCAAACAGGGTATCAAATACTTGTTCTCTCCACTGTAACATCAGGTAGGCCTATCATTGTTCTGAGAAAGATGCATTGAGTAGATAACTAAATAACATTATATTTAGCTTGGCTAATATTATCGTAGATATACTCTGTTTTTACCAGCCACCCAACCAACCAACCAACCCAAAAAAATAAAGAAAAAAAATAAATCTGATTAATCTGATTATGTGAGCGAACCACCTTTGCGCGCATGATGATCACTCAGAGCTGAGTACCACAATTCTTATTTTGGTTCAAACATGATGTTTTTAAAACATTAAATAATAAACTTAAACATGCAACGTGTCATAATTTTTTTGCGCACCTATTCGTTTTCAATTGAAGTAATCCAAAAGTAATCATGCATTCTTTCAAAAATATCTGTAATCCGATTACAATATTTTTGTTGGTAACGTAACAGGTTACAGTTACTGTGTTTTTGTTTCTGATTACTTGTAACCAGTTACTCCCCAACTCTGTTAATGGACTCCCTGGACCATGGGCGTCGCTGGGGCTATAAATAATAAAAAAAGTAGCCCCTGATCTATTCATCTGTAATTCCGATCATGCAATTAAGCCCTCAAAATGATGATATTGTTGATTAAAAAACACAAATGTTTTGGGTCCTCTGTGTGTCTTTCAAGCAGCAGATCTACTTTGCACTATTTGGAACGTATGCATTTTCTGTGAGCCCTCTGAGAGAAAGAGAGTGAGTGCGCAGGTTACTGGGCTTTGATTCACGCGACTATGGATATACGATATTTTTTTTGTGCAGCTGAAGATTAATCAAAATAAAACTGTCACCGATTGTGTAGGGGTTGGAAGTAGGCACAGGCAGGTTGGTAGGTAGGTAGGTAAGTCTACAGGAGCTGGAGCGGGAACCTCTGCCCTTGAAGCTTGACAGAATGCCGGAATGGAGAAGGGGCCGGCCGCTGGAGTAGAGGGAGGAAACAGCAGTAGTGGGTGGTCATTGGACCACCCCCCGGAGGTGGCAGCAGGGGCTCCTCCTTCCAACCACTCTGACAGCGGTGGTGGTAGTGGCTCCTTGGGGACCCCCTCTGGCTCGGGCCCCCACAGAGGACCCCCTCGGAACACCCATAGACCCTGGCCGTGGGGCAGGTCTAATAATCGACAACTGATGGTCAAACACAGCAACTTAAATAAGATCCCCAGTTGGAGGCAACAATGAACACATGCCTTCAATTGGGGAGAACAAAAACAACCAGAGATGCCTAGAGGCATCTTTTTCTGTGAAGTCCTGACTATGGCCACCAGCCCAGCACAGAGATGGCTAGGGGCATAGCCTGTTAGAGTACGTCTGACCCAGAACGCAGAGAAATCACACAGACCACGTAAGGTAGGTTCAAAAAAAGGTTTTAATGGAGAGCCAGGGTACTCCGAGAAAACAGTGTAGGCAGGTCCGAAGCTGGGGGAGAGCTGACGGTGAAGGCTGGGTGGTGAGGCCAGGAGCTAGTAGGCGCAGCAGAGGAAGCAGCAGGTCTGAGCAGGTAACAGGAGAGAAACACAGGGTAAGTACAAACTCAGGGAACAAAGGCAAAATAGAGCACACGAGAATACACAGATGATAATAGCAAGAAACTAGAACTGAGAGCCAAGTACCACATGGGTAGTAGATAACGAACTGGCGCCGAAGAGGTGATCAGCCCGGGTTTAAATATTGCTGGAGTGAATCATGTGGATGAGGTGCAGCTGCGAAGAATGGCTCTGCAGTGAAGACTCTGCCACGCCCCTTGCCCTACTGAACACACCCCCAGCACTCCAGGTGAAAAAACAAACAGGGACCGAACCACCTGACTCAGGGCGGAGGGGAAGCAACCCGTAACATAGCCAGGACATGACACATACTGAAATTGGAATTTAAACGTGTGATTTCTAAACTGCAAAAAGCTGCAATTTTGGCTTCTTTTTTTTTTTACCCTCAATCAAAATAATTATTTTTACTGGTGTGCCATCTTCGCTGTAATCATAATAATATACAATGTTGAACAGCAAATTCTAACCAGTTAGAAACATCGAAGATGCAGCGTAAAGCGTACTTCGAAAGAATAGCACCGAGTAGGGCTTGCTTTTAGGGATCGATAAAGAAAATGAACCCAGAGGACATGAGATAGCTAAGGAAGCTAGGGATGATTTGGTATTGAAAAATAATCAATCTTTTGTTGTTTCTGAATATTTCTAACATTAAGAACTGGCAGGATGGTGGTTAGAAAAGCATGTGGCATCACAACAAACTTATTACAACACATGAGACAGCACCTTAGAGACTTCCATGAAAAATGTGGTGATGATGAAGTCTTACCTGAGGGGGAGTGGTGAGGGCTATGCCCC
This sequence comes from Esox lucius, assembly GCF_011004845.1. Taxonomy (NCBI): domain Eukaryota; kingdom Metazoa; phylum Chordata; class Actinopteri; order Esociformes; family Esocidae; genus Esox; species Esox lucius. The sequence goes on from NC_047569.1 coordinate 4,112,191, forward strand.
AAATGGACTGTGATCCTAGCAATGCCTCTGCTCTGGACATTGTTTTGATGTACAATACTTTAGCGTTATAGATGGATAAGAACATAGTTAAAAGCTCAAGATAGGTACCTGCCGTTACCCACGTGAGATGACGGTTGGAAAAATACGATTTCAATCTCGCTTGTTCTCAGCAAGGCGCTTGGCCCATACAACCCAATTACGCGCGAGCAACACCTGCATGCAGGCCAGTCAGCTGTTGGGAAGAATATCTCTTAGACTCACTGTAACGTGAGAATACTGCAGTACATGTTTGCAAGGTAAGCCACAAGATAGAACTGTGGGATAAAATAGCTCTGAAAAGATAAGGCAGTATAATCCTCTCAGAGCTTAATTTATTCACATATACTGCAGGAATATCAGTCCTTTGGGTTTGTATTCCTGCAGGGATTGCCATATCCTGCTGGTATATTAAAATAATGGAAGTTGCAGTCCTGCAGGATTTGGTCCTGCTGGATTCCTGCATGAATTGTTATGGTTATGCAAGATTCCCAAAATGTCTGCAGGATAAGTCACACACAAGCAGAAGCATCAGGGAGATTTCCTGCAGGATTTTGGCTATCCTTCAGGATTCCCGCGGGACACCTGTATGATTCCTTCACAACAGATTCAATTCCTGCAGGACTCCTGTGGGGCTTTTTTGTAAGGGTCAGAAGCTACATTATAGTAAGCCTAAAGTAAAACTGTTAATGGTAATATTGCGTTGGACAAACTGCACTGACAACGAACGCCTTCCTCTCAATTACGATTTACATAGTGTAGTTCACATAGCGTAGTGGAACCAGCCATGCAGTGATTGGAGTCATTGTTTTCATTACTGTATTGCCATTAGCCAGCCATCTATAGTAATCTCTAATTTCACTTCGTTTAATGTAGTGTAGTGTGGAAGATTAATTATGTATATATAAATTCCATATAAATTATGCATACACTATATTCTTTTTGCATAAATTAGGTTTTATTAAATATGTGTTAAATATGTAGGCTTATACATACTGTATACATTGCTCTATCTAGGAGTTTGGGAAACATGTGGTTAAAAATGTGGGGACTGCAGATATAACTTGTTCCCCTCTCTGTCAGAACTCTTGCCAGCAATACCTTGTTCTCCCTTTGGCCCCAGGCCTATATGGTTGTTATTTAGCTTATGTGTCCTATGTTCCTAGGACTTGGAGCATTAAGATGAGAACCAGATGTTAGAAGAAAATATTAGGAGCCCCTCAAAATGTGTGTCTTTGTTATACCAAGGAACGTACACATGAGTGTACTTTGTCAGTGTATCATCTACAAGCTTGTAATAAACTATTAGAATTAATGGAGTACTTATATTTGACAAATTACAATCCAAATTACAAACCTGAGAAGTAGAAAATAATTATCCACAACAGCAGTGACCCTATTGTTGGTTTGGATGTTTGCTAATGTACAGTAGGGAACTAGTTTCAAGATCTGTGGAGCTTCGACTAATGGGTTTAACATTGCAGAAGTAAACAGACAACACGTCTCTACACGTATTACATGCAACAACACTTGCTCTTTAAATAGCGTCAGTGTTAAAAGACAGTCTGCCACATAGGAAACGGTAGATCGAATCCAGCCAGGGATCCAGCCAGGGATAAAAACATTTATCCCCTCTAATCGCGGGCCAGCAGAACTAGGCTTGCCTGGTTCCTTTTCTTGTTTTTCATGATATTTTAAGGATTAAATAAAATGTTCATCATGACGATATATATTTTATTTATCATTGGATTATCTCCACAAGATGCATTCTGTATTCATATTAATTTGCTGAAGGAGGAGTGAGGGGAAAAATCAATGAATGTTGTTTTGGTAAAAATAGGTAACTAGTGATGCTGCTAACCACATCTGTCTGAAATGCAACTCCAGTCATGCCTATAGATGATACCCCAATAAATCAAGAACCAACTTTTGGAGAATGAGTGCAACTGCTATATTATAGACCAAAGTCAAGTGGTTTGCTTAGCCAGCAAGAATGATAAGAAATGCTAGGTGACTAGTGAGACAGAGAGTGGTGTGGTGCTCAGTTGTGAAGCTGAGGCAGGCTGCAGTAGATGTGGGAGGAAGCAGAAAACCAAGCAGAAACTAGGGGTTTGCCTTCTTGTGGGTTCCCATGAGAGAACATTCACTAGTCATATCAAATCTCTAAAAACAATATATAGACCTCCGATGACATGGCATGCAAGACTGTTTGCAAAAGGTCGTGACTCCCTTGTATAGTTATTTTCCATTGATTGGCTGAGCGCAGCTCTGAGCCGGCCTTGAGGCCCGTACAGAGGCCCATTATCAACAACTATCAGTCTTATGTTGCAATAGCACATTGTTTCCTAATCCAAGTTCATCATTTTAAAAGGCTAATTGATCATTAGAAAAACCTTTTGGCGATTATGTTAGCATAGCTGAAAACCGTTGGACTGATTAATGAAGTAATAAAACTGGGCTTCTTTAGACTAGTTCAGTATCTTCATCATCAGCGTTTGTAGGTTCCATTACAGGCTCAAAATGTCAAGAAACAAAGACCTTTCTCCTGAAACTCGTCAGTGTATTCTTGTTCTGAGAAATTAAGGCTATTCCATGCAACATATTGCCAAGAAACTGAAGCTGTGTACTACTCCCTTCACAGAACAATGCAAACTGGCTCTAACCAAAATAAAAACAGGAGAGGGAGGCCCCATTGCACAACTGAGCAAGAGCACAAATACGTTAGAGTGTCTAGTTTGAGTTCAATGTGAATGTTTTTCAAAATTATGTTTTTAATATTTGAATGTCTTTATCGTTTTGTATGTTTCTATTTCCTGTAACTGGCTCAGCTATTAAATAGACCTAGGTCTCAGTCACTCTCTTTAAATAAAGGTTAAATTAAAATTAATGTATTAAGTTTGTATCAATTTGGAGTGCCTATACTTAAAACTTCATGTCAATGTGTTCTTTTATATTTTCTACCACGTATCTTCACACAATTATCACGACTATCATAGACACATTATATTCGCACAAAACATAATCCACAAAACTAAAGTCACCTGGCAGGCAGAAAGGTCAAAACACAGTTGATCCAAAGAACCAGGCTACAGCACAAAATCACAAGGCAAGAGAATAAACAGTGTCACAAAACTAGTTTGAGGAATATCTAGACAAAAAAGAATACTGACAAAATCCTCGGCAAGTTGAATTAACAAACAGTACTTCACAACCAAAACGCCCCACCCCAGGAAGTATAGACCAACCCCAATCTCCCACAACATCAGTACTCCGGGAAAGGGGGTTGTGGCTGGAACGAGAAATCCGGAACGAGGATGTGACAACCACATTCCACAACTTTAAGGGCTTTTTGAAATAGTTGCAGTCATCTGTCCAGTACATTTGGTACCCTAAAATGAATGGACTTTGTACAAAATATGCTTCATTAAGTTTACTAATTACTAAGTGTTTCATCCTATATCACTGGAAATACGCACAAATTGAAGCTATCATCTTTTAAGGCCTATTGTCATAGTATCAAAGTGCAAAGAATGTGTCACTGTCCAAATACTTTGAGTTCACTGTACATTTTGTAATGTACAGTAAATCCATTGGTATTTGGACCTGTTACTAAAGCTGTTGTTGCAGTTAGCCAGTTTAAGGGTTTCATATCTAACATCTCATATGGTTGATATCTCCACTCTGACTGGAATTGTACATATCTTTGCAAATCAGTGTAGTCTGATGTTGAGGTGGGTTGGAAAATTCTGGGAATCTTTCCAAAATTCCATGATTTTCAAGAAATACTGCATTTGGGTTTACTGGAATAGGTAGTAAATAAAGAAGAAATACATAAGAGAAATATATAATCATACATTTCTAAGAACACTAGAAGATTTCTGTAACCCCACAGAAAAATGTAATTACAAGTTACTTGGTAGAAAATGAACCATACCTGTGTCACTATCAAATACAGTCATAGGTGGTAACACTGCATTAATACACAGGAAATGCACACTGGTAAATTATATTGGAGGCATGGCATGGATAGATGGTTGCCAGTTGATGTGGTCTATAAGAAACCAATATGACCAATATGAGAAACAAATGCCTAAATAAAAAAATGTCTGTTTTAGATGTTGATGTTTAGTAAATATGCTGACAAACATCACCTTGTCCTGACAAGACTTACATTGTTATAAAAAAGCTCAGACAGGGTAAGCTTAAATAAAACTGACCATATTTGGAATGGTTCTGAAGTTCCTTAAGGTATAAATGAGTGGTGAAATGCGAAAACAACTATTACCTGAAGGTAGGAAGGGGAATTTCCCTTATTCCTAGGTAGGGAAGCACCATAGTCTGGTAATGAATGCAAGTATCAGTGAAGCCTGTGGAGTATGCAGAGGAGCAGGCTGACATGGGAGAACTTGGGGAGGTTGAGTAACACTGGTTAGCTAGTTAGCTAGCAAACCAATGTCATTGATATTTGCAGGTTTTAGCTAAGTTAGATAGTTATACTAGCCAACATAAGATCTCAGTAATATAGAAGAAATTAAACACAGTAATTTAAGATGCAGTCCGTGACATTAACAAATAACCAATATTTATTTTAACTTCCCATTGGTAATATGTTGTTTGTGTGCATAATCTGTTAGTAGAATCTCTATCATACATCATTTAGCCATGGAAGTCCTTCCAACAAAGAAAGTGAAAGTGATTTTATTTTGAGTTTTTATTAGAAAATGGGTGGACAATATGAAATCCTACACAGACACGCCTGTAACAGATCTGCCAGCAAACTGGTTAAGTACTCTCCCATTTCTATTAATTCCAAGTTCCTGCGACTTTGCTTGTCTCCAGACCATCTACAAAAGAGTGAATAATAACTCACAGATGTCTAAATTTGCCAGTTATAGCCATTTATTACCCAAAAAATAACCTGGGGTCTTATGATGACCATAAATATTAAACAAATAAATAGCTGACTTCCACATAAAAAGTAGAAGTCAGGTTTCACTCAAATATTTACATGCATCACTTCATTTATGTGTTCATGAATAATAACAGTTAAGAAAGCAAAATCAAATTCATATGCAGCTAAATATTTGTATTTGTGAATATAATTAAAAAAATAATTAGAAATGCATCCTAAATCTGTCACATATCTGTCAGGATATATACATTTCATTTAATTGGGTCAAATGTTTAAAATAAATAAGTTCAACAATTTGCCATGTTTTTGGAGGATTGTGTTAATTCAGCATTACAAATAACATTTTAAAATAATTTTACGCCATGTTGTACACTTGTTTAATGAAACAAAAGTACATTCATATATATCATATGTGGGAATGCAAAAAGTGTACAAAGCTGTCATGTGAGGGGCGACTTTGAAGAATCTATAATAAGAAATATTTTCTTGCGTTTAAAATTTATTTTCATGTGTGATTCCATATTTGTGATTTCATAGTTTTGATGTCTTTACTATTATTCTACAATGTGGAAAATAGTAAAAACAAAGAAAAATCTATGAGTAGACTGGTTCTGTATACAAACCCGATTCCAAAAAAGTTGGGACACTGTACAAATTGTGAGTAAAAAAGGAGTTATTTACAAATCTCATAAACTTATATTTAATTCACAATGGAATATAGATAACATATCGAATGTTGAAAGTGAGACATTTTGTAATGTCATGACAAATATTTTGGATTTCATGAGAGCTACACATTCCAAATAAGTTGGGACAGGTAGCAATAAGAGGCCGGAAAAGTTAAATGTACAGATAAGGAACAGCTGGAGGACTAATTTGCAACTTATTATGTCAATTGGCAACATGATTGGGTATTAAAAGAGCCTCTCAGAGTGGCAGTGTCTCTCAGAAGTCAAGATGGGCAGAGGATCACCAATTCCCCCAATGTTGGAGCGAAACATTGTGGAGCAATATCAGAAAGGAGTTTCTCTGAGAAACATTGCAAAGAGTTTGAAGTTATCATCATCTACAGTGCATAATATCATCCAAAGATTCAGAGAATCTGGAACAATCTTTGTGCGTAAGGGTCAAGGCCGGAAAACCGTACTGGATCCCCGTGATCTTCGGGCCCTCAGACGGCACTGCATCACATACTGGAATGATACTGTAATGGAAATCCCAACATGGGCTCAGGAATACTTCCAGAAAACATTGTCGGTGAACACAATCCACTGTGCCATTCGCCGTTGCCGTCTAAAACTCTTTGGGTCAAAAAAGAAGCCGTATCTAAACAGGATCCAGAAGCGCAGGCGTTTTCTCTGGGCCAAGCATCATTTAAAATGGACTGTGGCAAAGTGAAAAAGTGTTCTGTGGTCAGACAAATCCAAATTTGAAGTTCATTTTGGAAAACTGGGACACCATGTCATCCGGACCAAAGAGGACAAGGACAACCCAAGTTGTTATCAGCGCTCAGTTCAGAAGCCTGCATCTCTGATGGTATGGGGTTGCATGAGTGTGTGTGGCATGGGCAGCCTACACATCTGGAAAGGCACCATCAATGCTGACAGTTATATCCAAGTTCTAGAACAACATATGCTCCCATCCAGACGTTGTCTCTTTCAGGGAAGACCTTGCATTTTCCAACATGACAATGCCAGACCACATACTGCATCAATTACAATGTCATGGCTGCATAGAAGAAGGATCCTGGTACTGAAATGGCCAGCCTGCAGTCCAGACCTTTCACCCATAGAAAATATTTGGCGCATCATGAAGAGGAAAGTGCGACAAAGAAGACCTAAGACAGTTGAACAACTAGAAGCCTGTATTAGTCAAGAATGGGACAACATTCCTATTCATAAACTTGAGCAACTTGTCTCCTCAGTCCCCAGACATTTGCAGTCTGTTATAAAAAGAAGAGGGAATGCCACACAGTGGTAAACATGGCCTTGTCCCAACTTTTTGATGAGATGTGTTGATGCCATGATATTTAAAATCAACTTATTTTTCCTTTAAAGTGATACATTAAAAAAAAAAAATTATTGACCAGTCTGAGATATGTCTTTTTCTTAGGAACTCTGCCTAGAAGGGCAGCGTCCTGGAGTCGCCTCTTCCCTGTTGACGATGAGACTGGTGTTTTGCGGGTACTAGTTAATGAAGCTGCCAGTTGAGGAACTGTGAGGTGTCTGTTTCTCAAACTAGACACTCTAATGTACAGTATCTCACAAAACTGAGTACATCTCTCACATTTCTGTAAATATTTGAGTATATATTTTCATGTGACTACACTGAAGAAATGACACTTTGCTACAATGTAAAGTAGTGAGTGTACAGCTTGTATAACAGTGTAAATTTGCTGTCCCCTCAGAATAACACAACACAAAGCCATTAACATCTAAACCGCTGGCAACAAAATTGAGTACACCCCTTACCCCTCACATGAAAATGTCCAAATTGGGCCCAGAGTGTCAATATTTTGTGTGGCCAACATCATTTTCCATCACTGCTTAACCCTCTTGGGCATGGAGTTCACCAGAGCTTCACAGGTTGCCACATGATGACATCACGGAGCTGGTGGATGTTAGAGACCTTGCGCTCCTCCACCTTCCATTTGAGGATGCCCCACAGATGCTCAATAGGGTTTAGATCTGGAGACATGCTTAGCCAGTCCATCACCTTTACCCTCAGCTTCTTTAGCAAGGCAGTGGTGGTCTTGGAGGTGTGTTTGGGGTCGTTATCATGTTGGAATACTGCCCTGCGGCCTAGTGTCCGAAGGGAGGGGATCATGCTCTGCTTTAGTATGTCACAGTACATGTTGGCATTCATGGTTACCTCAATGAACTGTAGCTCCCCAGTGCCGGCAGCACTCATGCAGACCCAGACCATGACACTCCCACCACCTTGCTTGACTGTAGGCAAGACACACTCCTTTTACTCCTCACATGGTTGCCCCCACACACGCTTGACACCATCTGAACTAAATAAGTTTATCTTGGTCTCATCAGACCACAGGACATGGTTCCAGTAATCCATGTCCTTAGTCTTCTTGTCTTCAGCGAACTGTTTGCGGGCTTTCTTGTGCATTGTCTTTAGAAGAGGCTTCCTTCTGGGACGACAGCCATGCCAACCAATTTGATGCAGTGTGCGGCTTATGGTGCGGTTGACAGGCTGACCCCCCCACCACTTCAACCTCTGCAGCAATGCTGGCAGCACTCATACGTCAGCACTCAAGACAACCTCTGGATATGACTCTGAGCATGTGCACTCAACTTCTTTGGTCGACCATGGCGAGGCCTGTTCTGAGTGGAACCTGTCCTGTTAAACCGCTGTTTGGTCTTGGCCACCGTGCTGCAGCTCAGTTTCAGGGTCTTGGCAATCTTCTTATAGACTAGGCCATCTTTATATAGAGCAACAATTCTTTTTTTCAGATCCACAGAGAGTTCTTTGCCATGAGGTGCCATGTTGAACTTCCAGTGACCAGTATGAGGGAGTGTGAGAGCGATGACACCAAATTTAACACACCTGCTCCCCATTCACACCTGAGATCTTGTAACACTAATAAGTTACATGAGGGAAAATGGCTAATTGCGCCCAATTTGGACATTTTCACTTAGGGGTATACTCACTTATGTTGCCAGCGGTTTAGACATTAATGGCTGTGTGTTGAGTTATTTTGAGGGGACAGCAAATGTACACTGTTATACAAGCTGTACACTCACTACTTTACATTGTAGCAAAGTGTCATTTCTTAAGTGTTGTCACATGAAAAGATATACTCAAATATTTACAAAAATGTGAGGGGTGTACTCACTTTTGTGAGATACTGTATCTATCCTCTTGCTCAGTTGTACACCAGGGCCTCCAACTCTTTCTGACAATTTCTCATATGGAATAGCCTTCATTACTCAGAACAAAAATAGACTTATGATTTTCAGAAGAAGGTACATTTTTCTGGACAATTTGAACCAGATATTGAACTAGTTTAAAGAAGGCCAGTGTTATTGCTTTTTTAATCAGCACAACAGTTCTCAGTTTTCTAATGAAAACCATAGTCTTGGATTAGTAAACACAACATGCCATTGGAACACAGGACTGGTGGTTGCTGGGCCTCTGTATACCTATGTAGATATTCCATAAAAAAATTGTTGTTTCCAGCTACAATAGTAATTTACAACATTAAGAATGTCAATCCTATATTTCTGATCAATTTGATGTTATATTAACAAACAGAAAATGTGCTGTCTTTCGAAAACAAGGCCATTTCTAAGTGACCCTCAGCCTTTGAACGGTAGTAGATATATAAATATACAACACAAATTGTCTGTCATAAGGCATGATAAATCATGATAAACAGATATCAAAACTGAGAAGGCATACTGTTAATGCTGGTGGAGTTTGAGAATCTCCATGGCGTGTCTTTAAAGTGTCAATATAAAATACCCATTTCAATATAAAAAAGTTATAAGACCAACTAAAACATTAGTAAACTTTCAGATTATTTGCAAACAGGTTAGCAGTTATAACAAGTAGCGAACAAAACATCATGACAAGGGAACTAACTGTGGTTTCATTTAGAATTTCATTTAAATTCAAAATCAAGGTAATTTCTTTTGTGAGACTTCAGCATTTGAGAAATATCAGAGCACTGTTTGGGTGTCCATTCAAATGAATTTTATATGCTTTCCATTGGTTAGAAATGCACCTGATGTCCTTATGTTTTATTAATGTATTTTCAGTATTTTAAATGGGCAGGAGTCAACTGTAAATTAAACATTTGTCATTATAGAAAATGTTATCCTTGGATGGTATTGACATCCTCAGCTGGGAATTACTTGAAATTAGTTTCCTGGAAACAAATTCTGGCTTCAGTAATATATTGTAATTTTAAATAACTTATTGATAAACACTATTGAAAGAAACCATGTGTCAAAATGTCATAATACTTTCAGAGAATGTTCTAAACTAGTTGTTTAGATAAATTAAAATGCCTGGATTGATTCTTTAACAGGGACAGATATTATTTAAGAGGAGCAAATACTTCAGTAAAATAACATGGACTCAATACAGCCAAGATCCTGCTTCAGGTCTGAAATTTAAACCTGTCCCTCACTTATGAGTTGGGTACTGTTTGATTGTCATTTGGGTCTATGTAACTACAGCTAATAAACCTGACCATTGCTCTGAATAGCATATTTATTTTAAGCTAACAAGGAGCAAATACCTATTGGTCCAAATACCTATTTCTTAACCAAAAGATGAATATGGCTGATAAAACATGTTTTTCTTTTGTAACTGAAATAAGTTGTCCTCTGATCCATTTAGGTTAACATCTGATTGTTCTGAAGTCTATTTGTGTCCAAGCCCCTATATTAAAAAAGGATCATATCTATTTGGCTTAAGTCTGTTGGTACTCTAGTTCATCTGGGCCTAACATTTTGGATCTGTATTTTACAGTGCATTATATTTACATGCAGTAGTTCCTTTACAATAGCCGTTTTCTACAGATTCTGAAGGGCGGTGCATTGCGTCCTACGTGATGGTTGCCCGTCTCAACATATTAAATGAAGTCCTTGTTGGGGTGCCTGGCAGGGTAATGGTTTTCCTCAGGTTGATTCTCCTACCTTCCAGACGCGGAGTTGTACTGACGGCATGTGTTGTCGTCACACTTAGACCCCTCTTCAAGCCCAGCTGAGATCTAAAGGCCTTACAGAAGATGAAGTAGATGAGCGGGTCCAGGCAAGCATTGAGGACGGACAGCAGCACGGTCAACTCCTTAAGGTAGTAGAAGGCCTGCTGCAAGGCACAATTGTGTAGGTGGGACCGGAGATAGGCGTAGGGCAGGCGCACCAGGTGGTATGGTACGAAGCACACGCAGAACACAGCCACCAGGACAAGCATGTTTCTCTTGGAGCGGCTGAGCATTTTGCTGGTTCCACAGGAGATCTGCCGTTTCTGTGCCCCCCGCAGCTTGCGGACAGTGCTGCAGTAGAGTAAGAGGAGGGAAACCAGAACGAAGAAAAAGATGGCGGCCGAAAAACTGTGGACGATCTTGTAGAGCAGTCGGAGGTTGCTGGTGTGAAAGGCATCACACCCCATGGCTTCAGAGTTGGGTTTGGTTCCCCAAGTGGTGTTGAGGGAAATAATCAGGTATATTGATGAGACGGTGAAGAGAGTGGCCCAGGTTGCCATGGAGATGTAGCGGGCGGCCCTCACTCTTTGCAGGGCGTGTGTCTCCAGAGGACGGACTATCTTCAGGTACCTGTAAGCAATAGGAATGGCTTAGCAGGGGTAATAGGCATTAGACATTTCACTGAGTCTTACCAACCTGAATGGTATCTGGAAGGGGGGTGGCAGTTAAAATCTTATTTAGCCTTTCTAACATATGTTGAAAATAAATTAAACAACAAAACGATATCTACACTGCTTTATACAAATAGGTCCCATCTGTCAGCATATGCTTATTTCTGCATATGTTGCATCAGAGAATTAGGTTTCCATTATATTTTCCATTTTCTTACTATATTATGATTATTCAATAATACCACATGAAACATTGTCACCTGTTAAGAAAGTTACATGAAAGGTGTAATGTAAAAACAATGAAATCCAAACATTTTAAAATATATTTTCTGCATCAACTAATCCACGTTTTTGAAGCAGATCCTTTACTCCACCACTTGGCACTGTGCCAGGTTCCAGTGAGGTTTTGGATAGACATTTAAGCAAATATTCATATTGATAAATCTCACACATTTTCTAGACATAATTTATGCTTGATAAATGAGCCACCTGGAGTTTGCAAAACATCAGTGGAACTTCTGAACCGGGTGCTATAGTTATACACTGATGAGCGACAACATTATGAAGAAAGCAACACATACTCACAGGCGAAGTGAATAACGTTGATTATCTCCTAACAAGGGCACATGTTAAGGTCTGGGTAGATGGTAAGTCAATGTGTTGCAGGAGAAATGGGTAGGAGTAAAGACATGAGCAACTTTGACAAGGGCCAAATTGTTATGGCCAGATGACTGGGTCAGAGCATTTTTGAAACGACAAGACTCGTTGGGTGCACCCGGTCAACAGTCGTGAATACCAAGGGACAGAAAGGTTTTGTCCAAGGGAGGGAAAAACCACAAACCGGTGACAGAAGGTTGCACGCCCAAGGCTCACCGATGCGGGGGGTGACGAAGGCTATGCTGTCTGGTCACATTTTTTTATACATCACATGGACAGCCACGTACGTGTGTGCAGATTACCTTGGGAAGTGATGGCACCAGCATGCACAGTGGGAAGATGACAAGTCAGTGGCGGGAATGTGAAGCTCTGGGCAATGTTCTGCTGGGAAACCTTGGGTCTAGGCATTCATGTGGATGTCAATTTGACACGTGCCACCTACCTAAACATCGTTGCAGACCAGTTACACTGCTTCATGGCAACATTATTCCCAGTCAGTGGCCCCTTTCAGCAGGATAATGCGTCCTGCCACACTGCACACATTGTTCAGGAATGGTTTGAGGAACATGATGAAGAGTTCAAGGTGACCTTCAAATTCCCCAGATCTTAATCTGATTGTGGAACAACAAGTCCAATTCACGTCTTGCTCCCAGATACCACAGGACACCTTCAGGGGACTTGTCCATGCCTTGGCGTGTTGGTGCTGTTATGTGGGCATGCAGAGGACCAACAGCATATTAGGCAGGTGGTCATAATGTTTGCGCTCATCAGTGTATGTGTTTATGAAAATGTTTCCTACCAAGACATTTAAATAGCTTGTTTGCAGACTTGGTGACTCCAACATTCAACTAACTCCTTCAGTACTCCAACTGTGACATGTAACAAATTCTTTACCTGGTAGATCATCTCAAGAACATTCTTTATCTCTAAAATAAGTTGGGTCCTCTTCCAGGCATGTCAATCAAAGCTAGAGTAATTTAAATGTAATAGTTATCCTAATAGTGGACATAGGTATTCTTAGGTGTGAAGCAATTTTTTTAACATATTTTTTGTCTAACTTATGAATGTCAACAAGCTTTTGTCTCAGTTGATTTCTGTGTTCTCTGATCTTCCCCATGATGATAGACTGTGGCTGCATTTTAACCTTAGAGTAGGCTGGTCCTCTGCATTACACCCTTTATTTACATTTCACATAAACACATTTGAGTGTACATTTACGTGCAATTGCACAAGCAAAGGAGATTGATGATCAGGGTTACCTAACTCGCTACAGAGTTTGTTAACATACATATTTCACAAGGAGTCTGACCATTGTGGCTTAATTCTGACACAAAACAGTAGTCATGTCATTTCAAAAGCGTTTTGAAGAAGAAGACAAAAAGACAATTGGCTTTGCAGCTGTTTCATAGAACTGTAGACAGGTGTGTTTTCAGTGTTAGTGAAAACAAAAGGGAGCTGTTAATGTCTACTGCAGGAATCTGTTGCTGGTATTAAACAACATGAGGACCAAATAAATGTCAGTGCAAGTCAAGCTTGTCAACATGAGACAGATGAATCTTAATAATCAGTTAATTAACTAATCTGAATTAAGTTGATCATACCTCAATTCCTAAAAGTGATAAAATGACAAAAATTTCAAAAAGGCATAAAAACGTCCAGAACTTATGATCGCTGCAATTGAAGCCTGGCAGAGCATCCCTAGGGGAGATACACAGTGTCTGCTGATATCTAGGGATCATGGATGTCAGGCAATAATTGCATGCAAAAGGATACGATATCAAGTAATAAACATTTATTGTACATAAAGGTTAACCTGTCCAATTATGTTTATCACCCTAATATGTGGAACTATTACAAAACGTTCTATAATATCTAAATGATTCAACCAACATGGATGGAAATACCCTCAAATTAAAGCTGACAGTGTGCACTTTGACTGCAACGTCATCTAATCCTGTCTACTCCAGGGCAGAGCCGTTGAAAAAGAGAGTTGCGACACTCCCATAGACCGCCATAGGAACTTTGGAATGCGGAAGTAACACGTGTTGTGGAGCAGCCAATAGTTCCAAACACTGATAGTTCCAGCCATAGACATCCTATTTAAAGGCTAGACGTCTCATGGTGCACTCACTTCCGGCATCACCGGTGGCCATCTTATCACAGGCAGGCTTCCTGTCGGGCTCTGTGGTACCTAATATAAGGTGAGTGATCAGCACTAACAAAAATACTCTTATCTCGCTGAAACCTTGACGGATTTACAAACAGTTTGGTTTCTTACAAACGTTATTAACGTGGCTATAATTCAGAATGCTTGAAAATGTTGAAATTGCAGCTTTTCTATTCTAAAAACGTCTAAATCATGCAGCATAGTTGGATCACGGCTACTTGCGCAAGTTATCAAGGCAGTTATCACAAACGAGCTGTTCGATTATAGAGGTTTTACTGAGACCAATAACGATTTTATGACAACTAATCTTTTGTCTAAATTACAATATTTGTGGATGTGGTTGTAGTTATTTGCTGGCTAATAACAATAAGCTTTGAGTGAGACCTATGGCAACTAACGTTACAGTTTAGCTGCTAACCAGCAAAGTTGCACATGCTTGTCAATCCGGTTGGTTCCTTTGTTGCTTGAAGGACAGCAATATGTCCTGACCTACAGGTTCAGCCAGGACCACTTGGAGCTTCTCTTCAACTCCATCAGAGTATCTGGTAGGGTTCATAATTTATATTTACCAGCCGCAACACTAAGTGACTTGTATTGTTTTCAGTTTGTCGGTCCATATGTTTTTTGACTTTTGGTAACATGTGTTTTCTGCAGACATACACCCTAACCCTAAGACATACACAATACCTGGAAGTGTAGCAAACCATTTTGAGTATTTAGAAAAATGCCTGTGTTTGTCTATTTGTTTGCAGAACTTATCATCACTGATACAGTCTGAATTGTATGATAATGTCATTCAACCTATATTATGTGGAAAGATCATTCAGGGGTGGCTAGTTCTAATTAGTCTTTTTTTGTAAAAATGTTTTAAGCATAAAACATTTTAAAGCATGTATTGAATATCTGTGTACAATTCTTTTATATCTTTTTTTTTTATCTTAAACGAATAACAACCCTAATGCCAGCCAGTTCAAGTACATCTTTAGGATGTAAAGCTGATGGCCCAGTGTGGGGTTGTTAAACTATGCAGAGGCAATGTGACGGCACAGGATGACACAGAGTCCCTACCAGCTGTCATTGACACCTCTACAAGCCTGTCAGCTGTAGATGTGTCCTCTGCAGCAGGAGGAGAAGATCTTCCATCCCCGTTTGCTGACATTCCTGCCCTAGTACATGATCACAGCTACCTTCCCGTCCACTTCGATGGTCTTGTGGACAACGCTCTCATGTACATTTCAGGTGAAGGCTAACTGAAAGTCGATTTTCCCTATAACCAAAAGTGCCAATAGTCACAATCTGGGGAAAAACAATCTCATGATTGTCCAAAAAGGGAAGTGTTCCCTTAATTTCCCCATGCTTATTAATGATTATTGTTATCAGTTATGATATTACTAACTAAAATTTCAGGATTTGTTGTGCAACAGGCTCTGAAGAAGCTGTCGTGTGATGTCTGCCGTGCAAGCCTGGTGACATGCTGCATCTGCCATCAAGGACCAGAGCTACCACATGCTGAATTTAAAAAACAATGGAGGTCTGGTGATTCCAGTACCCCTGACATACAATCCAAATAGTCTACAAGTAACATCAGTGTTACCTTTCATTTGATTTGATTTCATTATGCTTCTACACGAAGAGGTTGCCCCACAGTAAGCATTTTATTGTCAGCATTTTGTCTGACAAAGTCCTATGGGGAGTTCCCATAGGGCATTTTACAATACGCATGACCATACCTTGGCAAATAATGGTCTAAAGTACTCAATTTCATTCTATATTGATCTGCTTTTGCACACAGCTTCACAAGACCTGGTGTTAGGGCTCAGTTGTTTCTAAAGTCATATCAAGTGACCTAGGGCTGAAATGTGGTCAGTTCAGAGATGCTTGTTATCTGGCATAAAGAAAAAACATGTAGTAATTAAAATTATTTTATAATAGTAATTTTATTATAATAGTACAAAAGTGTATATGTTTTGTTGCCATTCTGTAGCCTATTTATTGATTTAACATACATACCTTGTTTGTATATTCATTACACCTATCTGGTTCTGTTCAAGGATATTTTCATATGGAAGTCCATGGTTTTAATGGTTCATATGTCTGCAGTGTCATAACTTTATCTCTGACGTTTATAACAAACCAAACCGTTTGAAAATCGGTAGAAAAATTTGCAAGTTATGGTTATTTAAAAGTACATGCACCATAAAACACAATGTTACAAGTGAGCGAGCGGCCTGTGGCAAGATGGCCGCCATGTGCGGACGTCGACCTCCATTAGCCTTTAGCGCGGACAAGGTATCTAGCCTTTATATATGAAGTCTATGGTTCCAGCACTGAAGACCATTAATATTAGGAGCTTCGGAAGTATGCTAGCTGGTAAGTTGATTAAATTATTGTAATTTTGACTATTAAACACATTTTCCGACCTCTCATGAATATAGTCAGTAGTTTTGTTTTATGTAGCCAGTTTTAGTTAATGTTTATTGGAAGATAATAGATTAATTGTCTGGTCAGAAGTGGCTGTCATTGATGATTTGGGGCAAAAAGATGTACCTCCGACATAGAAAATAGGCCAAGAGACCTGGATATGCAGGAAAATGACAGCAGGTGCTCTGGACTTTATGTATGTAAATGTATATGTGTGTGTGCGTGTGTGTATACATACATATACATATACATATATATATATATATATATATATATATATATATATATATATATATATATATATATATATATATATATATATATTATGGGTTAGGGTTAGTTGTGTACATATTGATACTTAAGAGTAGGCCTATACTAGTCTGTACAATGTGTACATCATATCGTATGGATGTATTATTATAATTTTTTGTGTGTGTGTTTTCTGATACATGGTTTAGTCTATGATTAAGGAAGGATGAATGGGTACATTGGCCATACTGAAATCAATCCCATTAACAGTTATGGGTCGTATTTTGGAACATAGTTAATTCACTCAGTAATTATATCTCCGGTTTCATTTCATGAAGTTAATATTTACCGAACATTGCTGCAAATACAGTCGTTGCTGTAAATGTATTCTACGTTATGGGAGTCCATTTCCCTCCAAAATTAAACACAAAAACGTATTAATGCTGTTTCCGTCACTCCCCCCCCCCCCCACAAAAAAAAAGTAAATTGTATGCATTTAATGTTGGCGTAAACATAATAATCAATGTACATTATGCGTCAATATTTACCTAGAATTGCTGCAAATATTGCTGCTGCTGTCTGTCCCGCTTAAACTCATTCAAACTGGTTGACAGCGCAGCTGTTTGGAACTATTGAGAGCTACATAAAACACGTGACTGCATGGCGGCGAGATCATAGTGTGTCGCAACTCTCTTTTTCAACGGCTCTGCTCCAGGGTACTGGAATACAGGACCTAAAAAACATAACCTGTAAATGTGTTATTGTTCAAATTATTTTGGAGTTAAGCGTATATTAAAAACTCTACAGTAAATGTTTTGTACTAAATGATGAGAAAGTCTCTCACGCTTGCTAGTGAAATTAGGCAAACTTGGCCTAAGGAAAAACGAAATGTGCCGCAAACAGCCTGACATAGACACACATTTCAGTTTACCTGTTGGCTGCGATGTAATCCATGAACAGAATACTGGCGTACATGTTGAGGTAAAAGGCCGTTGCTCCGAAATTGCAGTAGACGTGGCGGACAAGAGTAGAGTTGGGGTTTGCGTAGTTAGCGATTCGAAGCGGCAGACAGAGACTGAGGAAGAAGTCGGACGCAGCCAGGTTCTGCAGGTACACTGTCACGCTAGAATGGGGACGTTTGGCTCTGCAGAAGTAGACACGCACCGTGAAACTGTTGAGAACCAGGCCAACCAGGAAGACCATGGAGTAGGTTACAGTAAAGAACGGGTGTCCGGAGACCTCCATCAATCGACAAGTGGACAGATCGGAACTGTTCCCTACAGTTTTGTTCATGGTCGGTTGAGATGTGTTGAAATTGCTGTCCATGCCTCCGAGTACTGTCACTGTGTATGTAGGCTGGTTATCAGTCTGTATACAGGTGTGGACACAGTAAACAGAAGTGATTTGTTAACCATTCACACTCTAGTCATTGTAGTTGTTTGAAATATGTTAATCTGAATCACCAAGCTTTTTTTTTTTTATCGTAGGACACGGACTGTGCTTGATTTACGTTTAACAACTTAAAGAGTTGATTGCTCAGACACTATCCAAATACACACGTCCACGTACTCCCAGAAGTGTATACTGTAGGCCCTACTGTATATACACTCTACCTCATGAAGCTGATTGAAAGAATGCCAAGAGCGTGAGGGATCAAAACTATATGCTGATCTGTTTAACACTTTTGGTAACTAGATGACTTCCATTTGTGTTAATATATAGTTTTAATGTCTTCACCATTATTCTACATTGTGGAAAATAAGAACAATAAAGAAACACCATTGAATGAGTAGGTTTATCCAAACTTTTGACTGGTACTGCATAGATACACTATGTAATGTTTATAAAGTGTATACAGGGTGTGTGTGTGTGTGTGTGTGTATATATACAGTATATCACAAAAGTGAGTACACCCCTCACATTTTTGTAAATATTTGAGTACATGTGCTGGTCATATAATTAGAATATCATCAAAAAGTTTATTTATGTCAGTAATTCCATTCAAAAAGTGAAACAGGTGTGTGTGTGCACTCATACGTCTATTTCCCAAAGACAACCTCTGGATATGACTCTGAGCATGTGCACTCAACTTCTTTGGTCGACCATGGCGAGAGCTGTTCTGAGTGGAACCTGTCCTTAAACCGTTGTATGGTCTTGGCCACCGTGTTCCAGCTCAGTTTCAGAGTCTTGGCAATCTTTTATTGCCTAGGCCATCTTTATATAGAGCAACAATTCTTTTTTTCAGATCCACATAGAGATCTTTGCCATGAGGTGCCATGTTGAACTTCCAGTGACCAGTATGTGGGAGTGTGAGAGCGATAACACCAAATTTAACACACCTGCTCCCTATTCACACCTGAGATCTTGTAACACTAATGAGTTACATGAGGGAAAATGGCTAATTGGGCCCAATTTGGACATTTTCACTTAGGGGTGTACTCACTTTTGTTGCCAGCCATTTAGACATTAATGGCTGTGTGTTGAGTTATTTTGAGGGGACAGCAAATGTACACTGTTATACAAGCTGTACATTCACTACTTTACATTGTGGCAAAGTGTCATTTCTTCAGTGTTGTCACATGAAAATATATACTCAAATATTTACAAAACTGTTAGGGGTGTCACTTTTGTGAGATACTGTATATATATATACTACTGTTCAAAAGTTTTGGGCTTAGAAATGTCTTCAAAAGAAAAGCACATTTTATATCAATTAAAATAAATCTAATTGATCAGAAATACATTGTAGGCAATGTTCATGTTTTAAGTAACTTTTGCAGCTGGAAACAGCAGATTTTCAATGGAATATCAACATAGGCATACAGAGACCCGTTATCAGCAACCATCATTCTTGTTTTCTAGTGGCATGTTGTGTTTAAAAGACCATTAGAAAACCCTTTTGCGATTAGGTTTGCATTGCCCGAAACTGTTGTGCTGATTAAAGAAGCAATAAAACTGGCATTCAGACTAGTTCAGTATCTTCATCATCAGTGTTTGGGGGTTCACTTGAAATTTTATTTAAGGCTCAAAATAGCCAGAAACAAATAACTTTCTTCTGAAACTCACCAGTCTATTCTTGTTTTAAGAAATGAAGGCTATTCCATGTGAGAAATTGCCAAGAAACTGAAGATTTCATACAACCATGTGTTCTACTTCACAGAACAGCGCAAACTGACACTAACCAGAACAGAAAGAGCAGTGGGAAGCCCTGGTGCAGAACTGAGCAAGAAGAGAAATACATTAGTGTCTAGTTTAAGAAACAGACACCTCACAGTTCCTCAACTGCCAGGTTAGTTGAATAGCATCTGCAAAACACTAGTCTTAACGTCAACAGTGAAGAGGTGACTCCGGGATGCTGGACTTCTAAGCAGAGTTGCAAAGAAAAAGCAGCATCTCAAATTGGCCAACAAAAAGAAAACTGGACAGAGGAAGAACTCTGCCTAGAAGGCCTTAATCCCGAAGTCGCCTCTTCACTGTTGATGTTGAAACTGGTGTTTTTCTGGTACTATTTAATGAAGCCTCCAGTAGAGAACAAAAATGTGCTTTTCTTAAAAAAATAAAAAAGATTCTAATCTACTCCAGACCTTTGAACAGTAGTGTATACACTGTACATAAGCAATAATGCCCGTAGTTTTGGTAATGTAGATGTATCACAGTATATAAAAGTAGGGCAATATATGCTCTCACCACTGAAGTATGTCTTGATGAGAAAACCTGCTAACTCATTGAAATGTGTATAATCACTACTATGGGCTAGAAGCAGTTCATTGGAAAAAAGCAACACATAGTGTTTTCGACATCTACCTTCACCCCCAATGTACACAATAAGACCAACGTCTTGAAGCCAGTATTCAGTGTTTTAACAACACTACATTTAAACATTTGTTTGAAAGGTAATGACAAATCTTTAATTGCGATTTAGGTAAAATATGTAAGTAGTTTAGTTATTAATGAAAGTAGTAATACCATGTTTTTTGTAAAACAGCATACTGTGTATATACAGAGAGGGAAATAGCTATGCCTTTCATCCATCCACATAACTATATTAAGCTATCACCTTTAAAAACAGAAGCATTTCACTTACTGACAAAAATGTTTGAGTGAATCTCTTACCCTTTTATTCCTGTGTAAGCTGTACCTTTGGTTAGGTGAAAGAGTTTATTTACAGCTTCCTTTCTTTGTGAGGAAGAGCCTCACTGTATATGTATGAGGAAGTGCGGCCGGTAATGAACGTGTGTGTGTGTGTATATATATTTGTGAGACAGACAGAGAGATTACTTGAGTCATGTGTGTACCTGAGTTACAGGGACATGGCGGTTGGGACATTGCATGAAATTGTGTTGAGACTTGTCAAGAAATAATGATCTAGTCAAATCTCTACAGGTCATTACACAATACTACACCAGCAGGTCTCAGAAACTGACTTTTCTAGTCAAAGCAAAACATTGCCCAAGAAAATTGTCAGTTGTATATACTAATTCCTATGTGCAAATTGTAATAGATTTTGTCTCCCGCAGTCATGTGCTTAATTTTTACAATCATAACGTAATTCTAAAGTAAAATCCTGAACTATCAATGGACGTTATGTAATACAGTTAACATATAAAGTTTCCTGTGCACGGCAGCATGAGTAAGTATCAGGTCCACAGCTATTTCAGCCTGTCTCTTCTCTGTACTGTAAAACATAAAATGGCAAAAGAATATACAGTAAAAAAAAAAGTGCAAACCAAATATGTCCAAATATTACCAGGTTACTATGGTGAAAATTAACCAAACATAACTGATCAGACAGTCAGGGTAAAAATAAGGGAAGAATTTGCATGACTGAACTGCAGGGTGAAGTTAAGGAAACATATTTAGTTGACTGACCTCCAACACCAATAACAAAAAGGACTTGTTTATTACACACAGAGGACCCCATTGTATCACCATGCAAGACATGAACTGGTAGTTAGGGAGTAAACTGAAGCTTATCGAGAACGGGTGAAGAGTAGAGGAAAGGTGATTAAGGAGTAGTATCATGTGTGCAGTTAAAGGTTATAGCCTCAACTAATTGGGATCCTGGAGCAGTGTAGCATGACCCTTCACAACGTTAAAGGGAAACATGCAATACCCCATTAAACAACAATTTTACAACTACATTGTTTGGGGTCACAGCTTTAGAAAATAGTTTTACTTACCAATTTTGCTTACCTTCCGACATTGAGTAGTCCAATTCACAATAATGACCTCATTGCAAAAACTCACCACCAGTCAAAGATCCAGAAATGTCTCACTAAGTCGTTCTGTTTCTTATGACACAGTTCATAAAAGTGGATTCCCCAGTCAACAAGTATAACTAAACCTATCAATACACACACATACACACACACATCCACAGATGCACATTCAGTAGGAAAAACACAAAAACTGCAGACTCCCATTTATTCTTGTTTATTTTTCAAGCTAAAAGGAAATGTATTTTAATTTACCATTTATATAGCAACTAAAGATACATGATGAAATGTGTGTATGTGAGGAGTATAATAAATCAGTTTTTGGCTGCCTGGTGCTATGGAATGCAATGATTCAGCCCTCAACTATTCTGTCTGGAGTTCCCCTTACAAGTCATTGCGCTAGCAGTGCAGGTATCTATAGTACATTCAGAAAGTAGTCAGACACCTTTACCTTTACACATTTTGTTACATTACAGCTATGGACAATGGTCTATATTGGTCTATATTGGGTCACACAGTTGACAGTGCATGTCAGAGCAAAAACCAAGCCATGAGGTGAAAGGAATTGTCCGTAGAGTTTTGAGACAGGATTGTGTCGAGGCACATCTGAGGAAGTGTACTAATATATCTGGACCATTGAAGTTCCCCAAGAACACAGTGGCCTCCATTTCTTCTTAAAAACCATCAACACTCTTCCTAGAGCTGGCCGCCTGGCCAAACTGAGCAATCGGGGAGACTAGGGTTGTGACCAAACACATTGACAGAGCTTCCAGAAGGACAACCATCTCTTCAGCACTCCACCAATCAAGCCTTGATGTTAGAGTGGCCAGACGCCACTCTTCAGTAAAAGCCATATCACAGCCCATTGAGAGTTCATTAGGTGCCTTTTGGCAATCTCCAAGCGGGATGTCATATGCCTTTCCTGAAAAGTCACTTCAGTCTCCCTGCTACCATAAAGGCCTGATTGGTGGAGTGCTGCAGAGGTGGTTGTCTTTCTGAAAGGCTCTCCCATCTCCGCACAATATCTTTTGAGTGTCATAGCAAAGAGTCTGAATATTTACGTATATGTGATATTTCGATTTGTTTATATATTTGCAAAACTTCTATAAACCTGTTTGTGCTTTGTCATTATTGGGTATTTTGTGTAAACTATTAAATTCATTTTAAAATAAGGCTATAATGTAACAAAATGTAGAGAAAGTGAAGGGGCCTGAATACTTTCCAAATGGACTGAATATAAATTACTACCACAGTAAGCTACAAAATAGCTATATACAGTGTGCACACTGCCCCCATGTGGAAATTAACGATTTCCAGTGCATTTTCTAAATATCCACATAATGTAATATATGCACACTGAAAATAGCATGAAGCAGTTTGGTTCTCTGGTACAAGTCATGAAACATGAGTCAAGTGACAAAACTATAATTTATAATATGTTATATTTTCATCAATAATATCTAATACCAACACACTGAATAATATCGTCCTTTATATATAAATGTCATATGTATACAGCTCTGGAAAAAATTAAGAGACCACTGCACTTTTTCTTTCCTTTCCAAAAAAGTTGAAAAGGAAGGTTTGGAGTGAGGGTCAGAAGGGTTAAAATTAAGAGACCACTGCAAATTGAACACTTCTGTTCCTCACTCAAAACTTTTAAATTTTTTTGGAAAGGAAAGAAGGCGCAGTGGCCTCTTAACTTTTTCCGGAGCTGTATATACAAGGTCATCTAAAAAAGCCTGAATATTGTGAAAATGTTAATTTTATTCAGAATTCATATCAAAAAGTGACACCTTAATATATTCTAGATTCATTACACAATGTGAAACATTTCAAGCCTTTTTTATTTCAATCTTGATGGTTACGACTTACTGCTCATGGGAGTAAAAAATCCAGTATCTCAAAATATTAGAATTTTAAAAAAGAAAATTGGAACTGCTGAGGTGTTATGGAAGCCCAGGTTGCTTTGATAGCAGCCTTCAGCTCATCTGTGTTGTTTGGTCTGGTGTATATCATTTTCCTCTTGACAATACCCCACAAATTATCTATGGGGTTCAGGTCAGGTGAGTTAGCTGGCCAATCAAGCACAGTAATACCATGGGCAGCAAACCAGTTACCAATTGTTTTGGTACTGTGTGCAGGTACCAAGTCCTGCTAGAAAAGACTGCTGGAAACTACACACTGGACTTCAGCAACTTGGATTATGTGCCTCTTCACGCTTCCTCCAGATTCTGTGACCTTGATTTCCAAACGAAATGCATAATGTACAGTCAACTGAAGAGAGAACTTTGGACCACTGAGCAGCAGTCCAGTTCTTTTTCTCCTTCGCCAAGTTAAGATGCTTCTGATGTTGTCTCTGGTTCAGGAGCGGCTTGACACATCTGTGCTTGGTGGCTCTTGATGCACTGACTCCATCCTCAGTCTGCTCCTTGTGAAGCTATCAAATGTATAGATTATTTTGTTTTGTTAATTTGCAGATATCAATAGCTAGAAGCGCCACCATCCGAGTAGCGTGCGTCACATTTTGGATCAAGGCCCCCGAGGAGGGGGCACATGAAGAATTATCTTCATGTACAAGCATGAAGATAATTGTGTTGGAACTTCATCAAGTCTCTTTGCAATGTGCATGCATATTGCTTGATTTTCCCTTGACTGATGGCCACAATCCCGCAAAGGTACAGCTTGCTGGTGCCGGTGTTAATTCAAATGTTATGGAAATTATTATGCAAACTAAGATAAGTCTGTCTTGCCTTATATCTCACTCGTAATGTAAATAAGCCCTTAGACCCGCCAGAATAAAATCTAACATCCATATACCATGTTAAACCTTTACTCTGAAAACATTTAATAACACCAACAAAACAACATTGATGTGAAATGTCTTAATACATGCCCACAGTAGCAATTTCATGTAAGAATTCTATGTACTGTAAATTGGTGTTCTACAATGACATGAGTCTTTCTATCATTTACAATGCAGAGTAGTTGTCTTCAAGGTTCTACAGAACATTATTGTAGAAATGATCTAGAAACCTGTGCTTGAAGGTCTTTAATCTTTCTTCAGACAGACTCCCAGGAAGTACGTTTGAGAGTAAGCATTTCATTTTAATGTTCTGCGGGGGAACCTGTGAGTAAGGAACATTCTTTGGCATGTGCTCTATTGAAAAATGTATACACAGCTGCATTCATTACGAAATGGTCATTCAGCTGCCTGCAATATGTAAACAAAAACCTAGTTTGAGAATCTTTTCTTTTACAGCTTGAAAACTCTTCCACCTTCATTTTTTCATCTTACCCATTTTGTTCTCCGCTCTGTTGCTGTCAAACCTCTTTGGCCAGCAGTTCTCTTCCTACAGTTATTAACAACTAATCAAATATTACTGACACTTTGTTCCATAGTGAAGGAACGTAGTCCCAGACCACTTTCAGCCAGAGGCAGTTTCTTAAGCAGTGACTCACGAAACCTGGTGCACATCAGAAAGTAGATGATTGGGTCCAGGCAAACATTTAGCGCTGCCAGACAGAGGGTCAGCTCCTTCATCTGGAATAGAATATACCTGCTTGTGTGGGTGTAGTCTTGCAACTGGCTGAGGGTGTAGGGCACACGGCAGACGTGATAGGGCACAAAACAGACAAAGAACACAGCCAATAGGCTGAAGATGCTGCGGTTGGACTTGCTGTACACATTGCTTTTGTCCTGGTTCACGCGACGATACGACTTGTAGAAGTGGCGGGAAATGGAGATGTAGCAGAAAGCCATTAGCAGGAAGGTGGCCCAAAACAGGGCCACGCTGAAGCAGGAGGACACCTCGTGCCACTTCATACCCAGCTGGGTCTTCAGGTTTACACACTTCCTGGAGCTCTCCTCATCTGCGGGCTTGCTGGTCATCACAACATTGGGGAGCATTGAGAAGAGCAGCAAACCCCAGGTCAGCAAGGCCAGGATCCAGGCAAAGCCCACCCGCTGTAGGAGGTGTGTGCAGGAGCACGAGTGTCCCACGACCTTGACATAACGCTCTAGGCTGATGAGGCCCATTAGGACGATGCCCACATACATGGAGCTGTAGAAGACCACGGCGCTGTAGCGGCATACAATCACTCGCATTTGCCAGCCACCCAGGCCGAACTCACTCGCCACACGCCAAGGGATGGTGAGGAGCATCAGCAGGTCGGCCAGCACCATGTTCTTCAAATAGACCACCATGCCTGAGTCACTGGGCACCCGGAAGAAGATCCAGGCAGCCAAACTGTTGAGAATCAAGCCCACACCACCCATGACAATGTAAAGATATGGGAGCACCTGTTGGGGAGAAATAAGGATGAGAGACTGGCTGGAGCATACAAATAGACAGAGAGCTGTACATAAACAGCCTTTTGGACAGGAGGAATTTTCTGTTTAAAATTTCAAGCGACAATTCAAGAGTTAAATGAAATAATGAAATGAACACTTATTTGTTACACAGTTCCTCACTCTGAAAGTAAAATAGATCCATAATATTCCCAGCTCTAGCATTGGTAGAACAGTGTAGGAAGGTTTTCAGTTATTTTGCAGAATTCTTTTTTAATGCTTATATTTACATTTATTGCACCGTTGCTGAAAAGGTTGTTCCAGTTAGAAACCTTCATATAGTCATCACGTTCACTTTAAAAACAATATGACTGTCAGGTAAGCAGTCAGTGAAAACAAATTCCAACTATTGCTATGCTATCTAACTACATTTGGATTCCAATAGAAATTACATAACACATTGCAAATTTTCTTGTAACTGGCAGGGCTGTGCAGCATTGCTGTATTAAGGTAAACTAGATCAAATATATCAAAGTACGGTCTTAATGTTATGTAATGAATTGGTATACGGTTTGATTTTTATGAAAACAATCCACAAGGTAGTGACATGATGAATGTCACAGGTGTCTAAGAGAAAGAATTCTACAATGTCCTTTTTAGACATAGCTAAGAAGAAATGTCCAAATTATACTTTAAACCAAATGGTGTTAAAACAACACTGAGTCCCAGCAAAGTATCTTTGGATTGACACTTTAAAAACACTGTTTTGATATCCAATCTGACCAATGCTTTAGTTTTTATCTACGTTAACACTTTGGAGGTATAGTCTGTCACTGTTCTACCACTGTCAGCTGTGGTAGAAATATGTAGTATATTTGAAATATTCAGATTTATTTTGAGGGATTAAGATGAGATTTAAACTGGTTAAAATTACCAACCATATGAATCAAAGAGATTAATTATAGTTTGAAATAAGAAATTGGAATTGTTACTTTCCTCCAAAGTAATGACTGGCTTATGAGATGCAGGGAATCACTCATTGAGGCATTTGGGAGCCTGTTATCTCAATTGAGGTAGAAGGCAGGGGTTCTATCTGATGCATAAGGACTCCAGTCAAAAATAAGAACCAGAACGGCATTGGATGAGTTATGAAGGACACATCTCAACATTGACTATCCCAAGTCCATTGGAAATGGTTGAGATTAAGCAGGGCCTTACAAATTGTATATTTTTATAATTGAATATAAAAAAAACTAATAACACAAAAGACACATTCCACCACCCTTGGATGAAATGAGAACTTGAGACCTAAGACTACATAACCCACAACTCCTAGCTTTCCCAATCTAAAGGTTGTGATGTCAATCTAGATTTGGCTTGATGACTCCTTCTGTCACTAAGTTTTAACACTTGCTTATGAAAAGCCAAATTACATTTACATCTCCTAAGTATCAAATATGTGCTATAGCAACTATGATTATTTTGAACACCGTTCTAAAGGCAGACTAACATTTACTGCTGAGGAATAGGTATGTTTTTGACCCATTGATCATCTGAACTTTTTAAAATCTTGATGAACGATTTGGCTAGAAAAAGTAATTTACTCTTTTAATCTATAATGTTAGATGTTCTCTTAATTAAGGAGTTTTTCCCAGCCTTGGTGCTTCATCTAGTTGCTTGCTTCTTGGGGTTTTAGGCTGGGTATCTGAACAACTACTTGGTGACAAGTGATTATTGATGAGCTTGGGTTAGGGTTAGGGACATGTGTAAAGGCGGGCATCTACTGGATAATATGAATATGTTATTAAGAGTGTGCAAAGCACACTTCTTCTCATTTGGTTATGATTCAATACTTGTTATTAATATTTATATTTATACGTGTTATATTTGATGTCTCAACCAATATTCTACAATGGGCATAGTCTTTTAAAATGAATAGATGTTATCCTTCCTCCAAATTTAAGTCGCTCTGGATCAGAGCATCTGCTAAATGACTAAAATGTAAATGTATGTTGACCTTCAAAAAATGTGCAATGACAAGGTACATGCTGGAAAATACCCATCTCCAATATTAGGGCAATACAATATAACATATTTAAATCAACTGTGTCATGGTGTTGGGTAAGCAAGTCACCAGGTACAGAGCTGATATACAGCCATTCAATATCTTCAAACCACAAAAGAAACGCCACAAACCAAAACTGTCGCAGCACACCAATAGCAAACACAGCTGGTGCGAGCAAACAAAGAAAAAAATTCAGCAACTTAAATAAGGTCCACAATTTGAGGCAACTTCCTCTAACTGGGAACAACCAAAACTGCAGCGCAAAGATGCCTAGAGGCTGAGGAAATAGGTGTATTCTGGCCGTACAGACAGTGAGAAGGATTGTTAGAGGTAAAAACTATATTATTTGGGGATTACAGTTTGAGAATTGCAAAAGTTGCTTAAATCTTTGAGGCACCAAGTCTCCATAATTACAAAACAGCTTTTGTGGCACGAAGTCAACATGTTCATGGTTGACAGTTATCAATGTATTCAGGCAATACTGCATTACATTAGCATTTATGTACACATGCCAAAATGTCACAGTTTTTAAGCAGAGAATTTGTTATGGCTTTAAATGAATCCATTTTTGTGAATTAAGCACAGTTCAGAATATATTTTTCTTTTGTGTTTTCTAAAATTGTCTGCAATTTTGCAAACTACCAGATAGCAACAAAAAAAACTCTATGGGAAATATTTTCTATCCTGCCCGAAAAAAGTGTTGACCCACATAACCACACCATCAATCATGGGAGTTTAAAAAGAAATCTCAAGAACTTACTCTTCATTCAAACCATTTTTTAAATGAAAAAGTATTTTCAGAACTCAAAGGAGGTGGGATGATTTTTGGAGCTATGGCCTTGCAAGACTACCATTAACCTGAACCTTTGTAGCGGTGAGGTGATGGACGGGTTCGTCAGTTTCGTTCTGTTTTCAAGTATGCCGTTAGTTTGTTTGGGTATATTAATAAATATACGTTCGAAGGCACTCTGCCTGCGCTTGGTTCCCTCCAGAGAGGGATAGTATACTCTTTATTACACTTTTGTGTGTCTGATTTATGGCTTTAGGGATTGACCTTTGACCCTTGAGTGGTGTGAACGGAAGGTGAAGGTGATTCATAATTTATCGTTTATGTCAAAAGGGGTCATTTCTGGACTTCCCAGGTGTCTTTTAGGGAGGGGGGATTTTTATAATGCTGACCCAGGATGTTTGGGTAACAAAGGTGATTTATGTATATATGTTTTCACAGGTGTAAGGTGCTTTTTAAATTGTGCTTTTTCACGGGAGGGAGATGACCCTGTGTTTCTTATGGTTAGGGAGGGGCTGTGGTACACTTCAGAGGAAGTCAGGCTGGTCAAGGGGGATCTGGGTGATGGGGGCTGTGGCCTTCTCAGAGGAAGGGGTCTGGTTTTAGGGCCCTTGGGGCAGGGTGTGTGTATGTGTACAGTTTAACCTTTTCACACGTGAGTTTCAAATATTCCTTACTGACCCCCCAGCGTGAGTTTTTTTGCGCGTGACTTCAGTACTCACTCAGAGTTCCAGCATTTGAACAGTCACCTTGCCAGGTAAGGAACACTACATACATTGCATTGCAAGCTTCTCTCGTTGACTCGAATTCTAAGAGCTGCAAAAGCTGGTTGATGTATAACTGTAGCTAGCTGGACCTGTAATTCAGTGCAATGAAAATGAATAAACTATATAAAAAGCATAGTGGCGCCCACAACGGGTAATGTAACTTCTAGAAGGTTTTTACAATGGTTTTGATCGGTTGGTTGTCAGCTCTTCCAGGAAATGCTCTATAGTAGTCGCTAATATAATTCGTTTTTGTGTATTAGTGTTGGCTGTCTGTTGGTAAGTAAGTAAGACTTCTTGTCCCGATTTGAATGCTTTCTACCTGGTTAATATCATAGTGTGGTCTTGAAACAATTACAATCAGGAAATAAAGTTATAAACACTGTTTGAGCTAAATGTGAGTAAATAAAAGCGTGGTCTGACCAGCCATTGTTACGTTACTTGTAGCTAGGCATGCTAATGTTGCGTTCTAAACAATACGTTCTAATCACACCAGTGTGATCGTACGCTTCAGGGACCACTCTAGCCTGATCACACTGGTGTGGTCGTACGCGTCAAAGGGTTAATGACTAGCTTTTTTTTTTTATTTCCCTAGGTTTCTGTAACTTGTTTTAAGATTTGTACGAAAGGGTTTTAAAAGCAAGTGAATAGTGAACGCACAAGGAAAATAATAATAATGGCTTTGATACTGAGCGATACACCAGTGATGGCCCTGACTTATGAAGCAGGCTGTAGAATGGAAGACAGCTTCCCTTGATTCGTTTGTAAGATAGAAGTGCAATTTCTTTTTAAATTCTTTTCTGAACAATACCTTTTTAGGTAATGTTTGACAAGCTCATAAACAAAACATAATGGTTCAGGAACTTATGTTTTAAAAATACAGACTCATAATCATATAAAATGTATTAAAGTAATTTAACAATAGGTATAGCACTTAAGGATTAAAACCCAGATGTTAAATGGATGAAATGCACTACAATGTTGTTTTAGCCTTTTATTGGGCATAAATATGATATCACTTGATTTCAGTACATAGAAATGATTTTCAGTACATACTTGGTTATATTATTTATGTTCCATTTTTGATTGCTTGGTGGAGTCAAGTCATATACTATGAGTGCTAAGAAGAGACTATGTAGTCCAAGGCTGTACTGTTCTCAGTTTTACTCATCCTGATTCATTTTATAAAATAGCGATGCAACAGGTTATTAGTTAGTTTTAAAGTTACTTTATAATGACAGAATACGTTTTTCAAGACTATACCTTTTCAGTTAATATTTACAAATCTTAGGTCACAACATTTTATGCGTTTCTCTGACCACATGTATTCACTGCAAATTTCAATGATGCTGCTTGTGGAAAACTTTAGGAACTCAGTATTTCAGGAAAAAACAGTTGGTTTTCTTAATGGTGTACCTTTTCTTTTGTGGTTAGCAGGTTGGAAAACTTTAGGAACTCTGAATTCAAGAAATACTGTTGGTTAGAGCTATAGCTTTTTCATAAAATGGCATTTTTTTTTCATGAATCTTATGGTCAACCAACTGGATCAATAAAGATTACTTCTTCACATTGTCAGAACACATTAATTATAATGTTTTAAAGGTAATTAAGAAAGTGGTAATTAATTGGGCAAACTAGTTTTTGTGAGATAAATAAAAGCCATGAAATTAGTTTCAAAACAAGCTTATAGACTTTGATAGTGTTTTAAGAGCTTTCATTAGAAAAAAATATATCAATGCAAATTAAATTTCTATGTCAAAGGGCTTAAAAATAGAACATAAATCACAGTGTGAAAAACTTTCTTAATTTCCTTTAAAACATTATAGTTAATAACCAAATAGCTGCCTGTGTTCTGACAATGGGGTCCTCTGGGGTCTAAATCAGACATTGAACACACAAAAGTATAATAAAGTGTTTATTATCCCTCTCTCCCTCCACTCAACCACTGCATCAAGACATCCATATAACATCAATTACATTTTTCTTAGTGAAAACCGGCCAAGAAACCTTGTGGGAACTAATTTGTCTATTTTTGCTGTAGTTATCCCTAAAAGTACACAAACCTGGATCACACATGCTCACATACATGAACTTCAAACTACTCTCACTACTGTAATTTGCTTTGCAAAAGAATGTCTGCTAAATAAAGTATATTGTTTTTGCCAGCAGTTTCAGTTTAAGTAAGGATAATAATGACATGGTTTTGAGATAACAATCAACTGTGAGTGTTATCAAATATTATTTTTCAAAATCAAAATAATTGAATTGCATTCTTGTGTGGTATAACAAAAACATGTATTATATTATTAAATCAACAATGCTGTACCTGGTGGGTGAATACGCTGCCATAGTCTGTTGTCTGATTGTTCACGTTGTCAGCCATTCCTGGGGGTGAGAGTGTTTATATCAAAATAAATAAATAACTTACAGTCTTAATATATGAGCCATAACTAGAATTTACCTGTAGATGTGCAAAAAAAGCTGTAAAATGTGGCCTTCTTAGGAAGTTTTTCCTAGCCACTGAAATTCTACACTACTGTTGTTTGCTCCTTGGGGTTTAATGCCGGGTATCTCTGTAAAAGTACTTTGTGACAACTGCTTTTGTAAAAAGGTCTTTATAAATAAATTTGATTGATTGATTGATTGATAAAGTTGGAGGATAGCTGTTATGCAAACCTGGTGTATACATGAAGATAGAACACATCTTAAAATTGTTTTGCATTTGTACAACTGCTGAGTGCACACATTGTCTTGGTTGTTGGTTCTTTAACCTTGTGACTGAGATTTTGACTGTACATCAAGTAATGTTGATAGGGCTTCATTTAACTCTTTGCGTATGTTAACAAATGAATACAGTCAGTCTATAAACCTGTAAGAATGTAATGTTCTTGTGTTAAGGTCCCATTCAAAATTGGACATAACTAAGCAAAATACACAAATAGGCAGTTTGACTACAGTTTGACTCAAAATGTTTAGGCTAAAACTCAGAACCTAACATAATTATCCTATGACTTGAAACTGATTGAGCTAAAATGCCATGTTGAATGGATGTTAAACAAATCAAATTATCAGTCATAATTTATTTTACAGTCCCATTGAGATCAAAAATCTATTTTTCAAGAGAGACCTGTCCAAGGTAGCAGCGGTATAAAAACCAGAACATATTAAAATACAACATATACAACATGAGATACAATAAATCCAAAATAAAACATAAAATACAACTATTCAAGCACAGTGGCTTCAAGAAAAACAACCACTTGCCTCCATCACCATATTCTTTATGATGCCCTTAAATTCAACAATGGATATAAATACATCAAATTTTAGATCTTTTTGCAGTTTATTCCATGCCCAAGGTGCATAGCAGTAAAATGCAGTTCTCCCCAGATCTGTCAAAGCCCGAGGTACATTAAAAAGCAACCACATGGAAGAGTGTAGCTGATAACAACCAGAGCTGAGAAAGAGAAGGGTACAGAGGTATGCTGGAAGTTTACCTAACATCGCTTTATACACTGAACAAAATTATAAATGCGACACTTATTTTTGCCTCCATTTATCATGAAGTGTACTCAAGGATCTAAGACTTTCTCTATATATACAAAAGGCCTATTTCTCTCAAATTTTGTTCTCAAATCTGTCTAAATCTGTGTTAGTGAGCACTTCTCCTTTGCCGAGATAATCCATCCACCTCACAGGTGTGAAATATCAAGATGCTGATTAGACAGCATGATTATTGCACAGGTGTGCCTTAGGCTGGCCACAATAAAAGGCAACTCTAAAATGTGCAGTTTCACTGTACTGGGGGGGCTCGGGGGGGGGGGGGTCCAAAAACCTGTCTATCTGGTGTGACCACCATTTGCCTCACGCAAGTGCAACACATCTCCTTCGCATAGAGTTGATCAAGTTGTTGATTGTGGCCTGTGGAATGTTGGTCCAGTCCTCTTCAATGGCTGTGCGACATTGGATATTGGCAGGAACTAGAACACGCTGTCGTATATGCCGATCCAGAGCATCCCAAACATGCTCAATGAGCATGTTTTACATGCGACATATAGTGATAATATCCAACAACTGGGGGGAGCAGAGGAGAAACATTTAAACACATACCGATGGGATGATTGGGACCTGGTGTGCATGATTATGGGAGACCAGACAATGAATTAGTTCATGAAGGGACGGAAAAAGGGAGTGCATGGCACGATGACGCTAGTCGTACAATTTGGGTTAACTTTTAATAACTCCAAAGTTCTAAAGAATATGCATATGAGTTCCTCTTTACAAGGAGTGAATAAACCAGAAATGTGTTAGTTAATGTATAGGTTTGTGTAAATCCACAGCCTTTGAATAAAGCAAAAATGCTTGCATTTCAATTATGATGCAAGAGAACTTGATGGAAAATACAGTGGATATAAAAAGTCTACACACCCCTGTTAAAATGCCAGGTTTTTGTGATGTAAAAGAATGAGACAAAGATAAAGCATGTCAAAACTTTTTCCACTTTTAATGTGACCTATAATGTAAACAATTCAATTGAAAAACAAACTGAAATCTTTGAAGGGGAAAAATGAAAAATAAAAACCTTACACTAACTTGGTTGAATAAGTGTGCACACCCTCTCATAACTGGGGATGTGGCTGTGTTCAGAATTAACCAATCCCATTCAAACTCATGTTAAACAGAAATCATTACACACCTGCCATCATTTAAAGTGACTCTGATTAATCACAAATAAAGTTCAGTTGTACTAGTATGATTTTCCTGACCTTTTCTTAATTGCATCTCAGAGCAAAAGCCATAGTCTGCAGAGCTTCCAAAGCATCAAAGGAATCTCATAGTTGAAAGATATCAGTCAGGAGAAGGATACAATTTCCAAAGCATTAGATATACCATGGAACACAGTAAAGACAGTCATCTTCAAGTGGAGAAAATACGGCACAACAGAGACACTACCAAGAACTGGACGTCCCTCCAAAATAGATGAAAAGACAAGAAAAAAACTGGTCAGGGAGGGTTCTACAGCAACATTAAAGGAACTACAGGAATTTCTGGCAAGTACTGTCTGTGTGCTACATGTGACAACAATCTCCCGTATTCTTCATATGAATGGACTATGGGGTAGGGTGGCATGTTGGAAGCCTTCTCGTACCAAGCCCGACTAAAGTTTGCAAAAACAAACATCAAGTCCCCCAAAAGCATGTGGGAAAATGTGTTATGGTCTGATGAAACCAAGGTTGAACTTTTTGACCATAATTCCAAAAGGTATTTTTGGCACAAAAACAACACTGCACATCACCCAAAGAACACCATAACCACAGTGAAGCATGGTGGTGGCAGCATCATGCTTTGAGGCTGTTTTTCTTCAGCTGGAACCAGGGCCTTAGTCAGGGTGGAGGGAATTATGAACAGTTCCAAATACCAGTCAATTTTGACACAAAACCTGCCGGCGTCCATTAGAAAGCTGAAGATGACCTTCACCTTTCAGCATGACAACGACCCAAAGCACACATCCAAATCCACAAAAGCATGGCTTCACCAGAAGAAGATTAATGTTTTGGAATGGCCCAGACCTGAATCCAAATGAACATCTGTGGGGTGATCTGAAGAGGGTTGTGCACAGGAGATGTCCTCGCAATCTAACAGATTTAGAGTGCTTTTGCAAAGAGTGGGCAAATATTGTCACGTCAAGATGTGCCATGCTAATAGACACCTACCCAAAAAGACTGAGTGCTGTAATAAAATCTAAAGGTGGTTCAACAAAGTATTAGTTTAAGGGTGTGCACACTTATGCAACCAGGTTATTGTGAGTTTTATTTAATTTTTTTACTCAAAATTTCAGTTTGTATTTCAATTGAACTGTTCACGTTATAGGTCACATTAAAGGTGGAAAAAGTTCTGACATGATTTATGTTTGTCTCATTCTTTTACATCACAAGAACATGGCATTTTAACATGGGTGTGTAGACTTTTTATATCCACTGTATATTAATTTTCAACTACAGCACTGTGCAATTATATGTTTTTAGTGTGCACAGTGATACCTTTCTTCAATAAGAACCAGTCTTTTTTGGGACAAAACATAACAGTTACCAATTCCATAAATTGGTTTAGATGAAATAATGCGTGTAGTTTACAGTAACAAGAAACAAAAACTAGACAAGATTAGTTCAGCTGGCCCACAGGTATAAGTGAAACAATTATGTCCCCATGTTAAATATACAGTATCTCACAAAAGTGAGTACACCCCTCACATTTTTGCTAATATTTGATTGTATCTTTTCATGTGACAACGCTGAAGAAATGACACTTCGCTACAATGTAAATTAGTGAGTGTACAGCTTGTACAAAATAACTCAACACACAGCCATTAATGTCTAAACCGCTGGCAACAAAAGAGAGTACACGCCTATGTGAAAATGTCCAAATTGGTCCCAAAGTGTCAATATTTTGTGTGGCCACCATTATTTTCCAGCACTGCTTTAACCCTCTTGGGAATGGAATTCACCAGAGCTTCACAGGTTGCCACTGGAGTCCTATCTGTGGGACAAATTTAGCCATTTCCACAACCAAATTTGGGTGTACTCACTTTTGTTGCCAGCAGTTTAGACATTAATAGCTGTGTGTGGGGTTATTTTGAAGGAACAGCAAATTTACTGTTATACAAGCTATACACTCACTATTTTACATTGTAGCAAAGTGTCATTTCTTCAGTGAAAAGATATAATCAAATATTTACAAAAATGTGAGGGGTATACTCACTTTTGTGAGATACTGTATATTGTTCTGCATTAATGGTGCAAGTCACCCATGCTGTGCGCACTAATGTATCCCCATACCATCACAGATGATGGCTTTTGAACTGTGCACTGATAACGAGCTGGATGGTCCCTTTCCTTTCTAGCTCAGAGAACACAGGAATTATTTCATGATTCCCAGAAAGAAATTCACAATTTGATTTGTCAGACCGCAGGACAATTTTCCACTTCACCTCAGTCCATTTTAAATCAGCTTGGCCCCAGAGAAGGCGGCCGTGGTTCTGGACCTTTTTTACATCCGGTTTCTTCTTTGCGTGATAGAGTTTTAACTTGCATTTGTGGATTCAGTGACAAATTGTGTTCAGAGATAAAGGTTTTTGAAAGTGTTTTTGAGCCCATGCATTATTTTCTGCTACAGAACTGTGTCTGTTTTTAATGCAGTGCCGCCTGAGGGCTCAAAGATCACAGCTATCCAATATTAGTTTTCGGCCTCGTCCCTTGCGTACAGAGATGTGTCCAGTTACGGTGAATCTTTTTAATGATATTATGTACTGTAGATGCCAGATCCCAACATTTTTGGAAACAGGGTTGTATTATATTGTTTCCATTGTTTACTAGTTTTGTTTTGGAAAGTGGACTACAGGGAAATGTATAGGGAAATATCTAATTTGCCTGTATGGTGGCACAGTGTGTACACTGCTCAGACCCCAAAATGCTGCTTCCAGCTTAAACTTTCAGTTTTTCTGATGACACATCTTTTCTTGGAAAGGCTGAATTTTGAATATAAGGACAGTTTTAAGTCTACAGGTAATTTTATGTATCATGATCATCAGCAATGCTGTGTAAATAAATGTTTTTACACTTCCAACCTGCCTCCCTAATTATTATTTGTCCTAACAACTGCTCATCAAGCTATAGCCTAGATAATAATAACATATAGTACATATAGTATAGTACAATAGAAGTACCGGTGTGTACTTAAAAGGGTACAAATGCTTGTCGCTCCCTTTTTGAGAGACAATTGTGTACCCTTTAGTATTCTTCCTATTGTTTTAATTCACTTTGTACCATTTCTGTTAGTCAAAAAGTGCTCTTCTGTCCCAAAGGACAAATTGTACCTTTGAGGGAACATTCTTCAAAAGTGTACCTATAAGTGCAGAACTGTTCTTGTTTCATACCTCCATTTTTGAGTTTGTATTGCAAAAGCTTGACTAATGATCATGACAACTCGCCTCAACTAAACATTTCTCAACTTTTATGTAACCACATATCAAAATTCAGTAACATTAGATAAATCAGAAATCCATTGATTTAGGCCTATCAAGACCTCACACTTGCCCAAAATCTAAAATTGTCATCCAGTTGACCAACAATAATTTTATCCAGGTTGAACTGCAGTTAATCCCTGCTCACTGTACGGTACATGCTCATTCCTATACAGTTGTTTAAGTAGGTCATATGACTTACCTTTAGCAAGCAGGACACGGATTGTCTGTGTTGAAAAGTAATTTTTTCCTCCTGGCTTTGAACAGAGCTTGAGTTGTGGGGGGCTTGTGCAGGGTCGCGTGTCGTCTGCTTGTGCCTTGTCTGTGGGTGGATCTCTTTTGTTGCTGACAACAACACAGGATGCTTCTCAGACTTTCCGCATATATTCCAGCTGCTGTTCTCTATTCTCAAGGGCTACCTTTTCAGTCAAAAAAAATACACACACCATTTTCTCTGTTCTCTTTAATGTGTCTTATCTTGCTCTCTATTGCTCTTCTGTGTCTCTGCATGAGTCCTCCCTCATTTGAGAATCAAAGGAAGTTTGTGTGTGTGTGTGTGTGTGTGTGTGTGTGTGTGTGTGTGTGTGGGGGGGGGGGGGGGGGGGGGCTGGGCTTTTGCAAGAAATTTGTAGGATGTTCACATTTAAGGACCAGTGTGGTCTCAGAAATTCCATTTGATCTGGTCCTGAATTTTACATGTGGATTTAGATGACAGTTTTTCACATTTCTCTGCATAGGCTTTGAGGCAAAACTGCCAGAGTGAAAAAAACGTATAGTTTAGAAATGTTTCTAACACTGCTGTGTTAGCTTAGATTACTTACATAACAGCTATCATACACAAATCGTGTCCCGGAAACAGAAGTGCATGAGCTGAGAACCAAGTGAATCTATTGCATTAGAGCTGGTTATGTGCGCTTGATGAAATAGAAGATAAACAGAAGCTGAGACAAACACATCATATTTCAGAGGCTTTCTCAAAACAATGTGAGCAGAAACTATTTGAGATGCATATAAAATCAACACAAAATCCTATTTATTTATCATTTGCCACTGACATAAAGCTTCCCCAACTGGCTTGGCGTTTGGTGGCAAGAACACAAGCCAGACC
This sequence comes from Esox lucius, assembly GCF_011004845.1. NCBI lineage: Eukaryota > Metazoa > Chordata > Actinopteri > Esociformes > Esocidae > Esox > Esox lucius. The sequence goes on from NC_047569.1 coordinate 4,151,223, forward strand.
CCAAAGGTACCATTGACTAATGGACTAAACAAATCCATGCAGTACACAAACTCTGGTCCTGTTTACAAAATGGCCCTCTCTAGGGACCTTGGATCAAACACCCACTCTCAAAATAACATGAACGTTATTCTTGTCACATTCATCCTCAGAACTCATAGCAGATGTGAGTTAGAGGAAGTGGCCACTGTGTTTAAATAGAAAATAGAAAGAGAAGAGATATGTCGAGAGACAAGAGAAGACTGGAAGTCAGGATGGTGATTCATGATGTTATAGAGAAGGGGACACAAGTCAGGCTGTATTGAAGAGAGAAGAAGGAACAAACAAGTAGCTAATAATAATGTACTTTCGCAGTTTGATGTGGATTGTACCTGTCTTTTTACATTTCCAGTGGTATGCCAAAATCTTGTTTTGAGAGGAGATAGGCCCTGTGTAGCTTAGTTGGTAGGGCAATATTCTAGAAATGTTAAAGTTAGCTTGATGTAGGTGAATATTGATTAAACGCTGATTTGGGGGTGTGATGCAGTGGATCACTTTGTCAAAATGGTGACTAAGCGAGACTGATTAGACAGAGGAATAATTTGTCAAGAAATCTTTAGGATGTATGTGGTTGACCACACAAACGTGACAAAAGATGTGACTGAAACAGGAACTAACTTACTAGCCATGACTCATGTCAATAACTGACAAATTTATGGGACCTTTCTCTCAGTAGTTGATCTTGTTCACATACATTATTTGTTTGTATTATTATATAATCTTTATCAGAAATCAAGCCAGGGGCTGCATTCATTCATTGTAGCTGAGTGGACTAATTTCTGTACAAAGTACAAAGTACAATGTAAAAACTGTGCATGCCCTGGCACGGCGGGTTTGCCATACCCTCTTCCCTCGTTCCTTCTTCCCTTGTGTGTTTGTTGGTCATTGTTCGTATCCCATTCTGTTTCTAGATTGATTCACGTGTCTTGTTTTGATCCTTTTAGTTGCTTTACTCATAAAATTATCCGATAAGCTATCCGAACATGAATTTAGATTATCCGAAAAAACAAACCCTGACAGAAACTTTGGTCAAGCGTTACTGACTGCAAAGCTATGGAGATAAGTTTGTAATTCAAATGAATAGGTTAATGATAACACTGAATATTTAAATACCAGAATCAAGCACATTACATACAAGGATGACAGTAACTACAGTACACAAACAAAGGTGAGTTTCATGCTCTCAGATTTGTTCAATATTGCTGACATTTCAATGATAATTAACTGATTATACGTGTTTACCAAAAACTCTATGATTGCTGAGGCTAACAGTATAACTTAGATAGTTGTATTAACATTTGTCTAGCAGTGTAGGAGTGAGGAGAGAGAAGGTAGAGAAAGGGAGTGGATGACATACTCATCTCAAAGGTGAGAGGGAAAGAAGAAGTGGATGGGTGAGAGAAAATACTATGTTTTAAAATCATTCAACATCAGTGACCATGCAGACAATAGGATAGGGGAGGTAAAGACACAGAGTAGAACACTTTGACACAGGATTTGTTGATGATCAACCATTTCTTTTTTACCGGCAGCCACCATTAATGAGCCAGTACAGGAGCAGTAAGTGTTCAGAAAGGTCTGTGAGATATGAAAGGACATATTCCAACGTCATTGACAAGCAGGAGGTACTGCTGCCTGGGAGGCACTCTCAGGATGATGTTTAAGAAACTGCCTAGGTTAAAGAAATTCCTTCTTTTGAATCATCAAAATTAAATCAAATTAAAATATCAATATTACATATGCAGTTGCTTAAATGGATAGTTTGATTCATGTTTGGGTAAAATTCTGTTTACCCTGAGTTGTTTTTGAAGGCTCATGGGGTCATTAAACAAGCCAATCACTTTAACTCATGAAGGGCTTGATAATGAGCTGATATTTTGAATCTGGTGTGACAGAGCAGGGAGAGATCTAAAACTTGCAGGGCATGGGGGCGTGGCCCCCAGGAATAGGGTTGGGAAACACTGGCCCAAGTGTTCGAGAATAATTGTGTGGCAGTGTTACACAGCAGTCGATAAGATCTGACAAGGGACAAAAAAATGTAGGTTTCAACCAGCTGATTTGTTTGCTTAATTTGTAAGACAATACAAATTGTCTTACAAACTGTAATAATAGTCTACGTGCAGTTTGTAGCATCTGGCGGGCAGTGTCTTAAACCTGTGACCTTTGATTTTTGAGGCAGGCATACGACCCACTGCTCCAAATAGAGACATCCCATTTGGAGCGGCGAGTAGTGGCCTTACCACGGTCGCTACAGTTATTCGGATATGCACCTGTTATTGATAATGAATGATGTGGTGCACAGAATTTGTTAGAATTCAAGACTTGATGATTAGGCTGTAGACTAATCTTGTTTCACATGTATTAAAGTGTGGTTAGAAAACTGTGTCCTTTAAACCAGAAGTTCTAAAACCCTATCAAATGGTTGTGTGACGTCCGAAGCTTCAAACATCTGTCACGTGGAACTTTGGCTTGCATGCAAGACTCAGCACTTTCGCTTTAAGCAGACTAGGTTGACATTTCAAAGCAAGCCTCAAAGTGTTGCCGTCACACTTCCCATCACTAGTTGTGTATAAGATAGATGGGGCTTCTAGAAGTGCACTAAGCCCAGTTCTTCAAAAGACGCACACATTGATTACCAAAAATTCAGATAGCCCTGTTAGCATTGCCCAGAGTGGCTCACTTCTGAGCGTGTTTATGGCATGCTGGCATCATAACATCAAATTCAGTTTTATGTCATGTTTTGAGCATAGCCACTAGCCACCTAAAAAATCATGTTATTGGTCAGTCCCCACTGATTTCTGCGGATATTTGCATAAAGTGGGTGGGTTTTAAGGTGGGAACCTTTCACAGAGATCAGAAAACTGCCCTTATCTCCCTTCTTTTAAAACATGTTAAGGATCCTATGGAATGTACAAGTTATAGGCAAATATTAAGGTGCCTTGTGCAACTTAACGCCACCTATCAGCAGTGAGTTGTATATATTGGTTCTACAACTCCCTTAGGATCTGACATTGTCATTACGAACTACAACCATACTGACCGGTCTGTAGCAGTGTCACCTCCAATCTTCGATGCTGGAACAATGAACACAAACCTTTGTTTCAAATAGGGTTAAAGTTGATGGGCCCTTTCCATAACTATGGAACACAGAATAAACAAAGTAAACAGCTAAACCAATCAAAACATAATCTGGGCTATCTATTGCTTTAGATGCATTTCCATAATTCAGAGACCCATTGATGGCTATCTAGCGAACATGAAACCATAATCGTGCTAGCATTAGCTAGAACAATAATATGCGAACTTCGACCAGTTTGCACATGGCAAAATCTAGCTAAAAGGCAATATAATTGCTTCTTCTGAGCAATATTTGCTTATACATAAGGTGTAGTCAGACAACCCACAATTCATGTTAATTTTTCATAACATTTTGCTGAGTATACCTGGCAACACTATTATCCAGCAAGAAAAGGCGTCCACCCCAACGGAGGGTGATCCCGCTGACTGAGTGAGAACCAGAACCGACACCGAGTGTTCTGCCTCGATGCAAAGAGGTCTGTCTGGGCTTCCCCAAATCTCTCCCAGATGAGGGAGACGATTTCTGGATGAGGACCCCACTCGTCGTCTCGAAGACCCTCTCGGGACATTAGGTCCGCGCCCACATTAAGCCGTCCCAGAATGTGAAGGGCCGAGAGAGAGAGCAGGTGTCTGTGGGCCCAGAGCCACAGGCGCGTGGCCGACAGGTGGAGAGCAGGAGACCTGACTCCCCCCTGGTGATTGATGTAGGAGACCGTGGCCCAATTGTCCGAGCAAATCAGAATGTTGCGGCCTCTGATCAGGTCTAGTGGGTTAATTCCTGCAGAACGGTGTCCAACTCCAACAGATTGATATGGCGAGGGCCCGAAGGCCACACTTCCCCTATCGTCTGCCCCTGACATATGCCTCCACACCCTTGGGGCATCCGTGAACACCTTAACGAATGACGTCACTCTCCCCATGGGGACTCCCTGAGAGAGTGAGACGGGGTCTCTCCAATAGGCCAGATCCTCCCATAAGCTGATCGGCAGGGATAGAATGTGTCTTCGATGATGCACAGGGTCTACCCGCTGTCGGCAGAACCAGGCATGAAGTCTGCGCATGTGCTACAGTCCCAGGAGAACCACCGCATGGGCTGCTGCCATCATGCCCAACAATGACACAAGGTTGGCGATACAGGCTGAGGGAAGAGAGGAGATCCTGAGCCCTGGCAACGCCACGCGATCCAGCCAACACAACCTGAGAGTGAGGCGTGGGGGCTGGGTAAGCAGCGGTGCAGTACCCGGCCGACTCCACACCTTGTCACGTTTGTCTAGGCTTCTTAGCAGGCCATGGGACGGCGAATCTTGGACCCGGAGTCCAGGAACGAATTGTCAGGCCGGGCTGGGACGCAGGAGGGGGAGGATCCCGCCTCTCAGGAAGGACAGAGGCACTGACAGGAGCAGTAGATGTAGCCTGATGTCTCTGACGACGTCGGGCTGACGCTCCAGGGCACTGAGGAGGCTTAAAAGACTGTACCTCGGAGGAAGCAGGGGAGCTGTGTCTAGCGAGGGGAAGATGGCATCCCAGCTCTTTTTTTGTCCGTGTCGATCTTACGTAAAGAATCAATAGCCACCGAAGAATCCTGTCTGAGATAGAGGGGCGTTCAGTAGTGGATTCCGCTCCGAGTCTTGTAAAGATGAGAGAGAAAGCCACAGGTGCCTGTGACCGGCGATGGCAGATGCCATGGTCTGGCCAGAGCAGATGGTCTGAGCTTGCATGAGGTGCAGGATCGCTTTCATGGAGTCCACAATCTCCCCTATGTATGGGAGGTATGGGTCGAAGCTTCTCCCAAACCTCGGTGGTAGCCGAAGCTAGAATAGCATTGTTGTTAGAAGCTGCCATAAATTGGGCTCCTAAAACATAAGCCTTATCCAAAAATTGGGCAGAAAGCCTGTCCTTGGGGGAGGGCAAAAGAGGCTTCTTTCCCTGCCAGCCCCACTATGGTAGAAAGTGTGCAGCCAGCACAGGTTCCAAAACGGGGACAGCACCGCTAATAGCGGACTGCCTACCCACCACCTTTGAGAAAGGAAGTTAAGAATGACCCAGAGCTCTCACAGGGAGGGGGTGTCCCAGGAACCCCCAGCAAAAAACCTTAAATCCTTGAACCTCTGGGGCGGGACCATCGATGGATTTGAAGGATTTAGCTGGACTGGACTTCTCTCTAGGTGGCAGAAGAGGAGGAAGAGGCAGCTCAATCCTGAGCTCAGTTCGTTCTATAATCCTGGAAAATTCCACACAGAGGGGAGGAGGACAGGAAAGGGAGGCGGCCAAGGAAATGTCATTGTCTATTTACAAGGTGGGAGGAATATGAATAGTAGGGCCACTCTCTCCCCTCCCCACGAGGGGGGATAGAGGGTCAGCCTGGGTCCAGGATGTCATCCAAATCGACCTCAACCTCGAAGAAGTTAGCTCTCTACACGAGTAGGGAGAGGCAAGGACGCACAGTCGGCGCAGGCAGGAGGGTCGGTAATTCCCGCATGAGTGTGCGCCGGTCCAAGGCACGACACACAGAAACTGTGAGTATCTCCAGGTCGGTGCAGTGGCAAGCAGCGGTGAAAAACTTGTTTGTTGTAAATTAGAGTAATCCAAGATGCTAGTTGTGAAGATAAACTGGCGACCAACTCTTGGCTAGTGCAGAGTGACGTTCTGCTGTGCTGAAGAAAAAAGGGAGGGGTGCTACGGGCACAGGTACCTTTATAGGGGGCAGGCGTGCCTCAATTGGCTGGCGCATGTGCATATATTGTTTTCAGTGACGGCTGCTTACGTGGGGGGGGTAAACCACTAGGAGCTAAGCCCTCTATGGGGCGGAGCTCTGCAACATATAACTGCTTTCTGTGTGTATGAACACATGAACATCCAAATTGCCAAGATTATGAGTGATCAGACAGGATTAATGCAAGTTAAAAGGTTAACCTCAATCTAGGATTGACAAGAGTTTACTCTTCATGCTTGTAGAGGGATCTGTCCTTGTAGTATATATTGAGCAAGAAGATGTGATAGGGGATTATAAAAGGGAAGAGAGCAGGGAAAATGAAGGTTGGTCTCAGGGTAGTGGGAACGATGAGGAGAAGACAAAAGAGGAAGGGGAAAAATGTGAGGGCAATGCAGAAAGGTTTTTGCCAGAGGACCAAAGACTAGGGCCAGAGAAGCTCACTAATCAACATGGAAACACAATTGTTTGCAGACTGGCTAATAAAGGTGCAGAAAAAACTGACATAAACAAAATGGCACCCAAAGATAAGGAAGGAAAACTTTAGCCACTGGGCGTGAGAAAATTAGTAGGTTTTGGCTTATTTTTGGTGTCCTGTGCAGACTTAACCCCATATAACAGATTATTATTACTTGTTTGATTGTGGTGTGAACAGTTTATTAGTGACTACCCGGGGCTATGACTTTCCGGGGGTGGGGAGAGGCATCCAGCTGCAGCCCCGCAGACTTGGCTGGCTGAAACTCAGCTGACTAAAACTCGGCTGGCTAAAATTCATACTTCCGTACTGTGTCATGTCACTTGTAAACCTGGCCACTGTTACAAGTTTGCTACTGAAGCTATATACAGTAGCTAGCTATTGTACTGTAGCTACATGTTGTTTATAACATAAGATATGTAGGTAGTTACAGATTTAAATTAGCTTTGAGCAAATTATTGCAGTAGTGATTTCATACTTAAAACAGCCGGACAAAATTGAATATCCAAAAAATACTCTATACACAATAATATTAATCATGGGATTGTCACTAGTAAACTATTATAGTTCTATACTAACATATTTACTTTGTAGAGGCCTTAGTTATTCTGAAAAAAAGATCTGTACGTTTCCGAATTAAACGGTTGAAGTGTCTTTTGTTTTTAGAATATATAAACCTATTTGAAGAGTCTTCATGGACAACTCCACTGTGCTCATAGCCTATAGACTCTAAATGAGTTACTACAGATAATAACCAGTTTATTATACTCAAACATGATAGGTTGTGTATAACTTATTTTTACTAAATTTGATCCACATTATGTTCAGTTCATTCCCTGGGAACTTGCAAATCCTTGAGGGATGTGGTGAGCAATCAGGAGTTTAGAGAGCTGGCCCACTTTGGCTGGCTGGAGAGTATTTTCTAAATAGTTCAAAAACGAATAAAATGTTTGGGTACCAATCAACATTTATCTTACTATACTGTTAAGTAAGATTAAATGCTTTTGACAATTTAAATGTAAATGTAATTTAAAAATATATTCACGTATCAAACTTCAGGACGGCAGAGCTACAGCATAATAATACGTTAGATCACAGTTGGTTGATATATGACAGTAATCTGTCTGCTAGTAGCGTTTAACCTGTTTTGTGTATTATGCTGTGTTAGGTAGTATTGTAAATATAAGCATGCTCATTCTAATCATTCTCCCTCTGTTCTTGATTTAGGTGTGGCGAATCTCAACAAGATGCCCAGGGCCATAAGGGAAAAAAATGTGTTTCCCACTTGATATTTTTCTTTTCAGAGTGCTTTTTTAAAGACTATGTGGGATACTCCAGTAACTGGAAGCGTGGGGTTCTCCAGGGATATTTTACGGACCCCTGATTTCCAGGACAGTGCCCAGAATGTCAATTTAAGGGCAGGAGAATGGACTGTGTATTAGGCTTTTATATATTGTTTATTTACACAAATTGTCTCATTGAGATAAATTATCTTGTTAATGTACATTAAAACATTTTAAGAGTTGATTTGGTGTTGAGCTTAAATGCATGGGAAATTGTTTGTCTGATCATTTTGGCAAACAGTGGGGAGAACAAGTATTTGATACACTGCCGATTTTGCAGGTCTTCCTACTTACAAACCATGTAGAAGTCTGTATTTTTTTATCATAGGTACACTTTAAAAAAAATCCAGAAAATCACATTGTATGATATTTAAATAATTAATTAGTATTTTATTGCATGACATAAGTATTTGATCACCTACCAACCAGTAAGAATTCCGGCTCTCACAGATCTGTTAGTTTTTCTTTAAGAAGCCCTGTTCTCCACTCATTACCTGTATTAACTGCACCTGTTTGAACTTGTTACCTGTATAAAAGACACCTATCCACACACTCAATCAAACAGACTCCAACCTGTCCACAATGGCCAAGACCAGAGAGCTGTGTAAGGACATAAAATTGTAGACCTGCACAAGGCTGGGATGGGCTTCAGGACAATAGGCAAGCAGCTTGGAGAGACGGCAACAACTGCTGGCGCAATTATTAGAAAATGTAAGAAGTTCAAGATGACGGACGATCTCCTTCGGTCTGGGACTCCATGCAAGAGCTCACCTTGTGCGGCATTAATGATCATGAGGAAGGTGAGGGATCAGCCCAGAATTACACAGCAGGACCTGGTCAATGACCTGAAGAGAGCTGGGACCACAGTATGAGTACAACTCCAAGAACACCATCCCATCCGTGAAGCATGGAGGTGGAAACATCATTCCTTGGGGATGCTTTTCAGTAAAGGGGACAGGACAGGACCTAGTCAAGGACTACAAGAAACGTATGGTCTCTGTAATTGCAAACAAAGGTTTCTGTACCAAATATTAAGTTCTGCTTTTCTGATGTATCAAATACTTACACTCACCTAAAGGATTATTAGGAACACCTAAGCCAATTTTAAATGATTCGAGCTTTGTGACATCCTGCTGGAAGTAGCCATCAGAAGATGGGTACATGGTGGTCATAAAGGGATGGACATGGTCAAAAACAATGCTCAGGTAGGCCGTGGCATTTAAACGATGCCCAATTGGCACTAAGGGGCCTAAAGTGTGCCAAGAAAACATCTCCCACACCATTACACCACCACCACCAGCCTCCACAGTGGTAACAAGGCATGATGGATCCATGTTCTCATTCTGTTTACGCCAAATTCTGACTCTACCATCTGAATGTCTCAACAGAAATCGAGACTCATCAGACCAGGCAACATTCTTCCAGTCTTCAACTGTCCAATTTTGGTGTGCTCGTGCAAATTGTAGCCTCTTTTTCCTATTTGTAGTGGAGAAGAGTTGTACCCGGTGGGGTCTTCTGCTGTTGTAGCCCATCCGCCTCAAGGTTGTGCATGTTGTGGCTTCACAAATGCTTTGCTGCATACCTTGGTTGTAACGAGTGGTTATTTCAGTCATTCTCCTCTGACCTCTAGCATCAACAAGGCATTTTTCGCCCACAGGACTGCCGCATACTGGATGTTTTTCTCTTTTCACACCATTCTTTGTAAACCCTAGAAATGGTTGTGCGTGAAAATCCCAGTAACTGAGCAGATTGTGAAATACTCAGACCGGCCCGTCTGGCACCAACAACCATGCCACGCTCAAAATTGCTTAAATCACCTTTCTTTCCCATTTTGACATTCAGTTTGGAGTTCAGGAGATTGTCTTGACCAGGACCACACCACTAAATGCATTGAAGCAACTGCCATGTGATTGGTTGATTAGATAATTGCATTAATGAGAAATTGAACAGGTGTTCCTAATAATCCTTTAGGTGAATGTATGTCATGCAATAAAATGCAAATGAATTACTTAAAAATCATACAATGTGAATTTTCTATATGCTTTGTAAGTCAGAAAACCTGCAAAATCGGCTTTGTTCTCCCCACTGTATCTATGCAAATAATATAATCATTGTTGATGTACAATAAAAAATTGGTATGGCCTTTTTAGTGTTTAGAGTTAGTATCAACATGTATTTCACCTTTTATTCTGAAATGTATTTAAAAATCTATAAATACATTTAACTTTATTCTAAATACATTTCAGGTATCAAAATGTATTTCAGCTTTTTTCCGAAATGTATTTGAAAATGTATAAATACTTTTCAGTTTTGTCCAAATGTATTTCAAGGCAGAAATGCTCTCATTACAATATTTATTTTGTATAGGAAATACATTACAAAATGTATTTTGAAGCATAGCATAGCATAGCATCATAGCATCATCTTCCGCTTATCCGGGGCCGGGTCGCGGGGGCAGCAGTCTAAGCAGGGATGCCCAGACTTCCCTCTCCCCAGACACTTCCTCCAGCTCTTCCGGGGGGACACCGAGGCGTTCCCAGGCCAGCCGGGAGACCTAGTCCCTCCAGCGTGTCCTAGGTCTTCCCCGGGGTCTCTTCCCGGTGGGACGGGACCGGAACACCTTCCCAGGAAGGCGTTCCGGAGGCATCCGTAACAGATGCCCAAGCCACCTCAGCTGACCCCTCTCGATGTGGAGGAGCAGCGGCTCTACTCTGAGCTCCTCCCGGGTGACCGAGCTTCTCACCCTATCTCTAAGGGATCGCCCAGCCACCCTGCGGAGAAAGCTCATTTCGGCCGCCTGTATCCGGGATCTTGTCCTTTCGGTCATGACCCAAAGCTCATGACCATAGGTGAGAGTAGGAACGTAGATTGACCGGTAAATCGAGAGCTTCGCCTTGCGGCTCAGCTCTTTCTTCACCACGACAGACCGATACATCGACCGCATTACTGCAGAAGCTGCACCGATCCGTCTGTCAATCTCCCGTTCCATCCTTCCCTCACTCGTGAACAGGACCCCTAGATACTTAAACTCCTCCATTTGAGGCAGGCACTCTCCACCAACCTGAAGTGGGCAAGCCACCCTTTTCCGACTGAGGACCATGGCCTCGGATTTGGAGGTACTGATTTTCATCCCCACCGCTTCACACTCGGCTGCAAACCGTCCCAGTGCATGCTGAAGGTCCTGGCTTGAAGGGGCCAACACGACAACATCATCCGCAAAGAGCAGAGACGAAATCGTGTGGTCCCCAAACCTGACACCCTCCGGCCCCTGGCTGCGCCTAGAAATTCTGTCCATAAAAATTACGAACAGAACCGGTGACAAAGGGCAGCCCTGCCAGAGTCCAACATGCACAGGGAACAAGTCTGACTTACTGCCGGCAATGCGGACCAAGCTCCTGCTTCGGTCGTACAGGGACCTGACAGCCCTTAGCAAAGGACCCAGGACCCCATATTCCCGAAGCACTCTCCACAGGATGCCGCGAGGGACACAGTCGAATGCCTTCTCCAAATCCACAAAACACATGTGGACTGGTTGGGCAAACTCCCATGAACCCTCCATCACCCTGTAGAGGGTATAGAGCTGGTCCAGTGTTCCACGGCCTGGACGAAAACCACACTGTTCCTCCTGAATCCGAGGTTCTACTATCGGCCGTATTCTCCTCTCCAGAACCCTGGCATAGACTTTCCCGGGGAGGCTGAGAAGTGTGATCCCCCTATAGTTGGAACACACCCTCCGGTCCCCATTCTTATAAAGAGGGACCACCACCCCGGTCTGCCATCCCAGAGGCACTGTCCCCGACTGCCACGCGATGTTGCACAGGCGTGTCAGCCAAGACAGCCCCACAACATCCAGAGACTTGAGGTTCTCAGGGCGGATCTCATCCACCCCCGGTGCCTTGCCACCGAGGAGTTTCTTAACCACCTCGGTGACTTCAGCCCGGGTGATGGACGAGTTCACCTCTGAGCCCTCATCCTCTGCTTCCTCAATGGAAGACGTGACGGCGGGATTGAGGAGATCCTCGAAGTACTCCTTCCACCGCCCGACGACATCCCCAGTTGAGGTCAACAGCTGCCCACCTCTACTGTAAACAGCGTTGGTAGGGCACTGTTTCCCTCTCCTGAGGCGCCGGATGGTTTGCCAGAATCTCTTCGAGGCCAGCCGATAGTCCTTCTCCATGGCCTCACCGAACTCCTCCCAGGCCCGAGTTTTTGCCTCCACAACCACCCGGGCTGCAGTCCGCTTGGCCTGTCGGTACCCGTCAGCTGCCTCAGGAGTCCCACAAGCCAACCAGGCCTGATAGGACTCCTTCTTCAGCTTGACAGCATCCCTTACTTCCGGTGTCCACCACCGGGTTCGGGGATTGCCGCCTCGACAGGCACCGGAGACCTTACGGCCACAGCTCCGAGCGACCGCCTCGACAATGGCGGTGGAGAACATGGTCCACTCGGACTCAATATCTCCAGCCTCCCTCGGGATCCAGTCAAAGCTCTGCCGGAGGTGGGAGTTAAAGATCTCTCTGACAGGAGACTCGGCCAGACGTTCCCAGCAGACCCTTACAGTATGCTTGGGCCTGCCGAGTCTGTCCAGCTTCCTCCCCCGCCATCGGATCCAACTCACAACCAGGTGGTGATCAGTTGACAGCTCCGCCCCTCTCTTCACCCGAGTGTCCAAGACATGTGGCCGCAGGTCAGATGAAACGACAACAAAGTCGATCATCGACCTGCGGCCTAGGGTGTCCTGGTGCCACGTGCACTGATGGACACCCTTATGCTTGAACATGGTGTTCGTAATGGACAAACTGTGACTAGCACAGAAGTCCAATAACTGAACACCGCTCGGGTTCAGATCAGGGGGGCCGTTCCTCCCAATCACGCCCCTCCAGGTGTCACTGTCGTTGCCCACGTGGGCGTTGAAGTCCCCCAGTAGAACGATAGAGTCCCCAGTCGGAGCACTTTCCAGCACCCCTCCCAGAGACTCCAAGAAGGTCGGGTACTCTGCACTGCCGTTCGGCCCGTAGGCACAAACAACAGTGAGAGACCTATCCCCGACCCGTAGGCGCAGGGAAACGACCCTCTCGTTCACCGGGGTAAACTCCAACACATGGCGGCAGAGCTGGGGAGCTATAAGCAAACCCACACCAGCCCGCCGCCTCTCACCATGGGCAACTCCAGAGTGGTGAAGAGTCCATCCTCTCTCAAGGAGTGTGGTTCCAGAGCCCAAGCCGTGCGTAGAGGTGATCCCGACTACCTCTAGTCGGAACCTCTCAACCTCACGCACTAACTCAGGCTCCTTCCCCGCCAGCGAGGTGACATTCCACGTCCCTAGAGCTAGTTTCCGTGTCTGGGGATCGGGTTGTCTAGGCCCCCGCCTTCGACTGCCGCCCGATCCTCTCTGCACCGGCCCCTTATGGTCCCTCCTGTGGGTGGTGAGCCCACGGGAGGGCGGCCCCATGTCTCTCGTTCGGGCTGGGCCCGGCCGGGCCCCATGGGGAAAGGCCCGGCCACCAGGCGCTCGCGAACGAGCCCCAACCCCGGGCCTGGCTCCAGGGTGGGGCCCCGGCTGCGCCATGCCGGGCGATGTCACAGAACACATGATTTTTTTCTTCATTAAGGGGTTTTTGAACCGCTCTTAGTCTGACCCGTCGCCTAGGACCTGTTTGCCTTGGGAGACCCTACCAGGGGCATATAGCCCCAGACAACATAGCTCCTAGGGTCACTCGGGTACTCAAACCCCTCCACCACGTTAAGGTGGCAGTTCAAGGAGAGGGTATTTTGAAGCCCATATTAAAATGCTTTTTTCAGATCCTATGAAAGTAAAAAGATGAAATGTAATTACCAACGTATTTATTATATCACATTTAGGTGTTGAAACACATTATATAGATATATATTACCAAAATACATTTCATGTTATGGTCAAATATATTCTAATGTACTATAGCAAACTTGGTAAGACAACTATTTGCCCCTTTATGTTAGATATTCTAGTTTGGGTTAGTGGTTAGTGCGTCTGACTAGAACATTGGTATTCAACCCTTTCCTGGGGACCCCCCAGTCATTCCATCTATTAGATGTATCCCAGAGCTAGCACACCTAAATCAAATTATTAACAAATTAACAAGCCCTTACCTGTTGAATCAGGTGAGCTTGTTCAGGGCTAAAACTGAACTGTGAGATGGCTGGGGGGGTCCCCAGGAGAGGGTTGAATACCAATGTTCTAGTCAATAACGTTATATAATTTTTTGTTGGGATCGCCCTAACATGGGAAACAGTTTGTTTTATGTCTGTCTAAAGTGATTCTATAGATATTGTTAGTGGGTTGAGTAATTATATTTAGCTATGCTAATGTATTTTAAATCATATTGTTATAATTTAGATGTAGGGTTTACCTGTACTTTTTTTAATTGTGTAAGTAGTATATATATGTATAAAATATACAATACTATTGAATAATAATTTTTCAATTAAGGTTGATTTGAGATTTTCAAACATGGGTGTAAACATAGTGTGCTATATTAAACTAAATAAAATGTATTAATTAATTAACTACTCATTTATTGCAATGGTGTTTGCTATGTTTGTGTCGTTGCCGTAGCTAGTTAGGCAACATTTTTAAACCCTTGAGGTATATTTTCTCCCAAATTAAATATATTTGTAGGCACCGACATTGAGGCCAACATTTTTAATAACCATGCTATTATGTAGTGATGGGAATATATTTTTAAAAAAGCATTTTAATATGGGCTTCAAAATACATTTTGTAATGTATTTCCTATACAAAATAAATATTGTAATGAGAGCATTTCTGCCGTGAAATACATTTGGACAAAACTGAAAAGTATTTATACATTTTCAAATACATTTCGGAAATAAAAGCTGAAATACATTTTGATACCTGAAATGTATTTAGAATAAAGTTAAATGTATTTATAGATTTTTAAATACATTTCAGAGTAAAAGGTGAAATACATTTTGATACCTGAAATGTATTTTGAATAAAGATAAATGTATTTATACGTTTTTAAATACATTTCAGAATAAAGGGTGAAATACATGTTGATACCTGAAATGAATTTTGAATTAAGTTAAATCTATTCGACATATATTCATCATATATTCTACATACATTTTGCATTGCAAAAATATATTTATTTTCCATATGGGTAATGTTCTTGTCTTTCCAGCTAGCATTTTTCAGCTATGAATCCGTTCTAATCTTTTTGTATAATTATGGCAAGATTGTCATAAGAGACAAAATAAAACGATTTATTCAAAGAACAATAAACAGCATTGTTTGCACTCAAAAAGTTAAACACTATCTGGATTCGATCTCGCACCATAACAGCCGCAATCCGCGAACCTACCAACTGCTCCACTGCTAGAGTTGCAATGTTGACAACTTTTTGAAATAAATTACTAAATAAGGTGACCGGTATTGGTTGCTTTTCGAAAGCACCGAACAACCACAGAAGCCTACTTTTTCCAAACAGGCTTTGGAAAAAGCACGTGATCAAACGAGGATTCGGACGTCATCAATCAAGTGGTATTACATTGACGCAGTGTTGCCAACTTAGCGACTTTTTCAAAAAAGGGACTAGCGACAAATCTAGCTACTTTTTGTGGTGTTATTGGAGACTTGTTCCTACTCTTCTCAATGAGCAGCGGGTGCCGCCGTGGGCCCCTCCCCCATCTGAAAGCACTCACAGTCCTCGCACAGCAGTTCCTCCGAGCTGCAGTCAGAGCAGGAGATATTAACTCCTCCGCGTCCAGACTGAAAATGAATCGCGCATGCGGGAAGCCCCCGCTGACTTTTCCGGCCCATAATGTAAAATGTAAATGTTCTTTGTCTAAAATAAATCACTGCACAAAAATAAATCACTGTCTGTATGATTCGACTCACACAGCCTCAGTCACTTACTCACCTCACCTCGGCTAAAAAAGAAAAAAAAAATCCATTCATGATGCTAATGGGAAATTACGCAAATTAGGCGATGACATCATTTAGCGACTTCTAGCGACTTTTAGGACAGCCAATAGTGACTTTCCTTACTGAGGAGTTGGCAACACTGCATTGACACTGTGATCGACGCAAGCCTCGGCCCTCTCGCATTGATTACAATGTGTTTACATTTTAAAGCATGCCTCGATATCACATGTTTAATGTTGATATAAATGTATAGTACATGGCTTTGCGACGCAGTGGTGTGTGCTTTCTGAAGAGAAATATAAATGCGTGGTTTGAATCCAATGTTATTCTTGCCTTTCCATCTAGCATTTTTCAGCTATGAATCCGTTGTAATATTTTGTATTATGAAGGCAAGAGTGTCATAAGATACACAAAATAAAACAAATTATTCAGAGAACAATAAACAGTATCATGTACACTCAAAAAGTCAAACATGATATGGATTCGATCTCGCACCATAACAAGTTAAAAAACAGAAGCAAAGCGACCCTACCAACTGCGCCATTGCAAAACTGGTAATGTTAACAACTTTTTAAAATAGATGACTAAATAAGGTGACCAGTAGAGGTTGCTGTTCAAAAGTTTCAAACACCGAACCAACCCAAACAAACATAGAAGAGTGCATTTTCCAAAGACGCTTTGATAAAGCATGTGATCAAACGAGGCTTCGGACATCATCAATCACATGGTATTACACTTGCGCAAGCCTCGGCCCCTTCGCCTGGATTCGAATGGGTTGCAATTTCAAAGCATGCCTCGATCAGAGATGTTGGTTTATCTCCTGACCAACAATTATTTAAAAACGTTTGCATCCTTGGTATTATTGAGGCTGCGGAAGAGAAAATATTAACATAACTCATAAGAAAATAAATATAAGAATTTAATTAAGTGTGCTGGCACATTAAACCTCAACTAAAACTGGATTCAACACTGTGACAGTGATATCAGATAATTATCTAATCACCAATTTCACATAGGCTACTTAGCTATATCCAATATATGGGAAGCACTTGCAAATAACTAGGCCTGGAGGAAAGCCCCAGTGCCTGTCAGTAGAGATCAAACAAAGCTTTGGACATCATTAATCACCTGGTGATCATACTTCTGAATGATACATATCTATGAGAGAAACGCTGGAGAAATATTCATAAAATACGGTGGATCCAATGCTTGATTTAAGAAATTATATTAAAAACTGACAAGCAAATATTCCTGACATAAGAATTACAAACACAGTGCTGCCAGTGATATCATCAAAACATTGTGACAAAGTAATCATTGGGACTCGATCCGGGCTTTGTAAAACGACTGAAAGATTATCCACAGCTCTACACGTTCTGTTCTGGATGACCTAACGAAATTACAAAACATATTCTAACAGAAGTCTACAGTATTGGGCCTATCCGTTTGTTTTTGATAATGAATGTAGCAGGAACGTTTTGACATTCATTCTTGTGAATTTAATTATTTCTTGATAATTAGGCTGAAGACTAATTTAGTTTCATATGTTTTAAAGCATGGTTGGTAACCGCCATGTCTTTAAAAAACGCATTAGATGGTTGCGTGACGTCTGAAGCTTCAAACGTCATCAATCACGTGATACTGTTGCTCGGATACAAGCCTCTGCCCTTAAGTTCGAACTGGCTGGAATTAAATTTCGGAACCAGCCTCGGAGCCACGTATTCGCGCGTCCCGTAATTGCTGTTAAAATATGGTGGCTGAGTAGGTTGAGCAGATAAGATTAAGGCATTCTTTGTCTTCATTAACTTCAGAGAATGTGTTAGCAGAGTGACTCACACAGACAACGAATAACGGTTTCACAATCAGCCCGTCTCTCTGACCGGCACTCTTTTTATTGTGTATTGAACAGAAACATGTGCAATTGGTCATTCACTGATTAGGTCACATGATACACAAGTCACAATGTGATTGTTTGGCTCACAGGGACAACAAGGGGTAATAATGAATACAAAATATAAACACAAATTAAGGCACCTATTAGATTATGAACAAAACATATAATAAACAAATGAAATCTCAACACCCCCACTTGCTCTCACATGTCTATTGTCATACAAGTCTTTATGCACCAAACATAAATGTGTCAAATTTTATTAACTTTAGTCTCGTTGCTGGTTTCGTAAGTATATCAGCAACCATGTCGTCTGTTGGACAATATTGTAGACTAACTCTCCCCTCCTTTATCACCGATCTTACAAAATGGTACTTAATGTCCACATGTTTGCACCTCTGTCTTTGCACAGGATTTTTGGCCAAAGCTATGGCACCCTGATTATCTTCGTAGACCCTGGTTTTGTATTTCAGACCATCTAGGTTTTCCAGCAATTGCTGTAGAAACAAACACTCTTGTACAGTCGCGGCCAGCGCCATATATTCTGCCTCACAGGTGGACAATGCGACAGTAGGCTGTCTCCTGGTCTTCCATGAGACCAACGGACCCTTTTCGTTTAGGCTAATGCAGTACCCCGTAGTACTGCGTCTATCAGTCACATCAGCTGCCCAATCTGCGTCGCAGTATGCATGTATCAGGTTTTCATCATCTCCTTTCCTGTAGCACAGTTCTTTGTCGTTTGTCCCTTTTAAATACCTTAAAACTTGTTTTACAGTATTCCACTGTTCTGTGGTCGGCCTAGTAAAATACTGTGACAGTTTGCTTACGACATAACTGAGGTCCGGTCTTGTACACGTCGCCAGGTATATGAGGCTACCTACTACCTCTCTGTACTTTCTTACGTCAGTCATTTCCTCTGCGCTGTCCGTATAGTTCAATTGCTGTTCGCAGGGAGTGGCTCTGGCCTTACAGTTCTGCATGTCAAACCTCTCCAGGATTTTTGTAGTATACTGTTGTTGCGACATTCTGACACATTCAAACTCCTGCTTATAATCAATACCAAGGAAATGTGTTAGTGTTCCTAAGTCCTTCATTCTGAATTTTGCACTGAGCATCTCTTTCACACGATTAAGCACATACATATTGTTGGCTGAGATTATGTTAAGAATTTTACGTGTATCAGAGTTTCTGAAGAAGGACGAGGCTCCGGTCCAAATTGAAATTTAGCATGAAGATTTATTAATAAGAATTGATATGTCAAAATACATGAAATACACTGCAGCGGTCAAATATTTGCTCAACCCTCGAGCTTCCACAAAATATTCGCCACGAATAAAGATCGAACATTGGTTTTAATACTCCCGCCACAGGGGCGGTTACTTTTCACTCTCGTGAGTAAAACCCATCCGTGTTGGCTCTTCGTTGGCATGGTGACATGTTGGACGAATTTCTTGGTTTTCGCTATCCAATGAGGAAGGACATGCACTAACTCTCGAGCATAGATCAACAGGTTATTTGCATACAGGTGTGAAATCTTAACCAGGTTACAGTAATTTACATTCTATTGTCCTAACCTAGACTAGAACATCAGGGGGCTGGAGACAGAAGGTCTCTTTGTGCTGTATAGGGGGCAGTTTCATTTGTATGTTAATTGTGGGGTTTTAATCCTGTCTCTCTATCAGAGCCAGGTGTAAAGTCTGAGTGAGTGTGGCTGAGTGTAATTTAAGGAGTTCTAAACTTTATGGTTATTGTATTCAATCATATTTCCCTAACCTGGCTGCAGCATACAATTTAATAAAACAAAAACATAAGAATACATGGTTATTAAACCAGCATTATTTAAACTACATTTATCAAGTCATCAACCCATATTATTATGTATACTCTCTCGGCTTCTGTAGCCTTTGTGTAAACACAATGGTCAGCCGGGTTTTGAGTGAACTTCATGTCACATAAATAATCATGCAACATTCGGTTCCAGTTCCTGCCCGACTGTTTAAGTCCATACAGGGATTTCTCTAATTTATACACCAGTTTAGCATGTGCCTGTAATATCTCATAACCCTCAGGCTGTTTCATATAAATGTCGCAATCTATCGGCGCATGTATATACGCTGTCTCATCACACCTCTCACTTGACTATAACCTTTGGCAACATAACGCGCTTTGTACTTGTCTGTCCCGTCGATGTTCTTTTTAATCGCATAGACCCATTTACCCCCCACTAGTTCTTTGCCTGCGGGTAGACTGGTCAGGGTAAACGTAACACTGTCCCCAATGACTTCATCTCGTCATCCATAGCCCTAACCCATTCGTCGGCATTCACTGACGTTACGGCTTCTTTGTACGTCTGGGGTATGTTGCATACGAGTCTATAACAGTAATCCACGTCCGTTACCTCACCCTCGAAACCACAAACATAATCACCCAAATAACCTGGCCTTTTCCTGTCTCTGGTGGGATTACGTCTTATTTCAGGTACTTTGGCTTGTTCTTGTGCTTGTTCTTGTGGGCTCCCCAGGTCAACCCCAGGGCCTCTTACTGACTCCCCAAGGGTAGCCCTAACCCCAAATTCACTTTCCTCGTCGTCACTCTGTGTCATGTCAGCCTCAGCTCCCACCGTGGGGTAAAACTCGACCAGTCTCCGTTTCTGTATTTTATTGTTGTCGGGATAATAGAGCAAGTATGCTGGACTGTTCTTGTCATATCCAACAAAAATTCCCTTCTCACACCTCGAGTCCAGCTTGCCTCGGCCATGTTGATAAGCGTAACAGGGAACACCAAACTTCTGCATTCTAGAAATGTTCGGTTGCCTGCCTGTTAACATGAAGTAAGCTGTATGTTTAGTGCGGTTATTGTAGCATCGATTTCTTACTACAGCAGCTGTATGGACTGCATACGTCCACAATGTTTTTGGTAACCCACTTTCAATTAACATGCACCTGGCCATGTCGAATAAGGTTCTCCAATTTCGTTCGGCAGTGCCGTTTTGGTGTGGAGAGTATGGTGCAGAGGTCTCCTGTTTAATACCATTTCTACTTAACAAAGCCTGGTATCCCTTTCCTGTGAATTCTGTCCCATTATCAGACCTTATGCACTTCACTTTACCATACGGAGCTATATCAGCAAGGAACTTTTCTGTGGCGGTTAGTGTGTCACTTTTAGTTCTCAAACAAACAAAAATGGCACCAGAATAATCATCAGTAAAAGACAAAGCATATCTATGTCCGTCTCTGGATATTGGGTCTATAGGCCCTGCCAGATCTGTGTGTACCATTTCTAGAGCCGCTCCGGCTCTCACACCTGGTTCTCGGTTTCTAGCATTAATGAACTTCCCTTGTGTGCAAATCTCACAACGTGGGGTCAGTTTATCTGCTCTATTCTTTATTTCCATGCCACATACAACATTCTCAAGCTTGAGTATATCCCCGTAATTGCAATGTCCTAATATCCCATGCCATGTCTCCAAATCATAACTTTTGTTGCATTGGTCATCATCACATTCATTGTCTGTGGTCTGCAAATAATACAGTTTGTTATGTACGTGTATGGGGAATTCGGTACCGTCTTTATGCAGTAGAACGTTCATCCCCTCTCTGAAGGTCACTGTTGCTCCATTCGATGTAGCTGCCTTCACGGAGAATATATCTTGTGGATATGTTGGGATATATAGCGCGTTTCTTAATGTAGTTTTGGAATGCCGTCCTCTGCTGTCCGCCAGCCATACTGCTGCGTCTCCTCTGTGTTTGGCGACTCCGTTGCACCTCGTGCCGTCTGCCAATTCCACGCAGTGTGTCCGCCCGGAAACTGCTGTCAAACTTCTTAAACTTTGCGATGTCTGTGATGATGTGTGAAGTCGCACCTGCATCCACCATCAGGCGTCTTCTCCTGTCTTCAGGCCTCCACATCACAGCGTCGCTTGCCCGAAACACATATTCTCTGTCTCTCGTCTCCTCAGACACTTGTCTTGCGTTGTCCTGCTGCTTTCTCCGCCTACATGTTGTGTCGCGATGGGTGGTACTTTTGCATTGACTGCACCACTGTTTACGCTGGCATGTCCTTCCTCTGTGTCCTTTTGTGCCACACCTGTAACAAACGATGTCAGCACTCGCAGCCCCAGCTGATGCGGATCTCTGTCCTTGCTGTGCTCTTACATGCATTATATTGTCCTCAGGGGTAGTCGCCCGCATGTGTTCAATGTCCTCATAACTCCGGAGCCTAGTCTTAAATTCAGCAAAGGTCATCTTGTCGTCGCCCTGGGAAACGTGGATTGTGAATGGCTTGAACGTTTCCGGAAGTCCTTTCAGAACCATAGCTGTCAAAAGCTCATCGCTCAGAACCTCACCTGTTTCTCAAAGCAGTGATCGCTGTCTCAGCTCTGATGACATATTCTGTGACACTCTCCGTGGGCGTCTTTTGTAGTGAAGTGAGCTCTGTATACAGGTTTATCACCCTGGGCTTCCCTTTCCCAGCGTAGTATTCCCGTAGAATCTTCAGTGCCTTACGTCCGTCATCTGCTGCTTCCCGCATGACCAGCGACAGACTCTTGTCATCCAGAAACTGTATCAGCTCCGCATAGGCTTTCGCATTATTCGTCTCGTCGTTCTCGTCGTCAGCATTCTCATTTAATATAGTCCCTTTCAGTCCTTGCAAACAAAGGTGTCCCAAGAACTTCGTCTCCCATAACTCGTAATTCTTTTCATCTCCGTCAAAGACCAGTCTTGACCAACGGTGCCTTGGTACCACTGTATCCGACCTTATGCTCATGACCGTATAACGAGACACTTCTCTCGGACCTGTCTTTCGTTGAGGCCTTTCCTTTTGCCTTTTCTATTCTCGACCTCACTACAATATTACACTATGTATTCTGGGCCCATAACCTGTTAGCAGAGTGACTCACACAGACAACGAATAACGGTTTCACAATCAGCCCGTCTCTCTGACCGGCACTCTTTTTATTGTGTATTGAACAGAAACATGTGCAATTGGTCATTCACTGATTAGGTCACATGATACACAAGTCACAATGTGATTGTTTGGCTCACAGGGACAACAAGGGGTAATAATGAATACAAAATATAAACACAAATGAGAGCACCTATTAGATTATGAACAAAACATATAATAAACAAATGAAATCTCAACAGAATGCCGTAATCTTATCTACTTTGATAAAGGATGTGAAACTTTGTGAAAATCCCTAGTGTTTTTTTTTTTTCTATCTTACGTAAGGTGCTTGTCTGTTGTCTGACATTTAATTTGTTGTTCCAGGCCAATTATGGTTGTTAATATTGTTCAATAAAAAAAAAAAATAAGAGTAAGTTGAGCAACTGTTAGATGCTTTATGTAAATGGGTTCGTATCCTGCCTAGTGAGGATGCTTTGTTTCCACATGCACATCTGTATATGTATTTCCATGCAAATGTTTACTTATCTGACATGCTACAGTATATTATTTAAGTGTAATATATTAGCCGTCTTTTAAGTGAACCCAGCCGAAAGAGATGTCTCAACGAAAAGACACGGACACTATTCTAGGAGACATTCGCTTAACAACTCTTTCTTGATCCTGACATGCGAGAAATTAAAAACCATAAAAAATACAGTTTTGAACATTGTTGATTGGTTATTGCATTGATTCTCCGTGAGGCGTCGCTAGGATCACAAAATATTCGGGGCTTAGCCCACCCCTCGCCCCGCCCCGTCGATGTACACACTAGCGGCCTACACCTCTGCATTGTCAATGCGCAATAGGAATTATTTGTGGTCAATTTGAGATCAGGGACTATTCATAAAATATCCGTGACTATAGCCCCGGACGCCCAGACCTAACGACACCACTGGGTTCTCCCATTTTCTAATGCAATATTTAAATGGAGTATAATGTATGTGTGATGCCGCGGAAGAATTTTAGAGAAAAGTTTATTTGGCTATATAGTTGCTAGATGCTTTGTACGGTGTTTGCAAAGTGTATATGACATTTTTTAAGGCTGTATGATTTCTGTATTTCTGTTTCTTTCAATATTGTACCTGAATCACCTTGTTTTTAATAAATTACAATCCTTGTGATTTGAAGGTTAATTATGCTTTTTCACACAACGCCCATAATCTCCCCAAAACTTATTTCTTCCTTTTCGGGAAGCGGGTTAGTTTGGCTCTATTCACCTACAACGACCATGCTCAACGAAAAGGCTTGGAACGCCCTATATCCTACTACAGGTGCTGGTCATATAATTAGAATATAATCAAAAAGTGAAACTTGTATAATGTATATTCATTCCACACAGACTGATATATTTCAAGTGTTTATTTCTTTCAATTGTGATGATTATAACTGATAACTAATGAAAACCCCAAATTCAGTATCTCAGAAAATTTGAATATTGTGAAAAGGTTCAATATTGAAGACACCTGGTGCCACACTCTAATCAGCTAATTAACTCAAAACACCTGCAAAGGCCTTTAAATGGTCTCTCAGTTTAGTTCTGTAGGCTACACAATCATGGGGAAGACTGCTGACTTGACAGCTGTCCAAAAGACAGCCATTGACACCTTGCACAAGGAGGGCAAGACACAAAAGGTCATAGCTAAAGAGGCTGGCTGTTAACAGAGCTCTGTGACCAAGCACATTAACTCTATAAAAAATCTATGGGGTACTATGAAGAGGAAGATGCGATACGCCAGACCCAACAATGCAGAAGAGCTGAAGGCCACTATCAGAGCAACCTGGGCTCTCATAACATCTGAGCAGTGCCACAGACTGATCGACTCCATGCCAGGCCTCATTGCTGCAGTAATTCAGGCAAAAAGAGCCCCAACTAAGTATTGAGTTCTGTACATGCTCATACTTTTCATGTTCATACTTTTCAGTTTGCCAACATTTCTAAAAGTACTTTTTTTGTATTGGTCTTAAGTAATATTAAAATTTTCGGAGGTACTGAATTTGGGATTTTCATTAGTTGTCAGTTATAATAATTTATTTTGTTGCTTTAAATATAAAACATTCTGTTCATAAAAAAGTGTGTTAATTTAGATGATAGTGCATAAAAAGTGTGTTAATTTCTCCTCACTTTGGGTTGTGCCAGAAGGCCCATGGGTTTCCATGATGTACAAGAGAAATTAAAAACACTTACATTTTCCAGAGCTGTATATCTAAATTAAGAGACCACTCCTAATTTTTCTTAAATTAGCATCTCTACATGTATGGCAGCCATTCCATTCCAGTGTTTGTTATATTCCAACACAGGCACACCTAATTTAACCTAATGAGGTACTGATCAGGTGATTACCTGAACCAAATCAAATTTAACAAGGAAAAGTTTTTAAAAAACACTGCTGTAGTCATCCCTATCCTCTTGCAGTAGGACCAGCTGGATGGCAAAAACAGTGCAAGTAGTACCTTAAAGCTAATTTGAACTATTCAGCATGACAAAAGAGTTGAAAATAAAAGCCTTGAGTGAGGAAAAGAAGGGTTCAATTCTGGCTTTAATGGCAGAGGGATGCAGTGAGCGTCAGGTTGCTTCCATCTTGAAAATTTCAAAGACGGCAGTTCATAAGAACAAGGTCAAGCAACAGACATTGGGGACAACAAAGCTACAGTCTGGCAGAGGGCGAAAAAAACTGTCAAATCATTCGAATGTCACTCATCAACCGTAGGATGACATCAAGTGACCTACAAAAAGAATGGCAAACAGTAGCTGGGGTGAAGTGCACGATGAGGACGGTTCCAAACAGGCTCCTACGAGGCAGGGCTGAAGTTGTGCAAAGCTTGAAAAAAAAAAGTTATCAATGAGAAGCAAAGAAGAGCCAGGCTGAAGTTTGCAAAAGACCAAAAGGATTGATCCATAGAGGAATGGGGTAAGGTCATCTTCTTTGACGAGTGACATTTTCAGCTTTGCCCAACACCTGGTCGTCTAATGGTTAGATGGAGACCTAGAGAGGCCTACAAGCCACCGTGTCTCGCACCCACTGTGAAATTTGGTGGAGGATTGGTGATGATCTGGGGATGCTTCAGCAAGGCTTGAATCGGGCAGATTTGTCTTTGTGAAGGACACATGATTCAAGCCAAGTACAAGGTTATCCTGAAAGAACACCTGCTTCCTTCTGCTCTGACAATATTCCCCAACCCTGATAATTGTTTTTTCTAGCAGGACAATGCTCCATGCCACACAGCCAGGTCAATCAAGGTGTGGATGGAGGACCACCAGATCAAGACCCTGTCATGGCCAGCCCAATCTCCAGACATGAACCCCATTGAAAACCTCTGGAATTTGATCAAGAGGAAGATTGATGGTCAGAAGCCAACAAACAAAGCTGAGCTAATTGAATTTCTGTGCCAGGAGTGGCATAAAGTCACCCAACAGCAATGTGACAGACTGGTGGAGACCATGCCAAGATGCATGAAAGCTGTGATTAAAAGTCAGGGTTACTCCACCAAATATTGATTTCTGAACTCTTCCTAAGTTAAAACATTAGAATTTTGTTGCTGAAAAATGAATATGAATTTGTTTTCTTTGCATTGTTTAAGTTCTGAAAACAATGCATCTATTTTTGGTTATTTTGAACAGTTGTTTTTTTCTACAGAAAAATACTCTAAATGACAATACTTTTTATTTGGAATTTGGGAGTAATGTTGTCAGTAGTTTATAGAATAAAACAAAACTGTTAATTTTACTCAAACACATACCTATAAATAGTAAAACCAGAGAAACTGAATTTTGCAGTGGTCTCTTAATTTTTTCTAGAGCTATACACTCACCTAAAGGATTATTAGGAACACCTGTTCAATTTCTCATTAATGCAATTATCTAATCAACCAATCACATGGCTTCAATGCATTTAGGGGTGTGGTCCTGGTCAAGACAATCTCCTGAACTCCAAACTGAATGTCAGAATGGGAAAGAAAGGTGATTTAAGCAATTTTGAGCGTGGCATGGTTGTTGGTGCCAGACGGGCCAGTCTGAGGATTTCACAATCTGCTCAGTTACTCTGATTTTCACACACAACCATTTCTAGGGTTTACAAAGAATGGTGTGAAAAGGGAAAAACATCCAGTATGCGGCAGTCCTGTGGGGGAACATGCCTTGTTGATGCTAGAGGTCAGAGGAGAATGGGCCGACTGATTCAAGCTGATAGAAGAGTAACTTTGACTGAAATAACCACTCGTTACAACCAAGGTATGCAGCAAAGCATTTGTGAAGCCACAACACGCACAACCTTGAGGCGGATGGGCTACAACAGCAGAAGACCCCACCGGGTACCACTCATCTCCACTACAAATAGGAAAAAGAGGCTACAATTTGCACAAGCTCACCAAAATTGGACAGTTGAAGACTGGAAGAATGTTGCCTGGTCTGATGAGTCTCGATTTCTGTTGAGACATTCAGATGGTAGAGTCAGAATTTGGCGTAAACAGAATGAGAACATGGATCCATCATGCCTTGTTACCACTGTGCAGGCTGGTGGTGGTGTAATGGTGTGGGGGATGTTTTCTTGGCACACTTTAGGCCCCTTAGTGCCAATTGGGCATTGTTTAAATGCCTTCGGCCTACCTGAGCATTGTTTTTGACCATGTCCATCCCTTTATGACCACCATGTACCCATCCTCTGATGGCTACTTCCAGCAGGATAATGCACCATGTCACAAAGCTCGAATAATTTCAAATTGGTTTCTTGAACATGACAATGAGTTCACTGTACTGAAATGGCCCCCACAGTCACCAGATCTCAACCCAATAGAGCATCTTTGGGATGTGGTGGAACAGGAGCTTCATGCCCTGGATGTGTATCCCACAAATCTCCATCAACTGCAAGATGCTATCCTATCAATATGGCCCAACATTTCTAAGGAATGCTTTCAGCACCTTGTTGAATCAATGCCACGTAGAATTAAGGCAGTTCTGAAGGCGAAAGGGGGTCAAACACAGTATTAGTATGGTGTTCCTAATAATCCTTCAGGTGGGTGTATGTCACACTTGCAGCAACTTTTTGAATTGCATACTGCTGAAATTGTAGATTGAAACTACTATAATAATCCTCTTGCTCAGGGAGGATGTCCTTAAGAAGTTTGGTTTTTAACAACAACTACAGTAAAGAACACTTAGTAATTAGCCAATAGAACAGGTGGTTCAACTCTGTAACAATATTTTAAGCTGAATACATTAAGTCTTGTAATTGTATGATTACTAGCTAAGTTTCTATGTAACTATGGCTTTGAAAAATATAGGTATTCTAGGGAAAAAAACGAGTTATTATAGGAAATAGTCAATTAGTATAAAATACCTGCAAATCTTTGTCCTTACAGTTAGGGTTTGAGAACTTTAAACACGGTAAGAGATGCTAGTAATTGTAACAAAACCCATGCCTTATCATCAGCTAAAATACAGGCAGCAGTTTTTAACATAGAAAACACATTTAATCAGACGCATCATAATGTTATAACCGTCTGATGTTATAAACAATAAAGCCATTATATATTCACTTTATTTGTCAACCTCAAAAATACTATTTCTTAATGTTATGCAGCAAACAGCCAAATTTATCAATATCAGACTTTAGCGAATACTTTGTCGGGCTGTTAAAATGAATCATGAAGGATTTGACAGATATTCACTCTCTTAGAACTGAGTTATGACTGCGTCATTGACAGTGTTCCTCTAGCCCTCTTGGTCTACATTCCATTGACATCATTACCCCAGCTATTGACCATTTTGAAAACTTTTGCATGTAGGCCACATATTGTTTGACAAGAAAAGTATAAGATATAACGTTAAATTTAATCAAATGTATTTAACCAGATAAGTCGAATGGTAACCAAAACCTGACCTGGTGAGAGGCATAACAATTGGCATTAGTTTAGTACATTCTTTTGCATTTTAAATTCTTACTGTAGGTAATGCATTGCATTTGAAGAACATCAGTTGACTTCCATACTTACAATACGCTCTAGATAGAACACGAGTACTAATTGTGTAATACAACCATTGAGTGTAAAGGGAATTCACAACTCCCAAACTTTCTAATCCAACCTAGAATACTTACTAGTTTATGTGCATCTTTTATTAGTGCAGAGAAAAATGTAATTGCTTAATCTGAATTACAAATAGTTTCCTAAGACAGATGGCTACTTCTGCAATCTTTGAAGGGCTAAATTGTAGACTTCTGTTGTTCCCCAAGGTCTGACAATGAGAGACATATTTAGAAACTGTCATCTGCTTACTGCTTCACACGTGCTCACTTTGCCCGAATGGATAGGCTAATGTAGCCTAATATTCCCTGTCTTGTGCTAGATTTTGACCACAACTGTAGTACTGTCGCATGGCTTGGAATTTAACTTCAAAGTCAAAAAATGTTTAAACAACCTGGCTAGCATACAACATTCACTTCTGTAAATGTCTTTTCTAGTTTAATATTAAGTTTTGGTTGCAGTTTTGAAAAGATCAAATAGCAGAAATAGAAACAAACAGAACAGGGACAAATAGTTATTCACAGCACAGTATATGAAAGAAAATTACCACAATCCTTTTGTTAGTCTGGATATTTTTGTGTGTCTATTGTGACAAATAGTGTTAGTCAATTTAAATGAAGATGAATAATATTATGAGCAGAATTAGTAATCATATCACAAATCATTTTTGAAGGATTGGTGATTTTCGGAAATCCTCATTCAAAATTCAGTGTGGGAATTTTTTTAAATTACAAAGTATTAAAAAATATATATTTTTTCATTTGGATGTATAGTATGTTGTGTAAATGTCCATAACCTTAAATTATAATCATCATCACAATTCAACTTTTTAAAGCAAGTCATTTGGACGAAATGGGGCATTTATCTGTACATGCATGATTGTACACACATTTTGGGAAATTATTTTTAGCTCGACAACACCCCTATTACCAGCAATGGCCAAAAATGTATCTTTAACTTTTAAGTGTACTATTGGGAATGTTCATCATTGGTGTTACAATTACACTAAGTCAATAAGCTACCATATAAGTTGATAAAAAAATATATTAAATTCCCAGTAACATAACTATCTAGTCCTTGTTGTTGGTGCTGACCTGCATAATTAATGTTGGGGGAGGGTGGTTGAAGCTAGTACACATTATATTTGTGGGGGCGGGCATGTGTCACTGGACAGAGCCTATTTAGGTTCAGTCAAGCTGAAACTGTATGTTCCTTATCCAGCTCTGCCAGATAGCCGGATCCTTTTCTATGTCACATTCCAAACCTGTAGTTTAGAATAACTTCATCAGGTAAGGCTCAAGCTAGTTATTTCTTCATTGTCATTATAAGATGTCCCATATTATTCTATGGAGTGATTTAATACCTGTCTTCCATGTTAAATAGTATTTCTCTGTGAGTAAGGATTGATCTTTAAGAAGAGTGACAGGGTAACTAAAAAGAAAAAGCTATTCTAATTTTCCTGAATCTTCTGCATTCTCCTTGCTGGATGTCTATCACAGAAATGTCTCTTGTTAGCTGCTCTCGGTGTGTGGGTGTGTCCCTCGTTTCCATGGCAGTTGTGTGCATATTGGCCAATGGGCTGTTGCTGTTCCCAGATCTTCAGGCACGCTACCTGTTAGAGGGTCACGTGACGAGGGAGGCAAGGTGGGGCACAGGCCTGTGGGCCTCTGGATTCTTGGTGAGATAACAATGCTGTGTCTGTCTGTTTTTGGGTTCTCCTTATATGGTCATAGATTGTACAGTGATGACATTAATGTCACACATTTATTCACCAAAATCCCCACAAACCAAAAAAGTCCTCTGTCTGAATGTAGCCTGGGGGAGGATTGTCATGTGTTTGCCATTCATACACAGTCAGTCACAGTGAGATTTTAAGCAGATTGTTGTTGCTCCTAATGATATAATATAGCCCCACCTCCCTGAAACATCCTCTGAGTGTGGATTCACGGCCAAGATATTACCAACTATTGAAGGATTACTGGTATTTGTCACCTTGTCAGCTCAGAAGAAAGCAACCTCTTAGTTACTGCTCCCACAAGCAAATCCCTGTGCTACCAGTCTTCCCTGCAACTGTTGACAGCAATAATGTACAAATATTATTGGAGAGAAGTAAATGTGTATCCAGTTAAATAGGTATTCCATGTCCAAATCATATTATTGCTTTCACTAACATTAACACCAAACAAATTTTGTTGAATTTTATTTACTGCTTATCACTGGGTTGCACCACCTAGCTATCTTAACATGAATTAACTAACCTAGTAAATGTAAATGTTCTAAATGCCTAAAATCTAAAATAAATATATGCTTTTTTCTTAAGGTTGTTATTGGGGCTCGAGGTTTTATCATTGGCAGCTCAAAAAAAGGCCCCTGTGCATACAGGATAGAGGTGAGAATGTGCTTTCTGTTTTCATCCAAATCTATGCACCTCAAGACCACATTAGCTAATGCGAGTTTTCAGGTCTCAGATGAGGTTACCAGTCAAACAAATGTGGTTCACATAACAACTGACCTCCATATGTCTTCTTACTGACTTGTAAGGACAAATGGGATCTTTTGTGTACTAATGTCAACTTCCAGCTAGGATTTGGTTTGCTGACCACTCTCCTTGACTAATTAAAAATAGTGGGGAATAAACCCAAGCTACCTCCAGTCCTCCATCCCAGGGGTATGCAACCCTGTATGTTTTATGATTTAACAATAGTTAAATGCGTAGTTGTACATAATCCTGCAACCCCTATGCTCTGCTGGGAAATGGTTGTCTACCCTTTCTCTATTCACTAACAGGCTACCTTTTTTGGCAGACCGCGTAAGCGGAGCCGGGTAAGAAGAGCGAATGTCTCTTACTGAATGACTGAGTGACTGACTACCCCTTGTTAAAAAGCGTAGTGGTTAGAAACGCGGTTCCGGAACAACAGGTCCTGCGTTTGCCTCCCGTAACAGTCAAAAGGACAGAAAAAACTTCACTGCCTACAACTTTACAGTGGACATAAAAAGTCTACACACCCCTGATTATAATGGCAGGTTTTTGTGATGTAAAAGCATGAGACAAAGATAAATCATGTCAGAACTTTTTCCACCTTTAATGTGACCTATAACATGAACAGTTCAATTGAAAAACAAACCGAAATCTTTGAGCGGGAAAAATGATAAATAAAAACCTTACAATAACCTGGTTACATAAGTGTGCACACCCTTAAACTAATACTTTATTGAAGCACCTTTTATTTTATTACAGCACTCAGTCTTTTTGGTAGGAGTCTATTAGCATGGCAAATCTTGACATGGCAATATTTGCCCACTCTTTGCAAAAGCGCTTCAAATCTGTCAGAATGCGAGGACATCTCCTGTGCACAGCCCTCTTCAGATGTTCAATTGGATTCAGGTCTGGGCTCTGGCTGGGCCATTCCAAAACGTTAATCTTCTACTGGTGAAGCCATGTTTTTGTGGATTTGTATGTGTGCTTTGGGTCGTTGTAATGCTGAAAGGTGAACTCCAGCTTTCTAACAGATACCTGAAGGTTTTGTGCCAAAATTGCCTGGTATTTGGAACTGTTCATAATTCCCCCTACCCTGACTAAGGCCCCGGACCCAGCTGAAGAAAAACAGCCCCAAAGCATGATGCTGCCACCCCCATGCTTCACTCTGGGAATGGTGTTCTTTGGGTGATGTGCAGTGTTGTTTTTGCACCAAACATACGTTTTGGAATTATGGCCAAAAAGTTCAACCTTGGTTTCATCAGACCATAACATATTTTCCCATGTGCTTTTGGGGGACTTGTTGTTTGTTTTTGCAAACTTCAGCTGAGCCTGGATGTTTTTCTTTGTAAGAAAAGGCTTCCGTCTTGTCACCCTACCCCATAGCCCATTCATATGAAGAATATGGGAGATTGTAGCACACAGCCAGTACTTGCCAGAAATTCCTGCAATTCCTTTAATGTTGCTGTAGGCCTCTGGGAAGCCTCCCTGACCAGTTTTCTACTCGTCTTTTCATCTATTTTGGAGGGACGTCCAGTTCTTGGTAATGTCTCTGTTGTGCTATATTTTCTCCACTTGAAGATGACTGTCTTTACTGTGTTCCATGGTATATCTAATGCTTTGGAAATTCTTTTGTATCCTTCTCCTGACTGATATCTTTCAACAATGAGATCCCTCTGATGCTTTGGAAGCTCTCTGCGGACCTTGTCTGTACATGTTTAATGTCCGTACCAATGTTATTCTTGTCTGTTCTTTTTCACAGATTATATTGTTAACTAACTTTTATTGTGATAAAGAAAAGAGTGCTACCAGCATAATATCCAGCTACTAAAATAATGCTAATTAAGTCTCGAATGTCCATCACTAGTTATCGTCAACTATATTGATAGATGCTGTATCTATGTCATTCACAAATGGCTAATTAGCTGTTAAAATGGCCATTGGCAAAAGAGGATTTGTTCAGGATAGACAAAAACCTCGCTGGCTACAACCTTGAGTAGATACGTTATAGGAATCTTAAAATGAAACTGTTTACTATTGCAACTATTTCTGGTGGATTTTCTAATTATGTCTCAGGACTTGTTCAGGATAGACAAACACTTCGCTGACTACACAATTCTCTTATCTTTTCACTTGACAAAAAAGTCTGTTATCGTCACCTATATTGATACAGTGGTTATTGTATCAATGTCATTCACGAATGACTAATAAGCTGTTAAAACGCCCAGTGGCAAAAGCCATAAAGTTCATGGATGCTATTTGTGGTGGAGGTAAACTTAATAAGAAACGTTACTCAGTTTAACACAAAAGAATGGCATCTAGCGACATATTACTTGCTAATAAGCTTTTAGAACGGCCAGTGGCAAAATGCATGCAGTTCATAGATACTATTTGTGTTGGAGGTAAACTTGAGAAATGTTACTCAGTTTAACGCTAGTTAATGATGTCTAACAAAATACTCAAACTCGGCGTCATGTTAATAAGAGAAAATAATATAATGTGAAGAGGCTATACTAATGCCCAGCATATATGTAGTTTGGTGGAATAGTGGTTCATGACAATGCCTTTCACATGTGCGATGCAGGTTCGATTCTTGAGTGGGCAGCCATGATTAACACATTTTATTGCGGGCTGGCTGAACTAGGCTTGCCTGGTTTCTTGTTTAAATCAAATTTTAATAGAATGGATCTTCCATCTTTTTGTGGCCAGATGCTGTGCCAGGTCGGTTGTTCCTGTGTGGCCCTGGCTGCTGCTGCCTTCTCTTGCCTAGTGAGTGCTATAGGATTGGTACATGGACCACTGTGTCTGCACAATGGCACACAAGGCTTAGCCTGGGATGTGCCACTCAAACAACAGACAAGTGGGTGAGTCACAAAATGACCAGTAATCATTATCAACTCCATGCACCGTTTTCTGTTTGTTAGGAAGTAATTAATGTCAATTTTGTTTTAACTTACTTTGCAGTGATCCAATCTACCTATATGATAGGAAATTGTGGGCGTCGGCCTGTGTGGAGCCCCGGAACATTGTTCAGTGGAACGTAGCGCTATTTTGTGTTCTAATGGCCACCAGTGGACTACAAGCCCTTGTTTGTGCTGCACATGCAATAAATGCTATACTGGGAATAATATTTGGGCCAAGCTTCTGCAAAAACAAGGTGAGCCAGCTGTGTGTGTAGTGGCCAGAGTTGGATAGCAAACCCAATACAGTTTCTATTTACTTGTTCAAAATTGTAATCAAACCTTTGGTTTTCCTTAACTACACTGGGGAGAACAGGAATTTGATACACTGCCGATTTTGCAGGTTTTCCCACTTACAAAGCATGTCATTTTTAGCATAGGTACTCTTCAACTGTGAGTGACGGAATCTAAAACAAAAATCCAGAAAATCAAATGTTTAAGTAATTAATTAGCATTTTATTGCATGACATAAGTATTTGATACATTAGAAAATGCTGGCTAGGCCACTTCAGGACCTTGAGATGCTTCTTACGGAGTCACTCCTTAGTTGCCCTGGCTGTGTGTTTCGGGTCGTTTTCATGCTGGAAGACCCAGCCACGACCCATTTTCAATGCTCTTACTGATGGAAGGAGGTTGTTGGCCAAGATCTCGCGATACATGGCCCCATCCATCCTCCCCTCAATACAGTGCAGTCGTCCTGTCCTCTTTGCAGAAAAGCATCCCCAAAGAATGATGTTTCCACCTCCATGCTTCACGGTTGTTCTTGTGGTTGTACTCATCCTTCTTCTTTCTCCAAACACAGCGAGTGAAGTTTAGACTAAAAAGCTCTATTTTTTTCTCATTAGACCACATGACCTTCTCCCATTCCTCCTCTGGATCATCCAGATGGTCACTGGCAAACTTCAGACGGGCCTGGACATGTGATGGCTTGAGCAGGGGGACTTGCGTAGTGTGTTACTAATGGTTTTCTTTGAGACTGTGGTCCCAGCTCTCTTCAGGTCATTGACCAGGTCCTGCCGTGTAGTTCTGGGCTGATCCCTCACCTTCTTCATGATCATTGATGCCCCATGAGGTGAGATCTTGCATTGAGCCCCAGACCAAGGGACATTGACCGTCATCTTGAACTTCTCCCATTTTCTAATAATTGCGCAAACAGTTGTTGCCTTCTCACCAAGCTGCTTGCCTATTGTCCTGTAGCCCATCCCAGCCTTGTGCAGGTCTACAATTTTATCCCTGATATCCTTACACAGCTTTCTGGTCTTGGCCATTGTGTAGAGGCTGGAGTCTGTTTGATTGAGTGTGTGGACAGGTGTCTTTTATACAGGTAACGAGTTCAAACAGGTGCAGTTAATACAGGTAATGAGCGGAGAAAAGGAGGGCTTCATATACAATAAAATGTGATTTTCTGGATTTTTGTTTTAGATTCCGTCTCTCACAGTTGAAGTGTACCTATGATACAAATTACAGACCTCTACATGCTTTGTAAGTAGGAAAACCTGCAAAATCGTCAGTGTGTCAAATACTTAATACTTTAATCTGATTACTTTCAGTTTTTCCACTTTTAGATACTTCGATACTTTCCTAGATAGGAATGCCTTTTTGAAAGTCTATACAAAACTGGAATTAGAATGTGAAAGGACATAAAATAACATTCCTTTTTATTTAAATTGTAGGTTTATGCTGTTTGTTCTGAATGTGGTTGTTGCAGAAAACAACCTTTAGCCAATAGCCTACTGTAGCTGACTCGCCTAACTAACTAGAATATCAATGCTTCTCCATTATAGAAAGACATTGATATAAGTTGATAAATAGGGGCTACTTCAAGTTCTGTAGGCTACTACTGTGTATCACATCCATTTCCATGGTTTGTTTGTGTGTGGCTGTGTCAATGACAACATGTCTCTTTCCTAACAGATGTTATTGGTTATTTCAGGGTTAAGAAAAATTGTTGTTTGCAGAGTTACTGACTCCACTGTTGCTGGTAATTAAGGGGAACCATACATTGAACATGATCGTAATGCTGAATTAAGCCTGATACTAGCTGAAGCTACTTGATTACACATTTGTTAGCTTTCTAATTAGTCTTGCCTTTATGTCATTGTTAATTCAAGCAATAATTCCATTCATCACAAGGCCAGTTTTATAATATGATCTTATCCAAGTTACTTGCTGCAATTTAGTAATCAAGAAAAGTGGTTCACGACAATTTCTGTTTTTTTTCCTGGCTGTTCCAAGGAGTGAAATAATATTCAGAGCTGTGGCACCAACTTGGAACTTCAGAAATTGTTACAAGCATTAAAATTATCGTTGTACAACCCCGTTTCCAAAAATGTTGCGATGCTGTGCTAAATCATAGAAAACCAGAATGCGATGATGTGCAAATCATTTAAATCATAGGTTCAATAGAAAATAGTACAGAGACAACATATCAAATGTTGAGACTAAGAAGAACAACATGGGGATGGGTTCAGCACTCTGGGATAGACTGTGCAGGCAAATAGGGCAATCATTTAAGAATAACATTTCTCAACGTAAAATTGCAAAGAGTTTGGGGATCTCATCATCTACAGTACATTATATCATTAAAAGATTCAGAAAATCCAGAGAAATCTCTGTATGCAGGTGACAAGGCCGAAAACCAATATTGGATGTCTGTGATCTTTTGGCCCTCAGGCGAAACTACATTAAAAATAAACATTATTAAAAAGAGACCAAACCATAAAATGGTCATTATTATAAACAATTGAGAGAATAATTATTATATAAATGAATCCATCATTTACAATATCCAAACCATCATTTAAAATGTCCAGACTGCCAAAATAACAAAACTTCAGTGTCCAATTATTTCCAGGCCTTACTGTAGGTCTGTTATTTTCTACATGAAACCAATATTTTTTTTTCAGAACTACCAACGTGGTCTCAGGGGACTATGTACACTATTTTATGTAAATCCATGGCACCCGATTTTGTATATGTTATGTTTTGTTAGGTTACATTACAGTGCGCTAACAAAACATATAACACGTTACAAATTGGCTAAAATGTAACATATCGTATGCTATTACAACATATAATATGTTATGAATGCTATTAAAATGTATAATATGATGTGAACACCAGACAAATGTATCATATTTTACGAATGTACAAAAACGTATCATTCATTACAAATGAATGATACAAAATGAACAAGGCATGTTTCTAACCAGCAACGTTCAGGTCTGAAAGCAGGCGCCCTACCTACTGCTCAACACAGCGTTTATGGATACCAGGGGACGAGTATTGGTCTTACCAAGGTCGCTACAATATGTAATAAATGCATTTTAACGTTACAGTTTACGTTAGGCATCACATCACTGGGGTTAAGGTTTGGGGTAAAGTTAGAAAACAAAAAGGTTAGGTTAAAGTTTGGTTAGCGTTAGGTATCACAGCAGTGGGGTTCAGGTTAGGGTTAAGGTTAGGTATCACAGCACTGGGGTTAAGGTAAGGGTTACATTTTGGGTTACTTGCCTACTCCAACAAGAAGTTTCTGTTTGGAGCAGTGGGTAAAGCACCTGTTTGTGGAGCAGAAAGTCCCGGGTTTGCAAAGTCCAATGTTACTTTACCTAACGTAATATATCTTATGAATTCAGCTGTCAAAGATTTAGGTAAAATAGTCTTCGTAGTACCCTGAGACCAGGTTGGAAATACACGTAACTTTTGGAACACTGAGGCTGCCTCATTGTTTCCCTATGGAAACATGCTATACTGTAGGTGCAAGGCTGTCTGTTTCATCAGATATCTCAGTGTATATCATTTTTATCAGGAGAACCTCCCCTTTTTAAAGGTCACTTAGCTTTCCCTGTCATCACACGCTAGTCACTAAAACATTTCCCCCAATTATTTGAGAGCTCCGCCTATTTTCCAATGGTTTCCAATGTGGTACATCAATTTAATCAAAATAATCATTGTATTCATGGCTTTATGAAAGTCTTACAAGTCAGCCAGCATTCTTTGCCCATTTTACAGGTGTGGGTGAATCTTTATGCGTTCCATTTTCCACTGGTGTTTGGTAGCTAGGGAAAATGGTAGAATCTGTGTATGGTGCAGCTGTGTATGGTAACCTTTTATAGCACAATGATGGTAACAGACATCCCAACCTGCAAGGTGACCCTCCTCCCGAGACACAATTTTGTGATGTCTAAATCGGTCCCAAATTACTGCGATACTAGTCTACTACATACTCAACAGCACACACTTCACCATCACTCATGAGGTACATACAAGTAGTACTTAATATGCATTATGCCCTTAACTCTCTCTGGCTTGCTCTAAAAAAATATTGATTTCCCGGATATTGTAGATAATTTGCGGGTGTCAGTGAGCTGGTAACAAAATGCGGGAGACTCCCCGAACTTCCGGGAGAGTTGGGATGTCTGTGGTAATATATCTACGCTAACACATTACCTACATAACAGAAACTGGAAACGCCTCATATCAGACTTCTTCTTTGGGGTTTATTGGCAGACTACTACCAAAAAGATGTTTTGATGCCACCTTCTGAATGGGTTTTGGGGAAAATATGGTTGAAAAAATGTGAAGCAAAAACACTGAAAACACTGCTAAATGCCTATCAAGCCCAGCTGAGAATTTAAACAATTGTGTAATCAATTGTTTAAATGAGGTGACTAGCATAAACGTAGCTACACTAGTCATGTAATAGGAGCAAATTAGCTTAAATTATTTAGTATTGACAGTTCAAAAACAGTTCAGTTACATAGGACCAGTGTAGATCCACAATAAAAATTGTGTACATGGCTATAGCTATGGTTAAAATGCTTGCATCCTTATTGAATTCCAAGAAACATTTTGGTTTAGGTTATTTTAAACAAAGGCGTGTCAAAGAAAATAACTTCAAATCTTCAAACTAATGTTTGTGGTTTCTAGTTATGTTTCAGCGCTGACTGCCTCTGCTCAGATTGTGAAGTGGTGGATGTTGCGTTGGTCAACATGCACTGAAGATTCTTTTTGGAATGCCATCCATCCATCTTCTTCCGCTTATCCGGGGCCGGGTCGCGGGGGCAGCAGTCTAAGCAGAGATGCCCAGACTTCCCTCTCTCTAGACACTTCCTCTAGCTCTTCCGGGGGGACACTGAGGCGTTCCAAGGCCAGCCGGGAGACATAGTCCCTCCAGCGTGTCCTAGGTCTTCACCGGGGTCTCCTCCCGGTGGGACGGGCCCGGAACACCTTCCCAGGAAGGCGTTTAGGAGGCTTCCGGAACAGATGCCCAAGCCACCTCAGCTGACCCCTCTCGATGTGGAGGAGCAGCGGCTCTACTCTGAGCTCCTCCCGGGTGACAGAGCTTCTCATCTCTAAGGGATCGCCCAGCCACTCTGCGGAAAAAGCTCATTTCGGCCGCCTGTATCCGGGATCTTGTCCTTTCGGTCATGACCCAAAGCTCATGACCATAGGTGAGAGTAGGAACGTAGATTGAAGACCGTTTCATCCTTCGCTCACTCGTGAACAAGACCCCTAGATACTTAAACTCCTCCACTTGAGGCAAGAACTCTCCACCAACCTGAAGTGGGCAAGCCCCCTTTTCCGACTGAGGGCCATGGCCTCCGTTTTGGAGGTACTGATTTTCATCCCAACCACTTCACACTCGGCTGCAAACCGTCCCAGTGCATGCTGAAGGTCCTGGCTTGAAGGGGCCAACACGACAACATCATCCACAAAGAGCAGAGACGGAATTGTGTGGTCCCCAAACCTGACACCCTCCGGCCCCTGGCTGCGCCTAGAAATTCTGGCTGCGCCTAGGGCAGCCCTGCCGGAGTCCAACATGCACTCGAACAAGTCTGACTTACTGCCGGCAATGCGAACCAAGCTCCTGCTTCGGTCGTACAGGGACCCGACAGCCCTTAGCAAAGGACCCAGGACCCCATACTCCCGAAGCACCCTCCACAGAATGCCGTGAGGGACACAGTCGAATGCCTTCTCCAAATCCACAAAACACATGTGGATTGGTTGGGCAAACTCCCATGAACCCTCCATCACCCTGTAGAGGGTATAGAGCTGGTACAGTGTTCTACGGCCCGGACGAAAACCACACTGTTCCTCCTGAATCCGAGGTTCTACCATCGGCCGTATTCTCCTCTCCAGTACCCTGGCATAGACTTTCCCGGGGAGGCTGAGAAGTGTGATCCCCCTGTAGTTGGAACACACCATTCAGTCCCCCTTCTTAAAAAGAGGGACCACCACCCCGGTCTGCCATCCCAGAGGCACTGTCCCCGACCGCCATGTGATGCTGCAGAGGCTTGTCAACCAAGACAGCCCCACAACATCCAGAGACTTGAGGTACTCAGGGCGGATCTCATCCACCCCCGGTGCCTTGCCACCGAGGAGTTTCTTGACTACCTCAGTGACTTCATCCTGGGTGATGGACGAGTCCACATTTTTGAGCCCTCAGCCTCTGCTTCCTCAATGGAAGACGTGACAGCGGGATTGAGGAGATCCTTGAAGTACTCCTTCCACCGCCCGACGACATCCCCAGTTGAGGTCAACAGCTGCCCACCTCCACTGTAAACAGCGTTGGTAGGGCACCGTTTCCCTCTCCTGAGGCGCCGGACGGTTTGCCAGAATCTCTTCGCGGCCAGCCGATAGTCCTTCACCATGGCCTCACCGAACTCCTCTCAGGCCCGAATTTTTGCCTCCACAACCATCCGGGCTGCAGTCCACTTGGCCTGCCGGTACCGTCAGCTGCCTCAGGAGTCCCACAAGCAAACCAGGCCTGATAGGACTCCTTCAGCTTGACGGCATCCCTTACTTCCGGTGTCCACCACCGGGTTTGGGATTGCCGCCTCGACAGGCACCGGAGACCTTACGGCCACAGCTCCGAGCGACCGCCTCGACAATGGAGGTGGAGAACATGGTCCACTCGGACTCAATATCTCCAGCCTCCCTCGGGATCCAGTCGAAGCTCTCCTGTCAGAGAGTTAAAGATCTCTCTGACAGGAGACTCGGCCAGATGTTCCCAGCAGACCCTTACAGTACGCTTGGGTCTGCCGAGTCTTCCTCCCCCGCTTCCTCCCCCGCCATCGGATCCAACTCACCACCAGGTGGTGATCAGTTGACAGCTCCGCCCCTCTCTTTACCCGAGTGTCCAAGACATACGGCCGCAGGTCAGATGAAACGACAACAAAGTTGATCATTGATCTACGGCCTAGGGTGTCCTGGTGCCACGTGCACTGATGGACACCCTTATGCTTGAACATGGTGTTCGTTATGGACAAACTGTGACTAGCACAGAAGTCCAATAACTGAACACCGCTCGGGTTCAGATCAGGGGGGCCGTTCCTCCCAATCACGCCCCTCCAGGTGTCACTGTTGTTGCCCACATGGGCGTTGAAGTCCCCCAGTAGAACGATGGAGTCCCCAGTCGGAGCACTTTCCAGCACCCTTCCCAGAGACTCCAAGAAGTTCGGGTACTCTGCACTGCTGTTCGGCCCGTAGGCACAAACAACAGTGAGAGACCTATCCCCAACCCGTAGACGCAGGGAAACAACCCTCTCGTTCACCGGGGTAAACTCCAACACATGGCGGCAGAGCTGTGGAGCTATAAGCAAACCCACACCAGCCCAACGCCTCTCACCATGGGCAACTCCAGAGTGGTGAAGAGTCCATCCTCTCTCAAGGAGTGTGGTTCCAGAACCCAAGCCGAACCTCTCAACCTCACGCACAATCTCAGGCTCCTTCCCCGCCAGCGAGGTGACGTTCCACGTCCCTAGAACTAGTTTCCGTGTCCAGGGATCGGGTTGTCGAGGCCCCCGCCTTCGACTGCCGCCTGATCCTCTACACACCGACCCCTTATGGTCCCTCCTGCAGGTGGTGAGCCCACGGGAAGGTGGCCCCACGTCGCTCCTTCGGGCTGAGCCCGGCAGGACCCCGTGGGGAAAGGCCCGGCCACCAGGCGCTCGCATACGAGCCCCAACCCCGTGCCTGGCTCCAGGGTGGGGCCCCGGCTGCGCCATACCGGGCGACGTCATGGTCCTCAAAATGTTTTCCATCATAAAGGGTTTTTGAACCGCTCTTAGTCTGACCCGTCGCCCAGGACCTGTTTGCCTTGGGAGACCCAACCAGGGGCATATAGCCCCAGACAACATAGCTCCTAGGGTCACTCGGGTACTCAAACCCCTCCACCACGTTAAGGTGGCAGTTCATGGAGAGGTCTTTTTGGAATGTACGTGCCTAATAAATATGTAAACAGTACCAAACCTTTAGACTTAGATGTTCA
The DNA here is from genome assembly GCF_011004845.1 of Esox lucius. NCBI lineage: Eukaryota > Metazoa > Chordata > Actinopteri > Esociformes > Esocidae > Esox > Esox lucius. The sequence goes on from NC_047569.1 coordinate 4,193,356, forward strand.
TCTACAAATTTTATATTTGTCGAACATGACCTGCAATTACAGTATGTAATTAAAAGCTTTCCTCATGTTGGTGCAGGGATTACTTCCTTATTAGTAATGGCCATCACTTAGGCTTTGACATGTAGGGCAATTATTCATGTAGCCTACATTAACATATACCTATTTTTTTCTTAGCAGAATACCTTTTTCCTAGTTTTGAATACATGGCATTGGCTATTTTGGTTATGCCATTTGACTGCACATCAGTCAAGTTTTCTAATGGGGCAAATGTGGTTGTATTTTTAACCATCTGCCCAACTCTCCTCTTCTTTTTGCTTTAACCCCTGAAAGCAATTTCAGCCAATAGTTTGTTGCTCTGCTGTGGACAATTACATACATTAGTGCTCATAAGTTTGCATACCCTAGCATAAATTGTGAAATTTTGGCATTGATTTTGAAAAGATGACTGAACATGCAAAAAAATATATATATATTTAAGGATAGTGATCATATGAAGCCATTTACTATCACAGGTGTTTGGCTCCTTTTTAAATCACAATGATAAAAAAATCACCCAAATGGCCCTGATCAAAAGTTTACATACCCTTGAATGTTTGGCCTTGTTTCAGACACACAAGGTGACACACACAGGTGAAACCGACAATTAAAGTTGAAGTTCCCACACCTGTGGCTTTTAAAACTGTAAATAGTGTTTGTGTATAAATAATCAGTAAGTTTCTTAGCTCTCAAGTGGATGCACTTAGCAGGCTAGATACTGAGCCACAGAGAGCAGAAAATAACTTTCAAAAGACCTGTGTAACAAAGTAATGGAACTTTATAAAGATGGAAAAGGATATCCAAAGACTTGCACATGCAAGGCAGTAGTGTTCAATCACTTATTAAGAAGTGGAATATTCAGGAATCTCTTGATACCAAGCCAAGGTCAGGTAGACCAAGAAAGATTTCAGCAAAAACTGCCAGACGAATTGTTCAGAATACAAATAAAAACCCACAGGTACCCTCAGGAGAAATACAGGCTGCTCTGGAAAAAGACGGTGTAGCTGTTTCAAGGAGCTCAATGCAATGATACTTGAACAAAAATTTGCTACATGGTCAAATGCCAGAAAGAAGCCTTTACTGTGCCAATGCCACAAAAAAGCCCAGTTACAATAAGCCGGACAACACCTTGACAAGCCTCACAGCTTCTGGCAGACTCGAATTTGGAGTGACAAGACCAAAATAGAGCTTTCTGGTCACAACCTTAAGCGCTATGTTTGGAGAGGTGTCAACAAGGCCAATAGTGAAGAGAATATCATCCCCACTGCAAAGCATGGTGGTGGCTAACTGATGTTTTAGGAGTTTGACTGCAAGATGAATGCAGCATGTTATCAGAAAATACTGGCAGACAATTTGCATTCTCCTGCACGAAATCTGCACATGGGATGCACTTGGATATTCCAGCACAACAATGACCCTAAGCACAAGGCCAAGATGACCCTTTTACAGAAGAAAAAAGTGAAGGTTCTGGAGACCATCACAGTCTCCTGGCCTTAATAACATCAAGCCATTCTGGGGAGATCTCAAACGTGTGGTTCATGCTAGACGACCAAAGACTTTGCAGTTCTGGTGGATATTAGGATTTGTTCAGGATAGACAAAAACTTTGCTGATTGCACGATTCTCTCATCTTTTCACTTGGTGAAAAAGTTAGTTATTGTCACCTACATTGATACAGTAGTTAGTGTATCAATGTAATTCACGTATGGCTAATAAGCTGTAAAAGCCATACTGTTCATATATGCTATTTGTGGTGGAGGTAAACTTAATAAGAAATGTTACTCAGTTTAACACAATGCTTAATGGTGTTGTGTTATGTCGACACCCAGCAAATGTACAACTCTGGGGCATAGTGGTTACCGACACAGCCTTTCACGTGTGTGACCCGGATTCGAATCTTGAGAGGGCAATTACGATCAACAGATTCTATTGTGGGCCTGAAACGAAGGAGCATGCTAGTTGATTCACATGGAAAGTGAAGACATTTGGACAGTCCTAAAAGTTTCTTTAGTTTATCTTCACTCAGAATCACAACATTTGAGAGTGTGTGTCTGTGTGTGTGTGTGTGGTCAGAGGTTTTTGTTCATTTTGTGTCTTAATGTGTTACAGGTCAGTCCAGTTTGAGGACATCACCCAGGAACAAGGGCCTCCCAAATAAAGCACTTTAGTTACAGTAGAAGCGCTCACAAGGTTTGTTAGATTTGCCCCTAGATGCTGATTTTAGGTCATTTTATTATATTTATTGTTAATAGATAAGGTTTGAATGTGGGTAGGTTATCTGTTTCATGACATGTACCTAAAGGCAACCTCTATCACAGCTAGATGTTGGATCAAGTTCCTGCCATATGATAGCAACAGTTTTTCAATAATGTATATGCTTTTTTGCGCTGTAAAGATGTTACTTCAAACAGAATTTTTTTTTATATATTATTGCACATTTGATAGAACATTTATTTACCACATTGCTGAATGCTTTTTTTAAACAACACAAATAGAGTAACAAATGTAACTGTAAGATGACCAATGACAATATTTCAATTTGCAGATCTCAGCTAGAAGAGAGACATTTGTTTTCCATTATTATAATTATATTTTGATTATGTTAGATTCTGTCCATGAACAAAATCATAACACTGGAAGTCATCTTAGACTCATGCTAACTTTATGTTCTCCAATAATTACAAAGTTAGTCTTTTATGCCAGAACACATAGGAGGTGGTCGGCCAACCATTACATAGTTTATTACCATAATCTCCCATGTATATAAAAAAAAACATCTTGAAGTTGTTTACTTAGTATATACCATTTAGTTTAAATGGAAGGCAGGTCTCTACACTTTGTTTAAAAGTTGCCACTGATTTTGTTGAGAGTATGAATATGTTATTAATGCAAATATTTATCATGTACATAGTGTGTACTATTCATTTAAAGAACCAGTCCAGCTGTTTTAATTTCACAAACTAAACAATAAACTGTTATCTATATGTTAAATAAACTGTTAAACAAACTGTAATGTGTTGCTTTTATCCCATCATTTTTGTTAATAAGTATTTTTTTAAACGGCTTTACAGACAGAATTTGTCCTGGATGAACATTGGCTGAAAGGTATGGGCATGTAGATAACTTTATAAACATAATGGTTGATACAACTCAAAACAAACACCTCACATGTCAGTTTATGTAACACACCATGTACATAGTCTTGCTCAGCAGTGGCGAATGTGGCATACAGCTCACATGTACAAGCTTGACCCTGAAATTGAAAAAGGTCAGATGTTTATGAGAAACACAATGGTAAGTAATTTTCCAATAATCATAAACTGTAGTATTATTCATTGAGGCTACTGTAGTTGCTTGCAGTTTGCTACCGCTAGCTGGCTTGATTGCAATGCAAGCTGAATTACACATGTACAAAACATCAAACAGATAGAATTTGAAAAAATACTGAAGCTTTAATGACAGTTGCTTGTGATCCTTATGATTGGCTTGGTTTTGGCTATTTTATTTATAGTTATTAAGGGGTGTACTTCCATCACATTGAAGTTAGAACCTTCAGTTAGATTAGTCCTAAAAAGAACCAAAACATTATTGTGCCAAAATGTGCAAACTGTGAGTATATCATATCACAATCAAGGTACGATCATCTTGATAGCAATTATTATGGCTAGACAATATGCGTTCCATCGCAACTACTGTATACATCATCACAAGCATTTCAAATGCTGTGGTATTGATCAAGATACTATCTGGAATTTGAGGTGGCTCATTTTTAAATAGTTAATGTGACATCATGGGTAAACGTATGTGGTACCACACAACTACAAAATATGTACCCTAAGACAAGCAGGCTTAAAGAAGCAGTAGAAGATGTAACACTCTCACACCTTTTTAAGTTTAGAGAAGAAAACACTTGTTGTGGACTATATCTTTTGTGGTCTACTGTATGTCTGGACTGTGACAGCAAAATACTTGTTATGTCCCCTGGAATCGTCCCTGTGTTTGTATTTGTTTGCCCTTTGATTCTTCTCTCTCTGTCAGTCCATATCCAGGTGTTCCTTATTCCTATTCGTCCCTTGTGATTTGTTCCTTCACTTGTCCATCATCATTAAACGTTTGTTTCTGCACCCATGTGGTCCAATCAGTGACCAGGCACCATAATTACATGAAACCTGTTGTTGTTAATGGCCAATCTCACCACACTCCCATATTTTAAAAACCAACTGTTGTCTTTCATCTTAGCCTCTCTCTTGGGCTTTGCAGACACATAAGTACACTTTGGATTCATTTAGGGATCCACTTACAAACACTTTGACATTCAGACATTTATACACTTAGTACTTTAGTAGAGAGAGTCGTTCATGTGTGGGTATGTAATAAATGTTGTCACAGTGTTACTGCCACCCCACTGTGTTTATTTTTGTTTGACCTCTTTGTTGTTTTGTCTGTCTAACCCATTCCTGTTCACTTGTTTGTCTATTCCTGGGGGAAGGGGATTGCAGAGTGCATATAGTCAAGCCGCCAGTAGGCTTATATCCTACCTGTAGAATTTACTGGTCTGTACACTAGGTAAGATTCTGGGAGCCCCACTCTGTATTTTGATTAGAGAGACAATAATATACTAGGTTAGAGGAGTTCGAAGGATAATTTTTTTCCATCCCATGGCAAATGTGTAGAACTGCAGGATAAATGTACTTTAATTTCATAAATACAAGTAGTAACCCCAGGGATTTGGCATTCAAAAACCAACAGGTAAATAGCCACAGTAAATTATAGTCCACACATATGGTACATCCCCCCCAGGGAAGTATAGCCAGCAAACACCAACAGCATTCACAAAGAAATACAAATATTCACCACAACCTCACAGCACACGTTTCATATCTATAGGTAAACACACACACACACACACACACACACGCACACGCGCACACACGCACACGCACGTTCCTATTTCACTCAAAGGCACAGCCAAAGTTCCACCACAATTCACACATTAGTAAAATAAAGGAAGCTACATGCTATGCTTCTACTCCCTGCTTTATACCCGTCCCTCTAAGCATTCGTTATTGACAGCACACATTTAGCGTCCTCCTGGCAGCTGGGTACATCCCTCCCTGGTGATACAAAACAAAATTACTAAATAATATTGAGGATAAATATCCTGTACTTGTCGCAGATCCCCACGGCCAGTACAGATAAAAGCGTCTCTGCCAGAATGTACACTTGGGAACCCAGCAGTGCCCCTTCGTCCCTGTTGCGATTCCCAATCGACCTGGTTCAGTTGTCGTTCGCTATAATCCACCGCCCGCACTCTGCTTTACCCTCCCTGCACGCCATCTGTCTGGGGCAAACACGGTTACTGAGTGACACACCCGCTTCCACCCTGTAGCACATCTTACAAGAGTACGGTAGGTTACATAATGATCGCGTTCCTTTCTACTATACTTAGCAAGCGTTGAACATGGTATCACGTCCAGCTCGCTCATTAGCAGTTCATCCGAGCCCCTCTCCGCGTTCTCCCCCTGTCGTTCTGTTCTTTGTCGTCCGCTTTATCAGTCCTTGGGCCAATCAAAGTCCATCTGCACTAACCAGTCGGCTACCAGGCACCTGCGGCTACGCAATCGCCGTAACGTAGTATTCCAGCCCATGGATAAGTGTCAGTTTGTACAGCCTACCAACCACACAAACATACAGCATACATGACAGACATGGTATAAATTCCAGTTCTAATCACCCACATATGACATTTACACTGCCACAACTCAGCTGCAAAATGTGTAGAATTTTCTCTTATTTCATGAAAATATTAATCCCTCAAAGGAACAGATTTACAGTAGTCCTCATAATTGACCAATTACAGTAAAAAAAAAGCATACAACTTGTTAACTTTCCAATTATTATTATTAATTACATTGTTGAAGTCAATTATTTTAAATGAATATTAATTAATTAGAATGTCCTGTGGAAAATAAAGTTATTAGGTGTGTGTGAAGCAAGACAGCACTGGAGAGCTGTACTGTACTCAGAATGGCAATAAAACCAGAAAAGATGCAATACAGGGACAAAGAAGAATATTTACCAGGGCTTCAATACCAGGAACATGTGGAGTAGACTAAGAACTACTAAAGACTACAAATGGAAAATCTGCAGTGCACGCCTTGAAAATAATAACACAGGCTTGGATGTAAAGATGCAAATACTCAGTGCAAATACCCAATGCATATACTTGTGAAGTCCCTGGACCGAACAGCATTCCCGGCTGCGTTCTCAAGGGATGTGCTGTCCAACTGTCTGTGTTCTTTACAGACATTTTCAATTTTTCATTGCTACAACACATAGTCCCCACTTGTTTTAAGAAGACCACCACTGTCCTCCAGCCCGACCATCTCTTATCATAAAGTGCTTCAAGCTGTTAGTCAAAGCGCACATCGCTGTCTCCCTGCCTGCATTATTAGACCTGTGACAGTTTGCCTACAGACCAAACAGTATTAGATTCCTAAATAATTATTTTAGTTTACATTTTGATCATTTAGCAGATGCTCTAATCCAGAGCCACTTACAGTAAGTGCATACATTTTAAGAAAGCTAAGTGAAACCACTACATTGTCAAGTCCTGGCATGGCAAGTCTGCTGTCTCCATAAGATCCATTGCCCTCTCTCTTATTATATTAACCTGTGTTTCTTGTCACTGTCCCTATTAAAGTTCCTCCTGCCCTTGTGTTTTTTTGTCGGTCATTATTTGGATTCCATTCCATTGTGACGTGTTTCTGCTTTTGTGTGTAATTTTCCTTATTTTATTAAAAGTCCTCCATTCTCCCAGTGCCTGTGTCCTGTAGTAGTGAGTTCTCCCTTTGCCTGTGTCCTGTAGTAGGGAGTTCTCCCTGTTCCTGTGTCCTGTAGTATTGAGTTCTCCCTGTTCCTGTGTCCTGTAGTAGTGAGTTCTCCCCGTTCCTGTGTCCTGTAGTATTGAGTTCTCCCCGTTCCTGTGTCCTGTAGTATTGAGTTCTCCCTGTGCCTGTGTCCTGTAGTACTGAGTTCTCCCTGTTCCTGTCTCCTGTAGTAGTGAGTTCTCCCTGCACCTGTGTCCTAAGCATAGTAGTGAGTGCATCTTATCGGTTAATTCAAAAGTCAGTGCTGGAAAAAAGACCATACACACAGGAATCTTATAAAACAAAGTTTACAAAAGACAACAGATGTGGTGGAACTGGAACTAGTTTAGGTACTCTATGAAAAGGTTTGTTTACTGTCATAGACCTGCATTGGAAGAATGAATGGACACTGGGCGGGCGGTGGAAGGAGTACTTCAAGGATCTCCTCAATCCCGCCGTCACGTCTTCCATTGAGGAAGCAGAGGATGAGGGCTCAGAGGTGGACTCGTCCATCACCCGGGCTGAAGTCACAGAGGTGGTTAAGAAACTCCTCGGTGGCAAGGCACCGGGGGTGGATGAGATCCGCCCTGAGTACCTCAAGTCTCTGGATGTTGTGGGGCTGTCTTGGCTGACACGCCTGTGCAACATCGCGTGGCAGTCGGGGACAGTGCCTCTGGGATGGCAGACCGGGGTGGTGGTCCCTCTTTTTAAGAAGGGGGACCGGAGGGTGTGTTCCAACTATAGGGGGATCATACTTCTCAGCCTGCCCGCGAAAGTCTATGCCAGGGTTCTGGAGAGGAGAATACGGCCGATAGTAGAACCTCGGATTCAGGAGGAACAGTGTGGTTTTCGTCCGGGCCGTGGAACACTGGACCAGCTCTATACCCTCTACAGGGTGATGGAGGGTTCATGGGAGTTTGCCCAACCAATCCACATGTGTTTTGTGGATTTGGAGAAGGCATTCGAGGTCCTGGGTCCCTTGCTAAGGGCTGTCAGGTCCCTGTACGACCGAAGCAGGAGCTTGGTCCGCATTGCCGGCAGTAAGTCAGACTTGTTCCCTGTGCATGTTGGACTCCGGCAGGGCTGCCCTTTGTCACCGGTTCTGTTCGTAATTTTTATGGACAGAATTTCTAGGCGCAGCCAGGGGCCGGAGGGTGTCAGGTTTGGGGACCACACGATTTCGTCTCTGCTCTTTGCAGATGATGTTGTCGTGTTGGCCCCTTCAAGCCAGGACCTTCAGCATGCACTTGGACGGTTTGCAGCCGAGTGTGAAGCGGTGGGGATGAAAATCAATACCTCCAAATCCGAGGCCATGGTCCTCAGTCGGAAAAGGGTGGCTTGCCCACTTCAGGTTGGTGGAGAGTGCCTGCCTCAAGTGGAGGAGTTTAAGTATCTAGGGGTCCTGTTCACGAGTGAGGGAAGGAAGGAACGGGAGATTGACAGACGGATCGGTGCAGCTTCTGCAGTTTTGCAGTTGATGTATCGGTCTGTCGTGGTGAAGAAAGAGCTGAGCCGCAAGGCGAAGCTCTCGATTTACCGGTCAATCTACGTTCCTACTCTCACCTATGGTCATGAGCTTTGGGTCATGACCGAAAGGACAAGATCCCGGATACAGGCGGCCGAAATGAGCTTTCTCCGCAGGGTGGCTGGGCGATCCCTTAGAGATAGGGTGAGAAGCTCGGTCACGCGGGAGGAGCTCAGAGTAGAGCCGCTGCTCCTCCACATCGAGAGGGGTCAGCTGAGGTGGCTTGGGCATCTGTTTCGGATGCCTCCGGAACGCCTTCCTGGGAAGGTGTTCCGGTCCCGTCCCACCGGGAGGAGACCCCGGGGAAGACCTAGGACACGCTGGAGGGACTATGTCTCCCGGCTGGCCTGGGAACGCCTCGGTGTCCCCCCGGAAGAGCTGGAGGAAGTGTCTGGGGAGAGGGAAGTCTGGGCATCCCTGCTTAGACTGCTGCCCCCGCGACCCGGCCCCGGATAAGCGGAAGAAGATGGTATGGTATGGTATGGGTCACAGAGGTACTGATTCAACTCTGTGGTAATTTTCAAGACTGTGCTTTAGGGGCATTGAGTAACTATACTGTTAAGTGTTGGTCTATCCCTGTCAGTCAGCTTCAACCATTGTCCCTCTATGGCAATGCAATTTGGACATGTTTGGCATATGTTGTCATGATTTTTGAGACTGTTCCTCTTGATTCTGCCTGTAGCTAAGATCTGTCTTTTCACACAATCTCCCGTACCGTTTCCCATTATAAGCGTACCACTAATGTGACATTCACCACCATGCTGGAAAATATAAATAATCAAATTACGTGTTGGATTTGCCGCCCCCCCCCCCCCCCCCCGGAAACATTTGGCCAAATCTGTCAGTTTAACACTCAAAAAAAATATTAAATGCATTATGCTACAATTTAAAAGCTTTATCCGGTGAATGGATTATCTTGGCAAAGAAATTCACACTAACGTAGATCAACAGATTTGTGCACAATATTTGAGAAACAAATCTTTTTGTAGGTGTAGAACATTGCTGGAATTTTTGCTGTAACTCATGAAACATAGGACCAACAGTTTACAACCCCGTTTCCAAAACAGTTGTTACGCTGTGTAAAATGTAAAGAAAAACAGAGTGCAATGATGTGCAAATCATTTAAACACTATATTCAATAGAACATGGTACCAATACAACATATAAAATACTGAAATTGAGAAATGTTATTGTTTGTTGGAAAATGCATGTTCACTTTCAATTTGATGCCAGCAACATTTTTCAATAAAGCTGTGAAAGAGGCACCAAAAGACTGGAAACATTGTGTAATGCCAAAAAAACTAAATCTGGTAGAATATCACACTACTGACGTCAATTAACTACAGGTCAATAACACCATTGGGTATTTAAAGATAATTCCAGAGAGGATGGGCCTGTGAAAAGTGAGGATGGGGAGGGGTTCACCACTCTGAAAGACTACAAGTTCAAAAATAACGTATCAGAGTCTGAGGAGCTCATCATCTACACTACACAATATAATTAAATGATTCAGATAATCTGGAGTAATCTGTGCATGCAAGAGAGAAGGGTGAAAACCAATATTGGATGGCCATGATCTTCGGGCCCTCAGACGGCACTGCATTAAAAACAGACATGATTCTGTAGTGGACATCACTGCATGGGCTCACGAACACTTCCAAAAACCTATGGCGTCACATCAATCTCAAAACTGACGCGCACATAAGCTAGAGTCGAGAGAGCAGGAAGACAGGTTGCGCATGCAGAGGAACTCGTGTGCACGCCGGTCCCACTTCGAGAAGAAAAATCAGTCGAGAGAGCAGAATGTGACGTTAAGAGAGCAGAAACACAAGCCGCGTGAGTGAAGGACCAGTCGCGCAAGAGTATTAACATTGTGAGAGCACAGACATCGTGGCTTGGAATTTCTTGAAAATTCTGCTGCGCCTTCTCGAAACCCCCTGCTCTCCAGTCATGGGTCGTTCGCTAACTTTTTGGTGAACGATGGGAGACGATTCGCGAACGGAAAAGCGCCGTTCATTTGGCTCTTAAATATGTTTGAGGCAAGTTGTGTTAAAATAAGACATTTACAAAAGGCATTTGCCCTAAACCGCAATTATTAAAATAAACTCGTTCTACAAAATGTTGCCCACTGTTAATAACGCTGAACAAAAATATAATTCCAAAGGAATAGCTTGAACCGTGAACGCATTAATTAAGACGTAACACTTTCAATTCGTTCTGGCTCCACCAACAATCTCCACAGGCACGTAAAAACGAAACATCTAACAGTCCTGTTGCCACAGCTGAAAATTGGTGTTAGTGTGTTACCTGATGCTAGCAAATGCCTCTACCAAATCTGCCACCCAGACCTCCACAGGCCAATACATGCCAAAGGCCATTACCTCATCAAAGAAGATGATAGATTAAGAAATTGTTAAAATGGTTGCAAGAGATTTCCAACCACATTGTTGAGGACAAGGGATTCAGAAACTACTGTCATGTTCTAAATCCAGCTTACGTTCTTCCAAACAGGATAACCCTAACACAATTGTTCCTCTGTTGAACCTTGAAACATGTTTATAGTTTTTCCTTTAACCATTTTACATTATGGGTTAATGTGTGTTACAATGTTTTGTTATTGTGTTCTATTATGATCTGTTCTACTGTTCTTTCAATATTAAAATTTTTTCAACACAATGAAGAGTTATTGCATTATTAACAAGATTTGGCACATTTGTTTAATGCATGGAAGTTGCTAGGATTAATATGCATAATTTCAGTGAAAGATAAATTAACCACAGCTTTACTAAGGCCAGCACATGTTATTATGGCCGTTAGATAATTTGGGTTGATTAGAAAAATTTGCATAATCATATTTGCAATAAAGGGAGATAAAAAAACAAGAAACCAGGCAAGTCTAGTTCAGCCAGCCCACAATAGAAAGTGTTGCCCTCTGGAGATTCGAACATGGGTCGCCCAGGTGAAAGGCTGTGCCATTAACCACTACAACACAGAGCTGTACATTTGCCTGGTGTCAGTATAGCCTTGTCTCTATCCTGAACAAATCCTCTTTTGCCACTGGCCATTTTAATAGTTAATTGGCCATTCATGAATGTAATTGATACCGCTAAACTGGCTAACATTTCTTACTAAGTTTACCTCCACCACAAATAGCGTCTATGTATGCCGTTTGCCACTAGCTGTTTTAACAGCGTATTAGCCAGTAATAAACTTTACCGGCATAACTTGAATAGTCATAAGAATTGAGCAATTGTTAGCAAGTCTGCCAAAGCTACTTCATTTCATGGCATGAGAACATATTTTTTGTTTTCATGGCAAAACAACATCATTTTTCTTTCATTCTTGAATGACATTTATACAATAACTATCAATAAAGGCAACGATAACTAACTTTTTCATCTAGTGAAAAGACGAGATAATCATGGAATCTATCAGAATTGTTATTGTTCTCATTAGATTTGAATTTAGGTCTTCCACATGAGAGGCACTGTCTTTAACCACTATGCCACGGCATTACACATTTCAGCAGTCGCTAGACTCCATTGAGGATTGTGTTAAACTGACCAACGTTTCTTATTAAGTTTACCTCCACCATATGAACTGTTAGCTTTTGCCACTGGCCATTTGAACAGCTTATTATCCAGTAATAGGCTTACTAGTATATACTAACTTCCTAGGAATAATCATAAGAACTGAGCAATTTCTAGCGAGACTGAAGATGAACGTTTCCATGCCAGAAACAGTCCCAATATAAGCGTATACATTATAGTGAGCCAAAGCAAAATAACTGTAAACTGTCTTATTTCAGGCTTACTATAATGTAGTCACTGGAGGTTTTAGCAAGGAAAGTTTTGTCTATATGGAATAATTAATAATGCGTACTTCGCTTCACCTGCGAAAAGATACAAATTTGGGACCTATAGTTCGCATGTTCGCTTCTCTAACCACTACACTATTTAACAAGGTGAAGTCACAAAGTCAGTTAGTAAGAGACATTCGCTCCTGTCTCCGCTTATGCGGTCCGGCGAAAAGAGGTGATGCAACACAGTGGTAAACATGACCCTGTCCCAACTTTTTTGACACGTGTTGCATCAATTTCAAATGGGCATGTATTTTTCCAAAAACAATAACATTTCAAGTTTCAACATTAGATATGTTGTCTTTGTACTATTTTCAATTAAATATAGGGATAATGCACATCTTTGCATTCCATTTTACACAGCGTCCCAACTTTTTTGGAAATGGAGTTGTACATTAACTATACTTTAGTTAACATGATGCGAAGAGAATGCATATATCAGATGAGTCGTATTCTGTACATTTCATCATTTTCAAATTATTTAGGTTAGTATTGTGTAACTACAATGTTTTTCCACAGTCCTAAATTTCCTTATCACAACCATTAAACTTTTTAAAAACTATTGTCCGCTTGATGAAATCCCTCAGGGGTTTCACTAATCTCAGGCAACTCGGTTGGAAAGGACACCGGCACCTTAGTGAATCGGTGTATTAACTGTGGAAAGCCTAATTAATACGTTTACAATAGATAGAAAAAACAAAATTTAACTTGTGATTTGATGAGCACATTATTACTCTGGAACTTACCTAGGCTAGTCATACCAAAATGAGTTGTACTAGTCAACAAAGTACAGCTTTTTATTTTTTACGTATAAGAACTTCTGTTGCATCTTCACTTTTAGATGTGTAGATTAGTGACACCAGAAATCAACAAAATTCAGAATGTAGACAAAATGTGGAAAGTAAATGGGGTGGAATACTTATTAGGCACTCTACCACTAGCCTAGTTGACATGACCTGTGTGACTCAGAGCACAGGGAGCCAATGTGGGTGTCAGTTGGGCTACTGTATCATCCTCTGCCAGGCCTTATTACTGAAGCAACATGTATTTACTCAAAATACTGACCTGCACTAATAGACTGATCATTATGCCAGTAATAAACTGTCAGTTGATATTTTTTACACTTAAAATTATAAACGCAACACTTTTGTTTTTGATCTAAGACTTTCTCTAAGTACATAAAAGGTCTATTTCTCTCAAATATTGTTCACAAATCTGTCTAAATCTGTTTTAGTGAGCACTTCTCCTTTGCCAACATAATCCATCCACCTCACAGGTTTGGCATATCAAGATGCTGATTAGACAGCATGATTATTGCACAGGTGTGTCTTAGGCTGGCCAAAATAAAAGGCCAATCTAAAATGTGCAGTTCCATCACACAGCAAGTTTTGAGGGAGCGTGCAATTGGCATACTGACTGCAGGAATGTCCACCAGAGCAGTTGCCCGTGAATTGAATGTTCTCAAAAGGCGTTTCAGAGAATTTGGCAGTACATCCAACCGGCCACACAACCGCAGACCACACAAGCCCAGGACCTCCACATCCAGCATCTTCACCTTCAAGATCGTCTGACACCAGCCACCCGGACAGCTGCTGCAACAATCGGTTTGCAAAGCCAAAGAATTTCTGCACAAACTGTCAGAAAACTGTCAGAAGCTCATCTGCATGTTCGTCGTCCTCATCGGGGTCTCGACCTGACTGCAGTTCGTCATCGTAACCGACTTGAGTGGGCAAATGCTCACATTCGTTGCCGTCTGGCACTTTGGAGAGGTGTTCTCTTCACGATGAATCCCGGTTTTCACTGTATGGCATCGTGTTGGTGAGCGGTTTGCTGATGTCAACATTGTGGATCGAGTGGCCCATGGTGGTGGTGGGGTAATGGTATTGGCAGGCGTGTTATGGACAACGAACACAAGTGCATTTTATTGATGGCATTTTGAATGCACAGAGATACCGTGACGAGATCCTGAGGCCCATTGTTGTGCCATTCATCCACAACCATCACCTCATGTTGCAGCATGATAATGCACGGCCCCATGTTGCAAGGATCTGTACACAATTCCTGGAAGCTGAAAACATCCCAGTTCTTGCATGGGCAGCATACTCACCGGACGTCACCCATTGACTAATGTTTGGGATGCTCTGGATCGGCGTATACGACACAGTGTTCCAGGTCCTGGAATATATACAGCAACTTCGCATAGCCATTGAAGAGGAGTGGACCAACATTCCACAGGCCACAATCAACAACCTGATCAACTCGAAGGAGATGTGTTGCATTGTGTGAGGCAAATGGTGGTCACAACCAGATACTGACTGGTTTTTGGACCCCTGCAATACAGTGAAACGGCACATTTTAGAGTGGCCTTTCATTGTGGCCACCCTAAGGCACACATGTGCAATCTTAATATGCCACACCTGTGAGGTGGATGTATTATCTCGGTCAAGGGGAAGTGCTCACTAACACAGATTTAGACAGATTTGTGAACAAGATTTGAGAGCAATAGGCCTTTTATGTACATAGAGAAAGTCTTAGATCTTTGTGTTTAGCTCATGACAAATGGGGGCAAAAACAAAAGTGTTGCGTTTATAATTCTGTTCAGTGTAAGTCATGACCCTATGTAAAATAAAATTCCTATGTTTGACCATCTGCAAATATTTCATCAATTTTCAAGTATGTTAACACTGGCCCCTACAGCACTACACATGGGTTTAATCCTGCTTTTTCAACAAAAACCTCTTCTCTCTTTCCAACCAACCATTAAAAACGCCTAAAAGAGTCAAAATATGTGCAAATCCTTTTTATTCAAGTACATATCTTTTGATGAAGTTGGTCAACAAAGTCGGTTTACTAACCTTTAACATGGATGAATGTACAGGCAGGGAATGAGTATATTTAATGAGAAATGTGGGGGTATACTGTAAATAATGTACTGGCCTAAAATTCTATTAAGCCTGAGAGAAAATGTTTAGATGTAATCCCACATGCACCAACAAATGATGATATAAAACAAAACAACATATTCATAGCTGAAAACAGACAGCATTAACACAGGACGGGGCACTACAGAAAAATGCAATTACAAATATATTTCAAAATCAAGTAATTACAGTAACATGCAAATACCGTACTTTGTTTTTACACTTGTAGAAAAGGTAATAAAACTAGCGATACGGAGTAGTTCTTCAGTATAAATATTATAAATAAATTCCTTTTGTATATAAATAGCTTCCTTTCCCAATTGCTGTGTCTGACGTACATGTAGTTGTTTGAAAGGTATGCCACACAGAGACTAGGGTTTCAAATATAATTAATTTCTTCAACTTTTAAATTATGGAAATTCATGACTGGGTGAAAGATTGGTTGATTTTCACACCTACAATTGAAAAACATGGTACATTACCACAGAACTGCAAAGGTGAGAGGTTCCTTTGAATTTTGCATCAAGTCTGCTTATTCGCTGTCAGCACAAAACATCTGTTTTAGATAGACTGTTGATTGTGAGGAGTAAGAGAGGTTGTGTTCAGCTAACTGATTCCTGTGTTGTAGTGGATATCACCCATAGAAAACAATACAGGCACCTGGAAATATGGTCACACCCACACACACGGGTCTTTCAACTCCTTATTTCTGCAGAATGAACTGATCAATGAATTCATTCTGCTCAGCTTCCACTTTGGAAAGAGCTTCGTACTCTATGCGATACCTGAAAGAGATCACACACCAACAAAAAACATTATTCCAAACCACAATAAATTATTATCAACCCCTAATAAACATTATTATTTTGTTTGTTACCTTCTTGTTGAAAACGCCACTAGAATGACTTTTTCCAGTGCCAGATTTAAAAGTGTAAGTAGGATCAGCTTGGTCAAAATAAATCAGTGTATTGAGTTGTTTGGAATCACATGCAGAATCCAAGCTTTCAGCCCCACTCTCAGCCCCTTTAAATCACTGGGGGAGTGTGTAAGTGCACTGGGGAAAAACTCCATCGGGCTCAGCCTTCTTACCGCTCTAGTTGCATTTGCTTCTCTGCTATCAGGGCCTGGAGCTGCTGTTGCTGGGCCTCCCTCTGTTTGGCTACTGACTTCAAAAGGTTCCTTGCTCCAATAGCCTGGGGAAAAGGAGGAAGAGCAGCAGCAGATAAGAAGGGCTCTGTAGTTTCAACAATGGCCTAGCTAGCAGTCAAAGTCCACTATTTTCTTTTCTTTAGTTGCCTTACTGATTGTAGAGACAGTCATCACATTGGACTGACCAGATGAAAATGCTTGACTTGCCAGTTAAACATTTGTTCTGTCTGAACCCGCAATTTTAACACATTAAGACTCTCAATGTCACTTCGAAGAATAAATGCAGACATTTACCTTCATCTTTTCGGTCTCTGCTTCTTTGGCCAGTTCGTCCACCAGCTCAATGAGACCACCCACTATCTTCTGAAACTGGCCAATTTCTGTGTATTAAATTAATTTAAGTTATGCAGCACATGGATGTCAACAACCTATTATCAAGTTTAGCATTAAGAACCGTTTTAATTAACTGTGTGGATATCTCTACTGCTCTTTCAACAACAGTATTCTTTAAAAGTCACAAAACTGAACAGAAGTGGTAGGTTCAAAATCACAAGTATATCTCAAGGGTTCCCAACTATTTCCCGAACTTGATAGCAACAGTTACTTCCCAAGCCAAGTCCAAGTTCATTAACTCCTCAATGTAGCTAAGCTTTCTGAATGCCATAGACAAACCAAACATTCCCATATGCATCAGTCACATCTTCCACTAACATTTGACAATTTCTTTCTAATATAAATCACTTTTAAATGTACATGTCATTATAGACTTGGTAAAACTAATCAAAAACCGAAGGAATGTCCTAGCCCACAGTGCCCCAAATAGGTTTTATATAGGCCATATTTATAAAGAGCACATTATATAAGAACAGAATGAACAGATGAAATATAATGGAGTGCTCTTACTATCAACAAAGTCTTTACACTCTTCTTTGAGCTCTGTGGTCTTCTGGCCCACTTCCGGCTCCAGCACCCGTAGCTTGTTGAGTTCATCAAAATGAAGACCAGCTTCTGCCAGTGGGTCTTTTGCCATGGCCACAAGGCCTTTCCCAAGAGTGGGAATATAGACAGGTGCTGAAAAGAACAAGATAGCAGTGATTCACTGTGAAACTAGGCCAAATAATTAATTATAATATGTCTTGGATTGTTATTAAATGCTAGAAGGGTTGTTTGGAGGAAGGACTGTGGACATGGTATTCGCCATTTTAGCATCTAACCTATATGCAACATTTTAGAGACTTAAAAGGTGAGTTGAGTAAGGCAAAGCCAGTTTTGATTTCCTGAAATATGCTTTCAGGTACAGGGAATTTGTTTTATCAGGTCTGTCACATTAGGAAAACTTGCATGAAAAAAGTCAGAAAAGGGATACCTGGAACATGAGAGGAAGGTAGAGGATGCCAAATAATATAGTTTAACCAGAAAAGGAACCAGACAAGCCCACAATTAAAAGTGATAATTGTTGTTTCCCTCACTGGATTCGAACCCAGGTCTCCCACGTGAGGAGACCTGTCTTTAACCTACGCCAGGGTGTCATACATTTGTTCAGTCGCTAGAAACCATTAATCATTGTTAACGTTTCTCATTAACTTTACCTCCACCACGAAGAGCATCTATGAACTGTGTAGCTTTTACCACTGGCCGCTTTAACAACTTATTAGCCAGTAATAGGCTTACTAGTATCTACAAACTTACTAATTGGAATAGTCATAATATATTAGTAATTGGTAGCGAGACTGGAGATAAGCTGTGCACTGCCAAAGCTATTTCATTTCAAGACACAAAAACATTCGTTTTTCTATCATTCGTGAATGACACTGACACATATATAGCTATAAATATAGGTGACGAGAACCGACTTTTTCCTGAAGTGAAAAGACGAGAGAATCGTGGAAACCCCTAATCTTTTACTGCCCAAGGGGTTTTGATCTAGCCTATATTACCCCAAAAAGCATGCACGGATGCGTGCTTCGTAAATCCACCAGAAATAGTCGCAATATTGTATAACCGTAAACAGATTTAGTTTAGGCTTACTATAACGTGAATACTGAAGGTTGTTGACAGCAAAGTTTTAGTCTATCCTGATCTAAAAAGCTTGCACTGATGCGTAATTCAATAATCCACCAGAAATAGTCGCAATAGAATCGTAAACAATTTTATTTTAGACTATAAAGCAGCTACTGAATGTTGTAGCCAGCGAAGTTTTTGTCTATTTGGAACAAACCCTAATGCATAATGTGTTGACTGTGACAAGATTCGAACGCGGGACCTACTTTACGCAGGTCCGCTTTTTCAACCACTACGCTAATAAACAAGGGGTCCGTTAATCCCTCGGTCGCTCACACACTCAGTAAAATAAGATATATTATTCCGGCAAAAAGGATAGCTAAAGTAAGGTAACGTTTGTTTACATCAACCAGGGAAGCCACCTGGTAAGGTTTTTGTATTAGAACCTTAACCTAGTTAATTAGCTAGCTAAGTTATGTAGCTAGTAAAAACGCCTGGCTAGTTAGCCTAGTATTATTAGTATTAGCTATGTATGTTTACCTAGCTAAATTAAATGGCAGCAAAGGCAGATATCACACAGCTTGTTGAGCCATCCAAAACAGCTTGCACTGGCCGCAATCAAAAGCTAACTAGCTATATGGCTAGCCCCTTATCAACTTGTACTTGTGCTGTTGTTGACGGCTGGTAGTGTAACTACATGCAACTTCTGTACTAGAGTGACACGCCGACTATAGGACTGGGTTTGTTATAAGATTCGGTTATAACAAACCGTTGCTAGCTACCTGTTAACGAGCACATAATAATGGTCACTATCTAAAAGCGATGCAAGACTTACGTAATTATTTTCTACAAGCGCAAATTTAAGTAATTAACTTACCTTAAATGTATTTAATTTTGATATGTTAAGATTATGTGTCAAACACCACATATAATATAACACTTCGGCTGCCACAGAAACCAATAATGGAAACAAACATCAGCGTCTTGTGAGCAACATTGAAGAAACACTGCCGGGTCACAAAAATCTGGAATTCTTCAAAATAAAAGAGACCAACGAATTACTTAAAAACGGAGATAAATTGAGTTTATTAATTGTTTGAAAACATGTACCTCTCAAAACATTGACAACAATTCAAATATGATAATATTTAAGAGTAATTTTGATAAAAAGTGGGTGTTAAAACACGTTCAAGGGTAAAATTCAGACAATGCCAATGACAGAATATGGAATACATATTGCCTCATAGCTCATAAACTATTGAATATTCCTCAGAGAAAGCAGTGTAGGAAATGTCCAGGAGAATGTGTAGAGTAAGAGAAACCTGTCTAATCATGGGGATCGGTGTGCTACATCTAGCAACACAATATATCCACACACTCTTTTTCCACAATGTAACTTAATGGATACATATTGACTCATACAGAAAAAACGATTCTATACGCCGCAGTGAATGTATTGTAGGAAATGTTTAGGAGACTATATAGAGAGTTTATGTGCAAAAGAATCAAGGGGCACTCTGTATTTGCAATT
The DNA here is from genome assembly GCF_011004845.1 of Esox lucius. NCBI lineage: Eukaryota > Metazoa > Chordata > Actinopteri > Esociformes > Esocidae > Esox > Esox lucius. The sequence goes on from NC_047569.1 coordinate 4,213,246, forward strand.
GTTGCTGGTGTTTTACTCCGCCCACCCCATTGGCCATAATGTAACTCAATGCATATGAAATATATATTGGCCTATAAAAAAAAACTGTTCTATACGCCGCGGTGAATGTATTGTAGGAAATGTCAAGGAAGGTGGATAGAGTAATTATATGCAAAGAAATCAAGGGGCACTGTGTATTTGCAATTGTTGCTGGTGTTTTACTCCACCCATTCCATTGGCCACAATGTAACTCAATGGATATGAAATATATATTGGCCTTTAAAAATATATATATTCTATACGCTGCAGTGAATGTATAGTAGGAAATGTTCAGGAGACCCTATAGATTGATTATATGCAAAAAAATCAAGGGGCACTGTGTATTTGCAATTGTTGCTGGTTTTTTACTCCGCCCACCCCATTGGCCATAATGTAACTCAATGCATATGAAATATATATTGGCCTATAAAAAAAAACACCAGCAACAATTGCAAATACACAGTGCCCCTTGATTTTTTTGCATATAATCAATCTATAGAGTCTTCTGAACATTTCCTACAATACATTCACTGCGGCGTATAGAACAGTTTTTTTTTTATAGGCCAATATATATTTCATATGCATTGAGTTACATTATGGCCAATGGGGTGGGTGGAGTAAAACACCAGCAGCTATTGCAAATACACAGTGCTGTTTTTTTTGGTTTTGTTTAGCATACAGTCACTTAATCAACACTGCAGGATATAGAATAGTTTTTCTGTATTGGGCAATATGTATCCCATGTACAGTATATTGTAGAGTTTTTCCTTGGGTGCTGAAGAGGGTGTGGAAAATATTGTGTTGCTGGATGTAGCACACAGTGCCCATCCAAACTCAGTTTATTTGGTTAGTAGACACTCTTCTGAACATTTCCTACAATACATTCGTTTAGAATAGTTTTTGCTCTATGTATCCCATGTACAGTATATTATAGTGTGTTGCAATGGGGGAGGAGGTGGAAAGTATAGTGTTGCTGGATTTAGTGCAAATAGTCCACATATAACTAATAAACACAAGCAAATTTACAAGGATTATATCATCAAGGATTCATTAACTCATTTTTAAAATATGAAATGTTTACAACAGTAGTTTACTCCATCTCCATTTCTCAATGTGCTACAACTTAGAATATTATTCATTTTTTGTGAAGTACCATTTAAACAGTATTTAATTATATATATGTTTTGAATATGTAGGTATTCCTTTTATTATCTATATCTTTACAATATACACCAAGCAAAGCGGCAAAATAGATTACTGTAATATTATTAATATCGCGTTTCATCGCGGACTTTTATTTTGAAGGCATAATCCGACTGTTTAGCCAACTTGTCGTTAGCTTCCGGTACGGAGAATAGGAGTCTGCTTTTTGGGAGTTGTAGTACTTACCACGAACGTGGTAGCATGACGTTACTTAGCACGTTCGTGGTAAATTCTACAAATCCCAAAAAGCAGTCTCCTATTCTCCGTACCGAAAGTTAGCTACAAGTTGACTAAACAGTTGTGCAGTTGTTTAGTAGCGTCATGCTGGCAACATTAGAGATTCCGTAGCAACAATAAGACTTCCGGTTTTCGGATTTTACCTTCCAAATGAATCTATTATGCCACGCTGCTTAGTGTATATTGTAAAAAATGTATTGTAAGAAATGTTTAGGAGACTCTATAGAGTGAATATATGCAAATCAATTAAGGGGCACTGTGTATTTGCAATTGTTGCTGGCAATTTACTCCACCCATGCCATGGCCACAATGTAACTTAATGGATATGAAATACATATTGACTCATACAGAAAAATATTCTATACGCCACAGTGAATGTATTGTAGGAAATATTCAGGAGAGTGGACAGTGACATATGCAAAAAAATCAAGGGGCACTGTGTATATGCCATTGTTGCTGCCATTTTATGCCGCCCATACCATTGGCCACATTCCAAATTGATGAATAGCCATCAATTTAGTTACATTATTCCTTTTGTTAATGGAGCTGATAATTACATACTAGAAGTTCAACGTCTTCAACTGTATAAGAAGAATATATTTTATTACAACTACATTCAAGCCATAGCTTAATTTGAGAAAAAAAGTATGCATATGTCTGTTTATTGAAAGATACATGTTTCAATTGAGAAATAGGAAGGCTTGTATTGTATTCCATAGGGTTTGTGGACTGTAGAGAAGATAACTCTTCTTGCTTGGGTACAGATATTGTGTCAGAGCCCCGGTGGACCAGTACCTCCTGCCAAACGGTAACAGAGCAATGTCTTGGATGTCCTTATGTAAGATTAGGGTCTGAATATCAGCACCTGAATACAACAAACCAAGCGTGCCGCACAAGCCCTGAAAAGTGAAGCCAAAACGTCTCGATCGCCCCCTGGTGAGTGGTCCCAGTATAGGTCATAAACCCCGCCCTCCCCATGTTATTCAATGGGACGTGAGACCAACTAAACAATTAAATTACCCTTCAAATATCTTTTTTCCGAAGCTGGTTTCTGTCATTTACTGTAGTTTGTATCACGCTAATGTAAATTCAAGAGTTTGTTTTTAAAATAAGTTGGTTTTTAGTTAGTTATTTAATGCTATAAATATGGTGGTGTGACGTCGTGATTCACAGCTGTGATTGACAGCTATCTGAGCCGAGGATCAGGCTTTTTCCCGATCTTCGGAGGACTGAGGAGATTGGAGCTTTACATTTAATCTCTAAATTTCTATAATTGATATAATTTCACACGGACATAATGGGTTGTTCTGCAGTACATTGTGCTAACCGATCTGGCATTTCCAATCGATCTTTGAATTTTTTTCGGTAAGTTAAACTTATAAGCTATTTAATTAGTAAATAAATGTAATGGGTTAGCTAAAAGACAACAAGCCTTGTTAATAGCCATGTTAATAGCTAGCAGGTGATCGTTAGCTAGAAGTTACCAATTATTTTTGTATTAGGCCCATTCTAAATTAAGGTTAAACATGATGTAAGTTAGGCTATAACATATCGTCTAGGTTTAACAAGCAAAGGTTGTACTGTACTTGGACTTGCGATTGATTACGGTGTGCGCATTCTGCGAGGGAGAGTGAGGGCGGGGCACAGGGTTGGGGCCGTTGATTTCGCAGCTTTACGGCTTTACTTCCTGCTCGCTACTGCGCATAACTACTGCGCAGAACTGGTCCCAAGATCGCTATCTGCGCAGGCGCAAGTCCAAGATGTCAGCGCCGTATCGGGACACTGGTGGCTTCAGTTTTCACCAATGGAAAAGAGCGAAAGGGCGTCGTCCATTTTTTTTACAGTCTATGCAACAAACATTCTGAGAGCCATAGTGCAATTACACAGTATTGCATAATCACATTATTGCAGACAAATTTTCTTGTAATAATGTACATGGAAGGATTTTTTTCATGGTGTTCACCATCTGCTGAATACGTTCTGACATTAATGCAATAACCTTTTTTTCATCTCATGTTGTTTGGAATGAATTAATGTTATCTCCAAATAGGACTGCTTTAGTGAAAAAGCACACATAAGGACCACAACTACTTCCATCTTCCTGAGCTTTGAAATTCCCACAACATTGATAAAATTCATATTTCAGAACAATGTCCACAACCTTTTCATGTAAAGCCAAATGCTTTAATGCCAGATACTTCTGTAGTGGGTGAGTAGTTAATGTAGGGTATAATGTGTCAGAATGGTGATTTATGGCCCTGGGGGGCGGGGCTTCCATATTGATGTGACAGGTGGGCGGGACATCTGGTTTGTAGGGTGGGAATTCCGGTATGACGTATGTTAGGGTGGGACTTCCTGTATGACGTGTGTATGGGCGGGACTTCAGGAGTGACGTACACATGTCCAGTGACTTTGTAATTTATGATTACACTGATGTGTCCGTGTTTGATGTTTTATAACGTCTGATGAGCAAAACAGACTAGTGTTGTGTTTGATGATTAACAAATGGCCCTTAGGGTTCCGGAATGTTAAATTCCCAGGCAATAGATAATTGTTGTGTCAGCAGTAAGTTGTTTGATGCTCAACAAATGGTGTTCGTCAGATCTAAAACCCCCGGTGTTTAATCTTCTGACAAGTGGTGCAACAGATGCCCTACAACTGGTGATTGTTAACCTTTCATGTTTTAAGGGTTGATTGGCGTGGTCTGCGTATTTAAATTACGCAGACATCGGTGATGGTCATTCAGTTTTGCCTGAGCAAACTTACATACACAATACAAAACATGGAGGATTGTGCTACGATCAATGTTTTGGGTGAAACACCAGTGAAAGCTAATATCTTAAACGCCGCTCAGCGATTTGGTAAGAAATTACAGATGGACCACAGAGATGCAATCATCAAGTTTAACCCGAATCCATCACCTACACCAGGATATGTTGGCACAGGAATGGGGATTGGATGATGGTCGGATCGGTGGATACATTTTCAACCCAGAGCTACCGGAGGTGGCATTTTATGAATTACCCAAAGGCCATGTGTTTAAGGCTGGTGTGACCGATCAAATGGTTTTTAATGCCGGATTATGGGCCACCTTTCGAAAATCGTTTTATTTGGGGCCAAAACAAGGCCCACAAAATACAGTAGATGTACTGTTTAAAGTTGTGGAGGGGTTGAAAGAGTATGACTCTGTTAGATTGGAGCTATTTCCGGAAAATGTCAGCGGGGTAGATTGTGACTGAGGGTGGATCGACTGACGTAAGACTGTGAAGCCCCGCCTTAAGCTAACACCGACCTCAACACAGCATAAAAACAGACAGACTGCCTGAGACAATCAAGCAGTCGGAAGAATTTACGAAACATGTCTCAAGAATACAACCAAGCGGTGATTGAAGAACCCAAGGCCGAGGTCTGGCTGTGTGACACCTGGGATGACAACGCTGAAGCCTTCTACGGAACCCCTGACCCCGACAGCTCGATTCCACCGGCATACCCTGCAAGAAACTACCACTGGATTGACCGGATTGGTGATCAGCTAGGTCTTCTTAATCTGTCATACATTTCAAATGCTAACAAGAGTTATCACAAAATGGACAAACACCTTGTACCAAAAGTTTTAAAGATCATCAAAGCAACAAGGGTATGATTCTGGAAAACGTTGTTGGGGCTATTCTACACAAAGCATGCATCGGATGTAAAGTGGACCACCCGAGCCAGACAAGACATTCATGTCTCGAACCGCCTGAGTATTTTTTTGAGGCCCATTATGATGACATTGTGGCAACAGTTTTAACACCGCGACTGAAACGTGTTGGTCAAGGCTTTGACTGATGTTCACGAGGCCGCTGAGAACTTTCTGCAGGAGCTCAAGTTGGAGCCGAACATCACACAGAGACTGAGTGAGAACAGGGATGAATACATGGACAAATTTTATGAGGATGTTGTATGCGACGCAGCAGCATCATGGTGTGATGAAAGCAAAGAGTCTGTTGTCTAAGGCCAGGGTAGCTTCAGTTCTCATGTTAACATGTATATAAACAAAGACTATGAGAAATCTGAATGTTTGTGTAACTTTTCTGAATATCTTGGTTGTGTAATTTCGAAAACTCAAATAAAACGATGTTAAACATGTATTAATTCTCATTATTGCACAAACACTCTACGATGTCTGAACAGGTTATGAAAAGTATTTACTACGACCCGGAAAACCCTGGTGCTTATGTGGGTAGAGAGGGTTTGAAAAGAGCATACTTGGAAAAAATGGTGAGGCCGATGACTGGCTGCTCGCTCAGGATGCATACATGCTACACAGGCCTGTAGCTATACATTTTAAAAGAAATAGAGTTATTGTTCATGATATAAATTTACAATTTCAGCTGGATTTGGTTGACATGAGTGCTTACAGTGTGGAAAACAATAATATGAAATTTATGTTAACATGCATAGAAGTATTAAGCAAATACGAATGGATTTGCGTGCTGAGAAATAAAAGTGCTATCGAGGTAAAGCGAGCATTTGAAGACATTAAAAGAAGGAAGAACACCGCAAAAAGTCCAAACGGACAAGGGGAAGGAGTTTTTGAATTCACATTTTGAAATGTTGATGAAGAAGTACAACATAAAACATTTTGCTACAGGACATGATGTCAAAGCGAGTATCGTTGAGAGATTTAATAAAACAATTAAATCACGAATGTGGAGTTATCTCACAGCTGCCAACACTCATCGCTATGTTGAAGTTATTCAAGATTTAGTTCATGGATACAACCATAGCTACCATCGGTCTATTAAGATGAAGCCTGCTGACTTTTGGGAAGAAAATGTTAGATTAGAACCTGTATGGTACAACATTAACGAGAAATGGTAATCAGAACTACAAGTTCCAGGTTGGGGATACTGTGAGACTCTCAAAGCTGAGAGGTGCGTTTACAAAAGGCTATGAAAAAGGGTACACAGATGAATATTTTACAATAACAGAATGTATTCCTCGGGTACCTCCTGTATATAGAATTAAATATTATGATGGTGATGTGATAGTTGGGACCTTTTATGAACAGGAATTGCTGAAAATAATCATGGCTAAGGATAAAACTTCTAAAGTGGAAGCAGTTTTGAATGAGAAAGTACAGAAAGGGAAGAAAATGTGTCTTGTGAAATGGCTTGGTTGGCCTGAGAAATTCAACAGTTGGATACCATCAGAACAAGTGGTTGACCTAGAAACTGGATACAACTCCAGGATTTTCAGGATCTCGTCATTTACATTGACTGCGATCAGCATGGGTGACTGTGGTTTCTACATAACGCTGCCCAGTAACTCATCGAGACATGTCTATCCAAGCAATACAAGTTCGAGCTATTCCACAAAATTTGCCAAAGGTATAGATTTGAAAGGTGACTGGGAAGTATCTTTGATATAATTCCAATACCCGCATACGTGGAATACTTTTACATGGGGTGAAAACGCATTTGAACTACATGACTCGAATAACGATAAAACTTGGAAATATGAACTCAACACTGGTTATTACAGCAGCATAGTAAAACTAGTGACAGAGATCAACAGTTATATAAAACCACATGGTGTATGGGCGGGGTACGATTAATTTAAAAATAGAATGTTTCTAAATGGTGAGCCCCAGTTTAGTTTGAAATTTAGTGCAAAACTGGAACAGATATTGGGCTTAAAACAAGGTGAGCGGTGGTACGCCCCATGGTACGGGACATTCCCCACAGATATTCTGGCTAGGTTTAACACTCTATAAATCTACACAGATATAATTGATTATCAACGTGTTGGTGACAGTCATGTCCCACTGCTGCGAACTGTACATATTGCTGGGAAAAAGAACGAAGTTGTCACAGTGACGTACGATAAGCCACACAGTAAAATCTGATCAAAACCAGCTGGTTTCATTTGTAGTGGGTAAGGTGATTGCAAAATTACACTTCAGACCCGTCAAACATTCGTTTAAAATTTAAGATGCAGCCTCAGAAACTCTATGATGATCCTCAAAGGTATGTTGAATACTACACAACACAGGCCGGTAACGGTTTACCGGGGTATCATGGTAGCGCTGCAATGTATGGGGCTGGTCTAGGGGGCCTTTTCCGAGGGCTTTTCCGGATGGCAATACCTTTGTTGAAGTGAGGGTTCTCAATAGCAAAACCACATCTGAAGAATGCGGCTAGGAATATAGTTGGCGATGTTGTCAACAGTGTTATGTCCCGACAGACAAAACAGCAGGATGGTTCTGGATTGATGGTTATAACTCAGGGTTTTAGAAAGAGACCACCAGGTAGGCGGAGCCTACCCAAGAGTAAAAAACGCAAGAATGAGACAAAAACAAGAGCCCCGGTTAAAACAGGACATACACCCCGGAGGACACTCAAAGGGAACACGGCAAAGCTGCTTAAGAATATATTTTAGAGAGATGGCACTCCTACACCTGGTGAATGTCTGGTGAATGTATGAAGACAGAGTTGGATTTATTCACAGTTCCATTCACACAGACATCTATCGAGAAAAATACGTTGAAATACCGACCCTATCAGCAATATCAGACGCAGCCCCTCTGGAGTTCTTTATTGCCGGGAATGGCGAAGACTACGTTGATCTAAACAATACTTTGTTGTACCTACGTGTAAAAGTCACTAAACCGGACGGAACTAATATTGATGCCGGAGCACGTGTTGGGATTATCAACTATACGATAGCCACCTTATTTTCACAAGTGGATGTCTCCTTCGGTGATCTTTTAATTAGTCAGAGTAGCAACACATACCCCTAGAGAGCCGTTATAGAGAGCATTCTGAATTACGGATGTGATACATTAAAGACACAGTTTTCAGCTGGTTTGTTTTACAAGGATGCCGTAGGTCACATGGATGTTACGGACCCTGCAGGCGAGAATGATGGACTCACGAAAAGGGCTGCCTATTCAGCGGATAGTACAACATTTGAAATGATGGGCCCTGTTCATAGCGATATCTTCTTTCAAGAGAAACTTATGTTAAACGGTGTTGATATAAAGGTTAGGATGGTACGCGGTAAAGATGAGTTCTGCCTTATGGGGGTCGGGGATGTGCGTTATCGTTTGCATATATTATCAGCGTCACTATTTGTCAAGAAAGTGTCTGTTTCGCCAGCCGTGAAACTTGGACATGCTCAAGCGCTACTCTCAACCAATGCCAAGTACCCAATTGTAAGAGTGTGTATGAAGACATTTAGTTTACCAGCTGGGGGTCGCGTTTGCAACCAGGAAAACCTATTTTTAGGACCTCTGCCAAAATGTATTGTAATCGGATTGGATGACAGTCTTACCTGAAGTTACACAAAGTATCCATTTAATTTCAAACATTATAATTTGGAGTTTATGGCTATGTATGTAGATGGTCAGCAATTTCCTAGCAAACCATTCCAACCAAATTACACAACAGGGTCAGCAGTGCGAGAATTTTACCAATTGGCCTTAGCTGACAGGTCGGACTTCATACACGGCTATGCCCTTTATGCATTCAACTGCGCACCCGATGAGGAGTGTGGTCAGCACCTATCCTTGATCAAGTCAGGGAATGTACGTCTTGAGATGAGGTTCAGACAACCACTAACCAACACAATTAATTTAGTTGTTTATTCAATCTTTGACTCCATTATCGAAGTGTCAAACCGGCGACAAGTCATAGTTGACTACTATTTGGTAAACGGTGTGGAAATGAATACCACAGAGTTGACTAGTGTGGTGAACCAATTTTCACCTAGGACCCATTTCTATGGTGTGCTGGCAAGCGACCAACTACCTAGAGGTCCAAGATGTTGCATCAATGATGATTGTTAATACACACCCAAGCAATCACCCCGGGGAGCACTGGCTGGCTATTTACATAATGGACGATGGCATTGAAAGGTTTTATGACTGTTTTGGAAACCCCCCGGAAGTCAATCAATGCCTTTCTGCAAACCTGTGAGAATGTGGAATACAGTTCAAAACAAGTACAGGACATGGTTTCAACCACGTGTGGGTAACAGTGTGTTCTTTCTCTATCTAATGACAAAAGGTCTGAGTTATAAAGATGTTATGTCTTTTTATGTTGATGATTTACGAGAAAATTATGCCCTAGTCACAAAGTTTGTAGCTAAGATGTACCAGAGTAAGCGTGATAAGCAAATGTTTAATTGCATACAGCATGCTCAATCTTGTGAATCGTTTAATTTGTGCCTTGGTTGTTGAAGAAACAGAAAAGCAAATCAGTGTTTGTCAACTTTATTATTCAAATATAAAACCATTTGTAAAACCACATCAATGTTTACATAGTATTTTTCATACAACATTTATTCAAGGTACAACATACACTTTGACAATGGATCACAAATGATAAAAAAGCATGAAATAAAAACACATTAAAAAGGATGCCATTTTGTAGGGTCCGGGGTAGGGGGTTCAAAGAAAGCTTTGGTTGGTTGAAAACCAGTTAGTGGGTGTGTGGCTAAATCATCCATTGTGTCACCAGACGTTTGTTAATACAAATTAATTTTACGTCTTACAAGCGCATTTGGAGTAGTTGTAAAAGGCATGTTGAGACATGCCATGGCCTCTAAAAACACCCCCCACTCCAACGGTCTTCTATCATCAGAAATTGTATTTGTTGCTGTCACACTTTGAACAAGATCCATCATGTGGGAGCCCCTGATTATCTCACCTTTGAAAATGAATTCACCATTTGAATTCCATGAAGTCAAATCTTTAGACCGGTGCATTCTATTAAGAACATATTCAACATTATTTTTTACGCCTCGCAGGCACATTATCCAAAATGTAATCAACAAGGTCAACATTTCGGTCAACAGTTTGCTTAGTCTCAGTCACGTTTAATACATCAGACCCAGTCTCAGACCCGGGTAGACTTCAAGTCAGTGTGTTTGTATCAAGCTCCCCCTGTCACACAACAGTCAAAAATCTTTGTAAAATGGCAGAGTATCTTTTAGCTTTCTCATGTAAATCCATATCAGGCTTCAACAGAATAAATAATTTAACAGATTGTCTTACATTGGTGCTAGTCGTTTTGGATTCTCACAGTTTTTCTAACTGATGTTGTAGCACCAGAAAAATGTTCTGAGCATGATCCATGTTGTTTAACCGATCCATGTTGTCTCGATGCAATTAGACTGGTTAGGAAGGGAATGGCAAGGCTTAGTAACGGCAGTAGAACCCCTCCAGATTGGTTTAATGGTTTTTCTTTTCCTTGCTACTGATGTGTTCTTTCTAGATAATTTTGTCTTTTTGTCTCTTTACTTTTCGGAGCTGCGATTCTGTTAAGGGTATATTTCCGCGCCTTAGATTAAGCGCTATTTCACAGAGTGATAGAATGAGGTCGGTGGATGCTGATTCTAAAATAACTTTTCGATGACTTGCCGGTGTTTGTAATTGCAGCACAATTCAAATAAATTACTTCAAATAAAATAACATTTACTTACAACAGAAACGATATACTCCGCGCTTGAAACAACAGCTGACTTCTGTGGATGCTGCGGGTTTAATTACTGTCTTTACATCGCAGCCGGGGCGCCTCCAGCAAGTCACGCCTCTTAACTTTGTCATTGGTTACATGTCATTGTTATTCACTTAAGATAAAAATTGTTAGAACTATACAGGCTGCAATGATTAAAATTCAGGATAAAACATAACTATTTAGTTCTGTTGATTGTTGACTTTTGACAACCAAATATATTGATACTTCCTGTCTGGTAGAAACGCCATTCTCGTTAATTATCGCGGCACAGTCGTGACATCGCGTAATATAATGTTATATATTAACGATAAACTAATCTGCTTATATATATAAACGCTGGCGATTGTCACCATATCGCCATTAATCTGTTCAACATTTAACAAAAACAAGACCGTAATACAGCAATCAAAAATCAGATTTCAAGAGTTGGTCATTACGAGAATGCAGATACTACAGTATTTTTTTTTAACCAACGTTGCCTATTATTAAACATCTCTACCAATGTGTGGAAAACAATCTCGCGTTGATCCCTGTTGTACAATTTCAAAAGACGCCTTTACGAATGTTTTAATTACCTGAAATAACCTATCCTTACCTGTCAACGATTCGCCGTTGTTCATGCAAATTTATACGCTACCTGGCAGGTAACTTTGTAGCGTTTTGCCATATAATACAACTTAAAAGTTAATGCTTACTTAAAACAACCATTTTTATTACAAAACTCATACATACACGTGCCTAAATCCATGTTTTTATTTATAATAATATTTTAAAACCCAAACTGCGACACATTCCACCTTTGCTTAATGTGTGGTTGGCCCTGGCCATGACTATTCCTTCAAAATAATAACATTGTTCATGCGATGTTTGATGTAGTGCTGTGTTGGACAACAAACCGTGAAACACGGTTATTAATAGTGGTTATTAAGGGGGCCATGACTACAGGGCAGGTATCATCTTATGAAAAGTGGGCTGAAACTATCCAAATTGTAAGTCCCTACCCCCCCTCCTTTATATTTTACACAAAATGCATGTCTCCCATGTGAAACTCTGTGCACCCTTTTGTTGAACACCAAACAACTTACCACTGACACAACACTTATTTGTTGTCCCATTTGTTAATTAACATTCCGGAACCCTAAGCCCCATTTGTTAATCATCAAACATAACCCACCTGTTATAACACTAGTCTGTTTTGCTCATCAGACGTTGTAAAATATCAAACACGGACACATCAATGTAAACATAAATCAGAAAGTCACCGGACATGCGTACGTCACTCCTGAAGTCCCGCCCATACACACGTCATAGAGGAAGTCCCACCCTACAAACCGGATGAGGAAGTCCCACCTGTCACATCAATATGGAAGCCCCGCCCTCCAGGGCCATAAGTCACCATTCTGACACATTATACCCGACATTAACTACTTGGGTGGATGCCCTAAAATATTTTCTCATACTGCTTTAAGGAGTCCATGTCAGGCTGACCATTGATGGGGATCTGGGTGTTGCAAATGACACCATCATTGACAGCACATTGTAAATGATTTGAATATTTCAGGTTAAGCAGTGGATATTTGTAACAGGCACTATTACATTTTTGATGACCACAAGAACATAACCGGCAGATCTCTTGATAGAACTCCTCTGCACTCCAGCTTGGCACGAAACGCTTCTTGCCTCGATATGGCTGAACTGATGGAGAAGCAACATGGGTAGGAGCAATTTATGTAGAGACAGCAGTGTAATGAACACCGAGACCAGGGGGGTGTGGTTCCAATTGCAGAAACGCAACTGTCGATTTATTTTTGTACAGAGGAGTAGGCAGGAGCAAAAACAGTAGAGACGGGCCGGTAGGTTCAGTAACCAGGAGATCAATCCACGAAGGCGCAAAGGCAGGAATCGACAGAGAGGAGAAACCAGAAGCAGGCAGGCAGGTCAGGATACCGGGTGATCAGTCCACGAAGGCAACAGTACAGGCAGGGGTAGACGGCAGGAGAATCCAGGGGCGGGCAGGCAGGTCAGGATACCGGGTGATCAGTCCACGAAGGCAACAGTACAGGCAGGGGTAGACGGCAGGAGAATCCAGGGGCGGGCAGGCAGGTCAGAAAACCAGGTGATCAGTCCGCGATGGCAACAGCACAGGCAGGGTTAGGCGGTAAGAGAAATCCAAGGAGCAGGCAGACAGGTCAGGATGCAGGTTTCTAGATAACACGATAGGACAGAGTCGGGAGGGGAGAGAACAACAGGCTGGGAGTCAACAAGCAAACACGCCGAGCAATAACGGCTTAGCAGGTCCACTACAAACAATACCTCACAACTGAGTGGAGGCAGAGAACAGGCTAAATAGAGAGGCCAACAGGGCACAGGTGTTCAGTATTCTGGTGATTGGGATCTGGATTGCTGGGTGCGTTCATGCATATCGGGAAGTGAGAGCGTAACGGTGGCAGGTGAGGAGCGTGACGGGGAGGACCTGGATGCGGAACGATGTGCGAACCTCACAAGCAGCTCCTGTTGATCCATCTGTGAGTTCATTGACCAACCTGACATTCACCCGGATCATCCTGAAATCATTAAAAATGACATTAATGTTCTGGACACAGTATATAAACCTAGGCTGTATGAGATGAAAGAAGAAGAAATCTGACATGGAAATGGATGACAAGAAGTAAAGCTTACCATTGGACAATCTTCTGCCAGGCCAGACTCAGAGGCAGTACCTTCAGGTGATGCATCGATGAGTTCAGTGGTCTGACCAACCTGACGTTCACCCAGATCATCCTGAAATCATTAAAAACTACATTAATGTTCTGGACACAGCATACAAACCTAGGCTTACCATAAGCCCTAGACGAATATTGAACGTGCATTACTAGTAAGTAAAGAAATTACACTAAATTATGAGATTACAATTTGGAACCCAGCACAACAAGGTCTAGTTGTACCAATGACCTGCAGTTCCTCAATCGAAGTGTACTTGATCAATGTAGCCATAATTGGCATCTCAGAATCATTGCTCATATGGCTGAAAAGCCTTCTGTAAGTCACACCCAGATCACTTGCTTGGGTTTCATACTCCAGGGACAGCAGTTCTTGATAATGTAGGTCCTTTCCCCCCCCATCAATGCGGAATGGAAAATCAAGGAAAAATATCTGAAAATAATTGGATGTTATATTGACAGATTTTAGTAATTTAGAGAAACATCTGAGAAATTGCACATTTCATTTACAGTAACATGTTTATACAACTAGTAATGGCAGTTAAAGTTTTTTTCTGTGGCCATCTTAACTTAGCAGCAAAGAGGAGTTGTTTAATCTCTTCCTCTGCCTAATGGATGGGCTGGTTTTAAGGTTGTTACCAGGAGCGATCAGACATACTACGTCTGGGACAAGGCCTTTGGGTAACACCTCCCAGCGAACATCTGCCATCAGATATAAAGTTCTTGCTCCAGGAGTGGACATGAAGCCAAAAGCCATGGAAGGTCGACCTTTGGAATCAGCCTGATTTGGCATGAGGACAAAGTTATCCACTAAGGCACAGAGATGAGAATCCCCAATGACAAGGATTAACTATAAGGAAAGAAAGATATTTATCCCAATAATTACATTTTTTATTTATATTGTTTTGAAAATATGTGCACATCCTAAAACCTTCATAGTAAATTCCAAATGTAGGCTATTAAGTTTAGTCTAAATATAACTAATGTGGGGCATTACAACTCAGAAAATACATTTCTACTCAAGATGATCTCCATCTGTCTTGGTAGTTGGAGTTTATGATGCTTAGGATGGGGATTGTATTCCGAATGTGGCCAATACTTTCCTGCTTTGCGGGAGCCAAACTGGTATGACATTCCTGTCATGACTGAAAGTCAATATTATATCCGGCTGTCTAGAACAAGAACATTTGCTTGGAGACAAATATATTACAGAGCTGCACAATGTTGGTCCTGGAGGGGAAAAACACTTCTGTGTTTTGTTTCTAAGAGGAAGTTTGCACTTAGACTGACTCAACTGCACTCAGATATCCCTGGTCAGAATAAGTCAGTAATGTAAGAACGAAGACCTGGGTTTTGGCCCTACGGGACTAACATACAGTACAGGGCAGCCATATGCTGTAAAATTGGTAACATAGAGATGTCCATGGTGCTTTAACGAGTCTCAGCCTTTTAGCCCTTGGCTAACTGTTTTATTAAACCTCTCTGGGAATGTTGCTATAAATACTTTTTAATTGTCTTAATATAAATAATCTAAATTAGTCAATAAGGAGAAGCTGTGTATATTGATTTTCAGCCTCTCTATTTTGGCAATACAAATAAATCAGAATTTTGCCCAGGCAAATGAAATTAACAACATATGCATTCCAACATGAATGAAACAGCAACACCAACAAATTGAGTAGAAATTGCCAACCTAATAAAGAAACAAAGCCTCTTCAATAGTCGCTCAAGAGATTGTTGAATAGTGATTCAGTACATATGTAAACTGTTCCTAGCAAAGAATCCAAACAAGCATTGTCTGCAAATGTGGTTTGTCCTACTTACCTGGTTAATGGGACACACCCTCTCATGTTACAGGCCTATCAAATGAGAGATTTGTGAATGAGATGCTACCTGGCAATTGAAAGGACGATTGGGATAACTATTGCACAAGTTAATTTTATGGTCAAATACAGTATAAAACTGATTAAAAAAATTTTTTGTATGCATTGAAATGCAAACAATTCAATAGCTGATTTTTTTTAAAACTAGTCATGAAGCTGAAGTCATAACATTTGAAATATTCTAAGAAATTTCAATTTGGACAGGTGCTTAGCAGTGACCTAGATTTAGCATAATTTAGTTTAACTGGTAATTACACTACATTTTGCAGTAGAGCTTGTGTTGAGATATATAAAGATTAAATAATGCTGATTTAATAACCATGTTTCTGTTTTATTAAATTGTATGCTGCAGCCAGGTTAGGAAAATATGATTGAATACATTAACTATCTAGGTTTAAAACTCACACTCACTCACACTCACTCTGACTTTTCACCTGTCTTATTGAGAGAGATAGGATTAAAACCCAACTATTAACATGCAAAAGAAACCGCCTCCTATACAGCAGGAAGAAACCTTCTGTCTCCAACCCCCTGATGTTCTAGACTAGGTTAGGACAATAGAATGTAAATTCCTGTAACTTTGTAAAGATTTCACATCTGTATATGAGAATCTGTTGATCTGTGACCGAAAATAACCCCAAGGGGACAGAGTTTAGAGCATGTCCTTTTCTCACTAGACAGCAAAGAAACCAACGAGATTCGTTCAACATGTCACCATGCCAACGAAGAGCCAATAAGGAGGGTTTTTTACTCACAAGAGTGAAAAGTAACCGCCCCTGGGGCAAGAGGAACAAAACTGATAGGGGCGAATAGATATGGAGACTTTAGGGTTAAAACAACTATTTACAGGCCAGCTGAAGCGTAATTCATGTATTTTGACTTATAATTTTTTCATTAATAAATCTTTGTGATAAATCTTCATTCGGACCATAGCCTCTCCTTCTTCAGAGATTCTCCATCCATCATCTTCCGCTTATCCGGGGCCAGGTCGTGGGGGCAGCTGTCTAAGCAGAGATGCTCAGACTTCCCTCTCCCCAGACACTTCCTCCAGCTCTTCCGGGGGGACGCCCAGGTGTTCCCAGGCCAGCCGGGAGACATAGTCCCTCCAGCGTGTCCTAGGTCTTCCCCGGGGTCTCCTCCCGGTGGGACGGAAGGCGTTCCGGAGGCATCCGAAACAGATGCCCAAGCCACCTCAGCTGACCCCTCTCAATGTGAAGGAGCAGTGGCTCTACTCTGAGCTCCTCCCGGGTGACCGAGCTTCTCACCCTATCTCTAAGGGATCGCCCAGCTCATTTTGGCTGCCTGTATCCGGGATCTTGTCCTTTCGGTCATGACCCAAAGCTCATGACCATAGGTGAGTGTAGGAACGTAGATTGACCGGTAAATTGAGAGCTTCGCCTTGCGGCTCAGCTCTTTCTTCACCATGACAGACCGATACATCGACAGCATTACTGCAGAAGCTGCACCGATCCGTCTGTCAATCTCCCGTTCCATCCTTCCCTCACTCGTGAACAAGACCCCTAGATACTTAAACTCCTCCACTTGAGGCAGGCACTCTCCACCAACCTGAAGTGGGCAAGCCATCCTTTTCCGACTGAGGACCATGGCCTCGCATTTGGAGGTACTGATTTTCATTCCCACCACTTCACACTCGGCTGCAAACCATCCCAGTGCATGCTGAAGGTCCTGGCTTGAAGGGGCCAACACGACAACATCATCCGCAAAAAGCGGAAACTAAATCGTGTGGTCCCCAAACCTGACACCCTCCGGCCCCTGGCTGCGCCTAGAAATTCTGTCCATAAAAATTACGAACAGAACCGGCGACAAAGGGCAGCCCTGCCGGAGTCCAACATGCACTGGGAACAAGTCTGACTTACTGCCGGCAATACGGACCAAGCTCCTGCTTCGGTCGTACAGGGACCTGACAGCCCTTAGCAAGGGACCCAGGACCCCATATTCCCGAAGCACTCTCCACAGGATGCCGCGAGGGACACAGTCGAGTGCCTTCTCCAAATCCACAAAACACATGTGGATTGGTTGGGCAAACTCCCATGAACCCTCCAACACCCCGTAGAAGGTATAGAGCTGGTCCAGTGTTCCACGGCCTGGACGAAAACCACACTGTTCCTCCTGAATCCAAGGTTCTACTATCGGCCGTATTCTCCTCTCCAGAACCCTGGCATAGACTTTCCCGGGGAGGCTGAGAAGTGTGATCCCCTATAGTTGGAACACACCCTCCGGTCCCCCTTCTTAAAAAGAGGGACCACCACCATGGGGAAAAGCCCGGCCACCAGGCGCTCGCGTACGAGCCCCAACCCCGGGCCTGGCTCCAGGGTGGGGCCCCGGCTGCGCCATACCGGGCGAAGTCTCGGAACTCATAATTATTTTCGTCATTAAGGGGGTTTTGAACCGCTCTTAGTCTGACCCGTCGCCTAGGACCTGTTTGCCTTTGGAGACCCTACCAGGGGCATATAGCCCCAGACAACATAGCTCCTAGGGTCACTCGGGTACTCAAACCCCACCACCACTTTAAGGTGGCAGTTCATGGAGAGGTTCAGAGATTCTTATACACGTAAATTCTCTACAAGTAGGTGACACTGATGTGATCTCTGAGTGAAGGACGGAGGAATAAGGAGAATCGGAAGGACTGAAAGGTTGAGGCCGCTGTTGACTCTTATGTGGGCCCCAAAAAACCTAGGTAAGCCAATCCTGTTTAATCAAATTTGGCATAGGGTTATGTAGGAAATATTAGACATAAGATTCAACAGCCATCAACTCGTAAGTCTATTAAAATCTGTAAAAGTAATTGATAAAAGTAATATCCAATTGAAAACTACGTCAAATTCAAAAACAATGTCTGTGAATTGTGTGTGATTGTTTGTATGATTGTAAAGCTTAAAAAGCCTGAAAAAGGTCCATGGTATGTTAGTGTACATTAGAAGTTTGTTAAAGTCGACCAGGGTACATGTATCAATTTTTAGATGTATGTGATCTTGAAAAAGAGACCTTGTTGAACGTGTATACATTTTGAATTTACGTGATCTTGAAAAAGAGACCTGTTAAATTTCAGTAAACATTAAAAGTCCGGATTGTGTCGACGGAGTTAGACGCTGGAAAATTAGAGTTAGACTCATTGGACAGCGAAGAAAACAACGAGATTCGTCCAACATGTCACCATGCCAACGAAGAGCCAATAAGGAGGTTTTTTTACTCACAAGAGTGAAAAGTAACCGCCCCTGGAGCAAGAGGAACAAAACTGATAGGGGCGAATAGATCTGGGCGAATAGATGTGGAGACTTTAGGGTTAAAACAACTATTTACAGGCCCACTGCAGTGTAATAAATGTATTTTGACTTATCATTTTTTATTAATAAATCTTTGTGTTAAATCTTCATTTGGACCATAGCCTCTCCTTCTTCAGAGATTCTGATACACGTAAATTCTCTACACTTGTTACTTTGGTAGTTTGAATATAATTAGATATTGGTGTTTAACAGTAATTTTGTGTCTGTTCTGATGTAGCTAAAAACGTTCTTTAAAAGAAAGTATGCAAATATTCCTTTTCTGTTCAGTATCATATTCACACATAAAACATAAATTTTATATTTTACAGATAAAATAACCTACATCTCTAAAGGTGGTACAGCAGGCTAATGACCAGTTAATGTAAGTCATTGACAACAACTTTAGATCGTTGGCTGAATTATTAAGTAATCACCAAGTGGTGATTATCAGCTCCATTAACAAAAGGAATAATGCAACTAAATTGATGGCTATTCAGCAATTTGGAATGTGGCCAATGGTATGGGCGGATTATAATGCCAGCAACAATTGCAAATACACAGTGGCTCTCGATTTTTTTGCATATAGTCTATCCACTCTCCTGAACATTTCCTACAATATATTCACTGCAGCGTATAGAACAGTTTTTCTGTTTGAGTCAATGTGTATTTCATATCCACTGAGTTACATTGTGGCCAATGTTATGGGTGGAGTAAAATGCCAGAAACAATTGTAAATATACAGTAAAATGCCAGAAACAATTGTAAATATACAGTTCCCCTTGATTTTTTTGCACATAATCTATAGAGTCTCCTGATCAGTTCCTACAATACATTCACTGCCGCCTATAGAACAGTTTTTTTCTGTACTGGGCAATATGTATTTCCTATCCATTGAGTTACTTTGTGGCTAATGGTATGGGTGGAGTTAAATGCTGGTAACAATTGCGAATACACAGTGCCCCTTGATTTTTATGCATATGATTACTCTATCCGCTCCTGAAAATGTCCTACAAAACATTCAATGCGGCGTATAGAACAGTTTTTTTTCCATTGTATGAGTCAATATGTATTTCATATCTACTGAGTTACATTGTGGAAAAGTAGTGTGTGGAAAATAGATGTTGCACCCTATTCCCCATGACTTTCTCTGTGGAATATATAATAGTTTATGAGCTATGAGGAAATATGTATTTCATATTCAGTCATTGGCATTGTGTGAATTCTGCCATTGGAACGTGTTTTAATACCCAGTTTTTATTGAAATTACTCTTAAATATGATACATTTTCGTAAACAATTAAACTCAATTTATGTCCGTTTAGAGGTAATACATTGGTCTCGTATATTTAGAAAAGTTCCTAATTTTCTTGACCCGGAAGTGTTTCTTTAATGTTGCTCACAAAACTATCTATAGTTCTGTAGGTCATAGCGTTGCCTTGTGTAAATGTCTATTTTACAGGCGCGCAACGGTACGTACATATCATCGTTTATTTTGTTTTACTAACAATAAAACCCTTCAAAATACGAATCACTCTGCCCAATTAAAGACGACGTGGGTGAGTTTTTGATCAAGCTAAGAGTGTTGACGTTAGCTAGCCAGCTTACTATCTACGACTAGTTACTATATAGTTAGGGCTCTTTTGTATTACTGTAGTTAGTTAGCAAACATAAGCTATTTAGCTAATTGTACTGTAGTTAATTTTTGGAAGTCGGTAGCTAAATTTCAGTTTAATTTGGTACAGCCAGTAGCTACCTAGCTAGCTAACGAGTTTGTTACCATTAGGTCTGATTATTAGTATTATGCAGTATTATGCTCCACCTTTTATGACTAGCTAGCTAGGTCATTATAAATGTTTGTAGTAGTAATTACTGTTCCTACTTAGGAAACAACCGGCAAAGTTGTTAACTTAGCTCTCTACAATTTGACATCATAACCCTGTACTTTATCTTATAATTATATGTACAGTACAGGATTCTAGGATGAACTACTTTCAAATAATTTTAGCTAGTAGCTACTAACGTTAGCTGATTCGTATCTGTTTTAGAATTTGTGTCATCCGTGTTTTACTCAAGAGTACTATACATATACTGCATTTACTAGGAGTTGCCATTTCATACTGTGTGTGAGAACATGAATAAAACTCACAGGACTCATCCCGTACTGGTTTGAATTTCAAGACCCACACGTATGTTATATCAGGGGAAAGGCCAGGGAAGTTGGGAGGGGTAGCTTTATTGCAGCCAACCATGTTCTCAGCTATTGGTGTTAAAGCTGCAGCCAAATGATCTGAACAACTTTTCTTTTGTTTCAGAGAATTACTGAATTCAGACATTTCTATAAGTCACTGACTCAGCCTGTGGTCTCAGCACAGTCCAGGGCTTTGGGGTGCAATGCCTAAAGAAACCCCTCGATTGTTAAGTTTGTGGGCAATTGTTTCATTATTCTATTGTTTTTCTACTGCCTTCCAGGTATGATTGTTTGGGCCAGTGAGAGGCTCTGGAGGCCCCCCCAGTAGCTGTCACCACGGCGGGGGATATCAAGTCCTCGGTCTGCAGGGTGGTCATCTACCTCCAGAAGGACATGTCCGGGGACAGTTGCCACCTTCCCCTGCACCAGCTACACCTCCAAACTCAGCCCAGCTCTGGTTCCCCAGCCATTACACCTCCCCATGAAGGTATACATACATGGATTAGTGGGGAAACAATTATAGAATGTTTTTTAATAAATGAGTCATTGTCTGTTTATAATATGTCTGCAATGTTTTTAATTCCCAGCTAACAAAATAATTGTACACTATTTTCTGGCATCAAGTCAATAAAAGTCCATCCTTGAATAGAATATAACTTAATTTTCCATCCAGGATGGACACTTTTCTTGGGCACCACCGCACATCACAAGCACGTCCCATACATTCTCACACAAAACGATCAGTTCCTCAGAAAACTTGATCATATCATTCATTTAAAACATAAAACTATGAATTCCTTTGACAGCACAATCATAACATTCAGTTAAAGCATGAAAGACAAATGTATTCATTCACAGCTGACGATTGCCAAATCCTGGATTGATAAAATATATTAATAAATAACATCTAAGAATGTTCATTTAAGTGGTTGAGAGGCTTTTAGTAGTCTACTAAATGAATGTTTAAATATGTTCTTGGCCAAGGGCATTCTGTAGCTCCACCCAGAGGAAAGTTTTCAAACTAGGGGTATAGTGGGTGGGAGGGTAGTTAATGACAGCCAGTGCCTTCCTTTTGGTTGCCTTTTGAAAAAGGCCACTCAACAGAGGTTGCATGTGCCCAATTGTTTTACCTGCTTTGTTGACTATTCTGTTGCTTTTGCCTTTATTGCCCAGGTTTCCAGACTGGAGAGTCATGTTGAATGTCAGGATGGTTTCCACCAGACAGCAGTATACCCTTTTCCGAATCTCTTTGCTGACACCGAGCTCTAAGTTTCCTGGTTAAAACAGTCGCTGGATTGCTGTTTTGGAAATACATTCTGCATTCATGAATTTGTGTCCCAAATTATTTAAAACTTTCGCCTCTGCTGGCTGGTTGGCAGGCTTTTGCCACTGATGATCAGCTCTATTGTCTTTTCCACATTGATGTGTGGGTCGGTTGACTGGCACCACTGTTGCATACTTCTAACCTGAGTAAAATAGTTCCCATCTGATGTGGCATCTCTAAAAAATACTCCCACCAAGGCCATTTCAACCGCATATTTAAAAATACTAACGTTATATCCTTTAATCTTTGTTATATCCTTGTTTTGAAAGTTGAAGAAAAATCTATTAATACAATTCGTGCATATGATTTCTTTGTGTTTGAGTTGACCAGCCTGCCATATTTCCCAAAGTTAGAGTAGCATCCTCAGTCCCTCTCTGAGTCTAGTTTATCTCCTATGGACAAGGTAATGTGCTCACTGACAACTCTTTCCATGCATTTTGCCAGCAGGGGTATGAGGGCTAAAGGACATAATTTGGTGGTAATGCCCCTGGCCTCTTTGGCGCTGGTGCAATAGTTTGGGACTCTTCGGCACTGGTACAACACTTTGCCTTGAAGACAATCCTGTTCTGGTGCTTTATTTGGCTTTAAATGTGACATTTATTTTTACTGGAGTGTATTTGGGAATGTTGTCATATTGGTTTACATTCGTATAAAAATCAACAGTATCAAATTTTCCATAAAACTGATGACTGAATTCCTTTTCCTTATGCTTTACAGCATCAGTGTTAATAATAATAATACTTCCTTTCATTTAGGCACCTTTCCACATCTTCTGACTGATGTGGAAAGGAAGTGTTGTTGGGAAGTGCTTAGATTTTCTTTGAACGACATTATTCACAGAACTGGATGTATGATGTAATGCTATCCGTCAGTTTGTGAGATTCCGCACAAGTAAAAACAGCTCCCGGTTTGTGATGTCAAAGCAGTCCCTAAGCGCTTACCTGTTTGGCTCTGTCCGTATCTGGATAAATGGCTCTGCTGGTTTTTCACATTTCAACTGCTGCCTCTATTTCTTTAGAATATGGATGGGTTTATGATCTGATTTCATCATTTATATTTCCATAGCATTGAACTAGGATGCAAGTTGGACATGTACCGTGGCAAGGGACAGTTTGGAGGTGTGTGGCAAGGGACAGTTTGGAGGTGTGTGGCAAGGGACAGAAGTCTCCCAGTAAAAAGACTGTCTGGTCTGTCCTAGACATGTGACATTCACCCCTTCTCCAGCTTCCCAGATGGCATGTCCAAAGACCAAGGCCAACAGCTACAGAAGGGCAGCGGGCCAAGGGAACAAGTATGTCCGTCTGAACGTAGGCGGGACCCTATTCTACACCACGCTGCAGGTGCTCACCAGACAGGACTCAATGCTCAAGGCCATGTTCAGTGGCAGGAAGGAGGTGTTCTCCGATAGACAGGGTGAGTGTCCAGCTCCTCCTTATGGATACGAGAGGAGACTAAATGGTTTAGGCCAGTGTTTCTCACAATTCTCCTCAAGGACCAGCAACCTTCCATGTTTTTATTTTTATTAATTTTTTTAACAATTCCAGAGCTAGCACATCTCAGATTTGTCAACTAGAGAATCGGATTGCAGTTCAGGACTACTGCAAGATTGTGAAAAGTGTGTCCTTCGCCAACAAGAGATTTGAGAACCACTTGTTGGAGACATCATAGATTTTGGAATGGAGAACATAATGTCAAAAGCAGACCTGAACTAACATGGAGTTTACATTTTTTTTCTCTCAGCTATGGTTTTTCATATGAACTCTTTCCTATCAGAGTCAGTCAATCCTGGGAACCTCACCTGACTTACACCACTTGCTACACTGTCCTCATTTCCCCAACCAGGCTGGATCCTGATCGATCGCAGTGGGAAGCATTTTGGCTCCATACTGACGTACCTGCGGGAAGGAGTGGTCACCTTGCCACCGGGCAGACAGGGGGTGCTGGAGCTGCTGGCCGAGGCCAAGTATTACCTCATCCAGGGACTGGTGGAGCTGTGCCAGGGAGGCTTGCAGGTCAGATAATAGAGCGCTTGGGCCACAAAAATGCAACATCTCAACATCTATTTTGATACTGTGGCAAAAAACTATAGTAAATCGGATGTATTTGATTTATTAAGTTACGATTAAAGCGTAGTTTACTTTTTATAAGGAACATTGCTCAGTGCTTAGAAAATCTCTCTAACCAAACAGAATTGTTTTAGATATTATAATATAAAATAGCAATCTAACTGTAATTTAAAATAAGATTAAAAGCAGTGGGTCAGTCGTGAACATCTCAGTCTGCAAATGAATCCAGATGCACTGAAGATCAAATGCACAGATTGATACACTGAAGTGAGCGCCTTAGCTGTCACAGTTAAATTGAACAGTTTTCCTGACAGTCATTCCTTTTACTTAAGGGGTTATAATAGGTGCAAAGTTAACTATTAAAAAGTTAGAGACATTTGTAGAAGTGAAATGGAAGACGCTATGCACCAACTGCTAAATAGTGGACGTCAGTGTTTACGTGCACTTTTACTTATTTTGTAAAAAATTTTTAGAGACTCATTGAATTCCATGAAAACACAATACCGTTCTAAAGGTAGGGGTCACAAAGAATTGTCTGTCCATGAAAAAATAGATGAAATTAGTTTGAATAATAAATGTAGCAAAATGAATAGGAAATAAAGTCATTGGCAAGATTAGAAATAATAATTTTTAATAGAAAAAATTATTGTGTACTTTAAACTTTGCTTTGGTCAAAGAATCTTCCATTTGCAGCAATTACAGCCTTGCAGACCTTTTGTATTCTAGCTGTCAATTTTTTTTTGGTAATATGAAGAGGTTTCACCTAGAGGTGGACCGATAGTGGATTTTTAAAGGCCGATATAATAAAGATAGTTTGGAGCACGAAAAAGTCGATAGCCGATCAATCGGCCGATACCACCCCCCACCCTGTCGGAAATAAACAAACTTTGATTTAATTAGAAACAGGATAACTGTTGAACTGAACATCTTATTTAGTAATAAAGAAATACATCTGGAACTGAGCATCAAACTGACTGATTCTAGTATGCAAAATAACACTGTGGGAGCTATATCAGAGTTTACCTTTTTTTTCCGCTGCCAATATGGCCGTTAAAATTCCAGAAATTCAGCCATATAGAACAGCTACCGGACATATGTCTTAAATGGCCATATAATAGCCTACGTTTAAACAGCAATAAAACACAAATGATATTATCCAACAAATGTTTTTTATTTAAATTAGTCAGCGCAATGAACTCTTCACAAATTGAAAAAAATTCGAAATTGGCATATAGGCTACAACTAGGGCTGTTGTGAATATTACATAATTGCCTGATCGCAATAGTTTGAGCCAGATCGCAATTATTTTATAACCGACCATCATTTTGCACAATATTTTTATTACAAAATCATGTTTTCAATCTGAATAAGGTATTTTGAAGCCAAACATCTCAACAAATACCATGCAAATTGTCAGTTTCCATAGGATGTCTAGAGGCCATGGGTGCAGAAGAGTTTGACAGCTCTGTGTGAAGTTATAGGTGCAGATCATTTACTGAATCTCGGTTGCTTGCCAAAGGCATGTTTATACCTAGTTAGGTGTGCTTGCCAAAGGCAAAGCGCAACTATAGGTTTCTCCGCTACTGCTACCGCTACCGCCACCGCCACCGCCACTGCCACCACTGCCACCACTACTACCACTACTACCGCCACCACTACTACCACTACTACCGCCACCACTACTACCACTACCACCACCAAATAATAATATTCTTCCTCCAGCTCTACAGCCTAAATGGTAAAAGCTATAAACACGAAACCAACTCCAAAACGTCCCACATGCTCAAACTCTGGTTGCTTGAGCAGATTTTTTGATAGCTATTATACTTTTTTAAACTATATCAATATTTAAATGGGTAAAGTGTCCATAGACTTGAATGGTAAAAAAACTCTCCTCCTAAGAGTTTTTAAGCTTTCAAGTCCAAACCAATGCCAAGATGTTCAGTCTGGCCCAACTGGAGTTGCTTGTATTCTGATTTTTAAGTACTATGTACTTTTGTAATAATTAACATTCAAATCTTGCATAAATTAACATGTTTCAATGAGAGCCAAAGTAATACAGAGGTTTCAGTTAAAAATGTTCATGCTTTAGGGCCTATCAACCTTTGATAACAACTTTAAAGGTTTGAGGCATGTTTATGAATAATTGCTAATTTACATTGTTTGGATATAACTGGGAATGACTCTTGAACCGTTTGTGCTACAGACACGAAACCAACTTTGTTTCACATGTTTAGGCTATACCCACTGCAATTTATGAAAGGGTACTTGGTTTTACATATGCAACGTAATTAGCGTAAATTAACTATTAGGCTGTATCTGTAACTGTTTGAGCTACAGACATGACACCAATTTAGGCCATCCCTACTTCAAATTAGGAAATGGTTATACATTTTTACATATGATAATTAGCGTAATTAGCAATTAGGCTGTATTTTTTGAAACCGTTTGAGCTACAGAGACCTAACCAACTTTGTTTCACACATATAGACTTTATCCACTGCAAATTACGAGATGGTAATTGATTTTACATTTGCTTATTTGCGTGATTACTGTTAATTTAGTATTTGGCTGTATCTTTTAAACTGTTCAAGCTACAGGCATGAAACCAACTTTTTTACTGCAGTTTAGGCCATCCCTACTTTGAATTAGGAAACGTTTATCGATTTACATATGATAGTTTTCATAGTTTTGAACCATTCGAACTAAAGAAATGAAACTTTGCTTCACTAGTTCATCTATTCCTTGTTCATATAATGACACAATTTATTTTATGTATGTAATTTGCATAATTAGCATTAATTATCAGGCTGTTTCCGTTGAACCATTCGTGCCACAGACACGAAACCAACTTTGTTTTACACGTTTAAGCTATCCCTACTGCAAATTAAAAAACAAATTGATTTTACATATGCTATTTTGCGTAATTACCGTGAATTTACCATTTGGCTCTGTTTTGAACCGTTTGAGCTACAGACACACAACCCACGTTGGTACACCAGTTTAGGCTATCCCTACTTCAAATGATGTAATGTTTATCGATTTTACTCATGATAACTCGTGTTAATTAACTATTATACTATATAGTTGAAACCGTTCCAGCTACAGACACAAAACCAACTTTGTTTCACACATTTAAGCTATCCGCTTTGGAAATTGTTTCCAACGGGTTATTGATTTTACATATGCTAATTAGCGTAAATAGTGTTAATTAACTACTAGGCTGTATTATTTGAACTGTTCGAGCTACAGACAAAATCTGCGATTGGTAAAACTTTGAGATCTAACTGTCATGTATGCTAATTACTCTCACCAACACTATATCTTGAACCTTTAAAAATACAGATTCCTAACCTTTTGATAGGTAAGCACTATTTCAAGCCATAAATACTTTTTAATCAGCTAGCAAGCACACCACATTTTCTTCAGGAAATGTACGTGTCTAGTTTAATTTATTTCAGTTGCTTATTTGTCGGTTCAGCTCTGATCGTCCATAGAAAAAGAACTATCAAGCATGTGTACAATTTAGACAATATTGACTAATATTGTAAGTTGAATTTTGTCATTTCTAACCATATTTCCTAATTAGATAATGTGCATTAAAATGTATGGATTTTACGATTTTAGTACTAATCGCGATGGAAAATACTCATAATCTGAGAAGTTCCATAATCGTAAATCGGGGTATTCCTCATGTGAGTGACTTGAAAAAGTTCTGCCAGTCACTAATCATCCTCTGCAATATATGGTCAATGAAGCCGAATGGCTCTGCTAGTGTACAGTGGGGCGAAAAAGTATTTAGTCAGCTGCCAATTGTGCAAGTTCTCCCACTTAAAAAGATGAGAGAGGCCTGTAATTTTCATCAACTATGAGAGACAGAATGAGAAAAAGAAATCCAGAAAATCACTGTTGGATTTTTAATGAATTTATTGGTAAATTCCTCTGTACAATAAGTATTTGGTCACCTACAAACAAGCAAGATTTCTGGCTCTCACAGACCTGTAACTTCTTCTTTAAGAGGCTCCTCTGTCCTCCACTCGTTACCTGTATTAATGGCGCCTATTTGAACTTATCAGTATAAAAGACACCTGTCCACAACCTCAAACAGTCACACTCCAAACTCCACTATGGCCAAGACCAAAGAGCTGTCAAAGGACACCAGAAACAAAATTGTAGACCTGCACCAGGCTGGGAAGACTGAATCTGCAATAGGTAAGCAGCTTGGTGTGAAGAAATCAACTGTGGGAGCAATTATAAGAAAATGGAAGACACTGATAATCTCCCTCGATGCGGGGCTCCACGCAAGATCTCACCCCGTGGGGTCAAAATGATCACAAGAACGGTGAGCAAAAATCCCAGAACCACACGGGGGGACCTAGTGAATGACCTGCAGAGAGCTTGGACCAAGGTAACAAAGGCTACCATCTGTAACACACTACGCCACCAGGGACTCAAATCCTGCAGTGCCAGACGTGTCCCCCTAATTAAGCCAGTACCGTCATCGCAATGTCCAGGCCCGTCTGAGGTTGGTAGAGAGCATTTGGATGGTCCAGAAGAGGATTGGGAGAATGTCATATGGTCAGATGAAGCCAAAAGAGAACTTTTTGGTAAAAACTCAACTTGTTGTGTTTGGAGGAGAAAGAATGCTGAGTTGCATCCAAAGAACACCATACCTACTGTGAAGCATGGGGGTGAAAACATCATGCTTTGGGGCTGTTTTTCTGCAAAGGGACCAGGACGTCTGATCCATGTAAAGGAAAGAATGAATGGGGCTGTGTATTGTGAGATGTTGAGTGAAAACCTCCTTCCATCAGCAAGGGCATTGAAGATGAAACGTGGCTCTGTCTTTCAGCATGACAATGATCCTAAACACACTGCCCAGGCAACAAAGGAGTGGCTTCATAAGAAGCATTTCAAGGTCCTGGAGTGGCCTAGCCAGTCACCAGATCTCAACCCCATAGAAAATCTTTGGAGGGTGTTGAAAGTCCGTGTTGCCCAGCTACAGCCCCAAAACATCACTGCTCTAGAGGATATCTACATGGAGGAATGGGCCAAAATACCAGCAACAGTGTGTGAAAACCTTGTGAAGACTTACAGAAAATGTTTTTCATTGCCAACAAAGGGTAAATAACAAAGTATTGAGATTAACTTTTGTTATTGACCAAATACTTATTTTCCACCATAATTTACCAATAAATTCATAAAAAATCCTACAATATGATTTTCTGGAGAATTTTTATTTTGTCTCAGTTGAAGTGTAACTATGATGAAAATGACAGGCCTGTCATCTTTTTAAGTGGGAGAACTTGCACAGTTGGTGGCTGACTAAATACCTTTTTGCCCCACTGTAAAAATAGAAGAATATTGTCACTTACAATAAAAATCTATATTTAATTCTTAAATGTCGTTATGAGTTGAGTTTGTATAGTAATGATATAAAGAATAACCTCGTTTTCCAATTTCTTTACAACAGTACTAGTCTAACCACTACAAAAAAGCTTCTGATTGCGTCTCCACTTCTCACTAAATGCAAATACCAGTCCATTCCATTTCCACGGAACATAAGCAGTTGAAACAATGTTGAGCTCAAACAAACCAATGACGGGAAATTGTTTAAGCAAATTGTAGATTATGAATATGATATACTTTATACACACACCACTTGATTTTCTAATTATAATTTTGTTTATATTGTATGCTAATGGTTAACGCTTTCCTACTGAAAGTGACAGAAGACAATTTGAATATAATTTGCGTGGGCCAATATAACATTGACTATTTGTTGACTGTTGGAAGTTTGACTCTTTGTACTGACTCAGACCTTGTCGAGTCGTTCAGTAAAAAAAGTGATTATTTCAAGTAATTTCGTTAATTTGAGTCAGTAATGTCTGCAGCCAACTTTATTGTCACTGAACAAGTACAGTACAAAGAAATGCAATTAGCATCTAACAAAGGGTGCGAGTAGAAGAGGGCAGAGAATGTACTTGTATTAAGTATAATGTATGTTACAGATTTGATCTACTGATGTGCAATTTATAGATGGGCAATGAAGGCAAATGCAGTACAAATGGCAATTCTAAATGCCACTAAACGTCCTCTGCAATGTATTGTCAATGAAGCTAGCAACCATATTAGGGATGGTCACGGATAGTCGAATATTCAAATACCCAAAATGTATTTTGTATTTGAATACTTGTGTATTCAATTAACCCCAATTTATTTACGTATTTGTATTTTTGGTTGAAATAAATAGACTTGAAGGTTATTTTTCTGAATACTTTTAAAATTCCAATCTAAAGGTTTTACATATGATGATAAACCACGCCATTTAAGTATACCGTTTAAGTGTTTTTGTAACATGCGCTCCTTCACATGTGCAGTAGAAGTGTGGTCGGGCCCAGTCAGAATGATGCAGTATTTACTTCTTAGCCTACTGTTAGCAAGTGGATGCAAATCAACTAATTCAAGGGAAGAAGGAATATATTTACTGAATTGATGTTACCTCCGGGAAAAAATTATATTTGGCCACAAAATGCTACGTAAAGTTCAGCTGTGGAATTGAAAGGTGGTTGAGAGTGCAGAAAATAGTGAGTTAGGTAAACTCTGATATTGCTCCCACAGTATTTTTTTGCATACGAGAATCAGTCAGTTTGATGTTAAGTTACAGATTTCTTTGTTTATTTAGGTATTTTCTTTGACTTAGATGTTCAGTTCAACAGTTATCCTGTTTCTAATGAAGTCAAAGATTTGTGGGGGGGGTGGTATTCGCTGATCAATCGGCTTTATCCTGCTCCAAACTGGCGTTATTATCGGCCTTTAAAAATCCACTATAGGTCAACCTCTAGAAGGGAGTCACACTGCGTTGTACGAAGTCGTTTCTTTGCAGTTTCTTGCATGGAATAGCCTTCATTTCTCAGAACAAGAATATGGTTTTCAGAAGAAAGTTCTTTTGTTTCTGTAATTGAACCCACATTTGCTGACGGTCCAGATACTGAACTAGTACTAAACTGACTGGTCCATTGGAACCAATATCTGCTGCTGCCGTCTGTCTACAACATATTGTGTATGTGGCCCATAACCATATTTTTCTGATTGACAGGATGGTAAGGAGGAAGCTCTGTGTGTCATTCCGGTGGTGACCTCCACCAAGGAGGAGGAGAAGCTCATCCAGGGCTGCACCAAGCCTGTGGTAAAGCTGCTCTACAACCGAAGCAACAACAAGTATTCTTACACCAGGTTAGCTACTACAAGTAAAGTTAACCCCTTCAAAAGGGCAACCCCACACCTTTTCCATTCTTCTGAATGTTTGAAAATAATTAGGTGAATCGGATAAGTGTCTAACTGAGGGCCTCTAACATCAAGTACTCGTCAGTTGTCTGTTTTTTTCTCAGTAAAACACTTACCGTAGCTCCTCAGCCATGGGTTTACCTCCACAGCAATTCCGACGACAACCTTCTGAAGAACATTGAGCTGTTCGACAAGCTGTCCCTGAGCTACAACGGCCGTGTACTCTTCATCAAGGACGTAATAGGGGATGAGATCTGTTGCTGGTCTTTTTACGGCCAGGGACGCAAGCTGGCAGAGGTCTGCTGTACGTCTATAGTGTATGCTACAGAGAAGAAGCAGACAAAGGTTGGCACGCACACTGTTTTCAAGCTCCAGTGTGTTGTCAGACAAACATGGTCTAAATTATTATTTTTTAATTGTAAATTAGGAATCACAAAATGTCTTCACTTGCCCAGATTTCACATATTTTATGAGCCCTCATAGAAATGGCACTAACGAGCACTCTGTTTTGTCTCCTTTTGTCACGACGCTAACCTTGACCTATGTTGGACTGTCTGTGACTCCATCTCAGGTAGACTTCCCAGAGGCAAGGATCTATGAGGAGACCCTGAACGTCTTGTTGTACGAGACAGCGCTTCCTGTCCCCGACAACACCCTATTGGAGGCCACACGCCGTCGACATGCTCCCAGTCACACCCACTGTGGCTCCCACAGCGAGGAGGAGGAAAGCCCCGCCCACGCGGGAGTGGAACTAAGGGAGCGTGTGCGCCGTATCCACGTCAAGAGGTACAGCACCCATGACGATCGGCCGCTGGGACTCTAAGAGCACGTGGCATGCTGTCATCTTCTCTATGCAGTACACACTACAATTCCCCATCGTATTCCCATCTCCCTGTCAGTCACATTACATTGAGTGCCTGGAAGTTATTGGAGGAATCCTCCAACATTGGTTTCCACGGATAGAACTTCAGCCCTCGGTGAGGCGAAGCGCTGTCTTTCGAATTGCGCCTTCATTCTCCAAGGTTTCCAAGCTTTTGCCAAGTTTGCCTAGTCCTGGCTAGAACTGCATTCCTGTGTTTTGGATGTTAACCATTAACATTTGTCAACCATTTATTTTTATTTTTTTTAAATTATTCTAGCTTTTGTCACTGTCTTTCATACCTGCAAAAAAGAACCATTGGAGGAAATAAATACACTGTAGCATATTTGCACAGTTCTATACACAGTGTATGCCTCCAGCTGGGGAACTACACTTCCTTTCCATTGACTTAAGGCACAGGTGTTTGGATCATGGCCCTAGGTAGTTTTTAGGATTTATTTCACAGGAAATAATAGTGGGTCTGGATTTGAAAACAGTCATGCAGCAGTACATATGTGCTGGATGCAGCGAATTGCCATGCTGGACTCCTGCAGGCTGCATCTTGTTTTTTTATATGACCCAAAACTCTGATAAAGAGTGCACTATTGGGAGAAAATGGTATAGGAGCCATCATCTATCATAGGGTTAGCAACACCACATCCTATGCCCAAAGGTCTATGGTCAAAAGTAGGGCACTTTGTAGAGTAGGGGGTTCTTTTTTTGACAAATATACAGTACTAGTCAAAAGTTTTATAGACTTACTCATTTAAGGGTTTTCCTTTATTTTTACTATTTTCCACATTATAGAATAATAGTGAATATCACAAAACTAATAAATGGCATATATGGAATTATGTATTAACCAGTCAAGTATACTAACCCTACCTTGTCAAAACTGATTGACTCAAACGCATTAAGGAAAGAAATTCCTCTAAATTTTAACTGTAAATTGAAATTTCTGGTGATTACCTCATGAAGCCTGATGAGAGAGTACAGAGTTTGCAATGCTGTCATCAAGGCAGAGGATGGCTACTTTGAAGAATCTGCAATATGAGTATATTTTGATCTGTTTAGTTTTTTGGTTACTTGTTGATCCCATGTTTTATTTCTTAGTTTGGATGTCTTCACCATTATTCAACAATGTGCAAAGTAGTAAAAATGTTGAATGAAAAGAGGCGTCCAGACTTGTGACTGGTACTGTATCTAAACTGTCATTATCTACTACTCCCACCGAGACTCTGGTGTTCGTGGCTGAAAATTGACTTTGGCACAACATGGCTGCCTTACCCAGTTGCCTCATGAAATTTGTTGTTGGAAAATGTATGATTTAATATGAAATGTCTATGCTGTTTCATTTTTAACTTGTTAACCTCTTGATTATTGCCCAATTTAAATGTCTTCAAACAGTAAGAAAATCAATTACCTTTTTTAATGTTATAACACAATAGCAGTGGCGCATATATTCCAGTATGAGCTTTATTTAACTGATGCAGACTGTTTTCCACATTGCACCCTGTTCCCTGTATAGTGCACGTAGTAATTACCAGGGCCTTCTATGTAAGCAATAGGGGGAGTGCCATGTGGATCTCACTCACATTTGAATCGCTGGTGAAGCCTGTCTTTGATGAAAAATGTCTCAAACCACTAATATAGATGTCACCACTCCCTATATAGAGGTATTTTCCAAAATAATATATTTAAGGCCATTTTATATTGGAGTTTACTTAATTTGGGTGATTTATTTTATGCTGTTCTATACTTTCTGAACTGGTTTTTGTTGAGCTGTGTGTCAATTTGCAGGACAAGCAAATATGACAACAAATCAATCAAAATCTTGGATTTATTTCCATCTGTGAATAGATGGGGGTGACTGCGATTTTTTTATTTATAGTTTTTTTTTTTGTATTACATTTAATCATTAATCATTCCAAAGTCTTTAAATGAGAGGAACTTAAGGGACATTCATGCAGCCCTGTCTTAATGGCCAGTCTTGTTCCCAATGCTTTGTGCAGTAACATGGGGATGAGGTTACTTAGTTATATATTATGCTTATTTTCCAGTTTGATCAGGTAGTTCCTTAATTCTTCTTAACACAAGTGTGCCTCTCTCAAACAAGTTTTGATGCAGTTTTATCTTTAGTCCTTTATTTTCACTTTTTGGTAATAAAATATATCCAAATAATTAAGCGTTCTTTTGTTCACTGGGCTCCATAGGTGTTGCTTTCTTCACACAACGTTCTTACCGGTACTGGATCTTGCACCCTCTTGCCTTTGCAATGTGACATTGTACTGACTTTCTACCACAGAAAGCTAAATGTTTTTGTTTTATTAGCCTTCAATTGACCAGGTATATCACTTATTCATGTTTTACATTTGTAAAATTGTACTGAAGTATTGGAGTAAAGCAACATTTACTGGCTGTTGTGGTTTCATTGCTAGGCCACTTGGGGGCAGTAGTTGGCGCTATAATGGCTGAGAATACGGACCAAGTTTAGAAGGTTGTATCATGATGCCGTATGACGACATTCATTTATTTTGACTGCAGTCTAACATGAGATGACATGATTTCTAAATCGGGAAACGCTGGCCTCAATATATTCTTACCCTCAAAAGTGACTTAAACATACCAATGCCATTGATCAGAATATGAAAATATTGAGTTTTGTCATGTTAACTGAAAGAAGCTTTGTTTCTCCTAAACATATATATATATATATATATATATATATATATTTAAAAATGTTTATTTGCGTGGGCCGATGTTGCATTTCGAATGAATAAACCTATCTAATGATCGAATGTAATCCAAAATTGATTCCGAAATGAGTGTTGTTGGTTACAGGTGCGTGCGTGTGTGAACGCGCACCTGGCTACCAGTCTGAATAATGCTCTGTGTGTGTCTTTAAAACGTTCATTGTGCCATATTCCATGCAAGAAACTAGAGCCAAAATGCTCAGAAGCATCACACCTTACACGCCCCTCCCCCCTCACTGTTCGGTGGGTGGAGAGGAGAGTAGAGGAGAGCTAAAAATAAATCTGTCAATGGTACTGGAGCTGCTTTCGCTGCGCGAGGTAAAGTGTAGTGATTTACCCCATTGATCAACAATGGTAAAGTGGGCGGTTCGAGTTCGGTTGGCGTCATCCTGAAGAGAAATGAAGATGGCTCCTGAATGCTCCGCGGCAGCACGAGCACACAGATGCGTCAACCGCCAGCTGTCAAGGAGCACGAGCCCATTGCTGTGAGAGGGAAGGGAACGAGGAAAAAGTAAATAGAAGCTTAAGGGCGGAAAGCACTACCCATCCGTGATTGCGGGTCGCAGAGACGGACAAAAGAACGGAGAGCCATGGGTTCGTCCACAGATGAAGAATTCAAAGAAAAATTACTATGGAACGTGAAACGAGAAGTAAGTGCATTTGTTTCACAATCCTGTTGAGCCATGACTACATTGATTAGTAGTTTTACGGGGTAGGCATATTACTGAAAATCGGCTTATTTTTTTATTTGTCTATTTCCGTGTTGGTTATGACGATTCTTTGAAGAGGAATGGGTAATGTGAATATATTTTCATTTACATTGAGCAAAAATCAATACACTATCTTGTGTTGACACAACTGTAAATAATGTACGTTAACACCGTAATCGTCAGTTCATTTTTCATGCTATTGATAATCAGGTTGATCTCTGTTTCCGTCGTTTTTTTTTTTATGTTGACGCTTCAGCAGTTTGCAAAGGGAGTAAAAGGTAAGGAAGAGATGTTGGAAGAAAAACCTTACTATGGAAACCTTTTGTTCTAGACAAGAACGTGTGCTACAGGTGTAAAACAGCGAATGATAGTCTATTAAAGTGTCATACTACTGAAGATGCTCCGTCATTGAGGTTGGGCTGTATGCATTACAAAGTAATAATTTACCTTGTTTTGTATTTGTGTAAAGGTTACCACGAAGCCATTTAACAATGTTGGAGCCTGCATCTGCTGTTATGATCAAATGGAGGCTGTTTAGAAATGTTTTCTGCCGGTTACCAACTTGAATGAGGCGTTGCTTTTACTCTTACTGTGACAGTTTAATTAAATTATCACAACAGGTGTTATTGTGCATTTGAAGCAGTTATAGCTTCACCTTCGTATATACTGGTTCGGCATACTGCATAATTTGACCGTAGTTAAACAAGATGTTTGGCCAGTAATATTATTCTTACAGGGTTTACGTAGGATGCTTCTAAAAGTGTAGGATGTGTTCAGTAGGCCCTGTTTTATAACGGTTTCTTATCATTTTAGGGCAGTAGTTTTGAAAGTAGTGCTCACGAGTCAAAACGGGGTCCTCGTGAATTTTGAACATCTGTGTACATCATCCGTTCCATATGATTTCCCCTGCAATTTCTATGAATTTCAATACTTTAACAATACCATAGTAAGATCCGCATAAAGCCTTTACCTCCCTTCAAACCCCTTGAAGTTTGCTCGGAGCTATGGTTGATTGTGATGATTTTGGTAATGAAGTAGTCCATTACTAGGAGCAAGCTTTTTCCAGCTATAAACCTGTCAGATTTCAAATTGAAGCAAATATGTGTTTTTTTATGTATTTTATATGCCAATTTATTCCTGCTTGAGTTATTCATGTATGTGGGTCACTGGATTTAGCAAGCTTTTGAATGCAGTAAGCATGTGTCATTTGTAAATATATACCGTAGCCAGTTGTTTTGCAAATAATAAATGCTAGTTATTAATTGCATTAGTTAAAAAAAATCAACCATTACAATTATTGTATTCTTTGTTTACTGGTTGTTTATACTACTGTGTTTATTAATATACAGGCAAGAAGTGTACTATCCAGCTTTAGTGCTATTTTTGAATGTCAAAAAAAAAAAAAAAGGACCAGACAATTGTTAGACTGACTCATCCAGAATGGTTGAATGGTTAATATTCATGCTTCGGTTCTATATTCGTCCCGGCATAAAAGTAGACTTGGCACCTCCTCCCTCTACCCCTTCTCTCAGCTCTCCCTGCACCCCCCCCCCCCCCCCACCCCACTCTTCCCTCTCAATATATCTGAACACAGACCTATACCTCTCTGCCCCTTATGTTTTAAACTAAAACCGTCTCCCAACCTCAAGTCCAAAGCCCTCTGGCCAAACTTAATGCTTACTCCCATCCTTTGCCATAAAACACCTAAAAAAGTCAGCTCAGTTCTGGAACAACATTCTTTGGACAGATGAAACTAAGATCGACCTGTACCAGAATGATAGGAAGAAAAAGGTATGGAGAAGGCTTGGAACGGCTCATGATCTGAAGCATAGCACATCATCTGTAAAACATGGTGGAGGCAGTGTGATGGCATGGGCATGCATGGCTTCCAATGGCACTGGGTCACTAGTTTATTCATGTGACAGAATACCGAAGCAGCTGGATGAGTTCTGAAGTGTATAGGGATTTCAAGCAGTCATTGCCTGCAAAGGATTCTCAACAAAGTATTAAAAATGATAAAAATATGGTGTTAATTTGTCATATTACATTTGAGCCTCTGAAATAAAGGGATAGTGTATGAAAATGGTTGCAATTCCTAAACTTTTTATTCAATATTTTTGTTCAACCCCTTGAATTAAAGCTGAAAGTCTGCACTTTAGTTGCATCTGGGTTGTTTCGTTTCAAATATCAAGGTGGAGTACAGATTCAAAATTATGAATATTGTCTGTGTTTGAATATTTCTAAACCTAAACTGGAAACCCTACAGAGAAAGACATAACATTTTAAATAATCCCACTTTAAGTTAAAGGGAAAACCAAACTTGTGTTATGGATGTGATAGAAATAGATAGGAATTTTGGGGAAAATAGAAACTCTGAAGAGTTGCCATTGCAAAAACATGCAAAGTAAAATGTAAAATAATTTATTGGAAATAGATTTTTCATGCTGTGGTTGACCTTACGGTGGAATTGCCCCCAAGGCTATCTTAATTTACAAATGGTAGAATTTATATATAGCCTAAACATTCTCATGCTATAGGTTTTAATAGACAGAAGGAAAAATAAACCCAGGACTAAAATAGCTGTATAAATTAATACAGACACACACACAAAGACTTGGTCACAACAACAT
This sequence comes from Esox lucius, assembly GCF_011004845.1. Lineage (NCBI taxonomy): Eukaryota > Metazoa > Chordata > Actinopteri > Esociformes > Esocidae > Esox > Esox lucius. Next base: position 4,251,910 of record NC_047569.1, read on the forward strand.
AATGCTCAAGGTACAAGCATCTCACTGAACTGAAACCAATCCATAAGATCATATTCAACTTGATCAGAGAGCAGAACAGTGTCAATGTATACACTCTGCAGTGAATACCGTACTATGTCTAAGACACAAACACAATGACAACCAACGGAGATTCTTTTACCTGTACTTTTCGGTTCAGGAGTAGGCTTCATTTGTGTCTGGGATATTGACAAGACAATCTATTAGGTCTCTCTTCTGGTTCTGTGCAGCCTGGAGCTTGCACTGGCCAGACAGCTTGGTCAACATCAATTTGCCACCGTGGGAAACACTGAAATGGCACTGTGTAACCTATTGCAGTAGTCTGTGGGTGTATCCAAAATGGCCTCCTATTCTCTTTAATCTTGGGTACCCAGAAGAGTTTCTCCATGTTCACACAGAATTTGTCCAGGAGTGATTATTCTCTGTATAATTCTGTACTTTTAACCAGAATCTGTGGCCTGTTGGTCTCTGTTCAAAAGTAGTGCACTGTTGGGATTATGTTGTAAAGCTTGATTAGTCAAATATGCAAATACAATATTGCACGTTCCCAATGGCTTGATCCATCTGTCCCCTCACGAAAAGCAGATGTCATGAAGAGGTATTGATCCTGATCACTATCTGGAAATTATTACTGTCTAATTTCTGACAGGCATTTTATATTTTCCTTCTGTTTGAAAATGAACATCAATACATCAATGGTAGAAAATTTGTATTGACCCTAAAGTAGTATATGGATTTACAGAATGAATGCATTATGTTTAAACAGAGAAATCATATTCGTTGAGCTGTGATGGGCAACATTACATTGTTACCTTTCTTTATAATTTGTTACCCTTATTTTACCAGGTTAGTTGTCTGAGAACACATTCTCTTTTACAACAATGACCTGGGAACACTTGGGTAATGGTCTTGCTCAGGGATAGAATGACAGATTTTTCACTTTGCCCAGTCTGGGATTTGATATAGCCATACTTCGGTTAGTGTTCAGAAGCTGTAATTGCTACGCTACCCGAGAAAAACTTTTGATAGTGGTTGCGTCCAGCAGTAGCATCCACACATAGTTCTGAATGTTTGTTGAAATTCTGCACATTTTGACATGGGATAAGGAAACATTTTTTAAATTTTTTTATTTAAAGTAATTGCAATGGGGTAAAAAGAGAGACATTTTTATGTTTTTATTGTTGTGTTTTTCCTGCAATTCTACACAAATTGTACAATATTTTTTCAAACTGTACATTCTAATTTATAAAAAATAGTTTAGGGCAAGGTTTCTTTTGTATGGAAATTAACTCTTGGACTAAATAAACGGGAGGACAGGCCCCGATGTTTGCCTTCCCTGCTGTAGTCAGTGACTGTAAAAAATAAAATCTAAGCAAAGCCGCTGTGGGTTTTTGGTTTTAAGGTCTGTATCTCTTTAAACCGCAGTCAGCCACCTCAGTGTTGCCTGGCAACTGAAAGCATCAGCGGCTAGCTAAGAAGTTAAATTGCATCAATTGACGATTAATACTGCCGCAGCTCACTGGCCTGTCAGATGGAGAAGAGGAAGGGAGAGGAGGAGGGGAGAGGCTTCCCCCTTCAGAAAGATGACTGCTTGTATTCATTCCACCTGTTTTATCAACTCCTCCTTAATTACGTTGTCCTGTTTTCCTCTATCCTTTCACTCTCTCTTGTCTCTCTCCCCTCTCTGTGTCTCTCTTTAGTTTAATTTTACCCCCCTCATATATTTATCCCTCTTTCTCATTCTACTCTCCCTTTTTTCTGTCTCCCTCACTTTCACTTTGCCTCCCCCTTGTCTTCCTTTATCTATCTGCTCCCACTCTCGCTACTCTATCTCTTCATGACAGATACAACAGACCGTGCCCATATGGTAGTGCTGATGATGTGATAACACTGATACTGGTCCCCAATTACAGTGCTATTTAGTTCAACATCCTTCAGTACCGAATTCCCTTTAACGCTGAACTGACAGAGATTAAGACAAACGTTGGCTGCGCACACCCCGCTAGCAATCAACAAACAGTGGAAACACAACTTGTAGAACCGTTAGAATACGAACGGAAGACAACGGTCGATGTGCCTCAGCCAGAAGTGAAAGGATGGCGACCCTCTCCCATCCTGTGCATGACTAGGGTTGATCTGTCTTGACCTTTAGCCACGGCAATACAGAAGGTTTTCTATCCTGAGTAGCAATTCCTCTATCCCGTGCTGTTTTCTGTCGTGTATTAGGTGGTTTCGGCTGTACACCGGTAACAAGAACACATGAACGACTGTGCCACAGCCCTTCAATTGGTGTGTTGATAGCATATGATTCAATTGTTATAAACTTAAATAATACGCCGTGCCTTAATCCAAATGCCCCGTGTTCTTTCTTAACTCAGCGATTAGCTGCGGATGGGGATGGTCACAAATGATCGGACAGTGGCAGCTTTATTGCTACACATTCCCCGTGTTATGTTCCTTCCATTGTGATGTGGCAATACATTTAGCTTTACAAGTGCAAAGACAATTGTTCGTAACTGTGTCAAGGTTCTGTGCAATGCGCATGCATTTCCGTAGATTTCTGGTCCCAGTCCTGCGTGGTACGTCTCAAACATGCCAGTGTTAATTCAAACATAAGGGAAATTATTATGCTAACCAAGATTAGTCTATGTAGCATTTTATTCCCTCTCTCGTCATGTAAACAAGCCCTACAAATGGTGAGTATGGAAGAGTCAGAGAGGAAAGGAGTGGCCATTTAAAAAATGGTCCCCCCTATATTTGCTGTATTATCCATGCCCAGTTGAAAACCTAGCCTGGCTATGTGTTACAGATTCATGATTGCTTTCTTGGGGCCTGTCCCGTACAACATACAATCAGTTCAAGAGCCATCGGAAACCACTGCTGGAAAATCACCCTATGGCACAGACTTTACAGTCCATTATTCTTTTTTATTTTTTTTTACTGTAATCGCATGGTTGCACATTACACCATCGGCACCTCTTCTGTATTGCACACAGAGGAGCTAAATCCTATTACCCTGTCATCTTCCCAGAAGAAATATCTTCTCATTATGCAGCCCAGTGTTGGGTACTAACTTCCCACATTCAGTCTGAAACACAGATTCTGTGTCCCAACTGGCATCCTATTCCCTTTATGTGGCTGTAGTATTCTAGTCAAAAGTAGTGCCCTATAAATTTTATAAATATAAAGTCTACAATTTGTTACTCAAATGGAGAAACTACTCTGGAGGCGGAACCAAGGTTTGTACTGTATCATTGCAGATTGACATTCGGACACAGAAATGAGGTATTGTTGTATTTGTTGGTTCTTGACAAGCTGTCTACATGTTTGGTCTCAAGACTGCGCTCAGATCTTTACTATGTCATGCAAACAGCTGAAGTTGGAGAAGAGTGTTGCCAGTTTGTGTTCCAAGTCAATCTATATTTTCCTTTTTACACTGAAGTGTCTTTTCTGTCTGTCTGTATGTTTGTCTTTCTCTGTGTGTTTGTGTGTGTGCTTGTACAGCTTCTCTCTGTGTGTAGAAGCCGATTGATTTCTCCCATCCATCCTCCTGCTGTCACAGCCTCTCCTCACCCTCATCTTAACTCTCCCCACCCCTCTTATTTTTAGTGTCCTAATAAGGCCTGAATAATCATCTTGTTAAGGTCTTTGTCCCTGCAGTCCACAGACAAAAGCAGAATAGGATGTAACCCTATTATGTCATGCTAAACTCTACCCCAAGGCAGGATTGGTCTGCCTGGATGAATGAATAGCAGGGAGCGAGGGAGGCTGAAACCATGACTGCACTCCAAATCGAACCCTGTGCTCTACAAAACTTGTGTAGAAGTTCCAACCAGAATTTTGGCTTTAATTTCAGTATGTTTGGCCACATTTTTGTGTAATGTAATTCCATCTTCATGTTAGGTTTGTTTCCAGCAAGTATATGTTTTCCTTGAATATATTTAAATATTTACTCTGCTACCCCGTCAAGCACTGTGTCAAATTGCTCCATTCTATGCTAGACACCTTGGTATTGTCAGAGGGCTGCAACCAGGATATGAACCCCAACCACCATAACGCAGTTGTGCTATGAGGCAGCGTCTATGAAAACTGCGTCATTATTCCAACTGTGGAATTGCTACACTCTTGAGTAACTAATTACATCACCTCTATAAGCTTCACTGAAGCAAATACAATTCAACTTCAATCATGGTCAACGTATTCCGGGTAATAGTTTATATACATGTTTTTTTTCTGGATATGTTGTTTACATATACAACCCCATCATCATCATCATCATCTTCCGCTTATCCGGGGCTGGGTCGCGGGGGCAGCAGTCTAAGCAGAGATGCCCAGACATCCCTCTCCCTAGACACTTCCTCCAGCTCTTCCGGGGGGACACCGAGGCGTTCCCAGGCCAACCGGGAGACAAAGTCCCTCTGGTGGGATGTGACCGGAACACCTTCCCAGGAAGGCGTTCCGGAGGCTTCCGAAACAGATGCCCAAGCCACCTCAGCTGACCCCTCTCGATGTGGAGGAGCAGCGGCTCTACTCTGAGCTCCTCCCGGGTGACCGAGCTTCTCATCTCTAAGGGATCGCCCAGCCACCCTGCGGAGAAAGCTCATTTCGGCCGCCTGTATCCGGGATCTTGTCCTTTGCGTTCCTACTCTTATAGGTGAGAGTAGAAACGTAGATTGACCGGTAAATCGAGAGCTTCGCTTTGCGGCTCAGCTCTTTCTTCACCACGACAGACCGATACATTGACCGCATTACTGCAGAAGCTGCACCGATCCGTCTGTCAATCTCCCGTTCCATCCTTCCCTCACTCGTGAACAAGACCCCTAGATACTTAAACTCCTCCACTTGAGGCAGGCACTCTCCACCAACCTGAAGTGGGCAAGCCACCCTTTTCCGATTGAGGACCATGGCCTCAGATTTGGAGGTACTGATTCTCATCCCCACTGCTTCACACTTGGCTGCAAACCGTCCCAGTGCATGCTGAAGGTCCTGGTTTGAAGGGGCCAACACGACCACATCATCCGCAAAGAGCAGAGACGAAATCGTGTGGTCCCCAAACCTGACACCCTCCAGCCCCTGGCTGCGCCTAGAAATTCTGTCCATAATAAATACGAACAGAACCGGTGACAAAGGGCAGCCCTGCCGGAGTCCAGCATGCACTGGGAACAAGTCTGACTTACTGCCGGCAATGCGGACCCAGCTCCTGCTTCGGTCGTACAGGGACCTGACAGCCCTTAGCAAAGGACCCAGGACCCCATATTCCCGAAGCACTCTCCACAGGATGCCGCGAGGGACAGAGTCAAATGCCTTCTCCCAATCCACAAAACACATGTGGATTGGTTGGGCAAACTCCCATGAACCCTCCAACACCCCGTAGAAGGTATAGAGCTGGTCCAGTGTTCCACGGCCTGGACGAAAACCACACTGTTCCTCCTGAATCCGAGGTTCTACTATCGGCCGTATTCTCCTCTCCAGAACCCTGGCATAGACTTTTCCGGGTAGGCTGAGAAGTGTGATCCCCCTATAGTTGGAACACACCCTCCTGTCCCCCTTCTTAAAAAGAGGGACCACCACCCCGGTCTGCCATCCCAGAGGCACTGTCCTCGACCGCCACGCGATGTTGCACAGGTGTATCAACCAAGACAGCCCCACAACATCCAGAGACTTGAGGTACTCAGGACGGGTCTCATCCACCCCCGGTGCCTTGCCACCGAGGAGTTTCTTGACTACCTCAGTGACTTCAGCCCGGGTGATGGACGAGTCCACCTCTGAGCCCTCATCCTCTGCTTCCTCAATGGAAGACGTGACGGCGGGATTGAGGAGATCCTCGAAGTACTCCTTCCACCGCCCGACGACATCCCCAGTTGAGGTCAACAGCTGCCCATCTCTACTGTAAACAGCGTTGGTAGGGCACTGTTTCCCTCTCCTGAGGCACCGGATGGTTTGCCAGAATCTCTTCGAGGCCAGCCGATAATCCTTCTCCATGGCCTCACCGAACTCTTCCAAGGCCCGAGTTTTTGCCTCCACAACCACCCGGGCTGCAGTCCGCTTGTTTAGGTCTTTTTTATGTTGTTTACATATACAACCCCATTTCCAGAAAAATTGGGACGCTGTGTTGAATGTAAAGAAAAACTTAAAATCATTTAAATTAATTTAAAGCTTATATTCAATAGAAAATTGTACCAGGACAACATATCAAATGTTGAAAATAAGAAATGTGATTGTTTCTTGAAACATATATACCCACTTTGAATTTGATGCAATCAGCATGTTTCAAACCAAAAAAGGAACCAGGCAAGCCAAGTTCAGCCAGGCCACAATTAAAAGTGGTACATACTGCTGCCCTCACTGGACTCACACACGGGTCTCCCATGTAAAAGGCATTGTCCTTAACCACTACTCCACAGTGCTACATGCCAAATGTCAGTATAATATCTTGACATTAGATAATTTTGTCACGCATTAACATCACGCCAAGTTTTAATATTTCGCTAGACACCATTAAGCATTGTGTTAAACTGACTAAAGTTTCTTATTAAGTTTACCTTCACCACAAATAGCATCTATAAAATGTATTGCTTTTGCCCCTGGCTGTTTTAACAGCTTATTAGCCAGTAATAGGCTTACTAGTATCTACTAACTTACTAGGAATAGTCATAAGAATTGAACAATTGCTAGCACGAATGAAGATTAACTTTTTCCTGCCAAAGCTATTTCATTTCAAGGCACAAATACATTAGTTTTTCTTTCATTCGTGAATGATATTGATAAAATAACTATCAATATAGGTGACGATAACTCACTTTTTCATCAAGTGAAATGACAAGAGAATCGTGGAAACCCCTACTCTTTTACTGCCCTAGGAGTTTTGATCTAGCCTATATTTTATTATATAGGCAGAAAATCCACCAGAAATTGTTGCAATATAACCATAAACAGTTTTAGGCTTACTATAACGTAGCTACTGAAGGTTGTATCCAGTGAAGTGTTTATCTATCTAGAATTAATCCTAACGCATCATTTGTTTTGAATGTGACAAGATTCAAACACAGGATCTATTGCTTGCAGGTCCACGTCTCTAACCACTACACTGTCATTCAGCCAGTCAGTCAAATTTGCTCTTCTTGGCCGGCTCCGCTTACGCGGTCTGGCAAAAAGCTGGGACAGGGGCAACAAAAGACTATAAAAGTTGTGTAATGCTAAAAAAACAAGAAACCAGGTGAGCCTAGTTCAGCCGGCCTGCAATAGAAAGTGTTCAAACTCAGGTCACCCACGTGAAAGGCTATGTCGTTAAACACTACAGTTTGCCACTTTCCGTTTTAATAGTTAACTGGCCATTCATGAATGACACTGATGCAGTTAAACTGACTAACGTTTCTTACTAAGTTTACCTCCACTTTTTGCCACAGGCCATTTTAATGGCGTATTAGCCAGTTATCAGCTTTACCGGTATCTACTAACTTACTGGAATAGTCATAAGAATTGAGCAATTGCTAGCGAGTCTGCCAAACCTATTTCATTTCATGGCACAAGAACGTATTTTTTTCTTTCATGGCAAAACAACATACTTTTTTTTCCATTTGTGAATGACATTTATACAATAACTATCAATAAAGGTGACGATAACTAACTGTTTCATCAAGTGAAAAGACAAGAGAATCGTGGAATCTACCAGAAATAATTCATAAATGTTGTTGCTCTTAATAGATTCAATGTTAGATCTTCCACATGAGAGGCGCTGTCTTTAACCACTACGCCACAACATTACACATTTCAGCAGTTGCTAGACTCCATTGAGGATTGTGTTAAACTGACTAACGTTTCTCATTATGTTTACCTCCACCATAGCGTCTATGTATGTACAGTTGTAAGTCATAATATAACCGTATACAATTTCTGTTCAGGCTTACTATAATGTAACTACTGTATGTTAAACCAGCAAATGTGTTTGTCTATCCTGACCCAAAACGCATGTGTACTTCGAAAATCCACCAGAAACAGTCGAAATATAACTGTAAGCTGTTTTATTTCGGTCTTACTATAATGTAAATCCTAACGGTTTTGGCCAGCAAAGTTTTTACTATACGGAATAATTCATAATGCGTACTTCGCTTTGCCTACTCGGGACCTATAGTTCACAAGTCCGCTTCTCTAATCACTACACTATTTAACAAGCAGTCAGTCAGTCAGATCTCTGTACGCATGGGACAAGATCGAAAACCAATATTGGATGTCCGGGATCTTTGGGCCCACTGCGATTCTGTAATTCATGCAATGCATGGGCTCAGGAATACTTCAATAATCCACAAATGCAAGTTAAAACTCTACCATGCAAAGAAGAAACCATATATAAGCAACATCCAGAAACACTGTTGCCCTATCTGGGCCCTAGCACATTTAAGTGCAAAGCTGTCCTGTGGTCTGATTAATCAGAATTTGAAATTATTTTTGGAAATCATGGATGCCATGTCCTCCGGACTAAAGAGGAGAGGGACCATCTGGCTTGTTATCAATGTACGGTTCAGAAGACAGCATCTGTGATGGTATGGGGGTGCATTAATGCACGTGGCTTGGGTGACTTGCACAACATTGAAGGCACCATTAATGCTGAACAATATATACAGGTTTTAGAGCAACATACGCTGCCATCCAGACAACGTCTTTCTCAGGGAAGGTCTTGCTTCTTTCAGCGAAACAACACCAAACCACATATTACAACAGCATGGCTCTGTAATAAAAGAGTCTGGGTGCTAAACTGACCTGCCTTCAGTCCAGACCTGTCACCCACTAAAAATATTTTGCGTGTTATGCAATGAAAAATTAAACAAAGGAGACCCTGGACTGTTGAGCAGCTGAAATCCTATATCAAGCAAGAATAAGAATACATTTCACTTACGGAACTACAGCAATTGGCCTCCTCAGTTCCAAAAGGCTTACAGATGTTGAAGTCTAACACTTTGGTTTGTTGGAAAGGAGAATAAAACACCAGGAGTCAGGTTCCGCATATTCCATTTATTACAAAAGCTTTTGGAGACAAGGTGTTGCCACACATTGTCTAAGGATCAACAGTCAAAACATCATTTTTATACTTCTACTACACCCAAAAAGATAGAGGGGTTAACTTACAAAGTGTGTGCCATTGGCCCAATCCCAGTTCTATTCCTTATAGGATAACTGCAAGTATCCCCTTGCCCCCCTTGTGGTGTCTGTGTTGTCTGTCCGACTATATGTGTGTGTGTCTCTGACCTGTGACGTGTTTCTCACAAAACAGACATACTAAATCTTTCTCTCCCCGGCAACCGCTTGAACAGGGTTTCCTATTCTCCTACTTGCTCCTTCAGTTTCAGCTCATATTACAAACAATTTATATTTTGTTTCATTGGTTACAACAGCTTACAACAGTTCACTAACTTATACAATCAATACATCTACACAGAGTATTGTGAAAAGAAGAGGTGATGCAACACAGTAGTGAACATGCCCCTGTCCCAACTTTTTTGGAATGTGTCAAATTTAAAACATTTATTTTTCCTTTGTACTATGTATGTTGTCTTTTTCAATTGACCATGGGGATAAATGATTTGCACATCATTGCATTCTGTTTTTACTTGCATTTTAAACAGTATCCCAACTTTCTTGGAAACAGGGTTGTTTATTTGAATGTCCTGCGTTCCACATGAAGCTGGAACATCAGAGTACCTGTCCGTTTTCTGAAAAACTTCTAAAAATCCTTTTAAAGAGCATTTGAAACAACTCCACAAGTGTTTAATGAGAAGAATTAGAGAGAATGGATTGATTCTGTAATTGTTTGAGAAAATGTGAATGCCCAGTGTCGGGACCCTTTGTCTGGTCTGGTTAGTGCAATCTCTACTTTGGTTGTTGGCTGGGTTATGTGTTCTGTTCATATCCCCAAAAACATCTCATTCAGTGAACAATTTGATAAGAATCAGAATACCTCAGCAAGGTGTGTTTTGTGAAAATATCTTGTTCGTCAAATAACCCACAACTGCCGTGGAGTTGTTGTAACAAGGCACATAGATCTCTTTTTTTGGAGGAGTCAGCCATCAGTGAGCAAACAGTATCTACAATTGCTCAGAAGTTTGCATACCCTTGGAGGATTAGTAATATATGTTCCATTTGTAAAGAAAACAACATGAGTGAGCAGGCAAAACACATGTCTTTTATTTCTTATGGGATTCATATTCAACTGTAGGTCATACCAGAATGGCCAAATCATAAAACAAAACATGGGAGCAAAGAAAAAATGAACTGACCCCTGTTCAAAAGTCTGCATAGCCTTCGTTTTTAATACTGTGTATTGGCCGCTTTAGTATTAATGACAGCGTGCAGTCTTTTGTAATAATTGTCTGTGAGGCCCCGTATTCTGGCAGGTGGCATAGCTGCCCATTCGTCTTGGCAAATGCCTCCAGGTCATCAATCAATCAATCAAATGTATTTATAAAGCCCTTTTTACAACAGCAGTTGTCACAAAGTGCTTTACAGAGACACCCGGCCTTAAACCCCAAGGAGCAAACAACAGTAGTGTTGGATTTCAGTGGCTAGGAAAAACTCCCTAAGAAGGCCAAATTTTAGGAAGAAACCTAGAGAGGACCCAGGCTCAGAGGGGTGACCAGTCCTCTTCTGGCTGTGCCGGGTGAGATATTAAGAGTCCAATTAGAATAATAAATACATTTATCTGGGCTAAATCCAGAGTCTATTTGAGTCTAGACTCGGTCATAAGTATGACCAGGTGGACAAGGACAGGGACAGCAACGGGCCCCCCAAACCAGGTACTCGGCAGGTATGGACCAGGACCTCATCTCCTCCTAAAATTTAAAACTGGAGGAGACTGAGAAAAGTTAGAAAGCGCATTCCTCATATCCCCCAGCACAATAATATAGCAGCGTAACTCCTTGGAACTGAGACGGGGGGGTCCGGCGACACTGTGGCCCTACCCGGGGGAGGCCCCGGACAGGGCCCAACAGGCAGGAAATCAATCCACCCACATTGCCAGGCATCAACCAAAGGGACACCCACCAACCAATGTCTTTGGTGGTCTTGCATGAACCGCAAGTTTGAGATCTCCTCAGATTGGCTCAATGATATTAAGGTCAGGAGACTGTGATGGCCACTCCAGAACCTTCACCTTTTTTTTGACCACTGGAGGGTCAATTTGACCTTGTGCTTAGGGACATTGTCGTGCTGGAAAGTCCAAGTGCGTCCCATGCGCAGCTTTCGTGAAGAAGAATGCAAATTGTCTGCCAGTATTTTCTCATAACATACTGCATTCATCTTGCCATCAATTTTCACAAGATGCCTTTAGAGCTCACACACCCCCAAAACATCAGTGAGCCGCCACCCTACTTCACAGTGGGAGTTGTACTCTGTTCACTATGGGCCTTGTCCACCCATCTCCAAACATAGCTCTTATGGTTGTGACCATAAAGCTCTAGTTTGGTCTTGTCACTCCAAATTACAGTGTGCCAGAAGCTGTGAGGTGTGTCAAGGTCTGAAGGTTACGTGTGGGTTTTTCTTTGTATTCCTTTATGTGCTGTGAAAATGCGGCATGTTGTGCCATTCGAATAGCGATGGGTATAATTTGCTTTAGGCTTCTCGTAATGGTTTTCATAGGATCTAACAAACAGATCCCTGATAAAATAAAGAAAAATAAAGCAACAGTACAGGGAAGCAAAGACAAAGAACGGAAAGAGTTGGAATGACTGAAGTTCGTACGAGGCCATTGACTCAATAAAAAACGGAGCGCTGAAACCGATACGTAGCCTACAGAACCTAAAACAACACAATTACCTCAGAATTCTCCCAAATCCTTCTATTAAAGTTAGATAGTTTTGACAAAATACTTATTAAACTAAATAATGAATACAATCGCTTTCAGTTGCAGTGTCACGAGTGTAGGTGGAGAAGGAGCCGGTCTCAGAAGCGTTATTATTTATTTTACTTTACTCTTTTATCGCTTTTTATTTTTCATAACCGGAAAACCAAATCGCGTTGGTAGTTTACTCCTCCGTCCCCACCTAAGCCCCTCCTTAAGTCCTTTGTATCAAATATATAGTTGAAACAGGAAAGTCTAGAGCCAACATTAGCGGTGTAGACCTGGTACCGGGGTAAAGCACCAGTGGAAATGCGGCACTTGTGTGTCTGTAAGAAGACCAAACATTGAAGGTTATGTAAACTTTTGATCAGGACCTTTTGGGTGATTTCTGTTATCATTATGATTTAAAAAGGAGCTAAACAACTATGTGATAATAAATGGCTTTATATGATCACTCTCCTTAAAGAAAAATGTCACAAATTCTGCCAGGGTCTGCAGACAATGTATGAGCACAACTGTATCTCTAAAGCATCCATATTAGCATAATTTCTAATCAGTTTCTTTTATATGTGCACACCCCAGACATGCATGCATGAAATAAATTGTGAGAATTTATTTTCAAATTCATTCTTTTTCTTTTGCAGTGTTTTTTTTTATTTTTTTATGTAGTTTGACCACAATAGTGATGTAGGTATATCACCTGCAAATTGAGTGCCATATAAATACCCATTCTTGCAATAAATCCCTATTCTTCTCACTCCCACTGATATAGGTAACCAAATAATAATCCATATTAAAAAGTTTGAAGTGTTAAATTATAACTACATGAAAAAACATTGTGTAATGGAAAATCTAATGGGACATGCGGTTTTGCTATGTCAAAGATTTGGAACACTGTTTCGCAGAGAGCGCAATATTGAATATTTGTATAGTGGCTCAATATATAGTTTTAGTTAAACTCTCTACCTATAAATTGATTGTTTTGAAACTTATTTTACAGAGGCAAACAAAGGTAATACATACCATTCCGATGCACATCTAAGTGCTTTTTGGCAATATGTTCTTTCATTACTTTGCGCCAGCTGATAAATTGTATACACTTTCCATACACCAAAGCAAATGATCGGAATAATACGGCTCCCAGGTCACTATACAAGTCCTAAAACAAGCTCAACAATGCAAACATTTCCAAGTGATATGTGATGCATTCAAGACTCTGCTGAATGTGGTGGCAGGTGGAAAGCAGGACCTGTTCATTCTGCAGAACAACATAATAATGTACCTTGTATACACAAGGAAGCTGTTGAGGATGTGTGGCCTGTTGGTGATTGCGATCATGTTTGAAGAATAGTGTATTTGCCAATGCTAAAGTTACTTGAGTTATCCCCCTTTTTAGCAAAGTTTATATTTTATTGGTCAAGTGAGCCACAAGTGACCGATCCAAATAAAACGTTGACATGCTCTCAAAATCTCACGGTATAACAACAATACTCTCAGATTCGTTGCGTTGTTTTGTTCATACTATGGCATAGTACATTCCTTGCAACAGTGTTATAAAAACACATGTCTGCGGACTAGCAACTTTCCATGGAGGAATGCCTACCGGTCTGTGGCATATCCCTCTAGTCCCACCAATTGCCATGACTCTTCCTTTACAGAAGAGTTACGCAAGTAAAAGCCCGCTATTTAGTGGTTGGCACATGCATTTCAATTTCACTCATATTAATTTTACTCTTGCTTTTAAAGAGTTTGGGCCATTAGCTGTTATGACCCATTAAATTAAAGGCATGACTTTCAGGAACCCTTTGTGTCTGTTTTTATTTATGATGCTTACAAGCTGTGTCCTGACACGTTGAAAGGGACTCTGGCAAAATCGCAAATGAAAGCAATGCATGTCTTCTTTTTACTACACTAAATAGTTACTTGATAATCTTCCATGATGTTTCCATGAACTTCTAAATCCTATTCTGATGCATGGCAGTCTCTAACAAACCATGAACCTAAATCCTTCACATTTCAATTTGGTTTACCTAGTTGTAGAATATTTAAGTCAGTTTCTTAAAATTATGGAAATAAAGGTAGAGGTCAGAGGAGAATGGGCCGACTGATTCTAGCTGATAGAAGAGCAACTTTGACTGAAATAACCACTCGTTACAACCGAGGTATGCCGCAAAGCATTTGTGAAGCCACAACACGCACAACCTTGAGGCGGATGGGCTACAACAGCAGAAGACCCCACCGGGTACCACTCATCTCCACTACAAATAGGAAAAAGAGGCTACAATTTGCACGAGCTCACCAAAATTGGACAGTTGAAGACTGGAAGAGTGTTGCCTGGTCTGATGAGTCTCGATTTCTGTTGAGACATTCAGATAGTAGAGTCAGAATTTGGTGCAAACAGAATGAGAACATGGATCCATCATGCCTTGTTACCACTGTGCAGGCTGGTGGTGGTGGTGTAATGGTGTGGGGGATGTTTTCGTGGCACACTTTAGGCCCCTTAGTGCCAATTGGGCATCGTTTAAATGCCACAGCCTACCTGAGCATTGTTTCTGACCATGTCCATCCCTTTATGACCACCATGTACCCATCCTCTGATGGCTACTTCCAGCAGGATAATGCACCATGTCACAAAGCTCGAATAATTTCAAATTGATTTCTTGAACATGACAATGAGTTCACTGTACTGAAATGCCCCCCACAGTCACCAGATCTCAACCCAATAGAGCATCTTTGGGATGTGGTGGAACGGGAGCTTCGTGCCCTGGATGTGCATCCCACAAATCTCCATCAACTGCAAGATGCTATCCTATCAATATGGGCCAACATTTCTAAAGAATGCTTTCAGCACCTTGTTGAATCAATGCCACGTAGAATTAAGGCAGTTCTGAAGGCTGATGCCTGGCAATGTGGTTGGATTGATTTCCTGCCTGTTGGGCCCTGTCCGGGGCCTCCCCCGGGTAGGGCCACAGTGTCACCGGACCCCCCCGTCTCAGTTTCCAAGGTGTTACGCTGCTATATTATTGTGCTGGGGGACATGAGGGATGTACTACTAACTTTTCTCAGTTTCCTCCAATTTTAAATTTTAGAAGGAGATGAGGTCCTGGTCCACACCTGCGGATTACCTGGTTTGGGGGGACCGTTGCTGTTCCTGTCCTTGTCCACTTGGTCATACTTCTGACCTAGTCTAAAATCAAATATACTCTGGATTTAGCCAAGAGAAATTTATTTATTATTCCAATTGGACTCTTAATATCTCACCCGGCACAGCCAGAAGAGGACTGGTCACCCCTCTGAGCCTGGGTCCTCTCTAGGTTTCTTCCTAAAATTCGACCTTCTTAGGGAGTTTTTCCTAGCCACTGAAATTCAACACTACTGTTGTTTGCTCCTTGGGGTTTAAGGCCGGGTGTCTCTGTAAAGCACTTTGTGACAACTGCTGTTGTAAAAAGCGCTTTATAAATAAATTTTGATTGATTGATTGATTGAAGGCAAAAGGGGGTCAAACACAGTATTAGTATGGTGTTCCTAATAATCCTTTAGGTGAGTGTACATAGGAAATATAGTAATTGACAAGGTTAGAAATAATGATTTGTAATTAAAACAATAATTGTGTCCTTCAAACTTTGCTTTTGTCAAATAATCCTCCATTTGCAGCAATTAAAGCCTTGTAGACCTTTGACATTCTAGTTGTCAATTTGTTGACATAATCTGATGAGATTTCACCTCATGCTTCCTGAAGCACCTCTCACAAGTTGGATTGGCTTGATGGGCACTTTTTACATATCATATGGTCAAACTGCTCCCACAACAGCTCAGTAGGTTTATGATCCGGTGACGGTACTGACCACTCCATTGTAGAAAGAAAACCAGCTGGCTGCTTCATCCCTAAATAGTTCTTCGATAGTTTGGAGCTGTACTTCGGGTCATTGTCCTGTTGTAGGTGGAATTTGGCTCCAATCAAGTGCTGTCCACAGAGTATGACATGGTGTAGTAAAATGCCAAAGGTCTGCTAGGAGTGAAATTCTTCCTTCTTCAAGATCCATTTTACCCTGTACAAACCTCCCACTTCACTACCACCAAAGCACCCCCAGACCATCATGTTGCCTCTACCATGCTTGAGATATGACATCAAGCACCCTTCCAGCATCTTTTCATTTGCTCTGCATCTCATGTTCTTCTTTTTGATCCGAACACCTCAAACTTTGTTCATAATTTTTTTTTCCAATCTTCTTCTTTCTTTTTTTGTTCTTTTGCCCATTGTAATCTTTACTTTTTATTAGCCAATCTGAGATATGCCTTTTTTTTTTAAACTCTGCCTAGAAGGTCAGCATACCAGAGTAGCCTCCCCACTATTGCCGTTGAGACTGGTGTTATGCAGGTACAATTTAATGAAGATGCCAGTTGAGGACATGTGAGGTGTCTGTTTGTGAATTTGTTCGTGATGGAGTTTTGACTTTGTTATGTTACAAGGAATCCACCTGAACCATCGATCTAGCAGCTCCGTCAACAATGACAAATGTATTACTGTTGATATGTTATCAGGAGGCCTTGCATTAGCTGATTTCCACCATATGTAATGTTATACAGATGCTGATACATCAACTAGAGATGTACCCTGGGGCATTTCAAACTTAAAATTGATTGGTCTCTTCGGGAAATGCCAATGAAGTCCTTCCTAGCAATGTTGTAAGCTGAGTAAACAGAATTCAAGTTCTAAGACTTATAAAGTACTTGGTTCCTAGTATTGGCAACTGTTGAAGTGGTCTCTAATATGGAGTGATTAGTGAAAGTTATATAGTGTTCCCTATTCGTTGCCCCTTTGTCAGAATTAGTGCACTAGGTAGGGACTAGAGTGCCGTTTAGGATGCGTAATCATTTATACAGCTTGTTTGCCAATTATGGGCCAACAAGATAGAGATGACAGACAGGCCTGGATTAATTAAAGCGCTGTCTGATCCAACGCCTGGAAGAGAGAGGTAGGGAGGGACGGTTGTGGCGGTGAAAGGGGGGGGGGTGAAGAAGTGAGGAAAACAACAAGATGGTGAGAAACAGAGAGTGAACACAGACACATAAATGAAAGACACAAAATGTCTAATGGCGAAATCCTTAATCCTTGTCAGCCCTCCCTGAGAACACCGTCTGCCTTTGTGCCACAGCTCATTCTCATTTGAATGCATTTGTGCATTCACATTAATTAGGCAATTGTCGGCTGGCGATTATATTGAAGAGCTTGGAACGATTTGAGACTGTGTAATTGCCCTTGTGGAGGAAGAGCTGGGTGTGGTAGGAGTCCGATCCGTTACACGTGTTCAACAGTATTGACGGGTGACGGTCAGGATTGTTTTCTTCATGGAGGTACTGCTGCCGATGATGACGGTCATGACAATGATTAAAAAGAGGAAGATGATTAAGGATTTAATTAGGTATGTTCCCCATTTGCCACTGCTGTAATGAGCAGAAACGCTTGGGGTCCGCACAAAACCTAGAACATTAAAGGGGAGTAGCGACGATCATCTAAGACTTGTCTAAGTTCATGAATCGCTAGTATTAATTGTTGGACTGTTTGTACAGTATGTATTCAACTCTCACTCAGGGAGAGCAGGGTCGAGCTAGCGTAAGTGCAGTGTTAGAGGGTTATGTAACATTGAAGGTACCAAAAATGTTTTGGTTCCGTCAAAATACTCATGCAGCGTTTCTATCGCAGGTACTGGGCAGCATGGTGGTTTGAGCCTGTGGGGAAGTTGAGCCACCCCTTGTTTCTAGGCAAGCATAGACAAAATTGGTCATGTGACCAAAGAATTTTGAAGAGTCATCCACTTTATTCAACCTGTGATGGAGAGAGGCACATGGAATGAGTGGTAAGCACATTTAAGTAAAAAACAAATTCCAAGTGATTTTTTTTTTATGTTCAAGATTCCTGAGTTTGAACAATTACAGACAAGTTTGAAAGAATCTCACACGTGTTAGTGCTTTAGAAAGTTACATGAGGCTATACTGCATGACTTTAGCTCTAAACTGCTAGATGATTATATAAGGTTGTTCAAATGGTAGGGATGGGGTAATTTGAGTAAGTGACCTCCCTGTACCATCAACCCATGCCATGGAGTCCTGATTGCACATCAGCAGTTCCAGACCCAGAGATACCCCCTGCTACTCTGCTTGAATCATGATCCTGAACACTCATCCATAAGTGATGCTACTGGTTCTCCTGCCCATTTGGGGTGTGTCCCCAGGAGACAGACTTCAATTCCCAAAAGCCACAGCAACTAAACCTAGAATGAAAAGGAAGAAAGTAAAATCAAGAATCTTGACCAACACACCAGAAAAGCTAGCGCTGCAGAAGGCGTACAATGACTGACAAAATAAAAAGACTGGAAAATTCTAGAAAAGTGACATTTGTTTTGGCCCTGAAAGGGTCCAAACAGATCAGAACCAAGACTAAAACTGTTGTCTACCGTAGCTCAGAAGAAAGAGACAAACATTTCGGTTAACAACACCCCTGACTATGACAGTTCAGAAAATGACCTGAGAGAGAATCTGTGAATATGAGGTGAACATTTATACTTCAGTGTAATTAGTGTCACAATTTACCCTGACGTGGCTCAACTTAACCCTCATTGGGGCTGGTTAAGCCAAGAGACCACTTTTTTTTTTTTTAACTGTTTATTTTAAAACCAATGTGATTATTCCCAGAGATGCACCACATCATGAAATATATGTACATATTTTAGTTGGAGACATTATAGTAATTCCTTCACTAAAGCCGCCTCAAGTAAAAACTGGCTCAATACACTCCGCTCTCTCGTATAGACTTTTAAAATGTGTAAATCCTTGGGCGAAAATAGGCGCTTGATTTATGCTTGGACCTGACAGAAATTAGCACCCCATCTTGATTAGTGATTGTCACTTTCACACTAACTACTTCTCAGCAGAAAATTCTGTAGGCTATCAGTTTTTGCACACGCAATAAATCCCTGTTCTTCTCGCACTCAATGACTTCTACTAGTGATTTCTTCTCCCGCTTTTTGATTGACTCAGAGCTGGTGTCTAGCGACTGGTGATTTAACAAGATGAAATGCTAAGTGCTAGACGCTAGCCGTGGGTGGTCATTAAAACACAGCATGAGTTAAGTTGAGGTAAGACGAGAACCAAGTGGTCTCAAGGTCGACAATCGCCGTAGTATGCCACAGTCATAACATCATAAGTAATTCCATTAAGTATCTACAAAGAGACACAAGTAAAGAGAATCAGACGAACATGCTTATACATTATGTGAAATTATGCAAAAGTATATATAACTGATACTCAGGTGACTGACATTACCCAGGAAAGTCCCACTGATTGTACTGTTTGGTGTCTGTTTACCATTGTCTGTTTATGATATTCTGTTTACTATAATCAATTTAATGTAATCTATTTCCTATGGTCTGTTTACCATATTCCTTTTTTTGGTTCTATACCACTTAACCTGGTTAACAAGTTGTTTAACATTAACATGTTAATTAGGTCACCGTTGTTGTGCTGTGAAGTGCAGTTTTATGTTTAAGATGTTTGTGATGATACTGAGCTTGGGTTATCTATGTTTTCTCTGCAGGTAAAACAGATCATGGAGGAGGCGGTGACTAAGAAATTTGTCCATGAAGACAGCAGCCACATCATTGGACTGTGCAGTAAGTACACACACACACACACACACACACACACAGACAGACAGACAGACACAGAAACCCTCTCCGAGAGCTCTTCAGCTGTGATTTAGGAGGGAGTCTGGTTGAAGGACAGTTCTTGACGTCACCAATGACGTTTACTGTGCCTGCATCAATGGAAAGTTAATAATCACACTGGAGTCAATGGAAACACAGTTTAAAGGCTCCCTGCCTGCCGAACAACCACTTTCTCAAAGAAAACTCAGGTCTTTGTGTGTGTATGTGTGTGTGTGTGTGTGTGTGTGTGTGTAACCCTGTAGTTAGGTCAGTGTTTTCTGGAAGGCTGCCAGTGGAGGGAAGGGGTTTTATGTCCTTTCTGGGCCGGATGGAAGCTAGGCAGTGAGCTGGCAGGTGTGTGACTCACACCTTTACCAACGGATGCTCCCGCCACGCTGGTATGTGTGAGAGTGTGTAGTGCAGCTTTTCATCTTCCTCTGTTCTTATGGAACCAGGAGTGGTAGTGCACATCCAAAATGACTTCCTAAATTCTGTAATGTGCCCTATGTAGTACGATATCTGTTACAAAAGCTCAAACTCACTATGTACTGTACGTTAGGAGAAATTGCGTCATTTGAGACACAACTCCACAGATATTCATGGGTCTGGTTCAGGGAATATGAGAACAGGTAGACTAGCAATAGTCTGACCAATAACTGAAAGGTTGCTAGATCGAATCTCTAAGCTGAAAAGGTGAAACATTTCCTCTGTCCCTGAGCTACAGCTACAGTTCATCTCCCTCCAGTCTCCTGAATCTGGTACCTGTGTGGACATCAACCTGTTGGGATAGTGTGTTCATTATGGCCATTAAACATTGAGAACAGTCAGCCTGCACAGAGTGTGCTAGTTTTGATCAGGGACCATAGTCAAAAGTAGTGTGCTAAGTAGAGAGCAGGGTGCCATTTAGTGTGCAGCCTGAGACCCTGAAAGGGTGTTACCGGGCCATCGGGTAATCAACTGAAATAACAGGCTTCCGTTTTTTTGTCTTTTTCTGTATTTGTTTTAGTACTTTTGTTAGAAAAGTACTACTATGCATGTAAATAAGGTAGTTGTACAAATTAGGCAAGTGAAAGTTGGGTCCTGTCCTAATATTTTACTTTGACTCGTCCGGATTGTGTGCGTGCGTGCATGCGTGCGTGTGTGCGGGCGTGCATGCGTGTGTGCGTGTGTGTTTTTGTGCATCTGACACTCCACGTAGCCCTGGCAGGATATCACTGAAACTTGTTGTCTTTACAGCTCAGTGTCCCCCCCCCACTTAATATGGTGTGTGTGACACATGCCACCATCCCCAAGACATGGCCTGTCAAGCTTGCAAAGACATGTTTCACAATAAGCCAGTGGCTTCCCTTTGCAGTTCAAATCATCCGCTGTTTTCCCTGTCCTTACAGCAGATTCTCAGGGCATGGGGCGGGTAGGTGGAGGGATTTGTGGTCCTGGGAAAGGTGAAAGCTCAGGTGCCAATGAGTGCTGATGTCAGTGCTCATGACTCATCCGGCCTCCCCTGCTGGCAGCTCCGTTAATGCCTGCTAATTATGGAGCATCCGCTAACGAAGGCTGAGCCGTAGTCCTCAATGACACCCTGTTCCCTTCATATTACACTGCTTTCTGTCCAGACGTATCGTCAGGGAATAGGCTACTGTTTGGGAAACTGACCAAATGAATACTGTTGTTTTATTAGCACCGAGTGGGCGGGCAGACGGTTTGGACCTATTTTCCTATTTTGGCTCGCTGTAGTTGGGATGGCTTAATTAAGCGTTTACATGCATAAAGAGCGAGAGAGAGGGAAACGGAGAGAGGGTGTATCTACTGATAGAGTAAAGAAAAAAGAGAGAAAGGTAGAGAGAAATGGTGTAAAGAGATAGGTAGAGAGAAATAGAGGGAGGTATAGAGAGAATGGTGAAACACCCAAAGCTAAATTTGTACAAATAAAGACATCATTAGAGTTTTACCAGTAATGCACACACACACAAAAAATATTCTTGCAGGGGCTGCAGAGATGTCTTTGTCCCTACCTTGTCCCTATTAACTGTTAGCCCCACAATATTTAGCCTTACATCTTAAGATTGAACCCTGACCCCTTATCCTATATTCTAAACCCAATTTCAACTTTTGTGCTAAACCCAAAACCCCTGAGTCAAAAATAGCCTTCCTTATCAAGACCGGCGAAATGTTCTCAAATCCCCACCAGGATAGCTTAACTTGTGGAAACAAACAAGTAGTGCATCTATGCATGCGGTCAGACCGGCACACGCGTTCATATAACCCTACAGTATCAACACGCACCACCACTGGTGGAGGTATGGCTTGTTATCAAATATAGTCCGTTCAGGGGTGGAGAGTAGGAAGAACACAACGACTTGGCAACCAGCCTGGGGGTGGCAGGGCTATTACTGGTACAGATGCTGTATCCTAATTATACCCAGTTTATCACAGCAAACAGAAAATGTGATTCATTAAATGGGTTGTGAATGAATTAACTACTTGTGGGAGTTGATACATTCTTTAAGTGAAATTCAAGGAAAATGCTAGCAACAACTTAACATATAATTTAGCTTATGCTCAGTTGGGAGACAATACTTATTTTAACCTGACAACCTGATAATTAGTCATCAAATAGCATGTGTTGATGTCTGTTTTAAAGTATGTGATCTGTGTTTAAAGACGTTAGTATGCCACGTCGCTTGGCGCATTTAACCATTGCTCCTGTGCAATCGAAAAGGGTGCTCTCGCACGCTTCAAATCTTTCACTTTGAAAAAAAGACGAGGAGTACCAGCACAGGCAGAAGAGGACTGGCCACCAGTCTGGTTCCTCCCTAGGTTTCATCCTAATTTTGGACCCTGCTAGGGAGTGATCACAAACACTGCAAAAAACATTCTCTTTCTTCCCCATAGCTAACCGATACCAGCTTTAGTTCGCTACCTAGTGGATTAAGACCTACACAATTCAAACCAATAATATTAAGTTGATTTTAGTAGTACAACTGCAGTCTACCCATGTTTGTCTCTTCGTATAGAAAAGTAGTCATTATTTGATTATGGCATTTCTCTAAACCATCACAGTTTTTAAACTGCATCCAATTCCATGATTATTCAGTTTCTCCCTTTAAGTCAATGAAATTTGGATTCT
Source organism: Esox lucius (assembly GCF_011004845.1). NCBI lineage: Eukaryota > Metazoa > Chordata > Actinopteri > Esociformes > Esocidae > Esox > Esox lucius. The sequence goes on from NC_047569.1 coordinate 4,274,588, forward strand.
AGCTCATGCCAGTCAAAAGATAGGACATTTAATCAGCACCACCTGTTCTTCTTTCTATAGTTCTATCTATTGGTGGGACTCATTTAAATGGATAAAGCATGTTGTGGGGCAGTTCTATAGCTAGTTGTTCTGCTATCCTACCTGTGGATATAAACAATCATCTCATGTAGGCAAACAAATTGTTTTCTCATAACAACCGTGGGCTGTGGTGAATTCACATTTTTATTCTGCTGGAGAACCAATGTTTTAGTGGCAAAACAATTTCAGCTTGGCAAATTCAAGTATCCTTTTAGTCCATTCAATATTTGATTATCTTCATCAAATAACACAATTTTTCTTAACCTGTGACGAGGACCTGAAACCCAAAATGATGGACTTGCCCAGACTTGCCCAGACTTGCCCATTATTACTTGAGACTTGTAGGTTAAGAATTGCAAAATTGTTAGGACTTGCAAAATTGTTCAGGCAGACGGTAGGCAGGGTCCTGGTTGGGTACAGGCAGGGTCTCGGTACACAAATAATCTAGAAAAAGGCACTGTAGGTAAATAGGACACCTGGAACACGGGACACCAAAAACACAAGACAAACTGGCTAAGGACAGAGGACAAAGGTTAAATACTCAGAGGATAATCAAGGGACTGATATAACTGGTGGGTGTGAAGCACAAGACAAGACAGGTGAAAACTAATAGGAAAAGACACAGGGCGTGACAGGAGAAGAGAGATCGTGTAGTTGATGTTTGGACAATCAGACTTCTCGGATAACTCTGTTTAACAAAAAAAGTTGCAATCAAAGTTTTCAGAATGCAACACAATTTTCTTTCAGCATGAAAAACACAGAATCTGAGTATATCCTGGTCCCTTCCAGTTTCACTTAATAAATGGCTCCTTTTTCGCTAGGATTATGTAAACTTGTGGTGCCAAAGAGAAATAGCATAATTGATAGGAAACCATTTAATGACAATGTCATCACCTATCTTTCCGTAACACTAGATTTGAGTGGGTAAATGGATGTTGTTTGTAAATTTGGATCAAGTGACTCACTTGGGCATTAGGACCATTACTCAGTCACCGAAACTCAGTCTTCGACCACAGAGACTTATGACTCAAATTGCGACTTGTGTGTCAACCACTGTGGCCAGGTGTTCGACTGGAACCGAGATTTGTGACTCAAGTGGTGGATGGGACTTTACTTGGATTTAGCCAAAAGGACTCGTGACTCAACTGGGACTCAAGCACAGATGACTTGGGACTTGACTTGGAGTTAAAGTTTAGTGACACAGCTACATTCCTGCTACACAGGGTACAGTTTGGGCAGCAGACGCCATCTGATTGTCAGGCCAGTCTGTGTGGGTAGAGGACCTTAACTCTGACCACTTTAGTATTTGTCTCTGAGTTCATGTGTTGGTTGTGTTTGTAGCTCCGATCCAACCCTGATCCTTGGTCTAGCTACATTGTGAGTGTATAACGCTACAACATGATTATTATTAGTGCAAGATTATTTCCAACGCACGCACACACACACACATATACATACACACACACACACACACACAGGCATATGGACACATACACACCAACACACAAAAACTGGGTCTGGACTTCCTAAAGGAGGATCTCATTACAGTATGGTGTGTATTAGTCTCTCTTTCTGTCACTCTTGGTTTGTCGGTCTCTGTCTGTATGTGTCTGTCTCTCTTTGTCTCTGTATGTCATTCTCTGTCTGTCTGTTTGCCTCTCTCTGACTGTCTGTTTTTTTCTGTCTGTCTTTCTCTGTCTGTCTCTCTGTCTTTCTGTCTCTCTGTCTCTGTCTGTCTTTCTGTCTCTTTCCTTTTGGGTTTGTCTCAGAATGTCTCTCTTAAGTTCAATTAAATAGACTTCAGTGACAATGAAAATTAGGTTACTAACATGTCAAAGTTCCCACATAACTGTGAGATCAATTGCAACTATATTAAAAAGAATGGAAATAATAGTGGTATTGTAATTTAGACTGTTAATTGCTACTATGACCATAATAACTCATGCTTTGTCTGTTATTTCAACTTAGTTAAATGTATTATTGTTCTCTGGGATTAATTATTAATTTACAATACAACATCATTAAAGTAACAATAATAAACTAGATTGCCAAGAGTACAGAGAGTACAATTAATACAATTATTTTCTTTCAATTTGTATTCATAGTTACATCGACACAAGGCTAATTTCTATGTATAGCCTTCATTGGAGATCAGAGGTGGAAAGCCCTAAGTTGTTTTTGCCATTTAAAATGATGAGTCAGTACAGATGATGCTGTCATGGTAGCGCTGAGCGAGTGAGGACATCCTTTGTTACTCCTTAATGTGATGAAGACTATTCATTTGTCTGACGCAGCTTTTAACATGATCTCTTACCTCTTATCCGCTGACAGCAACATGTGAATAATAGCTTTGTAAGTATGGGAGCTAGACATGTTTTAGTCATTTAGCAGACACTCTTATCCAAAGCGACTAACAGTTTGTGCCTTTATCTATAGATATTTACATTGGACAACCACATAGGTGTACTTACGACTAATAGGCTTTCTTAATGAAGTAGCTATCAGCGCAGTAGTAACTGTACTGGTCAATGTTAGTGCACTGGCAATGTACAGTTACTGAGTGTACTATTCAATGTTAGTGCACTGGCAATGTACAGTTACTGAGTGTACTGGTCAATGTTAGTGCACTGGCAATGTACAGTAACTGAGTGTACTGGTCAATGTTAGTGCACTGGCAATGTACAGTTACTGAGTGTACTGGTCAATGTTAGTGCACTGGCAATGTACAGTTACTGAGTGTACTGGCCAATGTTAGTGCACTGGCAATGTACAGTTACTTAATGTACTGGTCAATGTTAGTGCACTGGCAATGTACAGTTACTGAGTGTACTGGTCAATGTTAGTGCACTGGCAATGTACAGTAACTGAGTGTACTGGTCAATGTTAGTGCACTGGCAATGTACAGTTACTGAGTGTACTGGTCAATGTTAGTGCACTGGCAATGTACAGTTACTGAGTGTACTGGTCAATGTTAGTGCACTGGCAATGTACAGTTACTGAGTGTACTGGTCAATGTTAGTGCACTGGCAATGTACAGTTACTGAGTGTACTGGTCAATGTTAGTGCACTGGCAATGTACAGTTACTTAATGTACTGGTCAATGTTAGTGCACTGGCAATGTACAGTTACTGAGTGTACTGGTCAATGTTAGTGCACTGGCAATGTACAGTTACTGAGTGTACTGGTCAATGTTAGTGCACTGGCATTGTACAGTTACTGAGTGTACTGGTCAATGTTAGTGCACTGGCAATGTACAGTAACTGAGTGTACTGGTCAATGTTAGTGCACTGGCAATGCACAGTTACTGAGTGTACTGGTCAATGTTAGTGCACTGGCATTGTACAGTTACTGAGTGTACTGGTCAATGTTAGTGCACTGGAATTGTACAGTTACTGAGTGTACTGGTCAATGTTAGTGCACTGGCAATGTACAGTTACTGAGTGTACTGGTCAATGTTAGTGCACTGGCAATGTACAGTTACTGAGTGTACTGGTCAATGTTAGTGCACTGGCAATGTACAGTAACTGAGTGAAGTTCGGCGCACATTCCTGTTCCTTCGAAAATGATTGCTGATATGACTCCCTTCATGCGATTATCGGAAGGTTTGTAATTTATCCATTTGCCTCCATCATGTAGGCTATAAACTTAAACACACCCCTATATGTATGTATATACAGTATATACACCCTTCTGTTGAAATATGGTGTGTCGGTGAGGATCTCGCATCCTTCTCATCAGGGCTACAGGTTTGCATTATATAACTAGTTACCATGAGACAAGTGTTCATGGTAAGAAGTCAACGTGTCTGTGTAGATAACATGCTGTGGGCGGTTTGGGCGGTTGCCAAAGCAGGCGGAGTGTCCAAGCTTCCAACCCCTGGCCCACGTGCCGACAGATCGATGGGAAAATTACCATCCTCCTCTATCACACGTCTTAAATAGCTCCCTATTCGCTATTATTGGCTCTGTTTCAGAAAAAGTGCACCACATAATGAATCTTGAACAATTTAAGACTCTGCCCAACCTATGATTCCAAAAGTGTGGTGCTTGGCTGCAGAAGGGGCCAAGGAGAAAATAAAATTTTACATGCTTTTTTATTTTTATTTCACTGTCTCATTTGACCGAGTAATGGCATAATTAGGCCAACCCTGTGTGGTAGTGGGTGTAGTCTTTGTGTGTTTGTGTGGTTAATATGCAAACAGCAGTGAGCAGACACACTTAGAAGAGTTCGTTCTTACTAAATGGCTCATTACAGCTATTGACTGCACCTTGACTGGCACTAAGCTAAGCACAAGCTAGCAAGATCCTATTGGTCAGAATGTCAGCCCAGTTCCATCTTGCTACATATGCTTCCTCTGCCCGGCCACTGGGCTTTCTCTACCCATGGACTACATCTAGAATTTTCTGAGGGAAGGGTATATGGAACCAAAATGATTCTGACATGAACCAAAAGGGTTATTCAAAGCTTTCTCCTATGTTCATAGTTGAAGATCCCCTTTACATTCTAGCACCTTTGAATTTAAGAAACCGAGCAGTACATCCGTTGGGATATCTGGCTCCATTATGTTGGTAAATTGTACTGCAAGTCAACCAGTATGTTGTTCCAGTTGGCCTGTGGATGTCCTGAGGATGGCGGTCATTCGTGTATCCCCATCTTTGCAGCATTTCCATACCACTCTCTGAAATCTTTATCCATCAGCAGAGAGACAGTAACAGCAGACCGCTAGATCAGTGCTGCAAGAACAGACCACCGCTGTGTTCTCAGGTCATTTCACCATCAGTTGTTTCTTAATGAGCCTATTAGCTGCACCAGACCAGAAAAAGACCAGACCATACACTTCGCCTGTCCCTAAACCAACCCATCCTTTCTCTTCCCTCTGTCTTTCTTCATCATTCCTCATTTCTGCCTAATTTCTCTCTTTCTCTTTGTCTCTTTCATCATTTAGCCTTCTTTTTCTGTCTCATTGATTCTCTCGCTCTCTATCCACAATATAGTACTTCTTTAGTGTGATGTAACAATGTACATACTGGATGGTCAGTCATTAGAACATTCAAAAGAGTATAATGATAAAACATATCTCTTGTTCTCCGTCCCCTTTCTCTGAGAGCCTTGATTTAGGTCTATTACTTTCATTCCCTGAGGGATGGAATGAGATGCGATAATGTGGACATGCATGCATCATGTACATATGTGAATACAAATATAATCTTGCCTGATAAGTCCCTACAGGTGTGTAGCAACCAGGAACCCCAACTACTGTGCTATAAAATATGCAGCTACACCTGTATTCACTGATTTCAGAAACTCTGTTCACAGCGACTCAAAAGGGTGGGGCCCAAAAGGGGTGGCACCTAGTTAACAGGAAACAAAGGTTATAGACATATCCCTAGGTTCCCTTTCGGTGGGTCACTTTGGTGCCACAATGGGGGCAATACATTGAGCTGCTAAGCTGGAGAGGCGGAATACTGACATGAAGGACTGAGACAACCCGTTCAAAGAAGAAAAAGCAGCACAAAAAACAAAACAGAAATCAAGGCCATCAGGCCATCCATCCCTCTTAGCCGAAAACACCAAATGGGCCAAGCTTCGTAAGGTAACATCCAAGCTGTGGAACCTCAAAAATCATTTGGAGTGTCCTATTTCGTATCCAACTGAACCCTGTCTAATGTAGGCTGTGTTAGATCAATCAGTGGGAATACAATAAAAGAGAGTCCACAGTCCATCCTTCAGTGTCTTAAGATACCAATACACGATGTGAAACTCTGCCCAAAAGAGCCACCGGTATAAACAACAGGGGATCCCTCCAAGGTACCAGAGCCTGATGATAGTGTTGTAATGGGTTTAGGCGCTCTGCCAGCAGCCAGCATGACAAAGACAGTTGCAAAAGTGCACCATCACCCTGACATGGAACAGGGAGAGAACATGACAGAAAATGTCTTGTTGCTGAACGAATGTGAAAACGGTGGAGAACTGAATCCACCACGAGACCCAAAAACGTAACCTGCTAAGAAGGAGTCAAACAGCTCTTCCCTACATTCAACCAGTACCCCGGTGTCACAACGGAGCCAAAGCTAAAGAGAAGTAAGCATCCTTTAGATTGACCGTCATGAACCGATTGCCAGGACGAATCTACTCTAGCAGCAAATGCATCATGAGCATCCAGGACATGACTGTACGGAGATAAGATTGTGAAGACGCAATTCCAGAATTAGACGCAATGCGGGCACCAGGAAGTACCAGCAGTACAAACCACTCAGAGCCTCCGTTCTTATAATAAGAATTTTTAACTGCTGGCTGAAATTATGCATAGTAGATTCTAGTAATCCCAATAATGTTCTCTAATGGGCTTATCTCTACTGAGCCGCCAGTGAGCAATTGAACGACCATAAGATAATAGCATCCATCTCTTTTGACTTTTACAGACCTTTCTGCGATGATGGCAAGCTGTGGTTTTCCGCCTGCCAAATGCAATGCTATGGCTTCTGTAAACTGTATGATTGAACCCGATTCAGTTGCTTTTAAACTGTTTTTGCCTTAGGGCAAAATTGCTACTATGATATTGGTTCAAAAGTCATAGTGTTGTAGATCTTTTCGATTGAAGGTTGTTATGCAGGGATGTTTTTCTGTGTGTCTGTTTATATGACTGGCTGCGTGCGTGCGTTCTTCTGTGTCTGTATGTGACTATCGTTTAAGTAGTTTGCATTTGTAGAAAGTGGTGCGGTACAGAAGTTGCTGTGAACATTGGTGCAGCCTCACTAAGTGACAGACCCTTAAATTCATTCTTGCACAGCGTCTGTACATCTTTATATTTTGGTGCGTAGACGATGCCCCTGTTACGACCAACAGCTCCTCAACAAATCTCAGCAGTTTTTCCTAAACGTGGCACAACCGAGTCGAATCAGGCCTCATTTGGAGGAAGAGGAAAAGGCCTCAAGAGAGCAGCAGAAAGAGAGGTAGAAGCAGAAGATAATGACAACATTAGAGTGATGACAGATCATGCTTCCCTCGCCGCTGATCTGCACCAGTGACCCAGAAGCTGAGATGGGAGAAATACAGCCAGGATACAGGATGCATTGGATACCCAGATTTTGAACGCCCTGAATCAAAATCACCACCTTGAAGCAGCCCCAGCCAACGCTGTCTCACCTAGCCCCAGCGCTTTGCTTAGCTTTTTTTACGGTTCCTCCCATCCTTATGTTAATAAAACATCTTCCAGGGCCTTGAACAGTTGTCCTTTGTCTGTTCACTGTGTCTCTCTCCATTACAATATTTAAGTTCTCTTGAATGCAAGTTATTGGGGTTAGTCTTTTACAATATGTCCTGACAGAAACAGCTATCCAAATGCCATCCTGTTAACTGTACAGTGCACTACTTTTAACCAGAGTGCTATGGGAGTAAGGTGCCATTGGGATACAGATTATGACAAAAGTCCTTGAATTGTGGTATGGTCGATGTGGTTGTATTGTATAGGTTTTGTGGATTAGTATTGACTAAATGCAAGGTGGTACTTTGAGATAGTTGAATAATGGGTCAATATGTAGAAACAATGACTAATAAATGGCAAAGATGAGTGGCAGTACTTCCTACCCATAAAAAAAAAAGTTTAGGCTTACTATAATGTAGCTATTGAAGCTTGTAGCCAGTGAAGATTTAGTCTATTTGTGGGTGTCCATCTACTTTTTGGCTTTTCGTGTTTATCAATGCCAGGGTTAATGTTTACTATCTAGCTAGTACAGCTACATAGTAGTAGTATGATGTCAATCCACACAGGTAGGTTACCTGATAATTAGGTGAATGAAAATTGAAATTGCTATGTAGGCTGTACCAGCTGCTGTAGCTACTACTAGTATTGTACTATTGTACTAGTACTGGCTATGTAGCTAATATTTGTGTATTTGATGATGTAGCTTTATAATACCAAATGAAATGTCCTCCCGCTTATTGGTAGAATTCCCATCCAATGATCCAAATGACATATTTTTCATCCACTTTGCTAGTGGAAAAATTCTAAGGTAGGAACTATTGTAAAGGGAACCAGCGGAAAAATGTACCAGACATGCCTTTTCCTATGCCTTGGCTGTTGCCCACCATCGGCAAGTGAAATTCGTCTCACATTTGCATAAAATAGCCCGTGGCTCTATTTTTCAGCGCCTCCTACGCTTGCTTCGGGCTGCTTTGTATCCCACACTGCCCTACGCACATAGTCACATGACTCAATTGAAAATAAATTGGAGGTGAAAACCACATTTCCCCTAACCTCATTGCGTAGTGGACACCCACCATAATCCCTAATTGGTATGGTCGGTGGCAAGGATTCAACCCTGGTCGACTATGTGACAGTCAGTGTCTCTAACCACTACGCTATTTAACAATGGGTAGTTAGTCAGTCAGTAAGAGACATTTGCTCATCTTGACCAGCTCCGCTTACATGGTCTGGCAAAAATGAATTCATTTTTAATTTCTTAGATCCCAATGTTGCGTATGCATTGTATTTAAATACTTGTGAAACTGTATGGATACTTAATCAAAACATTAAAGAAAAATGCTATATTCAAGATTTTATTCTAATAAAAAAAATGTGTCCCAGCTATTGGCAGACATTTTTATGTTGGGGCTGAAAATTGTTAAAACCATCACAAGAGGTTGAAAGGTCTTCTGTGTTGTAAAAAGTGAGATAAAATGTTTTGTCCCGTACAGTACGTGATATTGGTCTTTAAGTGGTGTGAACCAATGTCACACATACAGTGCTTTCAGAATGTATTCAGACACCTTCACATTTTACACATTTTATGTTACAGCCTTATTCTAAAGTAGATTAAACAGATTTTTCCCCACATCATTTTACACACACAAACCAATAATGAACAAGCAAAAACAGGTTTAGATATTCTTTTGCAAATGTATATAAAATACATAAATATTATATTTGCACAAGTAATGAGTACATTGTTGAAGCACGTTTAGCAGCAGTTACAACGCTTGACGCTTGGCCACCTGTATTTGGGGAGTTTCTCCCATTCTTGTCTGCAGATCGTCTCAAGTCAAGCTGGATGTGTAACGTCTCTGCACATTTTCAGTTCCTTCTGGAGATATTTGAACGGGTTCAAGTCCAGGCTGTGGCTGGTCCACTCACAATCATTCACAGACTTGATTCTGAAGACATTCCTGCATTGTCTTGGCTCTGTGCTGTGTTTGACAATCACCCTAAACTGTCCAATTTGAAGGTCAACCTTCACCACAGTCTGATGTCCTGAGCAGTTTGGAGCATCTTTCTGTTGGTCCTGACTTCTCTCCTTGTCAGTGCAACTGAAAAACTTCCTCACAGCATTATGCTGCCACCACCATGCTTCATCATGCTTCAGAGATTGTATTGGCTAGGTGATGAATGCTGGTTTCCTCCAAATCTGACACTTGGCATGCAGGCCAAAGAGTTCAGTCTTTGATTTATCTCATGATTTGAGAGTCGTGTAGGTGCCTTTTGACATAGTCCAAGCGGACTGTTATGTACTTTTACTGAAGAGTAGCTTCTGTCTGACCGCACTACCACCAAGGCATGATTGGCGTTGCATTGCAAAGATTGTTGTACTACTGGAAAGTTTACCTATATCCACACAGAAACTCTCGAGCTCTTTCAGACTGGCCATTGGGTCCTTAGTCACCTCCCTGACAAATACCCTCAGTTTGGCTAGGCACACAGCTCTAGGAAGTCCGTTTAAGAATGATGGATGCCACTGTGTTCTTAGGGACCTTCAATGCATTGTAAATATTTTGGTATTCTTCCCCAGATTTGGCTTGGTTTATGCTCTGATATCAACTATCAACAGGGGGACCTTATATAGGCAGGTGTGTGCCTTCCAAAATCATGTTCAATCAATAGAATGTACCGCAGGGGGACTCCAATCAAGTTGTAGAAACATTTCAAAGCTAATCGATGGAAACAGGATGCATGCACTTGAGCTCAATTTCGAATGTCACAGCAAAGGGTCTGAATTCATCCTTTTTTTATTTTTATTATAAATGTTGTAAGAACCTGTTTTGGGGGGCCATTATGGGTTGTTGTGTTTAGATTGATGAGGATTTTTTTTATTTAATCCATTCCAGAACATGGGTGTTACATAAAACATGGATAAAGTTAAGGGGTCTAAATACTTTCTCAATGCACAGTATTATATATTTGGGGTCTGCAGAATTATTGGAAGTAAAACTGTGTCTGGGTGTCTATGGGATAAATATATACAGTAGGGAGAACAAGTATTTGATACACTGCCGATCTTGCAGGTTTTCCTACTTACAAAGCATGTAGAGGTCTGTAATTTTTTATCATAGGTACACCTCAACTGTGAGAGACAGAACCTAAAACCAAAATCCAGAAAATCACATTGTATGATTTTTAAATAATTAATTTGCATTTTATTGCATGACATAAGTATTTGATCTCCTACCAACCAGTAAGAATTCCGGCTCTCACAGACCTGTTAATTTTTCTTTAAGAAGCCCTCCTGTTCTCCACTCATTACCTGTATTAACTGCACCTGTTTGAACTTGTTACCTGTATAAAAGACACCTGTCCACACACTCAATCAAACAGACTCCAACCTCTCCACAATGGCCAAGACCAGAGAGCTGTGTAAGGACATCAGGGATAAAATTGTAGACCTGCACAAGGCAAACTGTTGGTGCAATTATTAGAAAATGGAAGAAGTTCAAGATGACGGTCAATCTCCCTCAGTCTGGGGCTCCATGCAAGAGCTCACCTCGTGGGGCATCAATGATCATTAAAGGAAGGTGAGGGATCAGCCCAGAACTACACGGCAGGACCTGGTCAATGACCTGAAGAGAGCTGGGACCACAGTCTCAAAGAAAACCATTAGTAACACACTACGCCGTCATGGATTAAAATCCTGCAGTGCACGCAAGGTCCCCCTGCTCAAGCCAGTGCATGTCCAGGCCCGTCTGAAGTTTGCCAATGACCATCTGGATGATCCAGAGGAGGAATGGGAGATGGTCATGTGGTCTGATGAGACAAAAATAGAGCTTTTTGGTCTAAACTCCATGCGCCGTGTTTGGAGGAAGAAGAAGGATGAGTACATCCACAAGAACACCATCCCAACGAAGCATGGTGGTGGAAACATCATTCTTTGGGGCTGCTTTTCTGCAAAGGGGACAGGACCACTGCACCGCATTGAGAGGAGGATGGATGGGGCCATGTATCGCGAGATCTTGGCCAACAACCTCCTTCTCTCAGTAAGAACATTGAAGATGGGTCGTGCCTGGGTAAGAAGCATCTCAAGGTCCTGGAGTGGTCTAGCCAGTCTCCAGACCTGAACCCAATAGAAAATTTTTGGAGGGAACTGAAAATCCGTATTGCCCATCGACAGCCCCAAAACCTGAAGGATCTGGAGAAGGTCTGTATGGAGAAGTGGGCCAAAATCCCTGCTGCAGTGTGTGCAAACCTGGTCAAGAACTACAGGAAACGTATTATACCCTTGGAGAATTGGTAATATTTGTACGATTTGTAAAGAAAACATGAGTGAGCAAGCAAAACATGTCTTTTATTTATTATCGGATTCACATTCAACTTTAAATCATAAGAGTGGCACAATCATTAAACAAAACATGGCTACAAAGACATTTTTTACTGACCCCTGTTCAAAAGTCTGTATATCCTTAGATCTTAATATTGTGTATTTCCCCCTTTATCATCAATGACAGCGTGCAGTCTTTTGTAGTAATTATCTGTGAGGGCCCAAATACTTGCAGGTGGCATACCTGCCCATTCGTCTTGGCAAAATGCATCCAGGTCATGCATGCATCCAAAATGCACCCCCCCCCCCCCCCCCCAGAACAGCAGTGAGCCACCACCATACTTCACAGTGGGGGTGGTATTCTGTTCACTATAGGCCTTGTTGACCCATCTCCAAACTTAGTGCTCTATTTTAGTCTCGTCACTCCAAATTTGTGTCTGCCAGAAGCTGTGAGGCGTGTCAAGGTGTTGTCGGGCCTATTGTAACCGGGCTTTTTTGTGGCATTGGCCCAATAAAGGCTTGTTTCTGGCATTTGACCATGCAGCCTGCTCAGTGCATCCACGTGAGAGCTAACAAACTTATTGACTATTTATACACAAACACTATTTACTATTTAAAAAGCCACAGGTGTGGGAACTTCCCCTTTAATTACCGGTTTCACCTGTGTGTGTCACCTTGTCTGTCTGTAACAAGGCCAAACATTCAAGGGTATGTAAACTTTTCAGGTAGATCTGTTCTATGAACTAATGACAGTATATCATCTGATATTAGGTTTAATATATGAAAAACATACCCTCATGTGCAGTCCTTTGAAAACGTATTACAGTGCAATTCCTGTAATTTGCTAGAACTTGGAAATGCATAATAGAAGTCAAATCATATTATATGGTTTACATTTCAACATATGATGACTTATATCATTCCCAGACTGCCCCTTTAATAAAGTACAGGCATTGTAAAATATGGACATTTTCTGATTTGCATCAACTCTCCAGGTGATTTGGGAGAGCCAAAGCAAAACATTCCCTCAATGACAAATCGCTGTGCTTCTTATCACACTGCTCGCTCAACCGGCACTGTAAACCCTAATGTATTTCTAACTCAAATGTTTCTACTAAGTGTAACTCAAAGTTAGAGACATTTTCCTAATTTCTTAAAATATTTATGCTATACTGACTTTTACTAAAAACATTTGTTTTAAATGTTTATGTTTCCAGCATGCTCTGCTTCAGGTTGATATTTTGGAATTGTTTCAATAGCTGTAGTGTAAGGCAGTGACTTAGACCACTGTGCCACTTGTGGACATGGAACAGATCTTGAGGAAACACGTTCAATATTTGTTTGGCAGATACATGGTTGTGGTTGGACGTGTGATGGGTGGCTAATTGTTTTGAGATTATTTAGTAGAAGAGCTACTGTACTGAAGTGTTTTGAATGATGTATACCAATGCTGATGTATACAAACTGTTGACCTTAGACATCCATGAGACTATGACATGACTACATTACATTCTGGAGATGTCCTAAGCACATTTCATTTCCAGGGCTTACAGTGTTTTGGCTGAATATATTCACTGTCTTGTTTTTGTGGAAGTATACTACATGTAGGGTTCATGGTTACAAAATCATGGTGACAGGTCACAGAAAGAGGAGTAATGTGGTATAATTATTTTAGTTGTGTGTGGACAATACAGAGGCTTAAGTTATTCATATTTGACACATGCAAACACACAGACACACAGACTAGTAGAGCTTATTGAGGATGACGCGAGCTGTAAGCCACCGGAGACCAGGGAGAAGCTTTAGGTATTCCACTGATTATAGCTGGTCTCCATGACAACTCTATCCTCCCACAGACGTGTGTAGCGTGCGCCCTGTGGAACTGAATAACAGGCTCTCACACACAAGCAGGCACAAGAACACGCACGCACACACACATGCTCACACACACATACGCACACACATACGCACGCAAGAACACAGACACGCGTGTGCACACTTATATAACTGGTCTCAGTTGGGGATCCTGGCTGACTTGTATTTCAGGAGACGTGTTGTACTGCCCTGGCCTGTGCAGAAGCTAGCAACGTTGGTGTGTGTGCGGACCTGTGTGTTGTGGTCTTATAAATCCAACCCTAGGCAAAAGCAGTGATGGACTCTTTTGGCAACTTCAATAAGGGAAATAAATACAATAATAAATCTTCCCTGGGGTTGTGTCCTCTCATAATAAAATCACGAGGCAGTCATACCTGAACTTCATATTTGGAAACCAAAGTTTGCAAGTAAAACCTGAGTGGTTGGTTTAGTTAAGGTAACTTATGCAACCTAGCCACTTGCAAATGCAAAAGTAAAAAATAAGATCTGTGATCTCTGTTGGTCTTTTATTCAAGCAGATGATAAAGTAATGTAGACAGTGACTCTGTTCCCTCAGTACCTAACTTAAGTTCAATTATGTATGGATATGAAATGTTTAGAGGCCACCTAGATGTCTGCTGAGACTTGTGGCTGTGTGCTTGCATGTCTGAGTGCATGCGTAACTGTCCATATGCGTGCGTGCATGGGCATTTGTGCGTGTTGAGTAGTTGCTTTCATGGCTCATGTTTTTCTGCATGTTGTGCCTGCCAGTCTCAGGCTTTTGTGTGTGTGGGGGGGGGGGGGTAATCGACAGTGTGAATACGCGGGCACCGAGCACACAATACTCACAGTGCTACATCAAATGCTGTGTCATCTGCATGACTCTTCCATTTATAAAAACCTAACTGATGTAACTAATGTAACAAAAACAACAGATTGGTCTTATACACATAATATACCAACAAAATGATGCTTCACATAGAAAGGTTAAGTAACTTTTGAAAAGGTAAAATACCAGAATTTCGATGTAAAAAGACCAGTGAAGTGTCGGCCCCCTTTCCATACCCTTATTATAACAGCATGCAGGTTAATTTAGTTCCAAATGTTTAATATGTACACCAGGTTGGGGGGTGGGGTTGGGGGGGGTTTAGTACAATTGTCTTTGTATCCAAAGTTCGATAGTTCAGATCTAAGATCAGGCTGTACTTTGTGTTTTTATCTAAGTTTACATACTCTTTCAAAACAACACTTAAGTTTTCTTCCAAGGTCTGCATATCTCAAGAAGATCAAAATGCATTTACACATGAATCTGAGATTAAATGGTTACTAGGTTAGTATGGTGAGTAAAAACATGTAGCTGATGTTTTCTTCTAAGTTCTTTATCTCTCAGGAAGATCTAAATGCATTTGCACATTAATCTGATTGATAAAATGGTAAGGAGAGTAAAAATGTATGGTGAAATGTGATGTTTTTTGGAATACTATGCAGCAGCGGTGATGGTTTCCGTTATACTATACTATTAACTATTCAATTCGGTTCTGGATGTAGCATATTGTAGTATACTGTAACCTGGGTGAAAGATATGTCTTGCTGTTGCGAGCCGGCATTTTCAAAATTACGTTGATTGACACAACTATAGTTGTCATAAATCCATCTAAATACATGCCCCTATTAAACTGATTGACATCTGTGGTTAGAGTAGGATTATGGGTAAAACAGCAAAAGTGGGGGACAACATGTTTGCTAATGTCTTGTTTATAATTGATTACATTTATTTTCTTGGCACCAATCTACACACAAAAAAAGTGTTGCTCATCTGGATTTGGGTGGTTTCTCATATTCTTCGTTGCAGATCCTCTCAAGCTCTGTAAGATTGGGTGGGTAACGTCTGTGAACTGTGATCGTCAGGTCCCCCCACAGATGTTCAATGGGTTTCAAATCCAGACATCACTATGCTGAGGGACATTCTTAGCCACGTTTTTAAAATGTTTTTAGCCAGGTACTATACTAAGACAAATTCAAGGGCAGAAGACTCCAATCACAGAGCGGATATAAGTCACATAATCAATGACGACTTACATGACTGAAATCTACTTTCTTATTTTCGGTGCTCTTTCAAAGAAAGACCTGGTGGTAAATTGCAATTTCTAAATTTACCCAACACCCAGCGAACTTGGGAAAGGAGACATTGCGATGTCTTCCAAAGCACATCCAATTCCATTGTTATTACGCTGCTTGCCATTTAGTATTAGTGTCAGCGCTATCGTAAACCAATATGAACCCCATTAGGGTGTTGTTAGCAGGTTTACCATCTGTGTAGTATTAGTGTCACTGCTATCGTAAACCAATGTGAACCCCATTAGGGGGTTATTAGCAAGTTTGCCCTCCATGTAGTATTAGTGTCAGCACTATCGTGAATCCAATGAGGCGGTTGATAGCACGTTTACCCTCTCTGTAGTATTAGTGTCACTGCTATTGTAAACCAATGTGAACCCTATTAGGGTGTTGTTAGCAGGTTTACCATCTGTGTAGTATTAGTGTCAGTGGTATCGTAAACCAATGTGAACCCCATTAGGGGGTTGTTAGCACGTATACCATCTGTGTAGTATTAGTGTCACTGCTATCGTAAACCAATGTGAACACCATTAGGGGGTTGTTAGCACGTATACCCTCCGTGTAGTATTAGTGTCAGTGGTATCGTAAACCAATGTTAACCCAGTGGGAAGCTGTTGGCAGGTGGCGGCAGTTGACCTTTTACTGGGTAGCTCTGTACTTGCAGTGGCTGTGGCAAATGCATCTTTGCACTCAATCTAAACCATAAATATCAACTTGGAATCTGCTCACAGTTGGTTACTTGTCTTGTTGGTCACAAGACAAGTGACCAACAAACAAAATAATGATGTTATGCAGAATTATTGTTTCCCCATTTCAGTCCTTACCCTAGACCTGTGAAGGAGAATGTGATACACTACTGATTCCAGAAAAAATTTAGGTATCTTAGTCAACGCAAAATACAAAGCATATGGTCTCTCCAAAATTCAAGTTGGTTTTAATGGCACCCTGTTTCCAGCTGCTGTTTTCCAACTCCAATCCTAGCCTCCTACAAATCCAAATGGATTTAGCTCATTGAAGGCTTGACAAGTAGTTGACAAGTGGAAATAGGGTGCTAGTTTGGAGCTAATAATTAAAATGGTTATTGACGAATACTCAAAGCCTAAAGTTGGGACATGGTTTACCCTATGGCACCATATTGGGATAAGTGGTATTTACTATGTATGTATTTGTGTATCAGACCTCTGTAAGTAGTAGTGGTCCACACTTGCAAGCACGCCAACACACTCAAACCCATGTCTCGCTGTCTCCGAGGCACCCCTCGGTGGTCTCATGCTACGATAAATGGAGGGATTGTTTTCCATCGTCTGGGCAATGGCAGATGTGCTCATTATAGTCAGCGAGCAGTGCTAATCAGGGCCATTGTCACCCAGAGTTTGGGCTGATTGAGCTGCGGAGAGGCTTGCTGTTTACGCGTGTGTGTTGGCGTGTCGCTGTGTTTGTGATTGTTCGTGCATGTCTGTGATTGTCTGGCTTGTTTGCGTGGGAGTCAGTAAATTGAAAGAACGAGGGGAGAGAGGGAGAGGGAGGGACAGTGGGATTATTAACAGTGAACCTGGTCTGAAAGTTGTGTATTGGCCCTCTCCGTTCTTCTCCTTAGGTGTCCACTCTACTGCCAAGTGGTCAGTACCCCACTAGGACCTCTTACGCTTTCTCTCAATAAGCCTGAGATCCCAGGCTCTAGATGCCCTCTCTCTTTCCCAGGTAAAGTGCACTTCAGTCAGGCTGGCGTTGGCTGGAGCCAGGGCCAGGGCGTGTGATGCTGTGGATACTAGATTAGCAATACATCAAATTCTATGGGTCGGGGGAACTTTATGTTTATGCGGTACCAGTGCTTCATCAAAAGGTCCATGTTTCGTGTTCTGTTTTTTCAGGAGTAGTGTAGTAGAAAGAGGGTAGGGAGTGACATGGGACACTTCATGTCTTCAGAGACTGCTCTAGTTTAGAGGGAAATGCTTTTTCTGTTATTTTTCGTTCAATCAAATTTGCCTGAATTTACGGAATATCTGGTAGGAAAATGTGTGAATCATTAGCCTGTATGACAGTTTTTAGAAAGTAAATGTATGATAGGCTTTGGCTGAACTCGCTTAGTCTATTGACCAATCAAGTCCCACGACACATTACTAAGGTTACTCAAGTAGAATGACATGGTCACTCTTAGGCCACCTTGAATGGTTGTTGGCATATACTCTCTGTCCTCGATAAACGTGTGTCAGTCTGTGGTGGACCAAACGTTTCTCAAAAGGTGGCATGGGGGTTATTTAAATGATCCCCCATATTATCTTGAATTGTACATATATGGCTGATCAATGTACACTACCGTTGAAAAGTTTGGGGTTACTTAGAAATGTCCTTGTTTTTGTGAGAAACGCACACTTTTTGTTCATTAAAATAACAAACTTGATAAAAAATACAGTATAGATATTGCTCATATTTTAAATAACTATTGTAACTGGAAACGGCAGATTTTGAATGGAATATCAACATAGCCATACAGATGCCCCTTCTCAACAACCATCAGTCCTGTGTTCCAATGACACGTTGTGTTTGCTATTCCAAGTTTTAAAAGGCTAATTGATGATTAGAAATAAAACTGTCCTTCTTTAGACTAGTTGAGTATCTAGAGCATCAGCAATTTTGGGTCCAATTACAGGCTCAAAATGGCTAGAAATTAATAACTTTCTTCTGAAACTTGTCTGTCTATTCTTATTGTAAGAAATAAAGGCTAATCCATGCAAGAAATTGCCATGAAACTGAAGATCTCATACAACGCAGTGTACTGCTCCCTACAGAACAACACAAACTGGCTCAAACCAGAATAGAAAGAGTAGTGGGAGGCCCCAGTGCAAAACTGAGCAAGAGGACAAAAACATTAGTGTCTAGTTTAAGAAACAGATGCCTTACAGGTCCTCAACTTGCAGCTTCCTTAAATAGCACTTGCCAAACACCAGTCTCAACGTCAACAGTGAAGAGGTGACTCTGGGATACTGGCCTAGACAGAGTTGCAAAGAAAAATAAATATCTCACTGGCCAATAAAAATAAAAGATTAAGATGTGCAAAAGAACACAGACACTGGACAGAGGAAGATTGGAAAAAAGTATTATGGACAGATGAATCTATGTCTGAGGTGTTCGGATCACAAATAAGAACATTTGTGAGATGCAGACCGAATGAAAAGGTGCTGGAAGAGTTCTTGACGTCATCTGTCAAGCATGGTGGAGGCAATGTGGTGGTCTGGGGTTGCTTTGGTGGTGGTGAAGTGGGAGATTTGTACAGGGTAAAGGGATCTTGAAGAAGGAAAGCTATCACCCCAATTTACCACACCTTGCCATACTCTGTGGTCGCTGGTTGATAGGAGCCAATTTCCTCCTACAACCTGACAATGACACAAATCACAGCTCCAAACTATACAATAACTATTTAGAGAAGAAGCAGTCAGCTGGTATTCAGGAAGCATGTGGTGAAATCTTTTCGGATTGCTAGAATGTTAAAGGTCTGCAAGGATCTAATTGCTGCAAATGGAGTATTATTTGATGAAAGCAAAGTTTGAAGGACACAATTATTTCTTCATTTAAAAATAATTATTTCTAACCTTGTCAATGACTATATTTCCAATTAATGTTGCTATATTTCCTATTCAAACTAATTTAATGTATGTTTTCATGGAAAACAAGGGATTTTCTAAATGACCCCAAACATTGGAACGGTAGTGTAGCTGGTGTCACGGGTGGGTAGAGTACTGAAAATATGTACTCAAGTAAAAGTAATGTTACTCGTCCTAAAATTTATTCAAGTAAAAGTTGAAGTTCCACTTGAAAAAACTACTCAAGTAAGAGTCAAAGAGTACTCGGTCAAAAAAGTAATTGAGCACTAGTTACATATTTTGTTCAAGACATTAGCGCCATAGTAACAACAAGGAAAAATGATTTAAGAAATACAAATACAAACTGCATTTTTTATGTTTGAATAGGCATTTGTTTTATAGTCATGCAGAATAGAAAACAAAATAAATAGCAAAAATCAATTATACTGTATTTCTATTGTTAATCTGATTGGAATTTCCCTCATAAACGTCCTCGAATTGACAACTTTCCGGTGTCTGTGTCTGTCATTTTTTTACAGATTAGATTAACTATATAGCCTTATAAATTTCAATGATGGCTTTTATTGTGATAAAGAAAATCTGAGTGCTGCCAGCATAATATCCTGCTGCCAGAGTTGGGGAGTAAGGGATTAAAAAAACAGTAACTCTAATCCGTTACCAACTAACATATTGTAATCGGATTACAGATACTTTTGAAAAAAGATATGATTACTTTTGGATTATTTCAATTGAAAAATAATAGTTACGCGAAATAATCATGACACGTTGCATGTTTGATTTCTTTTTATATAATGTTTTAAAAACATCGTTATTTGAACCAAAATAACAATCGCTCGCCTCAGTTGTTGGGTGTGATCATCATGCTCAAAGGTGGGTGCGCATAACCAGATTAGTGACCGATGACGCACTAGTTGTATTGGTAAAAACAGAGTATATCTAAGATAATATAAGCATACCCATATAAAATTTGATTTAGTTATTCACTCCACGCATATTTATCAGAACAATGATAGGCAATGGGCCTACCTGGTGTTATATATTTTTCAAGTTTCAAGGTCTAATTTATCAAAAGGACTGAACAACACAGTAGGAGAAAATGTGTTGGGAAGCACTTTGCCAAAGGAGGATGATTTGCATGTGACGCAGCCACCTCAACTCGATCCGTCCATGCAGGTAGGACATGTGATCCTGATTTTGCTTTGCATCTCAGAAATTTGGTTATGATTGGCTGCTGAACGCTTTGGATTTAAGCTAGGAGTGCAGGTATATAATCACAGTTTATTTCTTTCATTTGCGTTTTGAAAATCCATCGCCGGTGTCCCTAATAATAACCCAGATAGCAATGAGTCGGCGGACCGGAGGCGGTCCTCCAAAGACAGTAGAAGCGTCAGAATGTCTAAATCGCAAACACGTTTGCCAGCTTTCCGCCGCGGCAGACGCTTTTTAAAAGCGGCAGTCGCACTCCTACCGCCTGTGTTCTGCAGCCGGCCCGTGGTCCAACCGCCTTTCCACCGCCGTTATACAAAAGGTTTTCGAGCGATCTGCCGCTTTTATATATATATTTAATATTTATAGCATGCAGTTTATCGAGAATAATGATTGATCAAACCAGACAAATTTCCATTTGGTGTTTTAATTCCACATTTCAAAGTACAGTAACTGTCATTCAAATAAGATGTGTCAGATCACCGAAATAAATAATAGGCAGAAAAAAATAAACAAATACACACAGAACATGCAGGTTTCCAATAAAATGTTGGTTAAAAAAAAAAGAACAGCCATACAAGCAAATTATAACACAAACACAATCATTGTTAATAATATAGAGGTCAGCTCTGGGATGAAAATAATTACCAGTAAACATAAGTAATGAGGATATTTGGTACCAAAGAATGTGCAGGATACCAAATAAAACGAGGTAGAACATCACATTTTCAAGCCATTGAGTAAAGCTCTAGAGTAGAATATTCCATTATAATGGCATTGCTGACCTGGAGCACAATATTTACACCATGCTGCATTAAGATGTGTCTCTTGTATCTGTGATAAACAAAACTTGATATACATATATAAAAATACAGAGGTAAAAACAGTAGTAGAACAGACCATTATAACTGCAATGCTGACCTGTGGCACAAGGATTTACAAGCTATATTTAACAATAGAATAACAGTTAAGCACTGTGATGGAATGAAAAATGCTGATGTTAAAAATAGAGTAAGTAGAATTTGGTACCAGGTACTGTGCAATATCAAGTATCAGAGGTACGAAATAGTATTTCCAAGCTATTATTAATTGAATAACAGTTAAGCATAGTGATGAAATGAAAGTAGAATGTTGGTACTAGTTAATGCGCAATATCAAGTAACAGGTATGAAATAGGATTTACAAACTATAATAGAATCGTTAAGATGGAATGAAATAAGCCAATACTAAAGTTAATACAAAAAAAACAGGGTGGGTTTGGTGAGTGTAGTCTGGCACTTCTGGCTTCTTGATGTTACTGACTGCAGGATAAAGAAAGTGTTCCAGTTCAGGGATGCTGGGGTGTCAGTAGTCAGCCTAGGTTTAAGGGGTTGGCTGTGGGTCCTTCTCAGCTGGGCGGCTTTTTCCTCCTTCACAGTCTGATGCTCCTTTCAGGTAACGTGTAACGTTAACCTGGACCGCCTCATCAGTGGCATCCTGGGTTGCCGGGTTCCTCCGGAGGGCCCCTGTAGAAAATACAGATCTGTCATTACATTTGAATGGCATAAGGCATAAGGGCAACTACTTAAAAAAATTACTTTGAACAATGGTCTTCAGGAACAGGTCTCTAAAACACGTTTTATCCCCTATACCAGTCCAGGTTGTATTAACGGCAAGATTATTAGAGAAAATACTCTGAGGCATTCTCCACACTGTTGTCTTCAGGTCCCTCCCACATTTGATAGCCAAAAACCGAAGCTGAAAATCCAAAAATGTGTTAAATTACATTTCTCGCAAGCTTCTCATACATAAATATAAAATGTGACAGGCTGTGGATTTAGACTGTAGAATATACAGTGTACAAACTTAATTTGACTTTTTAGATTACCCTACGGCCTTATAAACGAAAGCAACACACTTACAAATCGTTCCTGGAGCTCTTTATCCTCCCTCAAAATGCTGTCAAGAAACACCAAATCTTCCTGGGTGTCTAGGGGGAGTAACATCCCCTGGCAGGGATAGCTCTCCAACAGACACATTGGCACTGAAATGTTGCAGCATAGTGTCCATTTTGTTTTCCATGCTACGCACAACATCGCCAAACTCTCCAAGACGTCGCAGCACTAGGGTCTGATCTGCACCTACAGGGGTTCCCAGAATAAAAGAATAAAGTAGTCAGTCCTGGTCCCTCAATTACTAAACAATGACATTTATACCTAGGTCTAATACACGTACATGTGGACCCAGTGGGAATTAAATCAAAAACCACAGGTGTTGTTTGCAAGTTGTACCTGATTGCCCAGTGCGAGCAAACATCTTCAGCATTGTCCCAAATAGCTTCACCTGCGCTGTCACCCGAAGCTACAAAATGAAAGGCATATGGTCATTCTGAACCTACATTACACACAAAAAAGTAAAATTAAAGAAAGAGTGCATGTTCTCACCTGCTCGTGCATGGCTCCCCTCCCTCAGGGCATGGCTCCCCTCCCTCAGGGCTTGGTTCTCCTCCCTCAGGGCTTGGTTCTCCTCCCTCAGGGCTTGGTTCTCCTCCCTCAGGGCTTGGTTCTCCTCCCTCAGGGCTTGTACAACACACCTCCACACCTTTTATCCAGAAAGTCAAGTGCCCTAAAGAAAAACAGATTATGGATAAAAGGATTCCTAATCTTAAATAGAAGCAATAGTTTCCAAGACAAAAAACATCACAAATAACATCACTTAATTGTACTCAAACTCTTGGCTCTGAAGTGGAGTCTGGATTACTGGGGAGAAACCTGGTTCTGAGAAAGAGGGAACAGAAATTTGAAAATCTAACTAAGTGTACAGTTTAGTTACAGGATCACAAATTAAGCATCACAGCAATACATTTTACATACCAACTCTGAAGTCTACAGATGGCTCAACATTTTCCTGGTTTTCTGGAATCAATGCAACTTCTGTAGAATGTAGTGATTCAAGTGAATGTCCTGTTTGTCCCTCTCAACTCTTTTCATTATTATTTTCCTTTTGGCCCAGTAACTAAACATTGTGACTAACAATGTATTTACCTTTAAAACCAAAACGATTGACCAACAGTAGGTCTCTTGGGTGAAGATAATCGGTTATGCTCTGGCCAAGGTATCTGCAACAAAACCGGATTGTTAACGTTAGGAATATACAGTAGCTATGCTGTGGGGGGGAAACATTATCAGCCAAATGTGGAACAGTGAAATTGTTAAAAATAAAATGTAAGTGGTTACTTTCACAAATGGTAAAATGTATTTGTGTGCGTGTGCTCTCAGTTGCAAACGTGCAAACTCTGATTGCCTAAAGTGGTGTTCAACTGTACTAAGACGATGATTTTTTACTTGACGATGAAGTTTGTTACTTGACTGGGTGTTAACTTACTGGAGTATGTGCGCGTTCGCCTAAAAGGGGCGCGTTCGGCGACGTAAGCAGAGTTTTTGTACAATGTATCGTGCTCCGTTTTCTTTCACGGAACAATGCACGTTTATATAGATAGGAAATGAGAAGTTTAAAGAAAAGTTAACCGTAATCTAACACCGTCGCGGTCAACAAAGCCAGGTACGCTTGTTGGCAGCCTGTTGCCAACAGAGTAAATTCGTGAGCGCAGTGTTCTTATGTTTTTTTTTATTTTGGCTTTGTAGTATGATTGAGATGTAAGGACAAGTAAAATAGTCTAAATATGTGAAAACAATTAAGATAATTCAGTTATGGCCTACACATGGGCTACATCTCTGAAATTGACCCTTTACTCACTGTTAATTATTTAAGATCTACTCCATAAAACACCTAGGTTGTAGGGCTACCTGTATGAATTTAATGATCAAATACATGAACATTAGTGCTGTGAAATTACTTTCTCATATTCTACCAGGGGCGCTCTAATGGTGATATTCGTACGGTCAATTGCACCAGTCACCCTCCGGATTCCCGGGGGGGGGGGGGGGGGGTTATATATAGCCCAAGCCCAGCCTATACATATTAAAATAGACCAAGTATTATTTGCTAATTACTTGCGATAGCATAAAAAGCATACTTGATCTTAAGAACGCTTTAATGGCCGGGGAACAAACAAATCCATCAATGTGCTTATGTTGGGTAACATCGGGTTAACCATGAAGATAACCTTATCCGAGCAGTTAATAATTGCAGCGTGAATTGCCATGACAGCATACCAATTTTCGTAGTACGGGTTAATCGTTTAATTACACCCGACGTCACCAAGTTACTCCGGTTAGGCAGTTCGTAGCATACCCCTCTGGACTAATTTTGTTTAAATACTTGATGGTTTTTCAATGTTAGTTTGAGTTAACACTGCAACGTCTGCTTCAAGTTAGTGAGTGGCACCAAGATATTGTCCTACATACACAACAGCATGGTTATTAAAATGTTCGCCTTCAATGTCGGTGCCTACAAACAAACTTAAAACGGGAGAAAATAAACCTCAATGGTTGGGAAATGTTGCCTAACCAGCTATGGCAACGGCACAAACAGAGCAAACGCCATTCCATTAAATGAACTTAAACGAATAGTTTGACACAGGCTGCACCTTCAAATTTGTAATAAGTGTAAAATAGAAAATGATCTCTATTTTGTACATTATTATAAGTGAGATTATCTACACTGTTTACACCCATGTTTGAAAATCGAAAATAAGAAATCGTAATTCAATATTTTATCCAAATCGTGCAGCCCTAGTAAATATACCATAGTTAGGTCCTGTAGTGTTAAATAATGGTTTGTCTTTGCTCTTGGTCTTTTAGCCATGTTTAATTGACTGAAAAACAAGTTAATGTATGCCTACTTTTGTCTTTAATGAGAGCAAATGTAATGATATGAGAGAGAGTGAGAGAGATTGGTAGTGATGAGAGCATTATGCACACTTTGCAGGTTCATTAACTTACTCTGTAGTCAGTCAGACACACACACACACACAAAGAAACACAAAAACATATTTTTAGAATCTGATCTTTCTGGGGACTCAAACCGCTAACTTTAACCCTAAACTAAAATTCTAACTGTAGACTGAATTTTAATTTGTACTCCATACCAAGCCACTAATCCAAAAATACACTTCATTCCCTAATGTGGACTAGCAAAATGTCCACAGAATGCCAAATGTATGTTTAATTGTCCTTGGCAGTTTTTCTCCAAAGTCTGCTTGGAGCCGAATGACTTGCTTCATCCCGGTAGACCTCAAAAAGCACTCTAGGATTCAAAGTCTTGGCTGAATGACACAACTTCCCTCCTCTACATGATGAAAAGCCATCCAGTGTGGCGTTCTGTCATCCACCCATTTCAAAATGTCACCTACTACAAAATATTTTCTTTTCATACATCCAGAAGGATGTATGTGTCATAGTGTCAGTATTCTGACATGGCAGGTGCTACAATAAACTGAACGAAAACACAAACACAACATGTTAAATGTTGGTCCCATGTTTTATTTACTGAAAATAAAGATTATAGACATTTTCCATAGGTAAAGATTTGGTTCAAAATTTTTTTTACCATCCCTGTTGGTGAACATTTTCACTTGGCTTAGATATGTGTTGAATATTGAGAAGCTGAGTAAACTGCTTGATCATTACAACAAATTTGCCTTGTGCTGGCGACAATAAAAGGCCATTCTAAATTTTGCAAACAGTACCAGGCCAAAGATGTTTACATTTCTGAAGGAGCTTGCAATTTGCCAGAAATATAATGTCTCGATCAAAACACTTCTAAAATTGTGTTAGAGACTTTGACAGTAGTGTATGTTCAACTTCAATTAACCGACTTAAAGGTGGCTTATTCATCATTTTCCATATCAAAATATCCAATGGTAACCCTTATATATCATCAGCTAATGTTAGAAAAGAGTATCTAGCAGAGTGTCAGGACTGACATTATCCCCACTGCCTTGGTAGCAAGTAAAATGTAGAAGGCTGGGACATTCATAGATAAGATTAGATTAGATTGGATTCAACTTTATTGTCATTGAACGAAATGCAGTGGCACAGTGATGCAGTAAATGCGTGTACATCCATGAATGTGTTTGAGGTGAGGGCCCAGAGGCGTTGCTAGAATCACAATGTCACTTGCACCCCAGATCACGTCCTGCTCCTGCACAACCTCCACTTACACACTTATAACCTCCCCCTCCTGAACGTCACTCACACCCCAGATCACCTGCACAACCTCCACTTACACATTTATAACCTCCCCCTCCTGAACGTCACTCACACCCCAGATCACCTGCACAACCTCCACTTACACACTTATAACCTCCCTCTCCTGAACGTCACTCACACCCCAGATCACCTGCACAACCTCCACTTACACACTTATAACCTCCCTCTCCTGAACGTCACTCACACCCCAGATCACCTGCACAACCTCCACTTACACACTTATAACCTCCCTCTCCTGAACGTCACTCACACCCCAGATCACCTGCACAACCTCCACTTACACATTTATAACCTCCCCCTCCTGAATGTCACTCACACCCCAGATCACCTGCACAACCTCCACTTACACACTTATAACCTCCCTCTCCTGAACGTCACTCACACCCCAGATCACCTGCACAACCTCCACTTACACACTTATAACCTCCCTCTCCTGAACGTCACTCACACCCCAGATCACCTGCACAACCTCCACTTACACATTTATAACCTCCCCCTCCTGAATGTCACTCACACCCCAGATCACCTGCACAACCTCCACTTACACACTTATAACCTCCCCCTCCTGAACGTCACTCACACCCCAGATCACCTGCACAACCTCCACTTACACATTTATAACCTCCCCCTCCTGAACGTCACTCACACCCCAGATCACCTGCACAACCTCCACTTACACACTTATAACCTCCCTCTCCTGAATGTCACTCACACCCCAGATCACCTGCACAACCTCCACTTACACATTTATAACCTCCCCCTCCTGAACGTCACTCACACCCCAGATCACCTGCACAACCTCCACTTACACACTTATAACCTCCCCCTCCTGAACGTCACTCACACCCCAGATCACCTGCACAACCTCCACTTACACACTTATAACCTCCCCCTCCTGAACGTCACTCACACCCCACATCACAATCACCAGAATTCTAGACACCTGTTCCTCATCCACACTCCACTTATATAGTCGACCTCACCCACTTCCTCTTTGTGAGGTATTGTTTGTGTTTCGTGATATATTGAGAATGTGATCTTCTCTGCTTACCTGTGTTTGACCAGTTTCTGCATCGTCCCATGAGTTTGTGATTTCAGATTAGCCCTCCTGTATTGTTGCCCAGATTCTGTTTATGACCTCCTGCCTGCCCTGACATCGACTCCTGCCAAGCCCTTCTGTTTTTCTGCTTGTATATTTTGGAACACCTGTGTATGACCACTGCCTGCCCTCTGATCTAGTCCTTGTTTACTCGTCCTTTTTGGCACTGAATAAGCACTACAACTACGCTCTGCGTGTGAATCCATAACCCTGCTCTAAGTGTATTCTTTACAATGTAATATTAAATACCTTATTCATCAAGTTAGCTAGCTAGTCAATGAAAGCTCTCTGTACTGCTGCTAAATTGTTATTTCGCTAGATATTGAAATGTAATTATAGGCCACCAATTATATGACAGTATATGCCACCAATTATTTGCTAGTTTTGACCAGCTTGCTGAAATAAATCCTAATCCTAAATCGATGTTCTTGTTTGTTTTATTTCTATTAGAAATAAAATAGAGAAGTCTTTGTTTGTGATGATAAAAGAAAACGTTAGCAAGCTAAGTTTATTTCCGATCAGACATTCCTTGATTCTATGCTGGAAAATATTGTAACAACCTAGCTAACATTTGTGGTGTTCTCTGCAAAAGACAAAGAAAAAATAAATGTCACTCTGGGAAGTTTGACCAAACTTAATGCTTAAGCAATTATTGCATGAAACAATTACATTGCCTTTTTAACTAGATTTTGTCTTGTGCAAGCTGGTCAAAACGCGCATATAATTTTACCCCTGTCAACAAGCTACCAACGAAATATGGCAATGGATAGTCCAGATGGCTTTGTGATCAGTTAAGTTGTTTGTTTATTCTAGTTTCTGTAGTTATGAAAAGGGCCCTACTAATTTGACCCCATCAAAACAAATGTCGGTGTTCATTGTACCGCCAATTGGAGGTGTCTAGTATAAAAGATTAAATCTGATGAATGCGTGTTGCACGTCAGTCCACCTTGCCGTCTCAGCTGTCTCCGTCTGACTGCAGCCTGCAAGCAGAAATTGTCTCCAGCCGCTTACAAACAAAACTATCAATCAAACTCCATTAGGTACCACAAACCAGCGTAGTAGACCCTGCATTCAACTCATTGCCGATAGGTGGCGCAAACTTGCATAGGGCACCTTTAAGCAAATGCCCATCTTCAACAGCCACTGGCACACTGGAGAAGTAATGCTCTTCACAGATCCCACTTTCATTTCTACCTGGCAACTCTGTAAAATTCTTTGAAATTGTTGCATGGTGAGTTTAGGAGTGAGCCCTGTGATTATGCGATGGCAAGAGCTTTCAGGCCAGCTCATTGATTTCCATTGTGAGTGTTTTCTGGCCCCCTCCCCAGCCACATCCCTAAAGCTGTGAGATTAAACCCAGCTGTTTGTCCTGAATGGCTCCCTATTTCCTAGTACACTACTTTTGAATGGAGAGAGGCCCTAGTCAAGATGGTCATTACCTAAGTACAGAGGAGGGTGCTGTGGATGTTATTAGGACACAGATGGTCTTTTTGATCCCCCCTTATTTTTGTAGATATGAGAGCTTATGTTTGGCTAAAATTAATTGTTATACAGTGATTCCCTGGTTGACCGTTTGGAGACGATAAACACAAACATGATATATTTCATAGTTTGTATCTGTTTAGCCTGTCTTTTCCTTCCTTAGCTAAAAACATCCAATCTACACATCCAGTTCCTGTACCCCTGTGTTCATGCTTGGTTTCCAAATGGCACCCTGTTCACTAGGGGCCCTGGTCAAAACAAGTGCACTAAATAAGATTGTCACATTGTACCCTTATCAGTGCTGGAACCTGAGGATGATCGATGGCTAACTTATGCAGGATGCTGTAGTGTCTAGACTAAAGTGGAGGGATGCATAAAACAAACATGATTACTTCCACTTTCCAACCCCTCGATAATGCAATAACACAAAAGCCAGCTGCCACACCAATAAGGGACTTGTTTTTCATTAAGACAAAACATATAAACCAAGTCCCTCAATCCACCTTTGCACAAAGCTGATAGCTGATGCAGGTAATGAAACAAATCATCACTAATAATGGTAACACACTTGGCCTCTTTAGTGGTGTAGTGGTCTAAGGAACCATTTGCATTGCATTACAACCTAGGAGACTCACAGAAAAGTACAACTGCTTGAAGGACATCATTTTTTCAATGATCCTGAGCTGGCTGGGATTAGGTGCGATATGACAGAACTTAACCACAAATAGGATACGAAATGGCAGAACTGGCAGGAAAACATTTGAATGGTGATACACAAACAAAATGTAAACTTTAAGTGTTACCGTGATTTTGACTGTAGCTAAGAAGGCAAGTAAGATTCTGTATTACTATTTCATATTACAGTACTCTTACTGTAGTATAAATATGGTATCAAAACAAATACTGTGTAATGGTGCTACAAAACTGCAACATGGACTGCATTAGGTACTTGCTACCGAATGAATGAATAGATGGAGGGGTATTGTATTGTATTTCAAAGTATTTTGTTGTAATTACAGAATCTGTCCAGGCAGATTGTGATGAAGTATTTTTCTGCAATAAAACATTTTTATGTTTAAAAAACATGTTTTATATATCACTTACACACTTATAAAGGCTTTCAAACTCGCTGAACTTACAGGGCTGTCAATAGCTTTTATAGCCACAAAGTCAACTTCCAGAGCCAAAAATTCTCCATTGGAACCAACATTTTTGGTTTTAATTTATGTTAACCGTTTGGTTAGAGTTTGGTTTAAGAAATAGCCTAAGTTTGTTAATTTGCAGCTAATGAAGGTAGTTACAACCTGATTCCAAGGAATGATCAGCCAAAAATAACAAATGTTCAACCATTTATAGTCCAAGACTCGCTGCAACTCTAAAAAGCTAATGCTAAGGTGATAATCACAATTATCCACACAGTAATACATGCACACTGGATGCCGCTGTAGCAAGCTGACTGTGAGTGTTGAGCCATCACTCACACACACTGTGTTTGTTTGAGAGTCCTAGCTAAGCTTGCTTGTGTGCAAATGTTTTGGAGTGATATCTAGCCAGTAGCTCTTCCCAAAATCTGAAAGACAGAGAGAGAGAGACATAAGGAGTGTGAAAGATGGATGGATCTGAAGATGTGACAGTGAACTGCGACAGAGAAAGACCGACAGACAGACAGAGAGGCTCTCTGTCGCCTTTCAATATGCTTACCTTACAAACCTTATTCTGTGTGTGTCTAATCCATCCTAAGGACACTGCTACTAACAGACTGTTTCTCTGTAAGCTGTAGCTAAATACCTGTAGCTGTAGTTCCCCTCAGCCAGACCACACTCACAGCAATGTCCGGGATTAGCTTCCGGACTGCATTGTCCTATGGTCTTTTAAGCGCTGAGCTTAAGCCAACATCCACCAAAGCCTCACCTTGGGGGGAGCTACAATTTTGGTAGTTAATGATCCGGCCAACCTACGGAGATGGAGGTTAATGCAAATGTGGATGGAATTTTGGGGCTGGTGCATTTTCTCCCTTTAACATCAACAGTGCATACTCCACTGTTGCTTTTTATGAGCTAACTCAGTGACCTTTTAACTAACTCAAGACCTGCCACTGTTAGAATCCTTCCACTATTTTTTTTATTTTAGGTGTCTTTGAAGGTATCCTTGTAATGAGAAGCGCCACAAAAAATGTATGTGTTATTAATGTAAAGGCAGTGATGATGATGAGGTTTATTATTAGTATGTTTTATTGTAGTCCACAGAATCATGCTCTGTGGTGAATCTTCATCTTTCAAAGGTCAAGGAACTGGTACAGAGACATATCATGGAGTGGAGGTGGAGCCCTGGTTGGTGGTCGCCTTGGAAACCCCTAACCCCCCTGACCTTTCATCCCTCTCCACTCTTCTCCATTCATTCATCCATCCAACTCTCACTACCAATCATATCTCCCCATCTGTCTCTCTGTCCTCCAATTCATCCACCCTATCCTCCATCCTTTTTTTCAATCCTCAACCTCCCCCTCCCTCCCTGGATAAGAGTCTGCTAAATGACTAGAATGGAAATCCCTGTTGTCCAGCCTGTGCAAACAGAAGAAGAGCATGTTCAAGCCAGGCCAAGGAGGCGTCTCAAGAGACAAACAGGCTGTCGATACGAGATAAATCCATCTGGACACTTCTGAAGTCCTTTCATCTGTCAACACATCAACAGCAACAAAAAAAACAGCAACAGTAGTAAAAACAAATTAGGCTTAAGCTGATGTTTGTCAGGCTAACATCCATGTTCTAATTAGCATTCTACAGATCGTCTGTGGAACTTCTACTCTGTTCTCGTTTGAAGTGCACCACCACTTTCTTCTGTCAGTCGGTCTCCCTCACTCTTTTACCTTCTCTCTCTGTATTTTCTTCTCCCCCTCTCTCTCCCCCTTTTCTCCTCCCGTCATGAATCACCACCTCGGGAATGAGCGACCAAAACAATATGTCAGTTCGAGCAACTTTATGCGACAAGCTTGGCGAATCGCCTACGGAAGACGGATCATTATCTGCATTTTGAGGCTTTGGGGTGTGTGCAGCTCCCTTGTGAAAGGGGCTGCTCATCTCTCCAAGGGTAAAATAAATGGCTTAAATAGCAAGGGAGGTGGAAAAAGTGTGAAAATGACCGATTAAATGTGGAAAGCTGTGTTAAGCTCTCGCCTTCTGTCTATCTATTTCTCTCTGTCTCTTTCTCTCTTTAAAATTCAGTTCAATTTAAAGGAGCTTTATTGGTATGGGAAACATATTGTATGTTTGCCAATGCAAATCTTTCTGTCTTTCTCCCTCTCTGATTCTCAGTTACTTTTCTCAAGGCTAAAGGGAGGGGGATGAGTCAGAAAGTAACTACCATTCTCCTCCTATCTCAGTCTCCTTCTCTTTATCCATCCTCTTTTTATTCTAATTTTCTTTGTGTTTTTTTTCTTCTCTCATAGGGTCTCTCGTTCATGGTCTACAGTATCTCTGTTCATTACTTGTTTTCTCTTTCTGTTTGACTCTCTCCTATTATCTTTCAACCTCCATCCCCTTTTCACGCCTTTCTCTCGATTTGACCTCTCCCCTCCCTTACAGAGAACCCCCATGATTTCACAAAATAATTCAGATGGGCAATCAGATAAGAACACTTCGGTTGTGACCCTATGTCCCCCCCCCCCCCCCCCCCCCCCCCCCCGCGTGTAGTGTCATGTTATCACAAGTTGCTCTTCACGTCACATTACCACTTCGGCTTCACAAAGCACATGATCCTATGCAACTTTTCCCATGTGGCCTTGTGGGAAACATACACGTTTTCCTCTCTTTCCGAAAGGGCCTCTTTGATTCTGTCTCTTGCTGTATCTCCTTTTCTTTCTTCGTCTCTTCGTGTATTTTTTTGCTTTCGGATCCTCTCTTCCTTTTTGCTGTAATTCTCCCTGTTCTCTCTATTCCACCAAAGCCCACCCCCATGTCCCCAGCTTGCGGCAGTCTGCAGATAGTTCCCCAGCACTAAATTACGGGCAATTAGGAAGCATAGGCACTAGCCCTCCCAGGCCAGGCACAGGTGGCTCCACAAACAGACACACAAGCTTCACCTACCAGGGCTAGAATAAATTACACTGATTAGTCATCGATCGTGATAGCCTTTTCCATAATGTGCACGTGTGTGTGTGTGAGCAGTGTGGGAATTCTGATGTACATACACAAAGAGGCAGGCAGGCAGGCAAGAAGGTACCTTGGGTTCAAATCGTGTTTGCTTAGCCAACTCATTAAAGCCCAGTTCAAGTGTTCATGTCGAATACTGATTGAAGACAGGGATGGCCGCACTATCCGCTAGTTCAGTCCAGATCTCTATGGCTCTCTCCCTGTCAGCGATGACCGACACCCAGCTCTGCTACGGTAATTATCCCTGTCTTAATTAGATCGGCTAATGAGCTCAATGGAGACAGGGACACGCACACAGGCTAAAGACAGGACCGGATACACACACTGTATCTCTTATCCAATCACAATCACCCTTTCTCACAGTCTCCCTCTCACTCTTGCTTTGTATCTCTTTCTCTTTTCCTATATTATTCTCTCTTCCTTTCTTTGTCCCTTTCTCTCTTTCACCCTGTCTTTTTTTCTTTAAATCTTTCCTTACCCAAAATGTATTTTGTTTTCTTTCCGTTTTTTTGTCTCTATTTCTTTCTTATTGTTTTGCTGTCTTTATCTGTTTTTTTTCTCTTTTTATATCTCAGTTCTTTTCTCTTTTGCTTGCTCTTGTTCACCCACATGTTCTC
Organism: Esox lucius; assembly: GCF_011004845.1. Classification (NCBI taxonomy): domain Eukaryota; kingdom Metazoa; phylum Chordata; class Actinopteri; order Esociformes; family Esocidae; genus Esox; species Esox lucius. The sequence continues at coordinate 4,308,466 of NC_047569.1, forward strand.
TCTGTCTGTTCTCCTTTCATCCTTCCACACTCATAGTCCCCACCTTCTTGCTATCGCTCTGAATCTTATCGTAAGCCTTTTAGCTCATCCAGATTGACTTAACTGGAAACTCTGATGCAATTAGACAACTTCAGTCTCTGAGAAAAAAGAGACAAGCTTTACTGTACAGAAAGTTAGAACTTTCTTTTTAAATGTCTTGGTAGAGATGGAAGGAGAGACATCTTTCCAGAAATATCCCCTTCCCTTTCCCATTCCTAAGAAATGACACAGATTTCCCAACAGATTTCTGCAGATTTCCTATCACTAGAGACAAACGGTCATTACAATCCACCCAAGACAGGAGATCTAGGAGGAATTCATTAATCACAGACGATTCGATGCCACAAAGTAATGTGTGGGAAGATTTATGCCAATTTATGTATCAGGCTAATTTGTTTTTGCAGTCCGCGTTGTTTGATACAAAACAGCTTCAGGGTCATTAGAAGAATTGATTAGAATTAACAAATAGAAATTTGTTGAGAACATTTTTGCAATTTCAGCTTTTTTGTGCATCTCAAATGTAACCGTATTAATTTGTATATGTTAGCATACACATTATTTTATGGTATAATTTGGCTTTGCTGAGAAAATGGTTGCTATTTCTTCGTTTTCATATGTGGTAGATATTAGAATTGCTGCACAGGGGTCAGCAGATAGCTTAGCGGTTAGCGTGTCTCACCAGTAACTGGAAGTTTGCTAAATCAAATCCATGCAGGCAGTTCGGAAAATCTTTCATCCTGTCCTTGACCAAGACAGTCACCCCACATTGCCACTGTAAGTTGCTCTGGATAGGAGTGTCCACTAGATGACTGCAATCTCAGACCTTGACTGTTTTCATGTATTTCTACGCGCTCCCATTTAGTCACTATTTAGCTCCGTTTGGGGGGAGGTTCCATTTTTAAATTTATTTCAGTTTTTTTCTCACACCAGTTTGAAACTTGACCTACGCAAACTGACTGAGGCAATCTCACAATCCTGTATTTGAGGCTGCCAATAATTGTCTATAAAACAGGGTATATAATAATTTCAGAACGACGGATAATGAATCCTTCTCCATGCAGCGTTGCTGCCCATGACCGCTGACACAGAGCTGTATTGTGCCAGTGGCATTTCCTTGGTCATATGAGTTCTGAAGGCCACATACTGTTCATTAATAACATGTGTGACTGATAAGCAGCTTCCCAGCAGAGGCCTGTTCCATGTAGTGGTCAAACAAACCCACATTTGTTTTACTGTTTTTTTACCAGCTACGTATGCTAAGAAAATATTCTTATCTACAACAACAACTTGGGAGCATTTGGGGTAACCTGTGTTTCTCAAGGACAGAAAGACAGGGAACCCCAATTTTCACCTTTTTGGCTCTGGGATTAGACCAGCAAGCTTTTGTTTACTTCACCACTAGGCTTTCCTGCCGCTTCAATTTACATTTCATTTAGCAGACACTATTATCTGGAATAACTTCCAGCTAAACCAACTACTGAACAATAAACCAACTTCCTGTAACAATATTATAGCACTATGTGGTTTCTATCAATCTAAAGCTTTTCAGTTTGTGTCAATCATGAATAGGTAGGTGTGAAAAGCAGTCACGTGCACTAATCGTGTTCAGGGAACTGCGTTAAGCAAAGTTAGATGGCCTGAAACATACAACACTGTGCTCAATGAAAAACACTTAGCTACCACTTAGATGATTCATCAGCTTCACACATATACAGACACAGTGCTTATTCTAACATTTGCACTTGGTTAAATGGATATATGCTCGATTTCACCCCCCCCTAATCTAACAACCCTTTTCATTTGACATGTTTCTGCTCTATCCTTCTGCGGCTGTCTCTGTAACAAACAATAATGTGAAACACATTTTTTTTAAAATACATATTGTGAACCTTATTTTCAATATCTTTTCAACATGTGCTCATGGGGGATAACATGTTTGTTTCAGTGTCTGCTGAATGCAAGTCTAAAAGAAGCAATAGAAAAAGCTATTAGAAGCCATGAAGGGTGGCATAGGGTAGTCAACTGGTCTAAATCACACGTACAGCTAGAGAATGGCTTTCAAAACCAGACCTCAGCTCCTTCAGCTCCTCAGAAAGTCTCTCCTTTGTCTTTCCCAATTTCTCTATCCAAACAATCCCTAAATGTCTGAAAATATATTCCATAAATACATCCCTGTTTACCAAAAAGTTGGGACACTTTGTAAAATGCAGATTAAAACCGAATGCAATGATGTGCAAATCATTTATTCCTACATTTCATTGAAAATAGTTCAAAGACAACATATACAATCTTGATACTGAGAAATGTTATTGTTTTTGTAAAAATACATACCCATTTCGAATTTGACAATACAAGCAATACATTTCAAAAGAGTTAGGACAGGGGCATGATTACCACTGTGTTCTCTTCTCCTCTTTTACCAGTACTGTGTAAGCATTTGGGATGAGGAGGCCAATTTCTGTAGTTTTGAAAGTGAAATGTTTTCCCATTCTTGCTTGATAGAAGGTTTCAGCTGTTCAATGGTTCAGGGTCTCCTTTGTCATATTTTTTATTTCATAATGCTTTGTCCTTGGATGCAGAGATTACTCTAGATTCTCTGAATGTTTTAATGATATTATGTACCATAGATGATGAGATCCCCAAACTTTTGTTGGGCAATTTTACGTTGAGAAACGTTATTCGTAAATGACTATTGTCTTTCCCCATCTTCACTTCTGACAGACCCATCCTCTCTGGAATGATATTTTAATAACCAATCATGTTAAGCCTGTTGACAGTTTATCTGTTTAGTTGTGTGATATTCCACCAGGTTTAGTTTTTTATAACAACTTTTCCAGTCTTTTGTTGCCTCTGTCCCAATTTTTTTGTTTAAATGTGTTGCTGGCATCAAGTTAGGTGTAGGCATATGTTTTTCAAGAAACAATAAAATGTCTCAGTTTTAACATTTGATATGTTGTCTTTGTACTATTTTCTATTGAATATAGGGTTCAAATGATTTGCACATCATTGCATTCTGTTTTAATTGCCATTTTACACAGTGTCCCAACTTTTTGTGTAAATCAGCAATGCCTTCCTGTAACGGAATGTTGAACGCATGCAGTCATTTTCCCATGACTTTTTCCTTTTTAAGTCCTGTCAGATATTGATATAATTTAATACACTAGCATGCTATTCCAACAAACACAGGCACTCTTTCAAGTTTGTCCCAAATCCTTAATCCTTGGTGTTTTGGAACAGGGCTCCACGATGCACATAAAAGTGTTAGGGTGTCACTATATGGAATAGGGACTCATTTGTGCAGGAGTCTTTCTTCAAAATTTTGGTCAACCAGCAGCAGAGATATTAATCAAGAAGATGACCATTTCCCTTTTCTTTGCGTAATGTAAATGCCAGCTTTGTCTACTTGGCCGAGTGTGCTGTGTTTTAGTAGAGATTTGCATGGGAAGTCAGATTTATTACTCAGATCAAAAGAAGAGTTCTATGTAGGGTGTAAGTTGCCATTTTAATGATGTGGGATGCTGCCGGATTGGGAGGGACTGTTTCCCCTCCCTGTATTATGCTGGGTTAATGTTGTGTTAGCGAGGCTGAATGGCAAGTGTTACACTGCTGATAGTGGATGGGTGGTTGCTGCTAAAGATTTTGTTTTCCTTTATTAAAAAATGAACAGCCAAACAGCCAAGATGGTGTCTTGCTTAGCTTAAGGGGTCCTTATAGGTTATTCCACACTTCCTCTCTTCAGCCAATTTAAGTTAATTGCTGGCACAGAGCTAATGCATGTACTAGCTTGCTCACAAATCCACTTCTCAATAGTTGAAGCTATATCTTTCTGATACGTCCCCTCCCTAGTTTCCCTCTATGCATCTAATATCTTATCCAGTTTGTGATTGTGGCCACATAGGAGTTACAGATTTTATTTATATTTGACATCCCTTCCTTACTTTGAAAAGACTCTGACATGCACACAGTTTCAGTAAAGTTTATTACTGAGGTTAATTACAAAATCCCACTTGGAGGGCCCTGGTGGTAGAAGGGAGTTGGATTGGTACATGGAGTGTGGGTGTCTTTGCATGTACGTACTGAAAGCAGATTTTGTAACATGGAGGAAAGATGTTCTGTTATTAATGAACTCCCATTAACAGAATCTTGTTTTGGGTATGCTTGTCACTGGCAGGGACTGATGCCCAGTTTAATACTTACAGTTTATCCTAAGTCCATAGTCTAACCTAACCCTGGGACAGAGTTACAATTTTCAGCAGCTCAATGATACAAATGTTAATGCCAAAGCGCACCAGAATGACGTATCATGAGGGGTTGAGGGTTCTGTCCAGAGTTACAGGGTTGAAATATTGCAGTCAGTCAATTATTATGATACATTTTCGTGATCAATTTTGAGCTATTTATGAATTGTATTCTTGGCACTCATGGAGGGGTATACGGTGGAATTGTCAACAGTCATGGAGAGGTCTTAAAGCAGAAAACATCCCCCGGAAGAAGGGCAGCTCCACCTTGTCAAGGTAAAGCTTAAGGTGGTGGTCTGACATCCGAGCAGAGATGTCTGCCTGACAAACAGAAACACATGTCACTTCCTGGGTGTCGAAACATAGTTGTATCATCTGCATTGATAGGAGAGACCATGTGAGGACAAGTTGCGAAGGGACTTGGTGTATAGAGAGAAAAGAGGACAATGAACCTCCTATTTTGGGCAGGACTAAATTCAAACTTACATTTTGGCACCTACATGGCGTAGTACACCATTTTCAGGGGCCTGTTTTGGCTGGACTGCATCGCTTTTACAACTTGCGGCCGAAAATCTCTGAATCCATGTTTCACTCTGTAATGTATAGATGTACCCTACCGATACATATTTTTTTCTTAATGTATTATCAGTTTCAATAGATTATTTCATTTGACTATGTATCGAATACAGTCCCTTTATAGATTTTATGTAAGAGGCGTGCAGACTGCACTAGAATTTCACTAGGCGTAAGTAGGTAGATGCCAGACAGAGGACAAGGGAAAGACATGATTCTGTTGCTAATGTAGTAAATGAACACATGTAATGGTCTTCTTCTCCCTCCACCCCTGTTTCTCTGGTCACTCTTTCAGGCACAATCGAGGCGTGTCTGGGGCACCTATTGAAGCGGCGAGCAGCGGGCTTCTTGCGTAGCGACAAGATTGCTGCCCTCTTCACCAAGATCGGCAAGGTCAACACCACGGCTGGAGAAGTGTGCCGGAAGGTCCAGGACCAGCTTACGCAGCAGGCAGAGATTACTAGGTACTGTATGACCTTTGTGACTTTCGTGACCTTAACGCCTTTGCCTTTATAGCCTAGAAATCCAGTCCAGAAACCTATTTAATAGAAGTGAGTATGTAAAATGTACTGTGAAATGACTTTGAAAAATGTCATGGTTCTGTTGGGATTTTGAGTTTCTGAACTGGTAACTCAATATAAAAAATACAGGAGTATATCCATGATATATGAACTACATAAAATATCTTTAAAACAGGTTGAATTTAATTAGCAGCGCCAAATCTTTTTTTCATGAATTATCATTTTCTGCAGCAGACATATGGTGAGAAATATGTTTGAAACATCCAATTGCCATAAAATCACATTAACATATTGCAACACATACAGAATTTAGAAAAAAACTTTATTGAATTGTGAAAAATCTGTATTGTGATGGCCCTCAATTCCCACCCCTAGTGAAGGGAATTGCTTGTCATTCGTTCCTTAATGAAAAAAACTGATGTTAAAACCGCACAGTGAAGAGGACTGAGAGAGTCACATCTGTCTCACCCTACTGGTCTGTGTTCATCCAAACCCAGTCTTTATCTCTGTACACGCACACACACACACACACACACACACACAAGAAAATTGCGATAAGCGGTTAAGCCTCCTCACATTTCTTGCCTGCCCGGTGTTTGTGCGTGGTGTGTGCAGTGTGTGTGTGCGGACATGATATCCCCGTAGCAGTTTTGCCTGTGTGTATACACAGCAGAAAGATAAAGTGGTCTGTGCCCCACGCATGGACTGTAGCAGGAGGCAGCAGGCAGCCCGGCTGTTTGTTAGCCCATTAACAGACCATTAGACGGAGCCTCATGGTCACAGGCCCACTCTGGGGCTGGGGCGGGGAAGGAAGAACAGCGGCTAATGGAGAGAGGGGCGCACGCATGGCCACACATGCCCGAGTGCATGTACGCACGCTCTCATGGTAGCGGCTCCCAAGTCCCCGTCTCTGTCTGAACGCTGCGAACGCTGGAGCTGGATGCGTACATTTGACTGTATTTGCTAATTGCTGGTGGCCCCGATCGTAAGCAGGATTAGGCCGTTTGAGCACCGACCTGATTGATTGCCACGTCGGGCCCCTTAGGATGCAGTTTGTGTTCTCCGATGTCTTTTATCGCTGTAGCTCACTTCACATTTAGTGCTTTCCTTTCTCCCTCCCCCAGTGGGGAACGAGGCACTGAATTACATGTTTGTTTAGCCGTATTTTGCTGTACGCTCCACCCAACCCATGCCCCTCCTGCTCCACCCAACCCATACCCCTCCTACCCCACCCAATACATGCCCCTCCTGCTCCACCTAACCCATGCCCCTCCTGCCCGTGCACCAGACCCCCCTCCCTTAGCCTCAACTCCAATGCATCACCCCTTCTCCCCTCTATCTGCTCATCCCTCCTCTGGGCCTCCATCGCCCGGTTACTCCCGTTGCCATGGCGACCTCGTCATTGTCCCACCACCATCATGCTGGCCAGAGAAATGATTAGATTGAGAAAGGTGAGATAAAAAAGGGAGGAGAAATGGAACAAAGAGGAGGGAGTAAAGATGGAAGAGAAGAGAGATGGAAAAAGGAGAGAGTAGAGAAAGAGGAAAGCCCATACGGAGAGAGAAAAGTGAGAGAGGCTCTATAGATCCAAAATGTTCTGCTGTCATCCGCTGCAGTGCATTTACCAAAATAAAAGAGTAATACCAATAACAACGAACACGTCGGCTTGATAAGAGAGAACGCTCCCCTCTGTTGGCGGCCAGCAGCTGCTCAATGGTTTGTGCTGTGTTTTGGTTGTGACCGATTTTGAGTCAGTTTGGCTCAGTCTGCTTGTTCTGTTTTCCTGAGACCCTCTTGGTTTTAGCTCCTCAGTTCTTCTCATTAAGCTATTAGTCTGTGTTCTGTTACTCTGTCATTCCAGTTCCTAGCCCTAAGCCCAAACGGTCTTATTTATATTTGGTTAGGGTAAATATTAGGTATGTTTAAATGTCCCTAAACTTGGGCGCACATCCACACACAAACAGATAAACAATCTCACACTTGTTCTTCGTGGGTTGGATCAATGCCGTTGTGAACCCAGCTGACAGGGGCTCTCCCTGCTGTGTGTCTGCGAGGTGAGTGCCGCTGTTACCAGACGGATAACTGGTCACCAGATCTGCCGGCTGGGGTGTGAGAAAGATGGATGACCACCCGGGGTCATTTACTGGCTGGAGTGTGCAGACCCACCCACGCGCAAGCATAAAACTGCACACATACACACAGACGCAAGTAGGCGGGGGTGATACTCTTGCACCTGCACACATGCACTCAGCCACGCCTTCACACTCTGTTCAGCCAGACTATTCAGAGACTGAACCACCACACCCCGCCCACCAGTTGTTTGGCGAACACTTTCCCAAGTGATGTCCACACACTCGCCTTGTTCGAAATACTGGAAGCATCTCCCAGGCAGTCCCCACTCCCCAGAAATGTTTCCACTGGGACTAAAGAAAGTAAGTGCGTTCAAAATGGCACCCATAAACCTACGGGTTCAAAAAAAGTGCACTGATTGGGGAATGGCATGCAATTTTGGAGAGAGCCCAGAATGACACACAGAGATTTATGTTGTATTCAATAGTATTTGCTGACCTCTCACAGTCACAGTTGCCTATTATTTTACATTAGTGCCCATTGAAGAATGAATGTTTAATAAGCAGAAATAAACTCACTCAAATAACCTAACCTTGTTAATATGACTGATTTATTTAGTGGTAGTTATGAGTAATCAATACTTACCAGTAGTTAATATTCAACAGACTTAACTGTAAATAATTAATGATACTATGCTTTATAAGTGTGTTATACACGAATTATGGTTCTTCCCTAGTCCTGTGTCTGATAACCAAGTTCTATACAATGTTTAGTAGTTTTATTTTAATGTTAAATGCATATAATACAAATCATTTGGTGTGACATTCAGAATTGTGACCTATTCAGAATTTGTTTGAGACAAATCATTAAAATCTCAATGGAACACATCTAAAATAGTATCAGCGAGAGACACAAGCATTTTGTTAGATTTGTAACAGGCTTTGTCGGAATTAATCAAAAATACAGTTCTACTGTTTATTGTCAGAATTTAAAGACTGACAGCTATTTGTAATGAACAAATCAAACAGAAGCAATCAAAATAGCTCAACACAACGAATGCTTCAAGTGGTTTCCCCAAATTCAACTGAAAATGCAACTTATAATAACTTCCCCACTGTCAAAATTATTCAACCCCTTCATGGCAAGTATCTATAGTACTTAGTAGAGCACCCTTTTGCTGTTATGACCTGCTGCATACGAGATGCATAACCAGTTTCTGGCAGCTCTCCTGAGGAATCTTAGCCAATTCCTCATGAGCAATGGCCTCCAGTTCAGCAACCGCCTTCTTCAAATCCCACCTGAGATTTTCTATGGGGTTCAAGTCAGGTGACTGTGATGGCCACTACAGAATCTTCCAGGACTTCTTCTGCAACCTAGCCTTGGTGGAATTTGAGGTATGCTTGGGATCATTGTCCTGTTGGAAGTTCCAATGACACCCAAGCTTCAGCTTCCTCACAGACGACATGACGTTTTCTCCAAGGATTCCCTGATACTTCAATGAATCCATCTTGCTTTCTACATGCTGCAGGTTTTCTTTGCATCCATGCCAGAGGATGCAAAGCAAACCCAGAGCATCACCGAGCCACCACTATGCTTAACCGTGCCAGAGGATGCAAAGCAAACCCAGAGCATCACCAAGCCACCACCATGCTTAACCGTGCCAGAGGATGCAAAGCAAACCCAGAGCATCACCGAGCCACCACCATGCTTAACCGTGCCAGAGGATGCAAAGCAAACCCAGAGCATCACCGAGCCACCACCATGCTTAACCATGCCAGAGGATGCAAAGCAAACCCAGAGCATCACCGAGCCACCACCATGCTTAACCGTGCCAGAGGATGCAAAGCAAACCCAGAGCATCACCGAGCCACCACCATGCTTAACCATGACCAGAGGATGCAAAGCAAACCCAGAGCACCACGAGCCACCACCATGCGTAACTGTGGGCAGTGTTCTTTTCAGCATATGCTTTACTCTTCTGCCTCCAGACATACCGCTGAGCCGTCATGCTGAAACGTTGCAGTTTTGTTTCATCGCTCCACAGAACAGAATTCCCAAACTTCTGTGGCTTATTTACAGTGGGGAGAACAAGTATTTGATACACTGCCGATTTTGCAGGTTTTCCCACTTACAAAGCATGTAGAAGTCTGTAATTTTTATCATAGGTACTCTTCAACTGTGAGTGACGGAATCTAAAACAAAAATCCAGGAAATCACATTGTATGATAAGTAATTAATTTGCATTTTATTGCATTACATAAGTATTTGATACATCAGAAAAGCAGAACTTAATATTTGGTACAGAAACCTTTGTTTGCAATTACAGAGATCATAAGTTTCCTGTAGTTCTTGACCAGGTTTGCACACACTGCAGCAGGGATTTTGGCCCACTCCTCCATACAGACCTTCTCCAGATCCTTCAGGTTTTCAGGCTGTCGCTGGGCAATACAGACTTTCAGCTCCCTCCAAAGATTTTCTATTGGGTTCAGGTTTGGAGACAGGCTAGGCCACTCCAGGACCTTGAGATGCTTCTTATGGAGCCACTCCTTAGTTGCCCTGGCTGTGTGTTTTCATATGACAATTTTAGGCAATAATACAACAAACTGGTGAATATATTCAGATTCCAATACAAAATCTTAAAGACCGCATATATTTTAGGAAATCTAAGAGTCAGTATAACACAACATAATTATTTTCAGGCCAAATATTTGAAGTAAAATATATATATTTCAGTCTTATTTCAACCACCCACATGCGGTTTGATCCCACGGCAAAGGGCTGTTCCTACCAGACGTGATGCAGTTATTTCTATTACAAACCGCTCAACAACACAGTTCTGTTACACCATCTGGAACACCTTGGCATTCAGCATTCAGGGTTTAAGAAAGTTGGTTCTGATACGGTTTTGGAGCATGTAGATTCTAAATGGAAGAGCTGTCACCGTGGCGCTCTATTTGTCACAATCATTTGTTGTTGGAGTAAAATGGAAGCTGTGTCGTTTTAATCTACCTTTATCTGAGGTGCAAGTTGACATTTGTTGACATTTTGAATTTGAATGACATCCCTTGCTCCAGTATTGGATTGTTGTCTTGTGGGCATAGGGAGGTTATGTAACGGTTTCACTTGGGTGCCAAATTGGAATCCTAATTACTAAATAGTTCACTACTTTTGACCGGAGACCAGAGATGCAGTGGAAATGAGGTTAGAGTAGGGGTTAGTTGACACACACAAGCGCATACACCCACACATACGCTCACTTTTGTTTATATATTTGTGGGGACCAGAAAACCATAAATCCATGTTTCTTATCCCCTAACACTATTCTTGATGTCTATATTTAACCTAGCTGAGTTGCCAGGTTTTGCTGTGTTCTTATGGACCTCTGTTCCTCACAGTTATTGTTAGACTTGGATCACTCATACACACACATACACACACTTTTTCTAAGTGGAATTGATATTTAATACAAAGCCATTTATACGCATGGCAGGTATAGTGGGTAGACTGAAAAATTACTAATACATGGGATAAATGTATTTCAGTGCATTAGTGTGTGTGTGTGTGTGTGTGTCACAATTAACAAGATCCCTTGGCAACCTGAAGCAGCTGAGGGAGTGCATCGTGACTGCGGCTGGCAGTTTGAGTGGGAGTTAGGGAGTAGAAGGGTCACATCAGAGTTGATTATAAACAGGACACAGCCGGCGCCCTGCAATTATCGATATCAGTAATAATCAAAACATCATATCAATATCAGTAATAATCAAAACATAATAAGGCCAGTGATGGTGACTACATGTAACATATTGATTCACATATTCTTGACTCTGTCACTCCCCAATCTCTCCTCAGGGTTCCCCTGCCTTTCCAGATTCATCTTGTCATAAGACATAAACCTATGGAATGTTTATATTATATCTACTTTGTCCAAATTTTGTAACCACACCGAAACCTCTGTGTGCTCGAAGTATATATTGTTTTATTTATTTATTTAATTGGAAAAAGCATTGGTACCAGTAGGTTTGGACCTCATGAGCATGATTCTTGACAGAATCGTCAAAGTTTTTTTTTTGCATAATGGCAGTGAAGAGATCCACAATGGTGTCTACTGAAGGTCTGTGCAGCATGCTGCCCTCACCTGGTGTAAAGTGCAACTACACCTTTTAAACAGATGTCTCCCTGAGTACAGAAAGGCACTCCTAACATATCTGCTTAATGAACTTATATAAATCTACTCCTAGCTCTTAAGAGTGTATATAGATTAACCCTATTGACCTGTAATAATTTTTTTTATCTTGCTACCCAGTAACAGCAGTTACAGTGCTAATATACCCAGGCAAAAAGCAGCTGCTTTTGAGTGACTTTAAAGAGAGAGTTCGTCCAAAAATCATATTTTGGTGACAGTCCCCTTACCCCGAGTTGTTCCTTCAGCCACATAGTCATTGTTTAAAACAATACATTATTCAACTCTGTCTCAGTCAGTAATTAGCATTATTAATATTGTCCAATTTTATGAATGGAAACTGTGCATCCCACTCTACTAAAGCTGCATTTCAATTGATAAACAACTCCAAAACAGTAATTTGTCGTGCTAGCATCAAATTTTTAAACATTATTCTTACGAAACAATCGACAGAATTGGCTGAATTCAAACTGGCACTAGCGATCTATTTCCTTTAGCCACCATACAAAGCTTCTGTTCTTCAGCAGTGATGTCACTGAGGTGAGCTTTAACCTCAACAAGCTACAGTGGATATTAAAAGTCAACACACCCCTTTTAAAATGTTTTTGTGACGTAAAAGAATGAGACAAAGATAAATCATGTCAGAACTTTTTCCACTTTTAATGTTACCTATAATGTGAACAATTCAATTGAAAATCTTCGAGGGGGAAAAATGAAAAATAAAAACCTTACAATAAACCTAGTTGCATAAGTGTGAACACGCTTTTATAACTGGGGATGTGGCTGTGTTCAGAATTAACCAGACACATTCAAACTCATGTTAAGTAGACATCATTACACACCTGCCATCATTTAAAGTGACTCTGATTAATCACAAATAAGGTTCAGCTGTTCTAGTAGGATTTTCCTGACATTTTCTCAGTTGCATCTCAGAGCAAAAGCCATAGTCCGCAGAGAGCTTCCAAAGCATCAGAGGGATCTCATTGTTGAACGAAATCAGTCAGGAGAAGAGTACAAAATAATTTCCAAAGCATTAGATATACCATGGAACACAGTGAACACCATCAAGTGGAGAAAATATGGCACAACAGAGGCATTACCAAGAACTGGACATCCCTCCAAATTCATGAAAAGACAAGAAGAAAGCTGGTCAGGGAGGCTTTCAAGAGGCCTACAGCAACATTAAAGGAACTGCAGGAATTTTTGGCAAGTACTGTCTGTGTGCTACATGTGACAACAATCTCCTGTATTCTTCATATGAATGGGCTATGGGGTAGGGTGGCAAGACGGAAACCTTTCCTTACAAAGAAAAACATCCAAAGATTAACGTTTTGGAATGTACCAGCCAGACCCCAGACCTGAATCCAATTGAACATATGTGGGGTGATCTGAAGAGGGCTGGCCACAGGTGATGTCCTCCCAATCTGACCGATTCAGAGCGCTTTTGCAAATATTGGGCAGCCACCTCAAGATGTGGCACGCTAATAGACTCCTAACCAACTGTAATAAAATCAAAAGGTGCTTGAACAAAGTATTAGTTTAAGGGTGTGCACACTTGTGCAACCAGGTTATTGTGATTACATTTTTTTTCCCATCAAAGATTTCTGTTTGTTTTTCTATTGAATTGTTCACGTTATGTGTCACATTAAAGGTGGGAAAAGTTCTGACATTTATCTTTATCTCATTCTTTTACATCACAAGAACCTGGCATTTTAACAGGGGTATGTGAAGATAGGTTGCTTCGCCTAGCTGGCCCATTTTCAGCGGTGCACATCATAATAATATTTGTAGTTGTGGAAAATGCTGTGGTCATAAGAAAGGCACAAGGGATGTGGGAGAGGAGACTTGAGGTTTCATTCGTTGCCATATCTGTAAGCTCTGTTCACAGTTCCATCTCTCAACCCCATCACCAGGATGACATACAACCTCCAGATCAACCATATACCAGTCACAATGAACGCAGCACTCCTCCCAGCTCCCAATAACTGAAATACTAAGCCTGTTCAAGAGTTTGTGATAGCTTTATAACGTTCTTTGATCCCAGCATGCCCTCCGTGTTTATGGTTTGGGTTATCCTAGTCTGTACCTTCGCCTGAGCCACATACGCACTTGTATTTTGGAATTTTTTAAATTGCTGCTAGTTTACATAGTTATGTATATTATTGCTATACTTGATATATCTATAATATTCAATACTTAGACACATATTGTTCATATTTCAGATTCTAGTCTTTTTAAAGTTGCTGCTAGTTTACACTGTTATATATATTATTGCTCTATTTTTGCTTTAGATATTTCTTAATTCTTACTACGTGGATGTTGTGTGCCATGTCAAAATAATTTCAATGTGCAGGATGAGGCTGTGTTATTTGGTTAATTTGATAAATATACTTTAAACTTCTGGATTTCCTTTGTTTGTGACGATGTCGACTGCCTGTTCATATCTGACCCCGCTTTTTGCCTGCTTGTGGATCTTGAGTTGAAATTAAGTTCTACCTGCTCTGCAATTCGGACAATACCTCTGCTTCTCCAGAGTCGTATTGTGGGAGAATCAATTAAGCAACTTCAGCAACAAGACATACAAAGTTAGCGAGAAACATTTTACTACAGCAGATCGTGACCCACGTTCACTTAGAAGAGGACTAAAGGCGAATGCAATTCCATCAAGTTACCCAGTTCAAGACAGGACAGATTGTAAGTAACACTTCTGATTGCTATGTGTTAATACACAAAGTACACATTGCCTCTAGATATTCTGGGCAAGGGGATTAACGTGTTCACCATCGCCCCACATTAGCTGCTGTCCAAGCTTCTATTCGGTCAATTCATCATTTAAGTATTATGGTTAGAAAAATTTTCTTCCTGCTCGTATTCACAGTCAGATATAATATATTTGTATTTTTCTTTCTCAAGCAAATACAGTTTGACTGTCCACAGTGAATATCAAAGACAAAATACTTGCTTTCTAGCTCGCAAATACAAACTTTAATTGACTTTGATGTATACACTTAATCCTACCAAAAGAATGCATGGATTGAAGCAATTGTGAACAAAACTGACCAGTATAAACACAGAAAATACCAGAAATGAGTATTATATCGGGGAAATTGAAACTTTATTTCAAGGAATACAACATTGTCATGTTCTTTGAGGTAAACAACACCACTTAGATTGAAGTGTTTTAGAGTTGTTTTCTGCTTGCAATGCAGCTTTGTGATAGCAGTATGTACCGTTTCCCTTCATTAATTTGTATGATTCTAATAACGCTAATTACTGACTGAGACAGAGCTGAATAATGTATTGTTTAAAAAAAATTACTCCATGTGCCCAAAGGAACAACTCAGTGTAAGGAAACTTTCACCGAAATATGATTTTTGGACAAACTTTCCCTTTAAGTAAATAGTCTGAATACAATTAGTCTGTTTTCCTGTGGTAATCAAGACAAAACACTAAGCTACATGGACCTTATAACCAGGCCAGCATGTACCTCAATAGACTCTGTGCACCAGCGTAGTGAAGAACTTCCACTTTTGTCTAGAAGTCGGTATTGCAGTTTCCGGTTTACTTACTAATACTCATCCGCATTAGTAAACACCTAAACTCACAACAAGATGAGTGATGCTGTTGTACGAAAAAAAAGAAATATAATGTATGTGACTCATTTAAGTTTCAAGGTACAAGTGGGGCATCATTTTAATCAGGAGAATGTCCTCTTTTTAATAAAACGAACGAAGGTTCGTTTAAAATCACTTGCTATAGGGACGCGCTAGCGTTCCAGCTCAGCCAGCGTTCTTTTGCAGTTTTTGAGGCTAGGGTGAATTTTTATGCGTTCTATTGTCCTGCATAATACTACACTAAAAAGGAACACATCGCTAACTAGCTTAGCCGATAGCCGATAGCCGGCACACCACAGTTAACTACCTACCCTCGTAGTTGTGCAGATAACTCGATACGTAGAGTTTGAATCCCTTGTTTCCTCTTGCTTGTTGGAGCAAGGGACCAGGCATCAACAATTCGATGGACATCACTAATGCTTATTTTAGGCAGGTCTTGGAGACGCGGGTGATCGCCTTAAGTAAACCGGAAAATGATATGCCGACATCTGGCTAAAGTGGAAGTTCATTGACACATTTCTGGTACTGTTCCAATCTTGTATTTGGTCCTTATGTATTTGTGTGAGCTTTGTTTTTTGTGCCTTAGAACCCAGAGGACCCAGAGTGTGGGTCAGGAGCCACTGAGGAGGCAGGGGTCATCGTCGACAGGTCGTGCCCCCCAGCCCCTATCCGCTCAAGCCATCAAGCACATCTGGGTACGAACTGCCCTCTTTGAGAAGGTGCTAGACAAGATCGTTCAGTACATCGTGGACAACTGCAGGTAGTCCTTGCAAAGATTTTCTACTTTGGCATTCCATTGTTGTAGTCATAGTGGTTCTGGTCTCACACATGTAATTTTTATTTAATTAACTTTTTATTTTGTTCTACACAGTACATTACTTCTTCATCAGATCGTTTTATTACCCTAATTTTAATGATACATTCTGACATGTTTCTTATTTCTTGCACATTAGGCCAAGCAAAGTTCTTTACTCTGTATTGTTAATGGGTATTGATTAACTATTCATTTTGTTGTTTCTTTATATTGCCATTGTGTGTGCTTGTGCGTCCTTTGATTGAGCAGGCATTTGAAAAGCTAATGTTGCTCCTGAATAGTTTTTAATTCTTTTTTTTTTATCAGGTCAAACTTATGTTCGTTATTTTCCAGAATTTGGGTCGTGTTTTTAGTAGGTGGCTTTTTTAGTAGGTGGCTTTCAGATTGCAGGCCTGCATTAGTGAAGGGTGAAGCAGCTATCGAAGCATTGCTCTGTCTCAGCGGTCATGGGTAGCCTCATTGTGTGAGGGACTTTTACCTATTCCCCTTGTTGTCATGTCATACTGTGACAATATTTGAAGATCATTCAGTATTTAAGGTACTTTTGAATGGTGGGCTTGTATTAAGTATTTAAAATATGTGTGCTCGTGTGTGTTCTCTCTGCAGTAAGTACTATGAGAAGGAAGCCCTGATGCACGACTCAGTGTTTGGACCTATTCTGGCGTGCCTACTTGGTAAGTTGGTCAAATGAGATTCAATGCACATCCTTAGTGTTTGTTTTAAATGGAGACATGACAGAGTATGAGAGTGCAGCTTTTATAATCTTTCATACTTGGTAAGTTGCCCATATGAGATGTTATAATACTAAATTCTGTTGTTATAATGCATCTACAGGTAGTTATAATGTTACATTGGTTGTTATAAGGATAGCTTTTGTTGTTATAATGCATCTACAGGTAGTTATAATGTTACACTGGTTGTTATAAGGCTTGGTTCTGTTGTTATAATGCATCTACAGGTAGTTATAATGTTACATTGGTTGTTATAAGGCTTGGTTCTGTTGTCAGAATGCACTAACCAATTGTTATAATGTTCAGTTAGGGGATACAAATCAACATTCTCTGATGCTCTTTTATTTACTCTTCGCTGATATTTACATGCTTCTCTTAATCTTTCTGTCCCTCTTTATTTCTCTGTCTATGTCTCTTCCTCTGTCTCTCCTTCTCTCTCTATCAGTTGGTCCTTGTGCTCTGGAATATACCAAGCTGAAGACATCAGACCACTTTTGGACAGATCCATCGGCCAATGAGCTGGTCCAGCGCCACCGGATACACGGAGCCCACCGAGGCCAGGATACTTCCCCTAGCCGGAGGCCTGCTCTGGGGGTGAGAGAGGCCAGGTCCCTAGGGGGCATTCACTGGAGGGAGTCCATTAATACAATTAATTAAATTAGAGATTCAGTAAGCAGCGATGGAAATCCTAATTTCCTTTATAATTATCAAGCTAGTATAATCCCCTCAATTAAAATTACCAGTCCCCTCAATTAAAATGACCAAGTCCGGGGAGTAGTTCATCAGACCTTTGTAGCCAGAAAATAGGTATGGTAACTAGAACGATATTGGTTAAAATCATTGGTTGGTAAATAACCATGTCAGATTCAATCATGGTCAAGTACCTACATATAGATTCTGAATCATGTAGACCTTTCTCTTGGTCCGCTTCCCAGATCCGGAAAAGGCAGTCCAGCGTCAGTGTAGCCGATGATAAGTTTGCGGCGTCGGCTCGGGAATATGTGGAATCTCTTCACCAGAACTCCCGTACTCACCTGCTCTACGGCAAAAACAATGTCTTGGTCCAACCGGTAAGGATTTATAATTCTTACCTTTGGGGCTGGGGTCCATTATATTTCAGTGCCAGCCAATTCAGAAAAACGCTCCAGATAAGCATATAAGACACTTGAAATTTGAGTGCACAATACTTGATGCATCTGTTGTTGAACTGGAATTGTCACTTGGCTGTAGTGCTATAATAGAACTGCAATAGTAAGCAAAACCTAACTTTAACTATCTGAAGAGGACTCTCTTAGCTGTGTTCCGCTTCACGTTTCTTCTGACACTCTAAAAAGAAAAGGTTCCTGCAAGATTCTTTAGGGGTGTTTCAAATTAAAACTGTGGTGTACCTTGTAAAAACCCATTCTTATTGGTTCCTGTAAAGAACCTTATGAATAATCCGTTGAGTTTCATTTTTGTAGAATCGTTAAAAGGAGTTCTTTAAAAAATCATTTTCTACTTCTTATTAAGGAACAAAAATCTCAATTTTAAACCCCTAAAGTAAGCAGTGGTTCTCAACAGGAGGGTCTAGGCCCACAAATGAGCCCAAGAGTGCTGCCAGAGGGGCCTTGATATTAGAAGGAAAATCATAACAATAATTTATATAGCTATTTTACTCAATAAATAATCCACAGTATTACTGAATTAGGAATGGCACATTGAGATTTCAATGTTAGATCATTTATTTTAAAACACTGAAATGCAAATTAAAATATTTTAAGTAGATGTTAGGTGATGAAAGAAAACCTCCACATGTAAATATTTGGTAGAGCCACCTTTCACTATAATAACAACTTTCTGTATTTTGGGGTAGGTAGGTACCAACGTTTTGTGAGTAATTTTGACTGAGCCACTGTGGAACATTCACCTTTTTTTTTATAAAGCCACAACATATAGTCCTTGCTGAAGAGAATCATCCCCATAACATGATGTTGCTACCACCATACTACACTGTAGGGATGTTTTGTCTTTATGGGCATGGGCAATGTTGCGTTTTCCCACACAAATCTGGCCAGAAATCTCTATCTTAGTGCCCCCATCTGACCGGTATTCCCTCTTATGCTTTTTGGCCAACTCTATACATGCTTTCAGATGGTACTTTGAAAAACAGCTTTTATCTTGCCACCCTCCCATTCAGGCCAGTGTTATGCAGAGTTCTTGATATAGTTCACTGGTGTACCCAGGGTCGGCCCTAGCCATTTGGGGGCCCTAAGCAAAATTTGATTTTGGGGCTCAGGGCTCACTAGCAGTCTGGGGCCCCCTAGTGGTTGGGGCCCCAAAGCAGTGGCTTATGTCGCTTATGCCTAGGGCTGGCCATGGGTGTACCAATTACTACATTTCCAGCCAATGAACTCTTGAGCTCCTTCAAAATGATTGTTGGCCTCTCTGTGGCTTCTCTCACAAGTCTCCTTGTTAGGTAGCTGAGTTTAGAGGGACACCCTTTTTTTGGCAGTGCCTGGGAGGTGTGATTCAACTACAACTTCCTATTTGTGCTCACTGGGATATCCAAAAAAGTATATTATTTTGTACCTTTTCCCTAATCCTTCCAGATATTTGTATTACTTTTCCTCTAACTACTGTTAAATGCTCTGTGGTCTTCATCTTCTTTTGGATTCACAGCCTGGCCAACAATTTTTAAATACTGTTTTTATCTAAACATTGTGCAAGCAAATTCAATGGTTCACTATCCTTGTGAGGGCAATTTATTTTATGTTCTTTTATTCATGTTTCATTAATTACTCAATAATATGAGATAATTGGTCAGCGGTTTGAAAATATTGTTAAATCCAAAAATATAAAAGACAATTCATTTGATAATATCTTGCTGTGCCAAAATAGGAACATCTGCCAGTAAGAATGTTAACTACTGCCTCAAAACTATCACCTGACCACTTCATTCAAGGTTTGCAACATGAAATGTTTGCTCATGTTGAATGAATCGACAGCCATGAAAAATAAATGCATGGCCAGGCATTCTGTACATTCTCTATTTGAAAATAAATCAAATATAAAAACAATAACATTTAGTAATGTTGGCTGTTGGTACTGGCCACAAGCTACTTAATTTTAATAAACACAATGAAAATATGTACTTTTGTAATACATTTACCAAAAAGAAAACTGAATATTTCATCTCTATTTATTATCTTGGACCCAGAGGGGCTTTTGAGGCAAAACGATTGAGAACCTCACTGCCCTGAAGGATACCCTAATAACTCTGTCTACTTTGCCTCTAGGGTCCTTTTAGGGAGTTAATTCCCCAACCACTGTACTTCATGTCTTCTGCTTTGTTAGCTCTTTGGGATTAAGTGCAGGTAACTGTAAATCTGCTCATGTAAAACAGGTCGATTGAACTCTAGGCTAGGCAGCAGCTGTGAACGTCACCAACATTATTGAAATCAATGAGGCTTCAGTGTTCCCTAAATGATCCTGTATTGGTGTCTTTGGTATTGTGTATTATACACAGCACGCCTACACTGTTCAGCTCTGTGCTACTGTGGCTCTGACATGCGCGCAAAATCACACATTTCAGCTCCCACCTACTGTCACACCACTGACCCTTACACAGTCAGGAGGCAGGCTAGTGGACGAACGTGGGGGTGGTGCTCCCACACACTGGTGCACAGACATTCTAATTGAGGAAACATCGGCCTCTTTCGGATGGTGGTGAACGCGTTGATCGTAAAAAAGTGTGGACATTAGATTTTTTTGTCTGCAGTGTTTGATCGAATAGACCACAGGTGTCAAACCAAATCCACGGAGGGCCTAGTGTATGCTGGTTTTTCTTTCCAACTGGTTCCCAGTTCAGACTTAACAACCAGGTGAGGGTGGAACCTAACCAGTTAGTGACCAAAATAACCAATGAAGTACAAGGTAAGAGTGAAAACCTGCAGAAACTCGGGCCTCCAACACCTGTGGGACAGACCCTGGTTTGGCCAAAGCCTTGAGTGGAGGAACTCGGGCACAGTTTAACAGGATCTGTCTGTTAGTTCATAGACGATTTCTCTGGCTCTACTGTCAAGGTTGTCGAGGTTTGGCAGCACATTGCTGAGGCTGTGTGGTAATCGATAGTACAGGAACCCAGAGCGATCACAGCCAGCTAGAGACGAGGAAGGTTTAGCTCTAATTAGATTTAGAAGGGAATGTTGATAGTGAAGCACTACACCAGTAAACATGCTGCCACCCCTCAGCAGCTGATATTCTCTACCATTTCCTTTTTACATATCTTCCTTTTTTTATTTTAATTTCTGGCTCCCTCTCTGGAAAATGCACATTCACATACATTGGTTTTCCCTGTGCAATATTCCAGGGTGGGTAAAATGTCGGCAGTTAAATGTAAACGCAAAGGTATGGCCTTAACCCAAATTGCTCTGATATAATGGCACTTTTCCACTGCATGGTACCTGACGGACTCAACTTGCTTTGGGAGCTTTTCCCCTGTATGGTACTAGCTTGACTCTACACACCTCGCCTTTTTTGCTTTTACACTAGCCAAAAGGTACTTTTTTTCGTACCTGCTTCGTCGAGGTTCCAAGCGAGCTGAGGCAATACCAAAAGGTGATGTGAAAACAAGGAAGACTTCTAATTGGACATGAGTGACTCAAAGCGTGCAGAAAAGCAAAACAAGGTGTTCAACAGTTAGCCTTCCAGTGTCAGAGAATGCACTGGTCGTTGAAATCAACTTGTTATCCTCGTGAGAGACGCGCCGTTTTTGAAGCCTTCAAAAGGACCTCGCCTTTTTCCTCTGGCTTTTCTATAGGCTAACTGGCATACATTGCGCTGGTCAGAGTAGTAATGTCAAGCCAAGTCCAAGAAGCCTACCAAGTTTTCTAACAATTTTTGCAGTTTGCAGTATATTAAGAGAAAAGTTATTGCTCACACGTGCTTCTTCGCTACTACCGGAATAAACACTGCCTTGTGCACAGTAGGCTACTCTAGAGTCAGTCGGCGTGGTATTATAGCCGGAATTAATAAAGCAGTTATTTATACCTTTTAATCTGGATGGAGGTGTTATGTATGTATGTGTTGGTGTTGAGTTGTTAAGAATATACGTTTAAATCTAACAGAACATTGCAGATTTTTTTTATACTGCAGGGCAATAATTCTATACTTATACTTTTTCATTGTTTTTCAAACAGGGTCTGTGACCATGTTATCCAGATTTAGTTTAGTTTGATTTGCCACTTTACGTTCAGAGCTTGTCAAATTAAAAGAAAACTGATGGAGTTCATTCAATAGATTTTTTTGTTCATAGCAGGGTTTATGTTAGTTGGCAAATGCTGGCTTTTCGTCGGAATAGCCGGTAGTTTTACGATATCCTCCATTGATGTTCCTGATATCCTCCATTGTTGTCTCGCGTTGGAGGTGGCATCACGGCAGTTTTCCTGTGATGTCACTATGGGTGGGTACTATCTGCAGTGGAAAACGACCTCGAGACGAGGCGTGTAGAGCCGAGTCGAGCTGGTACTAACCAGAGGAAAAGTTCCCAAAGCGAGTAGTGTGGTGGCGAGTTGAGTGAGTACCATGCAGTGGAAAAGCGCCATAAGATACAGAGATTACTGCACACGTGTTGGTTTTACTTTTTATGTTGCTCAGTTATCCAGTATGCTCCACCATCCTTTATCACATATAGCCTAAAAAACATGGTCACTGGTATAGCCTAAAAAACATGAAATGGTTGAACCATTGCATTACAGGCCTTAAACAGGCTATTAAGCATGGGAGTCAAGGCTACATACAGCTACTGTATTACTTGTTTTACATGAAATTGAAGGGCATTTTTAAATACACTGGGTTGGTTGTATTGGAAACATAAGCACGACACAAAGTCCTGGAGTGCTGCAGCCACTGGAAATTGACTGGGTTTAATCAAATACTAGTAATCACTGAAAACCTAGTTTAAACAAAAGGCTTACCTTTTGGCATTCCAGGAACATGGACACCCCTGTAATAGCTGCTGAGTTATACACAGCTCATTACTTTTGCCACGGTATAGCAGAACATAATGGCAGCAGGATATTCAAAATGCAGTCCGTTCGCGAAAATACTACATAATCTAAGAATAATGTTGTGGTCCCGAAATAAATATCTTGTGAGATGGTTAGGAGAAATGTCATGAGGAAATGTTTAAGAAACTGGGCAAGCTAAAGATAGGAAATGGTAAAGACACTTATTGTCAATTATTACTTTTATTCTATCATAACCCAAACTAGATTCAACTAGATTAAGTATTGGAAATTGGAGCAAGCGGACAGGTTAGGTAGTGGCTGTGCAACTGTCAAATAAATAATATACACAATAGTAACATAATAAAACAACAGGCCTTCATGATTTTTAGAGCTAAATCAAGACAAATAATCTCATGTGAATAAATGTGACATAATTTTACCAATTCATGTATACAACTAGCTACAGTTTGGAGGAATAAAAGCTGGTGCAAACCCAGCTGGCCACTGCTATGACATCTCTACCTGCCATCTACAGTGAGAAAAAAAAGTATTTGATCCCCTGCTGATTTTGTATGTTTGCCCACTGACAAAGAAAGGATCAGTCTGTAATTTTAATGTTAGGTTTATTTGAACTGTGGGAGACAGAATAACAACCAAAAAATCCAGAAAAAAGCATTTTAATGAGTGAAATAAGTATTTCATCCCCTCTAAATCAGAAAGATTTCTGGCTCCCCGGTGTCTTTTATACAGGTAACGAGCTGAGATTAGGAGCACACTTTTAAAGGGAGTGCTCCTCAGCTTGTTACCTGTATAAAAGCCACCTGTCCACAGAAGTAATCAATCATATTCCAAACTCGTCCACAATGGCCAAGACAAAAGAGCTGTCTAAGGATGTCAGGGACACAATTGTAGACCTACAACGCTGGAATGGGCTACAAGACCATCGCCAAGCAGCTTGGTGAGAAGGTGACAACAGTTGGTGCGATTATTCACAAATGGAAGAAACACAAAAGAACAGTCAATCTCCCTCGGTCTGGGGCTCCATGCAAGATCTCACATCGTGGAGTTGCAATGATCATGAAAGGTGAGCAATCAGCCCAGTACTACACAGGAGGATCTTGTCAATAATCTCAAGGCAGCTGGGACCATAGTCACCAAGAAAACAATTGGAAACACACTATGCCGTGAAGAACTGAAAATCGTGCAGAGCCCGCAATGTCCCTCTGCTCAAGAAAGCACATGTACAGTCCTGTCTGAAGTTTGCCAATGAACATCTGAAAGATTCAGAGGAGAACTGGGTGAAAGTGTTGTGGTCAGATGAGATCAAAGTCGAGCTCTTTGGCATCAACTTACCGTGTTTGGAGGAGGAGGAATGCTGCCTATGACCCCAAGAACACCATCCCCACCGTCAGACATGGAGGTGGAAACATTATGCTTTGGGGGTGTTTTTCAGGTAATGGGACAGGAAAACATCACCGCATCAAAGAGACGATGGACGGGGCCATGTACCGTCAAATCTTGCGTGAGAACCTCCTTCCCTCAGCCAGGGCATTGGAAATGGGTCGTGGATGTGTATTCCAGCATGACAATTACCCAAAACACACAGCCAAGGCAACAAATGAGTGGCTCAAGAAGAAGAACATTAAGGTCCTGGAGTGGCCTAGCCAGTCTCCAGACCTTAATCCCATAGAAAATCTGTTGAGGGAGCTGAAGGTTCGAGTTGCCAAACTTCAGCCTTGAAACTTTAATGACTTGAAGATCTGCAAAAAAGAGTGGGACAAAATAACTCCTGAGATGTGTACAAACCTGGTGGCCAACTACAAGAAACGTCTGACCTCTGTGATTGCCAACAAGGGTTTTGCCAACAAGGGTTTTGCCACCAAGTAATAAGTCATGTTTTGCAGTGGGGTCGAAAACTTATTTCACTCATTAAAATGCAAATCAATTTATAAAATTTTTGACATGCATTTTTCTGGATTATTGTTGTTATTTTGTCTCTCACTTTTAAAATAAACCTACCATTAAAATTATAGACTGATAATTTTTTGACAGTGGACAAACGTACAAAATCAGCATACGATCCAAAAAAAGTTCCATAGAAAATTCAGAGAATGATGATAAACATTTTGAGGACCGTGACGTTGCCCGGTATGGCGCAGCCAGGGCCCCACCCTGGAGCCAGGCCCGGCTGGGGCTCGTATGCGAGCGCCTGGTGGCCGGGCCTTTCCCCATGGGGTCCGACCGGGCTCAGCCCTATGGAGCGACGTGGGGCCTGCAGGAGGGACCGTAAGGGGTCGGTGCGTAGAGGATCGGGCGGCAGTCGAAGGCGGGGGCCTCGACAACCCGATCCCTGGACATGGAAACTAGTTCTAGGGACGTGGAATGTCACCTCGCTGGCGGGGAAGGAGCCTGAGATTGTGCCTGAGGTTGAGAGGTTCCGACTAGAGATAGTCGGGATCACCTCTACGCACGGCTTGGGCTCTGGAATCACACTCCTTGAGAGAGGATGTACTCTTCAACACTCTGGAGTTGCCCATAGTGAGAGGCGGCGGACTGGTGTGGGTTTGCTTATAGCCCCCCAGCTCTGCCACCATGTGTTGGAGTTTACCCTGGTGAACGACAGGGTCGTTTCCCTGCACCTACGGGTCAGGGATAGGTCTCTCACTGTTGTTTGTGCCTACGGGCCGAACGGCAGTGCAGAGTACCCAACCTTCTTGGAGTCTCTGGGAGGGGTGCTGGAAAGTGCTCCGACTGGGGACTCCATCGTTCTACTGGGGGACTTCAACGCCCACGTGGGCAACGACAGTGACACCTGGAGGGCCGTGATTGGGAGGAATGGCCCCCCTGATCTGAACCTGAGCGGTGTTCAGTTATTGGACTTCTGTGCTAGTCACAGTTTGTCCATAACAAACACCATCTTCAAGCATAAAGGTGTCCATCGGTGCACATGGTCAACTTTGTTGTCGTTTCATCTGACCTGCGGCCGTATGTCTTGGACACTCGGATCCGATGGCGGGGGAGGAAGCTGGACAGACTCGGCAGACCCAAGCGTACTGTAAGGGTCTGCTGGGAACGTCTGGCTGAGTCTCCTGTCAGAGAGATCTTTAACTCCCACCTCCGGCAGAGCTGTAAGTTCTCCGGTGCCTGTCGAAGCGGCGGCAACCCCCGAACCCTGTGGTGGACACCAGAAGTAAGGGATGCCGTCAAGCTGAAGAAGGAGTCCTATCAGGCCTGGTTGGCTTGTGGGACTCCTGAGGCAGCTGAGGGGTACCGGCAGGCCAAGGGGACTGCAGCTCGGGTGGTTGTGGAGGCAAAAACTCGGGCCTGGGAGGAGTTCGGTGAGGCCATGGAGAAGGACTATCGGCTGGCCTTGAAGAGATTCTGGCAAACCATCCGGTTCCTCAAGAGAAGGAAACAGTGCCCTACCAACGCTGTTTACAGTGGAGGTGGGCAGCTGTTGACCTCAACTGGGGATGTCGTCGGGCGGTGAAGGAGTACTTCAAGGATCTCCTCAATCCCGCCGTCACGTCTTCCATTGAGGAAGCAGAGACTGAGGGCTCAGAGGTGGACTCGTCCATCACCCGGGCTGAAGTCACTGAGGTAGTCAAGAAACTCCTCGGTGGCAAGGCACCGGGGGTGGATGAGATCCGCCCTGAGTACCTCAAGTCTCTGGATGTAGTGGGGCTGTCTTGGTTGACACGCCTGTGCAACATCGCGTGGCGGTCTGGGACAGTGCCTCTGGGATGGCAGACCGGGGTGGTGGTCCCTCTTTTTAAGAAGGGAGACCGGAGGTTGTGATCCAACTACAGAGGGATCACACTTCTCAGCCTCCCCGGTAAAGTCTATGCCAGGGTACTGGAGAGGAGAATACGGCCGATGGTAGAGCCTCGGATTCAGGAGGAACAGTGTGGTTTTCGTCTGGGCCGTGGAACACTGGACCAGCTCTATACCCTCTACAGGGTAATGGAGGGTTCATGGGAGTTTGCCCAACCAATCCACATGTGTTTTGTGGATTTGGAGAAGGCATTCAACTGTGTCCCTCGCGGCATCCTGTGGAGGGTGCTTCGGGAGTATGGGGTCCTGGGTCCTTTGCTAAGGGCTGTCAGGTCCCTGTACGACCGAAGCAGGAGCTTGGTTCGCATTGCCGGCAGTAAGTCAGACTTGTTCCCTGTGCATGTTGGACTCCTGCAGGGCTGCCCTTTGTCGCCGGTTCTGTTCGTAATTTTTATGGAAAGAATTTCAAGGTGCATCCAAGGGCCGGAGGGTGTCAGGTTTGGGGACCACACGATTTCGTCTCTGCTCTTTGCGGATGATGTTGCCTTGTTGGCCCCTTCAAACCAGGACCTTCAGCATGCACTGGGACGGTTTGCAGCCGAGTGTGAAGCGGTCAGGGTGAAAATCAGTACCTCCAAATCCGAGGCCATGGTCCTCAGTCGAAAAAGGGTGGCTTGCCCACGTCAGCTTGGTGGAGAGTTCTTGCCTGAAGTGGAGGAGTTTAAGTATCTAGGGGTCTTGTTCACGATTAAGGGAAGGATGGAACGGGAGATTGACAGACGGATCGGTGCAGCTCCTGCAGTAATGCGGTCGATGTATCGGTCTGTCGTGGTGAAGAAAGAGCTGAGCCGCAAGGCGAGGCTCTCGATTTACCGGTCAATCTACGTTCCTACTCTCACCTATGGTCATGTGCTTTGGGTCATGACCGAAAGGACAAGATCCCGGATACAGGCAGCCGAAATGAGCTTTCTCCGCAGGGTGGCTGGGCGATCCCTTAGAGATAGGGTGAGAAGCTCGGTCACCCGGGAGGAAGTCAGAGTAGAGCCGCTGCTCCTCCACATCGAGAGCGGTCAGCTGATGTGGCTTGGGCATCTGTTCTGGATGCCTCCTGAACGCCTTCCCGGGAAGGTGTTCCGGTCCCGTCCCACCGGGAGGAGACCCCGGGGAAGACCTAGGACACACTGGAGGAACTATGTCTCCCGGCTGGCCTGGGAACGCCTCGGTGTCCCCCCGGAAGAGCTGGAGGATGTGTCTAGGGAGAGGGAAGTCTGGGCATCTTTGCTTAGACTGCTGCCCCCGCGACCCGGCTCCAGATATGCGGAAGAAGATGAATGAATGAATGAATGAAAAAAAAAGTATCTCATTGTAATAGGGCAAAATAGACTGAGATGACAATGTGTGCAATTTCCAACACATGTCAAAAACCACATTATTAGCTTTATCCAGATTAATGTTTTTTGTTAGATTGTAAACAATTAGCTTGCTAACAATTAGCTCATCCTTGAAGTTTATGTTGACTAGTGACAACACTTAACTTACACTTCTCTTTTAAGTTGACTTACTGTTTGACTTAGCTACCTAACCAAGAATCATCTAAGTGTAACTTAACCAGTAACATTACCGTGGCATAGTGTAGGATGGCACACACTGAGGTCTACCTTGAGTACACATTTGTGTAGCTGCAAGTCCAGATAGCTTTGAGAAAGAAGTTTCCAGAGTTGGGGGCTTGAATGGGGTGTACATGAAAGGCTGTGGCTACGGATACCGAGTTATCATTTGCCACTCCATTTAAAAGCAGAACTCTCACTGAGTCTTCTTCCTTCATCCCTGTAGAAAAAAGAAATGGAGGTGTTGCGGGGGTATCTGTCCCTCCACCAGGCGGGGGATAACCTCACCTTGAAGTGGACCCCTAACCAGCTCATCAACGGGACACTGGGGGACTGTGACCTGGAGAAGAGGTAGATTCATGGACATTATTCAAGGAGCAGAAATACTCCAAAAGCCACCCACCCCCAAAAAGACCAGAAATGATGTTCTTCACACTGCAATTCACAATGTTGGAATTTTGTAGAGTTTTAGATTTTTGGGGGGTCTATTCGTTGGCTGTTCCATTAAATGTTACTGTCTTTCACTTGTTTGTTTTTTCATTTCCTTGAACATTTAATGTCTCAGATTTCATTAAAAAAAGTATTTCCCTCTCTTTCTCTCCTTTTTCAGTATTTACTGGGACTATGCCTTGACTGTGCCTTTGCGACAAATCGTCTGCATACACTGTCACCAGCGACGTAAGTCTCCACACTCACACATACACAACAAAGTATTTGCATTTAAAATCCTTTTGAACCTCATCTCTAAACATAACCCACTTCTAGTTACACTTCTACACACATACACAATGCACAACGTTATTACAGCGTACCTTCATTACTTCCTATCGACGTTTGTGTAACAGGAACTAGATTGCCTTCCCCCTTCTCCAGTAATCCCAGGGAGCCCATTCTATCATGGCACCTGTGTCTTCCCAAATGACACCCTATCACATAGTATACCACTTGTTTAGATACCAGTAGTGCCGTGTTGAAGAAATAGGGTGCTTTCTTTATGGCTATGTCACAATAGGCTATTAATCAGTGTTATTCATGAAGTGTTAATTTCCTGGCGGCGGTAATTTAGTCTCACAGGGTTGAAGTGATATATCTGCTCCCATTTTCTCATGTTAGTCACCCATCCCCCATTTTACACTTGCTTTGAGCAGTACACCAGCTTTTCTTGTTCTCCACTCTATCCGTTTTCATTTTGTATCTTCTTAACCCCCGCTACATTTCAACCCCCTCACTCGATATCATTCTATTTTATTCTCAACACTCAATCATTCTCTGTCTAAACGTCACCTCTCCTGCCCCATCCTTCTAGCTGACTGTGGTGGGTCGTTAGTGTTGGTCAGTCAGGATGGTATCCAGCGGCCACCCCTCCACTTCCCCCCCGGTGGGCACCTTCTGGCCTTTCTGTCCTGCCTGGAGACAGGCCTGCTGCCGCGCGGTCAGTTGGAGCCACCCCTCTGGTCCCAACGAGGCAAGGTGAGGGCTTCTGGTTGACCCTACCTGAACCAGTTGTACTCCTTCAGCAGAAAAGTTTTTCAAAATATGGGACAATCAAGTTTCATGTGAAGATAATGTAAATACAGATCAGCATCGAGTGATGTGTTTGAAGTTCCTCAATAACAGTTGAACCCGGTGATAATGTGAAACGTGTTTGTGCATGCGTGCCTCTTTTTGTGTGTGTTCCAGGGTAAGGTTTTTCCAAAGCTGAGGAAGAGAACCAGCACAGTGAGGCTGCTGGACCAAGAGGGACCTGGAGAGGAACAGACAGCTGCTGACTACGTGTTTCGCATTGTCTACCCTGGACACAACCATGACTCTGGTGAGATACACACACAAACACACATGTAGGTGACATTGTGCTTTATGTATAACTGTGTTCTTTGTGTGTATTACTGGCTGGTCATGTAGCAGTGACTATGAACTACCACCACACCCCCAGGCCTGTAGGTGGCGCTACTCTGTATATTTAACTGTGTTCTCTGTGTTTATTATCGCCTGGTCATGTAGCAGTGACTATGAACTACCACCACACCCCCAGGCCTGTAGGTGGTGCTGTGCTGTATGTTTAACTGTGTTCTCTGTGTTTATTATCGCCTGGTCATGTAACAGTGACTATGAACTACCACCACACCCCCAGGCCTGTAGGTGGCGCTGCTCTGTATATTTAACTGTGTTCTCTGTGTTTATTATCGCCTGGTCATGTAGCAGTGACTATGAACTACCACCACACCCCCAGGCCTGTAGGTGGTGCTGTGCTGTATGTTTAACTGTGTTCTCTGTGTTTATTATCGCCTGGTCATGTAACAGTGACTATGAACTACCACCACACCCCCAGGCCTGTAGGTGGCACTGTGCATTTTGTATAACTGTGTTCTCTATGTGTATTATCACCTGGTTATGTAGCGGTGACTATAAACTACCACCACACAACGGGCAGCCGTGCTCCCTCGCTGGATGACGACGAAGAGGAGGAAGATAGACTCCACGCTATGATCTCAATGATCTGCTCGCGGAACCTCACAGACCCTAATGTCATGAAAGGTTTTTATCCATCACCTACCTGACCTACCTGAAAACAAACTACCTTACCCACAACCCTCCCCCCTGCCCGCCCTTCCATTCCTTGCTGCATGTATTCAAGACCTGAAATCCAAACCCCCTCTGATCCTTTTGTGTGCTTTCATCCTTATGGCCTAGCCCAACAGTGACTGGTTCTGTATGGGTGGTCCGTTGGGTCGATTGGGAGAGTTGGAGAACGAGGAAGGATCCTTTACTCATTGATTCAATTGAAAAGGTTTTGTTTTGGTATAATGCTATTTAACCAAAAATCAAGATAAAATACAATCAAAACAAAGATATAAATTTCCACCGATCAAAAATGATTTACATTTCAGTCATCTAAGATACGCTGTAATCCAGAGCGACTTCAAATAATGAATACATACATTTCCATACTGGTCCCTAGTGTTATTTAAACCTGCAACCCTAGCGTTGCAAGAGCCAACTGAGGTACATAGTAATTTACATTAATTGTGTGCCAGACACATTTTCCTGCATTGCAGTATCTTTAGTAATGCTACATACATGTACTGCTTTATAACATCCTATAAAATGCCTCATATTACATTTAAAATGTTTTATAATGTGTTATGACACTGACATGGCTGCACTCTCCTTCATAAATCATGATGTTAACTAGGCCCTGGTCCATTGCCATGGGGAGCATGTCAGCCTGGTCAAATGGCACATTTCTGTGTGAAAAATAGATAAAAAATGGGGACGAGAAATAGCTGCCACTTTTATTCAGTATTTACATACAATTAACTTGCCTGCTACTTACAAGACCACTAGATATTTAGTATATGTAATTTCTAGTTATTATTATTCAGCTGACGCTAGCACATGAGTATTATCCAAGAAAATATTCTGGAAAATGTAATTTAATAATTAAAAAGGCAACAAATCTTAACCTTCTTTTTTGTATTTTCATGGACTATCTGCAGTACCCACCAGGACCACCAGGGGTCCGAGGACCATACCACCACTGGTCTAGTATAAAATTGCCCTTTCAATTTGTCTCTGTCTATGCTGTAATATGGATATTCTCATGGGGTCACTCTGGTCTTCTATTGTTGTTATCTTGGGTGACCATGACTTGTAATGGTAGAGTCGCTGTTCCATCTTCTCTCTTCCCTCTCTCCTCCCTTGGCCTATAGTAGGAGGATGGCTACACCTTTGGCTCTCCTCCCTCCCTTCTCCATAGATCTGTAGGAGGATAGCTATGCCTTCCACTCCTTCCCACCTCTCTAGGCCTGTAGTAGGACAGGTGTTCCTCCTCCCTCCCTCCCTCCTTCCTCTGTGGTCCTGTAATAGAACTGCTGTAACATCCCATCTCTCTCTATTCCCTATAACTGTAGTTGGAGGATGGCTGTTCCTTCTCTACCTCCTCCTTAGTCTCCTTAGAGGTAATAGTGACTAGGTGCTACTTTTGATTGTGGCTTATCGAGGAAACAGTCCTAGAAAACAACACTTGAGATCAAGCTGCGCTGCAGTTGGCTGTGAGCCGATGTGATGCGAGGCAGAGACGGCGATAAGGTTACCCAAGTGTGACGGACAGCAGCAACAACAGTGCGTGTCCGCTGACTCACAGTTTGGGCATCAATGGAGGACGCTGTGTTTAGTGCAATCCTCACGTGTTCACGTGTGAGGTTGAGACCTTCTGATGGTACTCATAAATAGTGTTCTACTTTAGCCCAGTGCCCATGGCGGATAGGGTGTTATTTTGGACACAAGCCTGGTTTTACTTGGTTGCTTCAGGTTTGCAATCCAATGAATGTGTTTTTCTGTTCAGCGCCAGCACCGCAACACACTGTAACTGTGTGCAGAGTCGTGTGCTTCATCAATGTTGCATTGCGATGTGGAGTGGAGAGGGAATAGAATGACATAGTCATATGACTGAAAATATGAGAAATCAACTGTTATAATGTAGCATCAGCGACTAGTTTAATATTTTCCAGGGAATCTACCAATATTGCTTCCTTCCATAAAAAATGTAAAGATATTACAGGGCTTCCCAGCTTTTCTTGTTCAAACCCAAAGTGGTATTTAAAGGCATAATAACATCAAATAAACAGACATAATTCAAACCACTGTAAACGGTGACATATATACATGGATCTAAAGTTTCTTTTGTTACATTTAATAAACTCAAACCGTATTTTGACTAAGGGGAAGGCACAGAGAATGTAGATTATTTTCACAATTAAAGCTCTATTCAAGATTTGCAAACCTGGAGCAGAAAACAACACTCAGAAGAGTCAGATCAAAAGCTCTCTGTTGAAGGTTGAGCTCAGGCCTATATACATTCAGTACAGCCCACTGTGTCTCCCTCCTATGTACGGTTAGAGGCCTATATACATTCAGTACAGCCCACTGTGTCCCCCTCCTATGTACGGTTAGAGGCCTATATACATTCAGTACAGCCCACTGTGTCCCCCTCCTATGCATGGTTAGAGGCCTATATACATTCAGTACAGCCCACTGTGTCCCCCTCCTATGCATGGTTAGAGGTCTATATACATTCAGTACAGCCCACTGTGTCCCCCTCCTATGCATGGTTAGAGGTCTATATACATTCAGTACAGCCCACTGTGTCCCCCTCCTATGCATGGTTAGAGGTCTATATACATTCAGTACAGCCCACTGTGTCCCCCTCCTATGCATGGTTAGAGGTCTATATACATTCAGTACAGCCCACTGTGTCCCCCTCCTATGTACGGTTAGAGGTCTATATACATTCAGTACAGCCCACTGTGTCCCCCTCCTATGCATGTTTAGTCTACATGTCTTCCCAGCCGCTCTGCGAACTTCGGCTTACCAAGATGACAAGATGTCTGAGGAGTTTAACCAAAGCAATAGCTATCTGCTATAGGCACATCCTGTACAAGTGATCAGAGCAAAAACACACAATGGCCTTACTATATTACTGGATAATACTTAGAATAAGAAATATTAGTTCATTGTACTATGGAATAACAACATTTCTACAACAACTACCCTTTACTGATAGATACATCTTTGTCCTTTTCTTTTTAAAGGTTGTGGTTGTCCATACTTTATTTTTGAAATTTCAAACATTCAACAATAACATTTTCTGTCACACTGATTATTTAAATAATTGATTATAAATAAAAGAAATCAACATTTTCGGTACTGGAGAAAGGGAGTGAGCTTTGGGGGGAATGCCTGGTATATCTTGGACGTAGTAAGTCTCTGTAGGCCCTGGTTAAATGTAGTACACTTGTGCGAGGAACAAGGTGTCATTAAGGATTCACCCGCGGCCGTCTAGCCTTTTCATACCAACCCTAACAGCTGCCAATTTGATCATGGTGTAAATCCTTTGCCAGGTTTTATTTTTTATCAGAAAAGTAAACAAAAGACATGACAGTAACAAAGCTCACGCATTTGTTTCTGACATCCAAACTGGCTTAGTATAAATGGAGGTATTATGATGAGGCAAAAATGTTTTGCAACTCTGTTCCGTGTTGTGACTTTGAGGTTCTGACGCACAATGCTCACTTGGATGAACCAACCTAGAAATTGTTCTGAGAATAATGCATTTACGTCTGGATTGGTGACATTCCTGACATTCCAACAGTGCTGCTAGATGGGGAGGTTTCCCGCCCAATTGGGTTGTTTTTAATGACAGTGTGCATTAAAAAGGTTCATTAACAGATAGGGTTGTATAGAAGAAATAGCATTAGGGCGTTTTTTTGTGGAGTCCATGGGTGATTGTGCAGTTTACAGTCAATGACAAAAAAAAAATGAAACAAAAAAAAATACATGTATTGCAGTATGGAGAACACATTCAATCATTAAACTAAAAGTATT
This sequence comes from Esox lucius, assembly GCF_011004845.1. NCBI lineage: Eukaryota > Metazoa > Chordata > Actinopteri > Esociformes > Esocidae > Esox > Esox lucius. The sequence goes on from NC_047569.1 coordinate 4,342,998, forward strand.
TCTAATTATTCCTGCAAGAAAGCTTAGCTAGCTTCATAATAACAAATGCTTAATTTAAGCAAAGAAGTACTACGTAACAACTTCCAAGCCAACTAACATTATTGTATAGCAGTAGTTATCTAGACATTTTTACTAACCTGAATGCCAATGAGGCTGTAACATAGCGTTCCGTTTGTGTACTGCATTCTTGAATAGCTGGCTAGCTAATTGACATAATACTGTAGTTTAATACCCGGTGAACCATAAACGGTATGTTACATGCATTTTGAAAACCAACAAATGAAAGTAAGTAGCTAGTACAATGTTAGTGACAACATTTGCTAAAAAGTCCATGCACTGGCACAACTCTGACGTAAGCGGTGTATGCATATCCGTAGCTCATTTACGCATACAGCCAAACAGCTAATCATGAGGCTGCAACTCAATGTATAAAGCATGCAGACATTGTCAAAAGGTTTAGTTGTATCAACCAAACATTGGCCGATAAGTGTTCTGTGATTGGCTACTTAATACATATGTCCCCGCCCATAGCTAAAAATGTAGTTGTATCTGTAGAATTGGAGTTGTACATGTAGAGCTGGAGTTTATCTGAAAAATGTAGTTGTCTCTGAAAAAATTTATTTTTATCTGTAAAAATGTATTTCTATCCGTAAAAAGAGTTGAACCTGCAAAAAAAGAGTTGCATCTGCAAAACAGGATATGTCAGTTGGAAACTCATGATGTTTACAAGTGCAAATCGTGATATACAAGTTGCGCCTTTTTGGGTTGATAATAGCTCCATAAAAATCTGTTTCTGGCAAGTTTTGGAACTGCTGATCTGCTGTCAACATGAGTGCGTTCATCTCAGCCTATGCTGCCCTCCAGGGCTGGGGAAAATGTCTGCAAGTTGTATTGCGCCATGGCTTTGATAGCATTGAGTAGCATATTCTATTTTAATTATATAAAGTTTTTACAATTGGAGTTATATTAACTATTTATTCTGCACATGTACAGTGGGGAGATACATTGCCGATTTTGCATGTCTGTAATTTTTATCATAGGTACACTTCCGATACTGGATAAGCGGATGAAGAAGATGATATAGAGGTACTCTTCAACTGTGAGAGACGGAATCTAAAACAAAAATACAGAAAATCACATTGTATGATTTTTAAGTAATTCATTTGCATTTTATTGCATGACATAAGTATTTGATACATCAGAAAAGCAGAACTTAATATTTGGTACAGAAACCTTTATTTTTCCATTACAGAGATCATATGTTTCCTGTAGTTCTTGACCAGGTTTGCACACACTGCAGCCGGGATTTTGGCCCACACTGCCATACAGACCTTCTCCAGATCCTTCAGGTTTCGGGGCTGTCGCTGGGCAATACGCACATTCAGCTCCCTCCAAAGATTTTCTACTGGGTTCAGGTCTGGAGACCAGCTAGGCCACTCCAGGACCTTGAGATACTTCTTATGGAGCCACTCCTTAGTTGCCCTGGCTGTGTGTTTCGGGTCGTTGTCATGCTGAGGGAAGGAGGTTGTTGGCCAAGATCTCACAATACATGGCCCCATCCATCCTCCCCTCAATACGGTGCAGTTGTCCTGTCCCCTTTGCAGAAGAGCTTCCCCAAAGAATGATGTTTCCACCTCCATGCTTCATGGTTGGGATGGTGTTCTTGTGGTTGTACTCATCCTTCTTCTTCCTCCAAACACGGCGAGTGGAGTTTAGACCAAAAAGCTTTATTTTTGTCTCATCAGACCACATGACCTTCTCCCATTCCTCCTCTGGATCATCCAGATGGTCATTGGCAAACTTCAGACGGGCCTGGACATGCGCTGGCTTGAGCAGGGGGACCTTGCGTGCGCTGCAGGATTTTAATCCATGACGGCGTATTGTGTTACTAATGGTTTTCTTTGAGACTGTGGTCCCAGCTCTCTTCAGGTCATTGACCAGGTCCTGCCGTGTAGTTCTGGGCTGATCCCTCACCTTCCTCATGATCATTGATGCCCCACGAGGTTAGATCTTTCATGGAGCCCCAGAATGCAAACAGATGCAGTTAATACAAGTAATGAGTGGAGAACAGGAGGGCTTCTTAAAGAAAAACTAACATGTCTGTGAGAGCCGGAATTCTTACTGGTTGGTAGGTGATCAAATACTTATGTCATGCAATAAAATGCAAATTAATTATTTAAAAATCATACAATGTGATTTTCTGGATTATTTTTTTGATTCCGTCTCTCACATTTGAAGTGTACCTATGATAAAAAATTACAGACCTTTACATGCTTTGTAAGTAAGAAAACCTGCAAAATTGGCAGTGTATCAAATAATTGTTCTCCCCACTATATGTCCAGATTTTTTTACCATTCCTTTTGAGTTTGGACAGGACCTGATCACAGCCATTCTCCAGTTACTGGCTTCATAATCTGTCATTACAAGAGTTTACTGACAGACAGTGAGTGATGGCATTGGGTGGTAGGACCTGAACCGTTATATTGAGTGCACTTAAATTACATTGTACACTCACCTAAAGGATTATTAGGAACACCATACTAATACTGTGTTTGACCCCCTTTCACCTTCGGAACTGCTTTAATTCTACGTGGCATTGATTCAACAAGGTGCTGAGAGCATTCTTTAGAAATGTTGGCCCATATTGATAGGGCATTCCAGTCAAGCTGTTTGTTTACATTAACTGTAGCTGCTAATCCACACTCAATAGTTAACTACATCCAAAATAAACCTATTTATTTGCTTGTTTCATCAATCTTTCACCTTCGGAACTGCTTTAATTCTACGTGGCATTGATTCAACAAGGTGCTGAGAGCATTCTTTAGAAATGTTGGCCCATATTGATAGGATAGCATCTTGCAGTTGATGCAGATTTGTGGGATGCACATCCAGGGCACGAAGCTCCCGTTCCACCACATCCCAAAGATGCTCTATTGGGTTGAGATCTGGTGACTGTGGGGGCCATTTCAGTACAGTGAACTCATTGTCATGTTCAAGAAACCAATTTGAAATTATTTGAGCTTTGTGACATGGTGCATTATCCTGCTGGAAGTAGTCATCAGAGGATGGGTACATGGTGGTCATAAAGGGATGGACATGGTCAGAAACAATGCTCAGGTAGGCCGAAGGCATTTAAACGATGCCCAATTGGCACTAAGGGGCCTAAAGTGTGCCAAGAAAACATCCCCCACACCATTACACCACCACCACCAGCCTGCACAGTGGTAACAAGGCATGATGGATCCATGTTCTCATTCTGTTTACGCCAAATTCTGACTCTACCATCTGAATGTCTCAACAGAAATCGAGACTCATCAGACCAGGCAACATTCTTCCAGTCTTCAACTGTCCAATTTTGGTGAGCTCGTGCAAATTGTAGCCTCTTTTTCCTATTTGTAGTGGAGATGAGTGGTACCCGGTGGGGTCTTCTGCTGTTGTAGCCCATCCGCCTCAAGGTTGTGTGTGTTGTGGCTTCACAAATGCTTTGCTGCATACCTCGGTTGTAACGAGTGGTTATTTCAGTCAAAGTTGCTCTTCTATCAGCTTGAATCAGTCGGCCCATTCTCCTCTGACCTCTAGCATCAACAAGGCATTTTCGCCCACAGGACTGCCGCATACTGGATGTTTTTCCCTTTTCACACCATTCTTTGTAAACCCTAGAAATGGTTGTGCTTGAAAATCCCAGTAACTGAGCAGATTGTGAAATACTCAGTCCGGCCTGTCTGGCACCAACAACCATGCCACGCTCAAAAATTGCTTAAATCCCATTTCTTTCCCATTCTGACATTCAGTTTAGAGTTCAGGAGATTGTCTTGACCAGGACCACACCCCTAAATGCATTGAAGCAACTGCCATGTGGTTGGTTGATTAGATAATTCCATTAATGAGAAATTGAACAGGTGTTCCTAATAATCCTTTAGGTGAGTGTATGTGAGCACCTATTTTATCATTTATGATTCTTTATATATTACAATTAATCTCTATTGACGAATGTGCGATCATAACATTTGTCATAACCATGATAATCTGGAGAATAAAGTGAAGTTTTAGATAGAAATACAGTATTAGGTAAATACACAAGGCAAGCAAGCACCTTTGCAGGTGTTGTTGGCCTGTGTTATGCTAGGGCAGCAATGGCACTGCCTATTTTCAGAAAACAACTGTATCCCTGCCTTTTCAAAGAGTACCAAATATAACTCTCCAGCCACCCCCTATTTGCCTAAGTGAACTAGCGCTTGCTATTTTTATTATGTTCATTATTTGTGTTGTTTTTTTTTTATGATAACTGACCAGAGTTAACTACTGAGTTGTGCGGATGTTTCATCTAGCTTCTTAAAATCTATGCACAAATTGTAATTTGCTGAGGTTTAGAGAATGCCAAATTGGTAAAATTTAATAATGTATGGCGGTTGGTGCCATGCTAGTTGGTTCCAGTATCTCAGAAACAGCAGACCTCACAATATTTTCAAGCACTACATTCTAGAATTAACAGAGAATGATTCGATAAACATAAAACATCCAGTGAGCGGAGATTGTAGGGAAAAACACCTTAATAAGACACCTTAATAAGAGAGGTCAAAGCAGAATGGGCCAGCACAGAAAGGCAATACAATAACCAGTCAGAAGATCACGACGGCTCTCAACCTAATGGATAAGGTGGAATGGGAGGTTTGCAGCAAAATTGTATGGCTGAAACATCCGCATGGTCAGCTTGATGCTATCAAGTCAAAATGAACCAAAATCTCTTTGGAATGCACCTTACTGAATCCGAAAACATCAGACTGCTCTGAAGGCAAAAAGAGGATCCTACCCGTTACTAGATTAGTGTATATTCATTGTTTTCTTCCAAAAAGCTATTGAAGGGAACACCAAAGCTGTTAGCCAGAAGATAAATTCTACTAGCCAAAAGCTTAGCTTACTACAAAAGTTAATTAATATACACTTAACACTGCACTGCTCATTAATGATAATGCATGAATGGGCATTCCAGTCAAGCTGTTTGTTTACATTAACTGTAGCTGCTAATCCACACTCACTAGTTAACTACATCCAAAATAAACCTATTTATTTGCTTGTTTCATCAATCTTAATGTTGTAGACATTCTTGCCCTAAGCGCGCCTGTTACGGACATCAGTCAGTAGTAGATTGTAATTTTTACAGGTTTCTGTAGGTGTCTTGGCAACCACAGGCAGGAGGCAGCTGGCAATAACAACGCTAATTATATGTCACTCTACATAAATGCGTCTTCTAAATGACTAAAATTTTCAAATCTATTGTTAGCTAGCACTAAAAGCTTCCACACCTCTTAGAATTCTGTCTACAGCAATGGTTATGTGCATACCGGCAAGAATGTGGTAAACATTTGCTTGAATGAAAGTGGATATAACATTTCATAATTATATTTGACCAAAAAAATACCAAGAATTGGTGCAGTATCATGGTCCTCTCCCATCCTCTCAAAGCACTGTTGGGCTTGGGATCTGGTGGGGAATGTAATGCTCAGCTCTTTTTGCACTCTTTGATTTGGCTGACTAAAATCTTTTTTTCAGTTACATTTCTGTTCCGGCTCTGTTCTCTTCATTTACGTTCACTGCAACATGCCTGACGACTTGCATGCGAGAGACGCAGCAACCAGCTTGATATTGTTAGAAAGAAAGCTTATTGTTTTTTCTAATTTTTGTAACCAAATATCCTCTGTCTGTATCTCTCTTTCTGTTTATGAGTTCTTTTTTCTTACAATTTTTTGCGTTTGTTTTGGTCCCTTCTTTGTTGGTACAGTCATTTCTTCTGCAATGCTGTTCACTGCAATTCTTCACTAACCCCCGTCGTTCCCTCGTCCCTTTCATTGTGATGGCTAGGTCCTGTGGGGTTCCGCAGTAGTAGAGACTTGGAAGGACAAATCTTGGGTTCCTACCCTTTCACACTTTGGTTCCTACTTGTTACAATATTGTTATGTTTGGTGCATAACTCCAGAACCTAAAATAAATTCCTGTTGAATTTTAAGCTCGCATAGCCCAAATAATGAACGTTTATATGGGGAGTCCAATGCTGGTCTCTGTTTCCAGCAGCGTTTTATGTTTGGTTATTCTTTATTGTTTAGATTTTTTGGGGGGGGGGTTCAACCAAAGAGAAGATTCTCATATTTATAACAGGTCCTCAGCTTCACCCTGAAGAATTAAGGTGAAGAGCATTTCTTTGATGTTGACGTTTATAATGGTTCTATCTTGATATTTATTTGGTATACTCTCAATTGGTGTCCGTTTTATTTAATTTTTTCTCTGTTCAGCGTTTGGCTTTTCTGTCGTCTGGTTCTGACTCTATGCTTCCTGCATGGCCTGATTTGCCCTTTGACTTGTCTTTATCTGCCCTGTTCTGCTCTTCTCCCTTTCTCCTTTCCCCCCTTTTTTCATTAGTCATTTGTGAAGCCGAACATTGTTTCCGGCCCTCCTCTCAAAATGGGCTTTCCAAGCACGTCTTCCCACCATTCTCTCTGCCTGGCCTAATCTCCCAGCATGGTGTCTGCTCCCTTCCTTGCTTCCAAAACTCGCCTTCCAAAATGTATTCTTCTTCAACTCCAACTTTTAGTTTATTTTTCTCTATATGATGTATTTTTATGTTGTCTGTCTAAATCTTGGATAGCCACATAAATAATGTAAATGTATGCATCATGCGTATATGCAAGCAATGTACAAAACATAAAAAATACTATTTGAAAAGGCCATTTGTTTTATAAAAACACATGTGAAATTGATAAAAAGAGAAATCTCTCTGTGCCTTAAATTATCTCACGGTTGAGCTGAAGGGCCTGTATTGCTAATGTTAAAATTAGTGTTTCTCTCTGAAAGGGATAGTAGAAGACTTTGAAAAAGAGTCAATTTCTCAATTTCTCCAGAGTCAGAGGAGCTACTGTACATACTGTATGGATAACATTTTATGTCTCTGCTTGCAGTTGAAAATTACGATCTAAAGTTTGCTCTAATTCCTGTAATTCTAGTTAGCAGTGCTTTGAGAAACCACATCTAGTATCCACTTAGCCATCTGACTCTGGGGAAGAAGATAAATGGCCAATAAAATAAATATTTAAATACATGAGGACTGTTATTAGCCAGACTAGAGGTCTCAGGAGAACACTGATATTTTATGCAGTAACTGAACTGATGAGACTTCATGGATGACTTAGCAGGTGGGTTTCATGTGTCTTTAGTCTCAGAGCACCGTAAGATCTATCTCTCCTCTATATTCATCTCCCACCTTTTTCTTTCCTTTTCCTTCCCTTCCCCTATCTATCTCTTCATCCCTATCTCTTCCCTATCTATCTCTTCATCTCTATCTTTTCTTTTCATCCCTATCTCTTCATCCCTATCTATCTCTTCATCCCTATCTCTTCCCTATCTATCTCTTCATCCCTATCTCTTCATCCCTATCTCTTCCCTATCTATCTCTTCATCCCTATCACTTCCCTATCTATCTCTTCATCCCTATCTCTTCATCCCTATCTCTTCATACCTATCTCTTCATCCCTATCTCTTCATCCCTATCTCTTCATCCCTATCTCTTCATCCCTATCTCTTCCCAATCTCTCTTCATCCTCTCACCACCCTTCTCTTGCCATTTTTGTCTTTTCATTCTTCTCTTTCCATCCCCATTTCACCCTTCTCTGTCTACCTTTTCATCTCTTATTCCATGCCTCTCTCCTTTTCTTCCCTTCTCTTTTCAACCCCCTGTCCATCCACCCATCCTTCACTCACTCACTCCCTTTTCAAATCCACCCCCTCCTCCATCCATCCATCCATCCTTCTCTTTCTCCTCTCTTTCCACATCCCTCCTTCAGATCACGGGGAGATGATGGATATACAGGGTGCTTATACAGGAAGCAGCCCATCGTCATGGCAGCAGGCGGCGGAATGCACCTGTATTGTGTCGTCATGTCAGTCTTGCTCCACAGGGGACATTAATGTCTCCTTGGATTACCCAGCGGGCTGCACCTGTATTCACGACCGGTGAGAACACTTCTGAATGAACGGGAACTAATTAAAGACCAATGAAACCATAACACACAGTATTTATGAATCTAACTGCAGTACCTCTCAAAAGTGAGTACACCCCTCATATTTTTGTAAATATTTGAGTATATCTTTTCATGTGACAACACTGAAGAAATGACACTTTGCTACAATGTAAAGTATTGAGTGTACAGCTTGTATAATGCCTAAACCGCTGGCAACAAAAGTTAGCCATTTTCCCTTACTGGTGTCATGTTACTCGTTAGTGTTACAAGGTCTCAGGTGTGAATGGGGAGCAGGTGTGTTAAATTTGGTGTCATCGCTCTCACACTCCCTCATACTGGTCACTGGAAGTTCAACATGGCACCTCATGGCAAAGAATTCTCTGAGGATCTGAAAAAAAGAATTGTTGCTCTACATAAAGATGGCCTAGGCTATAAGAAGATTGCCAAGACCCTGAAACTGAGCTGCAGCACAGTGGCCAAGACCATACAGCGGTTTAACAGGACAGGTTCCACTCAGAACAGGCCTCGCCATGGTCGACCAAAGAGGTTGATTGCACGTGCTCAGCGTCATATCCAGAGGTTGTCATTGGGAAATAGATGTATGAGTGCTGCCAGCATTGCTGCAGAGGTTGAAGTGGTGTGGGGTCAGTCTGTCAGTGCTCAGACCATACGCTGCACACTGCATCAACTTGGCCTGTATGGCTGTCGTCCTAGAAGAAAGGCTCTTCTAAAGATGATGCACATGAAAGCCTGCAAACAGTTTGCTGAAATCAAGCAGATTAAGGACATGGATTACTGGAACCATGTCCTGTGGTCTGATGAGACCAACCTAAACTTATTTAGCTACAGTTCATTGAGGGAACCATGAATGCCAACATGTACTGTGACATACTGAAGCAGAGCATGATCCCCTCCCTTCGGAGACTGGGCCGCAGGGCAGTATTCCAACATGATAATAACCCCAAACACACCTCCAAGACGACCACTGCCTTGCTAAAGAAGCTGAGGGTAAAGGTGATGGACTGACCAAGCATTTCTCCAGACCTAAACCCTATTGAGTATCTGTGGGGTATCCTCAAACATAAGGTGGAGGAGCGCAAGGTCTCTAACATCCACCAGCTCTGTGATGTCGTCATGGAGGAGTGGAAGAGGACTCCAGTGGCAACCTGTGAAGCTCTGGTGAACTCCATGCCCAAGAGGGTTAAGGCAGTACTGGAAAATGATGGTGGCCACACAAAGTATTGACACTTTGGGCCCAATTTGGACATTTTCACTTTGGGGTGTACTCACTTTTGTTGACAGCGGTTTAGACATTAGTGGCTGTGTGTTGTGTTATTTTGAGGGGACAGAAAATGTACATTGTTATACAAGCTGTACACTCACTGTTTTACTCACCTTTGTAAGATGCTGTACGTGTGGATATTTGCGTTGTGTTCCAGTATCCCTCTGAAGATGCTGTGTCAGAATATGAAGAGGCAGATTGTCTCCCGAGCCTTCTACGGATGTGAGTCTGCTCACTCGCTGTTAAAATTCCAATGTCAGACTAGTAAGGAACTCCCTCATCTAGCTATTAAGGGGTTGATGGGACACAAATTGAAAGGAAAATATAAAAGAGACACTAGTTTTCAAAACACAATTCTCAACTTCTTACTCCTCTCTATTTACATGCCCGGTCTCTGTTCTCCTCCCTCTTTATGCCCCCCAGGGCTGGCATACTGTCGACACCTGTCCACAGTGCGGACACACCTGTCAGCATTGGTCAACCACAACATCGTCCCCCCTGACAAACCCTGTGAGGCGTCTGGTGGTCTGAGCAAAGACATGTGGAGCAAGTACCAGAAAGACTGCAAGGTTATTGGCTTAGTGGTTCAATGGCTTTTTTAGCCATATATTTCACGGTTTTGCTTGTTTGATTGTTTTTATGACAGAGAAATTGTTTGTAATGACTTGTCAAACATAGTCGGGTAATGGCTGAAATGGTCTCAGTGTAAGAATTGAACATTCTCTGTGTGGAATGTTGCGTATAGGAACGCCAATGTTTAGTTGTGGATTTAACACTAAAATCATGTTGGTCATTTTGTATGAGGGCAGGCCAACCCCCGTGACCAGAGTCTGTTTTTCAGACCCAAAAGCTGCTGAAGGGAGTCGCTTTAAGTGGAATGACACCAGGAAATCCCTGCTGACGTAACTTCCCCCCTCCTCGTGTGAGGCTATACCACCCCCCTCCTCGTGTGAGGCTATACCACCCCCCTCCTCGTGTGAGGCTATACCACCCCCCTCCTCGTGTGAGGCTATACCACCCCCCTCCTCGTGTGAGGCTATACCACCCCCCTCCTCGTGTGAGGCTATACCACCCCCCTCCTCGTGTGAGGCTATACCACCCCCCTCCTCGTGTGAGGCGATACCACCCCCCTCCTCGTGTGAGGCTATACCACCCCCCTCCTCGTGTGAGGCTATACCACCCCCCTCCTCGTGTGAGGCTATACCACCCCCCTCCTCGTGTGAGGCTATACCTCCCCCCTCCTCGTGTGAGGCTATACCTCCCCCCTCCTCGTGTGAGGCTATACCTCCCAGTCAGCCAGCAGCACAGCCAAAGCTCAAACCTGCACTGGTGGAATAAGGCGACAATATTAATGCATAATTATTAAGGCAGTGTAGACAGTGCAGCTGACATTTTTAGAGATACCCTGAGGAGAGGATTTTGTGGGGGATTGCAAACCTCTTCATCTTATTATGTTAATTCATTTATGCAAATCCACCTGGTGTGTTAATAATCACAAAATATTACTAAATCGCTGAAAATTATGAAAAAAATTAATTCAGCGGCAGCTCCATGCATAATAGACATAAGCACTCCCCAGCCCACTAAAGGGCCCCGATTCCACATTTGTTTTAATGTTTATATTTGCTTACTTCAGCCAGGTTCATTACTTACTGAAAGGTGGAATTGTGAAATACGTCAGGGGCTATGATGTATTGGATTGTGCATCAATTGTTTTTCTCTTTTAATAGTTAGTCTTAACATCTAGCTAAACTTGACACAGTCATGCCAGAAGACTTAATGGTTGTGCAGAACACAGTCAGTAGACCTAACGTCCAGGGGAACCTTAGTGATTCCTCAGGAAATATTAACAATGTATACATGTGTAGAATTGTAAAGAAACAAACCAACAAAAAAATACAATGGAAATATAAATAGGTGTAAAACTGCAAAAACAACATAACTTAATAAATAATAGACATTTATGAAATATGTTATAGAATTGCCACATTCTCCCTTCCCCTCTTGGTAAATGGGTAGAATTACAATTACAGAACATCTGCTTTAACCTGTCATGTTAAAGGTTACTTTCTGTGATTAGTAAGCCGTTTTTAAAACTCACAGTTTAGGCGTGGTTATTACATGACATTCATATCTTCGCTATCTATAAGTAAAATCGCTATCTTACCACAGTTAACAATGAACTTCCAAAGCTAGTGGTTTCAAATTCTTTCAGCAGAAAGTGTACTCTGCGCGGGAATCTCCACTGAAGTGGATGACGTACTGGTTACAAAAGTATTAATATCAGGCACATATAGATGGCAATTTGTTAATAATGAGCAGGCAAACTTTAGTTACTGCACATATCATAGCATAATGCGTTAGCCAGTTGTCTTCCATCCTGTCAAGGTACGATACTAAAGCCACGTCTCCCTGTAGGACCATCATTTTCACTGATTTAATATATATATATATATATATATATAACACTTGTAGCTACCGATAACATGCTGGACAACGGAACTTGATCACTGAGCAATGTTTTTGCCAGATAATCTGTCAAATATTGTTGTTATGAAGCCGGTAATACCATGTTGTCGCATAATATAGGAGTCCAGCAAAAAAGATGCCACGTCGTTGCTAAGGAACCCTCCGTTTTCGATTACATTTTGAGCCTGTAAACTAACCCACAATTACTGATGCTCCAAATACTTAACTTGTCTAAAGAAGGACAGTTTTATTGCTTCTTTAATCAGCACAAAAGTTTTCTGCTGTGCTAACATTATTGCAAAAGGCTTTTCTAATGGTCAATTAGCCTTGTAAAATGATGAACTTTGATTAACAAACACAATGTGCCATTGGAACACAGGACTGATTTTTGTTTATAATGGGCCTCTGTATACCTATGTAGATACTCTATTAAAAATCAGCTGTTTTCAGCTACAGTAGTAATTTACAACATTAACAATGTCTACCCTGTATTTCTGATCAATTTAATGTTATTAAACTGAACAAAAAACTGCTTTTCTTTCGTAAATAAGAAACTCAGACGTATTAATGGTACTGTACTTTAAGGTCTAATCCTTTATTTTAAAATGTTTGCTGCAATCTGGGTGGCCGCTGAAACAAATTTAACTTAAGGCCCCCATAAGGATAGAGCCGATTCTGCCCGGATACAGTTTTCCTGTAAGCAAGTCAATATCTGATTATCTTTCAAAGTTGTAATATCCAACTGTAACATGCGTTTGAATTGCTCTATCAATTTAGACAACTGTTGCTACAGAAAAACTGCGAGGCGGTTGGCCAGGTGATAGGTGGTGGTAGTCATTTCAGGATCTGTCCTGTAGAGGGGAGCAGTGCCATGTAAGCACTGTACAGTAAACATGCTTTCACAGAAAAGTTTACAAAACTAATTTATGTTCATTCAATTAATGTATTCATCCCCCAACGACTGAATTATCAGATCAGACATCTCGTGTTGCCTAACCGGATTTACCCATTTCCGAAAACCCCTGGATTAGAGTGTCTGCTAAATGACTTAAATGTACATCTCCATCCCTCTTTATCTCTATTCTACTTCTAATGGGTGCTAGTGAATGGAACTAGCATAATAGATATGTAATAAAATATCTCCATCAGAATTAGATGAGAAAAGGTAATAATTTATCATTCAATGACATTAATGCGCCATTACTTATTCACACGCACGCACACTCCGTCTCTGGTTCTATCTTGGTCTCTCCCTATCATTTTGTCTTGGTAGTTGTCTTTCTCTTTCCATTTATCTCTTTATTTAACTATATTGTATGTTTTCTCCCTGCCCGGCCTCTGTCTTTCCCCAACCTCCACTCCCTGTATGTCGCCCGTGTAGAACTACAAAGAGTTGGAGTTGCTTCGACTGGTGTATTATGGAGGCGTGCAACATGAGATCAGGAAGGAGGTCTGGCCCTTTCTGCTAGGCCACTACAAGTTTGGCATGGGCAAGAAGGACATGAGCCAAGTAACTAACACACCACACAACTGGAAGTGTCTGTTTGACTGTTTCTCTGTACACCTGTCTGTCCGTCTGTCTGTCTGCCCTCTTGTCTGTTTGCTGGTCTGTCCATCTGCCTGTCTATATTTGTGTCTATATTTGTGCATTTCAGTGTCAGCTAGCATTGCAACATATTGTCACAACATGTTAAGAGTTCTTAACACCATTAACTATCTGGTGTACTTGCTTTCTATTTAGCTAGCCAAAGCTGGTCATTCTGGAAAAGAATGTGTGCCAGCTGGTTTAAATGTAAACATAATGTTTGTCTGTAGATTGACGAAAAGATCACCACACGCTACCAGCAGGTGATGAAGGAGTGGAAGGCCTGCGAGGTGATCGTCAAGCAGAGGGAGAAGGAGATGCAATCAGCCATCTTCGCTAAGCTGTCTTCAGGAAGCAGCATAGACAGCCACGTCCTCCGACTCATACACAGAGACTCCACCCTCAGCAATGAGGTGATTGGTGGAGTTTTATATTGTTTTTAATATAATATATACAGGTGCTGGTCAAAAAATTAGAATATCATCAAAAAGTTGATTTATTTCAGTAATTCCATTCAAAAAGTGAAACTTGTATAATGTATACATTCATTTAACAAAGACTGATATATTTCAAGAGTTTATTTCTTAACATTTTAATGAAAATCCCAAATTCAGTATCTCAGAAATTGTTTATTTTACTCAAGACCAATTTTAGAAATGTTGGCCAGCTGAAAAGTATGAACATGAAAAGTATGAACATGTACAGCACTCAATACTTAGTTGGGGCTCCTTTTGCCTGAATTACTGCAGCAATACGACGTGGCATGGAGTCGATCAGTCTGTGGCACTGCTCAGGTGTTATGAGAGCCCAGGTTGCTCTGATAGTGGCCTTCAGCTCTTCTGCATTGTTGGGTCTGGTGTATCGCATCTTCCTCTTCACAATACCCCATAGATTTTCTATAGGGTTAAGGTCAGGCGAGTTTGCTGGCTAATTAAGAACAGGGATAGCATGGTCCTTAAACCAGGTACTGGTAGCTTTGGCACTGTGTGCAGGTGCCAAGTCTTGTTGGAAAATCTGCATCTCCATAAAGTTGGTCAGCAGCAGGAAGCATGAAGTGCTCTAAAACTTCCTGGTAGATGGCTGTGTTGACCTTGGACCTCAGAAAACACAGTGGACCAACACCAGCAGATGACATGGCACCCCAAACCATCACAGACTGTGGAAACTGTACACTGGACTTCAAGCAACGTGGATTCTGTGCCTCTACTCTCTTCCTCCAGACTCTGGGACCTTGATTTCCAAAGGAAATGCAAAATTTACTTTAATCAGAGAACATTACTTTGGACCACTCAGCAGCAGTCCAGTCCTCTCCCAGACGAGACGCTTCTGACGCTGTGTCTTGTTCAAGAGTGGCTTGACACAAGGAATGCGACAGCTGAAACCCATGTCTTGCATACGTCTTTGCGTGGTGGTTCTTGAATCACTGACTCCAGCTGCAGTCCACTCTTTGTGAATCTCCCCCACATTTTTGAATGGGTTTTATTCACAATCCTCTCTAGGGTGCAGTTATCCCTATTGCTTGTACACTTTTTTCTACCACATCTTTTCCTTCCCTTTGCCTCTCTATTAATGTGCTTGGACAGAGAGCTCTGTGAACAGCCAGCCTCTTTAGCTATGACCTTTTGTGTCTTGCCCTCCTTGTGCAAGGTGTCAATGGTCGTCTTTTGGACGGCTGTCAAGTCAGCAGTCTTCCCTGTGATTGTGTTGCCTACAGAACTAGACTGAGAGACCGTTTAAAGGCCTTTGTTTTGGGTTAATTAGCTGATTAGAGTGTGGCACCAGGTGTCTTCAATATTGAACCTTTTCACAATATTTTAATTTTCTGAGATACTGAATTTGGGATTTTCATTAGATGTCAGATATAATCATCAAAATTAAAAGAAATAAACACTTGAAATATATCCGTCTGTGTGGAATGAATGTATACATTATACAAGTTTCACTTTTTGAATGGAATTACTGAAATAAATCAACTTTTTGATGATATTCTAATTTTATCACCAGCACCTGTAAAGTAATATAAGCAGCCATGCATGTGGCCGTCTGTTCAAACGTCTAAAACTTTCATCTTTAAAAAAAAGCTCCCCCCTTTGTCTCCCTTCTCCACCCTCAGGTGTTCATGTCAGTAGATGAACCTGATGCCGGGGGTCCAGACACTCCGGGGGGGGGGGGCACTCCCGGCCACTCCACAGTGGTCCCGCCTGCCTCTGGGGTGCTAGCGCCTGACGAGCGACCTCTAGTGGAGTTCGACTCCCCCGACTCCGGCCTCCCATCCTCCCGGAACTACTCTGTTGCCTCCGGACATTCCCAGATCCTCTCCTCTATCGAGGACGGACAAAGCATGGAAGAGGAAGTGGGGCCTGAGGACGAGGCTCAGATACGCACACCCTCCCAGGGGCGTGACGACTCGTTGAGTGAGGAGAAGCTATGCAGTCAGTTGGATAAGCTGATGACCAGCGGGAGTGAAACAGTGGAGGGGATGCCTTCACTGTCCTCTTACACGGTATTCATACGCACACTAGAAAACTCCAGGTAGGAGGCTTTCTCTCCTATCTTGTAGGTGATTTTTCAGTTAAGGTCGGTAATATCTTAGGATCCTCCCTAACCTGGTTGTTTAGATCCTAATTGTACACCAAATGAAAGAAAAAGATTAGGACCTCAGTGAGATGAGTTGTACTCACACTTGCAGATACACAGTGCGTACAAACCAAGCGTGCCGCACAAGCCCTGAAAAGTGAAGCCAAAACGTCTCGATCGCCCCCTGGTGAGTGGTCCCAGTATAGGTCATAAACCCCGCCCTCCCCATGTTATTCAATGGGACGCGAGACCAACTAAACAATTAAATTACCCTTCAATTATCTTTTTTCCGAAGCTGGTTTCTGTCATTTACTGTAGTTTGTATCACGCTAATGTAGTTTGTTTTTAAAACAAGTTGGTTTTTAGTTAGTTATTTAATGCTCTAAAAACGGTGGTGTGACGTCGTGATTCACAGCTTTGATTGACAGCTATCTGAGCCAAGGAGCCACTGAAGCGCCATCCTCCTTCGGAGGACTGAGGAGATTGGAGGTTTACATTTAATCTCTAAATTTCTATAATGGATATAATTTCACACGGACATAATGGGTTGTTCTGCAGTACATTATGCTAACCGATCTGGCATTTCCAATCGATCTTTGAATTTTTTTCGGTAAGTTAAATTTATAAGCTATTTAATTAGTAAATAAATGTAATGGGCTAGCTAACGTTAGCTAAAAGACAACAAGCCTCGTTAATAGCTAGCAGGTGATCGTTAGCTAGAAGTTACCAATTATTTTATTCTAAATTAAGGTTAAACATGATGTAAGTTAGGCTATAACATATCGTCTAGGTTTAACAAGCAAAGGTTGTACTGTACTTGGACTTGCGATTGATTACGGTATGCGCATTCTGCGAGGGAGAGTGAGGGCGGGGCACAGGGGTGGGGCCGTTGATTTCGCGGCTTTACGGCTTTACTTCCTGCTCGCTACTGCGCATAACTACTGCGCAGAACTGGTCCCAAGATCGCTATCTGCGCAGACGCAAGTCCAAGATGTCAGCGCCGTATCGGGACACTGGCGGCTTCATTTTTCACCAATGGAAAAGAGCGAAAGGGCGTCGTCCATTTTATATACAGTCTATGGTACAAACACACACACACACGTACAATAGTATTGAGCTCTCTAAAATCCAAAGCCTGATGGTTTTCTGTTCTACCGCATCAATAATTGCTCCCACCTGGTGTCCCAAAATAACAAAGTCGACCTGGCCTTGAGGTCAACAGTTTAGTTTGAGAGCACTGTTGCAATGTATCCAAACTCAAATCTTTTAGAAACCCCTATGGCCCTTTTTCCACCAAATCACCTGACAGCTAATTTGAGGACTAATGATAAGTTGTCAGGGTAAATCAGATGTGCTTGTCTGGGGTTACAGCAAAAAATATGTGTTGTGTACTCTGGGACTGACAATGGGAAACCACTCACTAGCATAGTGCTTCTCAAACCTCAACTCGGGGACCGGCAACAGGTCCATGTATTTGTTCTCCAAGCTAGCCTTTCAACAGGTCCATGTATTTGTTCTCCAAGCTAGCCTTTCAACAGGTCCATGTATTTGTTCTCCAAGCTAGCCTTTCAACAGGTCCATGTATTTGTTCTCCAAGCTAGCCTTTCAACAGGTCCATGTATTTGTTCTCCAAGCTAGCCTTTCAACAGGTCCATGTATTTGTTCTCCAAGCTAGCCTTTCAACAGGTCCATGTGTTTGTTCTCCAAGCTAACCTTTCAACAGGTGAGACAGGTGACCTGGTTCAGATTGTTGTGAAACATCTGGACCTCCCAGAGGGAGCTTTGGGAACAACATGACCAGCAGATAAACACTTATCAATTTCAGATGTTAATTTTGGGATTGTAACTAGATTTCTTTTAATGAAAAAACTAACTATGTAATGTTTAAATGGTCACCTTTCATACATGAGCATATAATATACATATGAAATGAGATTTTAGCAATATAATGAGATCTATTGAGGGATTCTACCCAGCATTTTGGAACCATCTTTAAGACGGCCATTGAAGATGCATTCCAGGATGTTTGGCAACTTGTTATAAAACTGCTGCTTTCGGGACAAAACGAATACCAGAAAATGGTGCATTACTGTATGTCCATCAATACAGTATCTGTTTACATGTGCCTCATGTCCTCAAAAACATACTTTCAGACTTGGAATCAATCATTCAAAGATATGTCTTTTCGTCTCTCTCCTTCCCAGAGCTGGGGAAAACCATGGCATGCTTAGTTTGATTCAGATCTGGTGTTTGATTTGGCCAGTCAGAGTCTGCACACTAACAACTGTCCTGAGCATACACTAACACTACAAACATACCTGCAAAAAACAATCAGCTACAAAGCCAATTGTGCTTTGGACACCAAGAAATTTGGTGAGAATATATTTGTTTAACTGAATGAATTGGTGAGGTTGTTCCCTCTCTCTGTGCTGTGTAGATT
Organism: Esox lucius; assembly: GCF_011004845.1. NCBI lineage: Eukaryota > Metazoa > Chordata > Actinopteri > Esociformes > Esocidae > Esox > Esox lucius. The sequence continues at coordinate 4,361,360 of NC_047569.1, forward strand.
GAATTGTTGGATACAGTGGCTCTGAATCTCCATCGGATAGACAAGGATGTCCAGCGTTGCGATCGTAACTACTACTACTTTACCACCGAAAACCTGGAGAAACTACGCAACATCATGTGCAGGTAAACACACACGCACACATGTACAAGCACACAACTGTAGCCCGCATTTCCCTCCTGTGTCTCGTCATTGCTGTATTTCTACTTTCCTAGCTATGTGTGGGAGCATCTGGAAGTTGGTTATGTCCAGGGCATGTGCGACCTCCTGGCTCCTCTCATGGTCATCCTGGATGACGGTAAGACATTTGTCTCAGTCACGTAAGGCTTACTTCCTAAATTCCACGGTATGCCCTAGTATAGTGCATTGCGACCAATTCACAAAATAGGAAATATAGTGTAATTTAGGACTCAAACCAGTAGCTGTTAGCTACAGTTGCTGTAAATTGTTGGCTAGCTGTAACCTAGCAGTAAAACTATTAGCAATTATACCCATTTGCAATGAACTTTTAGCGATTAGCCTGTTGCAATTATCCGCATATGCAATTATCACCATTTGAAATGAGCTTTTAGCAATTAGCCCTTAGCCTTATCACACAGTTGGCTGTAACAGACAGACCAAACAACAGCCTGACTCAGAGCATTTGGTGTCATCTCACTCTTCTTTCCTCTCTTTTAGAGTGTTTGGCGTACAGCTGCTTCACCCAACTAATGAAGAGGATGAGCCAGAACTTCCCTAACGGCGGAGCCATGGACACACACTTTGCCAACATGAGGTCCCTCATTCAGGTATGTGTGTTTTAATCAACCAACCTACCAAAATTAATTTTCTGAAGCCCTTTTTACTTCTGCAGGTGTCTCAATGTACTTATAAAGACACCCAGCTTAAAACCCATTTAATGACCATAACTTGACCCCTGAACTCTAGTTTGGTTTCTGTTTGATGATGTCATTAGATCCTGGACTCTGAGTTGTTTGAGTTAATGCACCAAAATGGAGACTACACCCACTTTTACTTCTGTTACCGATGGTTCCTGCTGGACTTCAAAAGAGGTACGCTTTGTTGCTGAATCTCTACCAAACTTGAATCCTAAATGGAACCAAATGTCCTGATATAATGCACTTTTGACCAGGGGTCAGATTATTGTATTTATTTTTGTATTATTTTCTCTATCACTATATCTGTATTACTCTATTACCAGTACATTTAAAAAATATATATTTGTCTTGGGATGTTAGCGATCTAAGCCACTGCTTTTCACTTTTACTTTCTTCAACATCTGATCTAATGAGAACACAGGAAGTCACTGCCTTGCAGTTAACGGCATCATTGTGTTCTAATTCCTTTTGCAAATGAGCAGGGCCCCATTGAGGGCGGTGCAATTGGACAGTACCATCTGGGTTGGGGGGGGTAGTAATCAAATATGGTTGCCTTGCCTTGTCAAGCTTTAGCATTTTGTGGCGGCTTGGGCAACTGTGAGTTTAATCGAGTCCATAGAGCGTGTTACTTCCGTGAAATTGGGAAGAAAATCTGTGTAAAATGAAAAAAGTGGTAATTATAAAAAGGGGTATTCCCCACTTTTAAGAGTGAACAGGACTCATCTGACATGTTTCCTCAATTGTGTGTGCTTCAATCTTCCAGAGCTGCTCTATGAGGATGTGTTTTCGGTGTGGGAGGTGATCTGGGTGGCTCCACGTATTTCCTCAAAGCATTTTGTCCTGTTCCTGGCTCTGGCCCTGGTGGAGGTGTACAGAGAGATCATCCGAGATAACAACATGGATTTCACAGATATCATCAAATTCTTCAACGGTGAGGAGTTGAAAGAGGTTGACTCCCAAACATCAAACATATGGCTTGTGGGCTGGATTTGGTCCCCAAGGGGATCCAATTCGCACTGTGGGTGATTTGATAAAGAAATAAATAATATACCTTAAAATTACTCCGCAAGGCGAAGCTCTCGATTTACCGGTCAATCTACGTTCCTACTCTCACCTATGGTCATGAGCTTTGGGTCATGACCGAAAGGACAAGATCCCGGATACAGGCGGCCGAAATGAGCTTTCTCCGTAGGGTGGCTGGGCGATCCCTTAGAGATAGGGTGAGAAGCTCGGTCACCCGGGAGGAGCTCAGAGTAGAGCCGCTGCTCCTCCACATCGAGAGGGGTCAGCTGAGGGGTCAGCTGAGGTGGTCACCCTCCCCTTCCTGGGAGGGTGTTCCGGTCCCGTCCCACCGGGAGGAGACCCCGGGGAAGACCTAGGACACGCTGGAGGGACTATGTCTCCCGGCTGGCCTGGGAACGCCTCGGTGTCCCCCCGGAAGAGCTGGAGGAAGTGTCTGGGGAGAGGGAAGTCTGGGCATCCCTGCTTAGACTGCTGCCCCCGCGACCCGGCCCCGGATAAGCGGAAGAAGAAGATGATGATGATGATGATGACCTTAAAATTACAATAATCAGAATGGTGTAGAAAGTAAAATAGACCTAAACTTCTAAAGTGTTTTGACACTGTCCAGCTTATTTTTACCATAAATGCCAGACAGGGAGCATCAACAATTCTGAATGGGGAGAGGACTCAATTTTTGCTAATTTGGAAGGCAATATATCAGTGTGTCCCATTCCTGGACCTTGTCAAAGGCCTACTGCGGACCACTGCACAATGTATTCGGCACCCCGAGAATAGGTTTTACCAGTTCAAAAATGTGGCAAAATGTGTTTTAGTAGGGTAGGACAGAGCAGAAAGGAATAGTGCTCATTACAGATTGAGTATGTGTGTGTGTGTCTGTGTGTTTAACAGAGATGGCTGAGCGCCATGACGTGCAGCACATCCTTCAGATCGCCAGAGAGTTAGTGCACAAGGTCCAGTCTCTCATCGAGAACAAGTGATACAACAGAGGAGGAGGGCCAGAGAGGAAGAAGATGAGATTAACGGAGAGGGGGAGGAGCCAGAGAGGAAGAAGATGATATAAACAGAGGGGGAAGAGCCAGAGAGGAAGAAGAGATAAACAGAGGGTGAGGAGCCAGACAAGGAAGAAGATGAGATTAACATAGAGGGGGAGGAGCCAGAGAGGAAGAAGACAAGATTAACGGAGAGGGGGAGGAGCCAGAGAACATCCTTGCAACCCCTCTTATTCCACACACCTGTCATCGTCCACTGGCATAACTTCTCTATCTCACCCTTCTTCACGCATCCCCACCTTGGGGAAAAGACTGGGACATGTGGCCTCCAGTCGGACTGGCGAAGGCTCCATGTGACCAACCTAGCCTGGGTGGAGAGGGACGCTGGACTGGATAGAGGTCAAGGAGAAGGCTTAATAGTTCCAATGCCGGTCTGGTTCTGACACTGGTTCCCGGTCCAAGGATTTAGTCTTTAGCCGCTTTTCAGAACAAGACAGCCGACAATGTGCCTTCTAAAGACCCATCTCCCCCATTTGTGGAGAGGGCATTCATTCGATTCGCTCAATTGCATATTATCCAAAAAGGGCACATTCTTGGCTGTTTAGTTTGGTTTTCAATAGTCTTGGCTTGAATCCCCCGGTCCAAATCTATGTCCGGATACTGGTCTAGGTCTCACTCTAGTCTAGATGTTGTTTACAAGCAACCAGTACCACAGGCACTGGTTGTTGTCTGACGTTTGGAGTTGTCTGCATGCTTGTTACATTGATCCCACTGTGACTGCCTGCCCGCTGTACCTTATGAATCCTCCACTGTGCACGTGCAAATGGCATGCACTCACCCATACACACCGACCAAACAAGTGCACCATTGTTAGTCCAGAACTCATGCACTTGCCCTCAGAGACTCAAGTATTTGAGTCCAATCAGTAAGATTGAGATTCCTTTGAGAGTCAAATTGGTGGATTGGCTAAAAGCACATGCTTTATGAATGCTGCTTTATCAAGTGTGACTTCACTTTTAAGCGACACAACATTGGGAATGAATTACCAAGTAATTAGCACAGAGACTTGAGTGTGGTTTAATTGAGTATATATAACCAGTGTGCACAGTGCACTGCCATTAGAGGCCTCTTGAGGTCACTAGCGCACATAGTCTATTATGGATTTCCCATTAGCGGTATTACAAAGAAGATTAGTACTAACTCAGCCACGAAGAAGAAGCCTTTATTCAGTGACCAAATGGACTGTGCCAACTTTCTGACCTTTTCGTAATGTATTTATACAACTATAAAGGCATTTGTCTTCTTCTGTCTTCTGCTACCTTCTTCTTAATTCTTAACAATCTTAAGTTCCCACTAGATTGTTCCTTTATAAACTTTCTTTATAGTTCTTAAATGTATTTATTTTTATTGATTCTTCAGATGTTGCCTTTCGAATATACTAATACACTGTACGTCCACAACCCGATCCACTTTGTTGCACTTTTTTGTGAGTTTTTCCCTGGTTGGTACTGTAGCTGTGAAGCCCCACTACTTCCCCAGATCAGGGTGCTCTTTAGTGGGGTGGAGGTGCAACCCAGTTCTCCTTTCGGGATGGATGTCGCTGACTGACAGATAGGTAGTCTTTTATTTTCTCTTTCAAAATTAAATCCTAGGTTGAGTACCCAAAATTAAAATTGTCCAATTATAATAATAGAAAACATTGTTATCTATTAGTTGTTTGTATATGTGGGGAGAGGGGGTGTATTCTGACACTTTACTGAGACTATGAAATGACAGAGGGGATACACAGGTGGAAAGGATGGACTGGGAAGTGGAAGACCATCAGTGTGGAGAGGAATTATACAGTAATGTGAAAAGGTGTTTGGAATTAGTTTTTAACATAATTGGAAACATGGACATGTTGTCTTCACCTCAACACTATTGATGACCAACACTATAGAAGTGACCAAATATATAACAATCAGAAAAATTCTGAATAAAAAAAATCATGTATGCAGTTTCAATGGTGCAGGATAAAAATTATAACCCAAGCTTCAATTGCTAGTGTTGTACCCTTTGGTTGAAACTTCATGGAGCTGTTTCTTGTAACTGTCCACTTTCAGTGCTGCTTGAACTGTGTCATGTTCGAGAGCTTCAGGTCCTGTCAAAGCATTTCAATAGGATAAAAGATACAATGCTTTTTTTCTTTTATAGAGCCACTCTGTTGTTGCTTTGCTTGTGTGTTTTGGATCATCGGCCTGTTGCAACATCATTGTTCAGTTCAACTTCAGTTTTTTTTTTTTTTTACAGAAGGCCTCACATTCTCCTCAATAATTCTTTGGTGCTATATGGAATTCCTGATTGACTCATTGATGGCAAGTCGGTAGAGTGCTGAAGAAGCAAAGCAGTCCCACCCAAATTGCTACCGCCACCATGGTTTATGGTTGGTATGAGGTTCTTCTGTTCAAAGGCAATGTTTTGTATTTGTCAAAACTTGGATCTGGCATAGCGCCTGAACAACTCCACCTTTAACTCATCTTTCCAGAGCACATCATTCCAGTAGATTTGTTCTTTACCTGGGTGATGTCTGGCAAATGTCAGACATATCTTGATATTACTTTTTGAGAGCAGAGGCTTCTTGTTGACCTCTATGTAGGCCAAGTTTGTGCAGTCTCTTTCTGACAGTTGACTCATGCATTTCAACATTGATTTTGGCAAGAGAGGCCTGTAGATGCCCTGATGTTATGTTGGGGTTTGTAGTGACTCCTATGAGAATCTTTCCATCAGCTCATGCCCTGAATTTGGTGGGATGCCCTTGGATGAAGTACAGTAGGTATTTTGATCTTGGCCAAGTAATCACAGCATTAAGACCAAACCACAAGAAGTTTCTAATCTTTATGGACCATACCAAGTTACACTACCAAGTTCCTTTGCACCTGTTTTGGTATAAGGAATTTCTGTTGATGTTAAATGCCTAAATGGTTTCAATTAGATTGTTTATGTAATCTGCTAAATTGGTATACCTTTATTAGTGAATGAGGTTGGAATTTAGCTCATATACATGTGTCCAATTATGTAAAAAAAATCTATGTATAAATTTCTTCCCATTGCATTCCCCTTCCAAATTTGGGAATTTGCGACTACCACTATGCCATATCACAACAGATCCACAGCAGGTGCTGTAGAATCAAAAATCTAGATTTGTCTCCTTATATACTTTTCACCAAGCCCTTTCATGCAGTTTTAGAACTTCATATGTGGTAATTAATGATCGAAACAGGTTTCCCTTGTTTTACTGTTCAGGGGTGAGCAGTGTTACATGGCTCAATTCAAATGGAATGACAGCCTGTGCTGTCCGTCATCCACGTAGCAGCAACGTTTTTTGCACTTGGTTTTCAGCGTACATGACATACTCTTTATTTATTTTTTTGCTGTGTAAGAAATTCAAAGTGGCAATGATACAAATAATGAGACACAAATGTGCAACCTCACACAAGCCACTAGACTACTTTCTTTTGTGCATTGGTTTACTCTGTTTACCTGAACATGTCATGTTGATGACACGTGGCACGTCAGCACATTCTACATGAGATAGTCCAGAATGTCCACCGTTGGCCAGAAATACTGAAATGCTTCTTTGAGAGAGAAATATCTAGGATTGCTTCTCTATGTGGAAACCAAATGTCCACCAAATCCAGTATGAAATGTTCTTAACCTGGCTCCCCAAACCTGTCTTTAAAACCTGTGCTATAAATTTCAGTTTATGTTGACCAGGTTAAACGGGCAAAAAGTTAGGGCACTGCATTAAATGCAAATAAAAACAAAATACAATAATGTGCAAATAATTTATCCCTGTATTAATTTTTTACAAAGACAACATATCAAATGTTGAAACCGAGAAATGTTATTGTTTTTGGGAAAAAACATGCCCATTTTGAATTTGATGCCAGCAACACATTTCAAAAGAGTTGGGACAGGGAAATGTTTACCACTGTGATGCATTACCTCTTCTTTTTATGTAAGACTTTGGGAATTGAGTAGACCAATTGCTGTAGTTTGAAATGTATTCCCATTATTGCTCGATATTAGAATTCAGCTGCTAAACAGTTCAGGTTCTCCTTGTCATATTCTTTATTTCATATTGTTTTCAATGTATAACAGGTCTGGACTGCAGGCAGGACAATTTAGCACCTGTTCTCTTACTATGAAGCCATGCAGAATGTAGTTTGGTGAAATAAGCAAGGCCTTCCCTGAAAAAGACATCTGGATGGCAGCATATGTAGCTCCAAAACCTGAATATATTGTTCAGCATTAATGGTGCCTTCACAGACGTGCAAGTTACCCATGCCATGTGCACTAATGCAACCCCATACCATCATGGATGCTGGCTTTTGAACTGTGCGCAGATAAGAAGCTCCTCTTTAGCCAGGAGGATGCGGCGTCCATGATTCCCAAACATTTTGATTTGTCATATCACAGGCAGGTTTCCACTTCGCCTCAGTCCATCTTTAATGTGCTCTGGGATTTCTGGATCTTTATATATGGTTTCTTTTCATGGTAGAGTTTTAACTTGCATTTGTGGATGCAGCGACATGCTGTTTTCACAGACAATGGTTTTCGGAAGTGTTCCTAAGCCCATGCACTGATTTCCACACAGAATCCTCTATGTAATGCAGTGCCGCCTGAGGGCTCAAAGATCATGGCCATCCAATATTGGTTTTCAGCCTTGTCCCTTAAATAAAGAGATTTTTTGGGACTTAATGATTATTTTAATGATCTTATGTACCGTGGTTGATGAGATTCATAAACTCTTTGCATCTTCTCTGGGATGCTCTTTTTATATCCAATCATGTTACTGACCTGTTGCCAATTAACCTAATTACTTGTGAGATGTTCCACCAGATTTATTTTTAGCATTACACAACTTTTCCATTCTATTGTTGGCCCTTTCCCAGCATTTGTGGTACATGTTGCTGGCATCAAATTCAAAGTGTGCGTACATATTTCAACAAACAACATTTCTCAGTTTCAACATTTGATATGTACTAAGTACTGATTGTACTATTTTCTATAGCAGTGTTTTTCAACCCTGCTCTTGGGTGTCCCGCTGCATGTTTTAGATCTCTCCCTGCTGTCACACCTGATTCAAATGATCAGTTCATTATCAAGTCCTTAATGAGCTACATCAGGTATGTTAGGGCAGGGAGAGATATAAAACATGCAGAGCAGGGTGCCTCCATGAGCAGGGTTGAAAAACGTAGTCCTTTTGAATATAGGGCTTAAATGATTTGCACATCATTGCACTCTGTTTTTCCTTACATTTTACACAGCATCACTTTTTTGGAAACAGGGTTGCATATTGGTAACATATTTCAACGTGATTTAGATGGCACTATGATTCCCCTTCACTGCTTGTTTTTTTTAAACTACAGAAGTGAAGTGAAACAGATTTTTTGCAACCAGGAAAGGACAGAGGGATTTCACCTGCCATGAATTGATGTGCTTGAGGAAAGATCTCTTAGTGACACTTTTGGAGGAGAGGGAAGGTGCTGCTTTTCCACTCAACATTGGAAATAGAAAGTCTGCATATAGGTTGCACTCTTGTATGGACCCCAAACCGGTGCTTGACTTGGGCTGGAACAGTCGGTGTTCCAGAATGCTATTTTAGGCTCCTGTTTTAGGCAAAAGAGCCGTCTGGGATGTCTAGGATATGCTACTTCAACGGAACAAGCCTTATTAACACATACATTTTAATGAACATAGCCTAATGTGCGATTTGTCAGTTCCTCCACCTGTTTTACCCCAAGTCAAGTGCTGCCCCAAAATATGTCTAGGTAGAAAATATTGTGGAACACTGTTATTCCACTATTACTGCAAACATTTAATGGGGGTACGATCATAATCCTAGTATAGAAAGCATACGTCAATCTGTACATCTGAAGCAATCTTTTGAATTATAAGGACATCAATACCTTTATCAGAGTTCAAACGGGTCTGTTTAAACTGCGCATATGCTATCACCAGCAGCGCAAGACTATTCATTTACATGAGTGAAGTGTATGTGAAAGTATGCCTTTTAGAAAGCGATTTTTCACCTATACATCCAAACTGAATCAAATGGACTTCCCAAAATAATATGGTCACTGTGGTAGACCATTTTTTTCCTTTTCATCTTTTTTTCTTCATTTAAACAAGGTTAGGGAAAATGTTCTTCTTGAAAAGCATGTATGAATTTTAACCTAACTATTTATACTTATCTGAGTATTCTAAAAAATAATTGTGTGCATGCAAAAAACCCAATGAGGCAAGATTTTCAGAGCTGTCTACTTATGCTTTAATGATAACCAAGTGGGAAGGTGGTATATCATCACTTACAACTGGAAATAATTTTAATGACCATTCAATTGGTAGCTACGACTGAGAATTTTTTTGTCAACATAACTGCCCATCATACCTGACACTAGATATGAAAGAAATTACTATAATTACCGCAGTTACAGTAAATGCATAAAATGTATAATAAAAGCAATCTATTGACATGTTTTTACGCAGCTTGTTGACCGTTAATGTTTCTCAAGTTAAACGCATGTTACTTAAACTGGTAATTGCCGCCTCCACACTTGGTTATAAACATATCTGCATTGGATTTGTCAGATTTCTCAATCAGGTGGTCTAATGGCATTGTCCGCAATAGGTGCAGGAAGCTTGTGGTTTTGGACGGCTATAACGCATTTCCACTTCTGCAATGGCCAAAATAACCGCCACCCGGCTGTCGGCTGAAGTGGGTCTGATTGAATCGAGCCTTTACGCTGCTAAAACTAGCAAATTCAGTGTTTGAGGCCCTTAGGAGTGCTAGCTATTTTCTTCCAATCAGGACTGTGTACCAAAGCCTCAAAACAGCACTCTCTGTGGCATGACAACGATGATAACGTGCAATTTCATACTGTATCTCCAAGACTGTTTAATAGGTGTGGAAAAATATTTTTTTAAATTGCGCTGTTTAATTCTACATTATAACTACTGTGCATTTTCTGTTGTTTGAGAATCTGTGCATCTCAAGTCAATACTTATGTAAATAAATATCATAAAAACTGAAAAAGCCCACTTTCTATGAGGATGGTATGAGGATAAAAAGTATTTTAGAGTATATTTTTTATGTTGGTTTTAGAGGAGAGTGTATTTGAGAATGCCGATTGCTGTGTATAAGTGAATGTGTGGAGCCTTGTTACACTTTGCTGACTGTTATGTGTTTTTCTCTAAATGTTATGCACTGATGTTAAAAAAAAAAAAAAAAAAAATCTATTTCTTTTCTTTTGAAAAGCCAACATTTGGCTTGCAGAGTATGTATTGTATGTTAAAGGATGTAATTGCCTTGAATGTAATGTATTACTATAAAGGTTGTTCCATATTATTAAACCATTTTAATAACGAGATGTGGCGATTTCTCCAACTCTTTAAGAACATTCAGGTTGTGGCTTAAATGGTGCCTTATTTTTCCTATATTGCACTACTTCTGACATTTAAACTCCCTCTGGTTACATCCACACCACCCTTTCACAATTCACCATACAGCAGAATCTCCCATTCACAACGAAACACAGTGAACACAACTTACAAAAAGCTATTTTTATCACTGTCAATACTGAGACCTTGTACTTCATTCAGTACCCATAGAATTGCACAATACAAAGGCATGAAGAAGAAAAAACTAACATGAAAATAGATATTGCATTTCTGAAAAGTTAACTTTCATCCATAAATATTGTACTTCCTTTTAAAATGTTTCATTATTTCCACTGCAGTTTCTTACAACAGAATCACAGGTTTGTATATAGCCAGGAGAAATCATTATTTTGTTTAAATTCCAGATGAGCAAGATGTGACAAATAAAAACAGCAACATTGACATTCTATGGTCACATTTGTGACAAACATCATTATTTTACAGTACGACATCAAAGGCCAAGAGAGTTCTCCACAGAGGCAGGCTGGTTCGATCCCCACAAACACAGGCAAACACGTATGTGTGTGTGTGTGTGTGTGTAAAACGGTAATATCCAGTCAAGATAGCACACACTGTTGTGTCTTGCGTGTCTCCACAGAAAAGCACTGAGGTCCCCAAAAAGGTAGTGGTGCAAGTATTAAATTCCATCCTGTCCCTTAGTACCCAGTATCTGATTCTGAAACACAAACACATGACACATTCATCGTTAGAAGTCTAGCGCAAACAAGCTGTTTCCCAATCAAAAGAAACAGAAGGGCTCTGATTAAACAGTTAAAAGTAGTGAACCATTTAAGACAAATTACATACCATCAGACAGTACTCCAGCTGCAGCTCTTTCCATCTTCAAGAAAATTCTAGAGTGAAGACAACATGGCTTCAGTTTAAACATGCCCTTCCTATCCAATCAATTGTGATAACTGCCATTTTCTAAAATCAGACCTGATACTAGCAAGGAATTTACCAAATCGATCAAATAGCTGGCCACACAAGAAGTTCAGGAAACAATATTTAATGCGAAGCATCTACAGTAAGATGTCTCACATTCTGAGTCCCAAATGGAACCTTATTCCCTATGTAGTGCACTACTTTTGACCAGGGCCCATTGGCCTTGTATAGGGAATAAGAGTGAATTATTGATTGACCCACCTGTGTTGTAATGGTCCCCCCCCCATTCTTCCTAACTAGGGTTGGGCTTCTCTGGTGTCTTCTGAAGCTGCAGGGAGAAAAACACATTTGTCAGACTTTTTGCCATAATGGAATCATCTGGGGACTGCAGGAGAGTGACGTCTCATTTGGGGGAGGGGCAGGAATGATTCCGGTGTGAGAGTTTGTTCTGTACTCAAAATGAACTTGTCTGCCAAAAGTATGATCACTTGAAAGAAGTCAAATTCGTCTTGGCTTTAGTTGCACACTTGCAACACGCACACCTACATGAACGCATGTGCACAAAAATCACAGTGATTCGGCTTGGATTGCTGCCTGTCATGTGGGGTGGCGGCCACATGGTGGCAGAAGTACTCCTTCCACTAAAGAGTGCACAACCTGAATGTCTCCAAATCAACCAGGAAAAACAGAAAAATGGGGCAGGCACACTAACCACTAATGTGAGAGGACACATTCCAAAAACATGAAGAAAAGTTGAGAAATTAGACCGGAAAACACAAGTCAGACTACAGTTCAGCAGACGGTGAGGTGAGGCAAGGAAAGCTAGCAGACAGCATGTCATGACCAAAAAAATGAGACAGAAGAAAGAAATTAATAACTAAAAGTAGATGGAAAAACATTACCAGATTTCTAACAAATGCAGGCCACCATTTGCCTACTAATACCAGCTATATGGTGGTTACTATGGTGGTTATAAGTCAAAAAACGTCAATAATATGTAAAAAAGTGGAATTTGGTAAATAAAGACGCAGTAGAACAGAACTACAGGCAGAATGGCTACTGTACCTGTGATTGTTCTCTTAGAAAATCAGGTAGCTGAAATTCCCCTTTAAAGACCTGGGAAAACAAAACACTGTGTTTAGATGCTAGGTAGTGAGTAATACACATGGTGAGAGGCTTTACACCTTTCATCTTGATCCAAATACTGTCACCTAGAATATAATGAGTCTAAACCTTAAGACTAAGGACCGAAACACATTCGTTTGGTCTAGCAACAATTCAACAGCACCACTGTTGTCCATGAGATTTTGAAAATGTAAGATTATTTTGACTACAAGTGTTTTAACATTTCTGTCATCTTGGCAATACATGCCCCAGAGCTGGTATTGTCGTATAATTTGTCCACTAGGCCATCTTGTTCTCTCTCTGTCCAGCTGTTCTGGTGGCCCAGCAGGATGAGCTAACGCCAGTGTAGCTTTGGCACTTTAAAGGCCTGTGCACACTACACGCTAGCACCGCAAAGAGGCACGCTCCCATTCATTTCCAACGAGATAAAGTCTCCCAGTGGCTGCGACAGTTGAGAGTTGTTTTACTTTATGCCAATTTCCAACAAAGGGGCAGTGAGTTCAGCAACTACCAATGGAAGGGGTAGATGTTCTCTGCATCTTCAAGTCCCTTTTCTTTTCTACTCGCTAGCTTAAAACAGGGACGATAAACCTATTATTGCTGTGTCTGGTTTCCCTATTATTATCATGCATTATTATCATTATTAGCATGCACACAATTGAGGGTTCAGCGACAGCTCGCCAGAGATAAAGCGATTTGCGAGTTGAGCAAGCGGGCAGCCTGACTGACTGGAGTTTTTTCCCCCCATAGCTAAGGAAACATTGACAGACTCCTTTGACTGGTCTTGGCATGGTAGCAGAAGGGAGTGTTAAAGGAATGAGCAGGAAAGCATTCAGGCCAGCCTTTGCTTTTTCCTGCAGTCTTGCCGAGGGAGGGCCTTGTGTCCTGTTTGATGTCACAGTGTTTGACCGAGTACTCGGTCCAATAGTCTAGGTGACAATACACAGAGAGAGGGATGAGAGAGGTGCTGGACAGCAGCAAAGCCCTGAACAGCAAAGCATATGGGAAGTGAGAGAACATGTGAAAGGGGAAAGCAGACAGAAAAGGCAGAGTAAGAGAGGAGGAAAAGACAGGAATAAAGAGAAAGAGGAGAAAAAGATAGGGCTAGAGAGGTCAAGCAGGACATTAATCAGTTATGGTGTGTCTGCCTGGTATCTGTTGACACAGGAAACGGTCAACATTTCAACATCTGGCTTGTGGAGTGTTTCTGAGAAATGGGTCCACGGGGACAAAATCAGAAGGGGGGGAAAGAAAGAGAAACTGGAAATGAGGGCATGTGGGTGCTGCAGGGGAACATGCTTTCAAAGGAACTTGACAACCCGCAATCAAGAAGCTTATCCTCACTCTTCACCACTGTTGCCTGCTGACCTAGACAGAAATCAAACTAATTGACCTCACATTTGTCTTTGCGCAAACTGGGAAAACAATTTCCACCTCGGCTGGTCACATGGCTCAGTACTCATGTGAGCCCTGAATGTCAACCAATTCATTATATGGTGTACTCATTTTAACATGACCTGTGCTGGACCTGGTAAAAAGTGGGTTCCGTTTGGGATGCTGTGTAAAGGCCTTTCAGACTGCTGGGCCAGGATTCCTGGATTGGAAAACACTTGCTCATCCAACCATACTGAGCAAAAAAGGAAAATGGACAAAAAAAAGAGTGAACCAGAGACGGGTGAGATACGGTATCTGTCAGGTGAGGGTACCACCATAACACATATGGAATGTTAATGAGGGTCAGCATGGCTCCTTTGAGCCTGTCTGGATGCAGCTTGTCGTTGCATCCTAAATTATACCCCATTACGTATATATCGCAACTTTACCTGGAGCATAAAGTGATCTGGTCAAATTGAGTGCATTATGTAGTCAATAGTGCCAGTGCCAGTTGGCATGGGTTAAAGACGAGACCGGTAGAAGAGGGCGTTCTGCTCTCCCGGACAAGATTCCCGGCCGGGGGACAGGATTCCCGGCCGGGGGACAGGATTCCCTCCCGGGGGACAGGATTCCCTCCCGGGGGACAGGATTCCCTCCCGGGGGACAGGATTCCCTCCCAGGTGAAAGGTGGTGGCACTAAAACTATCGAGTGTCATCTAGCCGAATAGGTGCATGCTGAAATCCTGCCCCTTATCTGGGGCTCCAATCGCTTCACAAATGTATAAGAGAAATTGCCAGCAAACAGAATATTTTACAGTTTTGTTTACTATACCATTCAAAACACTGCCAGATTCTCTGATGTTACAATCATACAACTGCATGTAGTGTAAGCTGCCTTTCCATATCCATATCCACAACTTTTTCATGTAGCTTACTTTGACCTAGTTCAAGTTAAATAAATTGGTATCTTCACTATTTATGCAATAAAAACGAAGGCAGTAGAAAATCGAACAACCCCACCCGGAAGCTGTGATACCTACTAAATCACTCAAGAAAGTGTTCCAGTAAAATCTCCTGGAGGGGATTTGTTAGGCATGTGTGTGTTGCCAGGAGGTTGTGGGTGGGGTGGGAGTACTAACATAGTCCAGTCTCGAATCTATTGGTTATGGGTGAGAGAGCACGAGACACAGACAGTGAGAAAAAGACAACAAGGGACAGAGAGAAACAGAAAGAGGTAAAGCAAGAGAAATGACAGTGAGGTAGTTTTTTATTTCCCATCAGGGTTTTTTTTGGCCTTAACATGAGATAGGGTGCAGGTCAGGCCGCAGGCTGTTAGCCAGCCTGCTAGCATAGTGGAGTCTGTCGATAGCATAGCCAGAGTGGTTAGTACAGCTTTACCTATTGCCACTGTGACTCGTTCCAGGCTGAGAAAAGTTAAACAAAGTAGTGCTAACAAAAACAACCGTATTAAGATAAAGCTTTCCTCTGCCTCGGTCACAAATAAAAGTAGAAATGACTGTAGCATCTCAAAATGGGACTCCTAAATATTAGATCTCTTGCTCCAAAGGCAGTTGCTGTAAATGAATTAATCTCTGACCATAAACTAGATGTTATTGCTTTATGTGAAACGTGACTAAATCCTAATGAATTCACTGCCTTAAATGAGGCCTCTCCTCCTGGTTATACTAGTGATCATATCCCTCGTGTGCGTCCTGAAAAGGAGGGGGTGTCGCTAATATTTATGACTGTAAATATAAATTTACTCTCAAACATATCACAGAGTTTCATTCTTTTGAAGTTTTACTAATGAAAGTTAACCAGGCCGATAAATCGTTTTACACAGCTACTATTTATAGGCCTCCCGGGCCATACACAATGTTCCTCACTGAGTTTCCAGAATTCTTGTCTAACCTTGTGGTCATGGCAGATAGTATTCACATTTTTGGCGATTTCAATACTCATATGGAAAAGTCCAATGATCCTCTTCAAAAAGCCTTTGAAGCCATAATTGACTCAATGGGTTTTATCCAACATGTCTCAGGTCCAACACATTGCCACAATCACACCTTAGATTTAGTCCTGTCACGAGAAATAGATATTGTAGATCTAATAATTTACCCCCAAAATCTTGGATTATTGGATCACTGTCTTATTACCGTAAAAACAAGAAATCCACTTGCTCCGCAAACAATGAGTCTCAAAGGCCGTACTATAAATTCTCGGACTACAAATAAATTCCTTGATATTCTTACAAGTTCGCTCATTAACGACAGAATAAATAAATCTGTAAACGATCAATTAGACACATTAGACACAGTTGCACCACTAAAAACTAAAGAAATACGCAACAAGAAACTTGCTCCCTGGTACACAGACAATACTAGAGCACTTAAGCAAGCCTCCAGAAAATTGGAGCGAAAGCGACGCTCCACCAAGTTGGAAGTATTCAGACTGGCCTGGATAGATAGTACCAGAGATGGGGACAAGTCACACATGGTCAAGTCCAAGCAAGTCTCAAGTCTTAACCATCAAGTCTCGAGTCAAGTCTCAAGTCACAGTTCAGATAAATCAAGCAAGTCAAGTCGAGTTCTTATAAGTTTCAAGTCAAGTCAAGTCACAGTACTAAAGAGATGAACACACACACTGTCCTCTGTTTCTGACGTGCGCTCTGTGCGAAGCTCGATTTCAAAATCAAATACCGTTCCGTCTCTGGTTAGAATCCTGCTGCGCCCATAGCAACACGCTGTTTTTCATGGCAACGGTCTGTTTTCAAGAAATAACACGCATTCTGCACTGGAATTCCGCCAATCCATGTAATAAGGGCTAATAATAACAACCTTATAAATTCATTATTGTGACTGAAAAACTGGCTACTATGTAATTACGCTGTAATTATTCTTGTCTGTATGAGTAAAAAAATAAAACTCTTCGAAATGTTTAGGTGCTAGTAATCACATCGGCACCTCCATGTTAGCCTTTCATGCAGTAAAGTTAACTGTTATGGTGTAAGCACAATGCTTTTTAGTTTCCACGCGCAGTCCACAAACACTTGAAAATGCGCACATTTAATACAGACATTATAGCCTACGTGTAATAATACACATGCCCGCTCATCAACATTAAAATTCAGGCTATGCCACTGTTATAGTCAAATTCCCTTACATCTATTTACCAGACGTATTCAGTAATGATAATGGTCACATTTCTAACAAGAAAAAAACAAACATAATATGCAACCAAGGCCAAATTATGACAAACAAAATATTAATTCATTACATTAGTAACTTAATCGTTATAGATCTTAGTGAAACTGAATAGAAAGAGATTACTTTCTTACCTTTCCTTGGGGTTCTTAAAATGACAAATGAAATTTGACGTTTTTGCATATTTAGCATCTGGCAAATCTTTTTTTATTCACACGGTCCAGTTCAAAGTCCTTGTATCCAAACGATACTATTTGTGGAGCTCGACTAACGTTACTGTCTGCCATGTTTGGCGCGGTTTGAATTGTGCAGCGTTAAAGGCACATACGCTGATTAGTGGTGCTGATGTCACAACATATAAAATAATTGTATTGCTGTTTGTTTATTATAAGTTCAAGTCATTGTCGAGTCTTCCACTTCAAGTCAAGTCAAGTCTCAAGTAACTTGTTCTCAAGTCAAAGTCAAGTCAAGTCATTTTGATACTTTAATCAAGCAAGTCACAAGTCCTGAAAATTGTGACTCGAGTCAGACTTGAGTCAAGTCATGTGACTCGAGTCCCCCACCTCTGGATAGTACACTACAATACTGAAAATCACTCACGTCTGCTCGATCAGCTTATTTCTCCAACATGATTGAGGTGAACAAAAACAATCCAAAATGTCTCTTTGATACAGTTGCAAAGTTAACAAAAAAGCAAAGCTTAGCAAGTGGGTCTTCACTTTAGTTGTAATGAATACATGAACTACTTTGATGAAAAGATCATCACCATTAGAAAACAAATAACTGAATCCTCCTTAAATAGTTATGGTCCTCAAAATCTCAGTTGTCCTAAAAATGTCCTGAACCTCCCTGACCAGGTGTCAATGGGGACACTTGAATGTTTTGATATCGTATCACTCGACACATTTACTAAATTTGTAATGAGTTCTAAACCCACAAACTCTCAGCTAGACCTGATTCCAACAAAATTACTTAAGGAGCTATTTCCTGTGCTAGGTCAGCCAATGTTGAACCTGGTCATACGTTTGACCTAGTCTAGAATCAAATAGACTGGATTTAGCCCAGAGAAATGTATTTATTATTCTAATTAGACCCTTAATATGTCACCCGGCACAGCCAGAAGAGAACTGGTCACCCCTCTGAGCCTGGGTCCTCTCTAGGTTTCTTCCTAAAATTCAGCCTTCTTAGGGAGTTTTTCCTAGCCACTGAAATCCAACACTACTGTTGTTTGCTCCTTGGGGTTTAAGGCCGGGTGTCTCTGTAAAGCACTTTGTGACAACTGCTGTTGTAAAAAGGGCTTTATAAATACATTTGATTGATTGATTGATTTGGGGTGGTAAAAGAAAAGGAAGAGACTACAAAGAGAAAGGGGAGAGATGAAAGAGACAGAAAGAGTGGAACATATAGTACATAAATGTAGCACATAAATGCAGGGTCTCTCACATGGACATTCCTCTAATCCACCACGGTTAAATGCCCCCATCTCTTATACTGGAGGACATCAGTGGCACCCTATTCCTAAAAAAGTGCACTGCTGTAACATACAACCCAAAGGCGATACGGAGTGTACTATTTGTCACACTAACTTCATTCGATGCAGTGATTACGGTCCTATTCCCTGTCCCAGGACCCTGTGACCTCATATGAACACATGGTGGCCGGGGCTAACACTGAGTTGATTTGAGATGTGTTTTTGTCATGGTGTCTCCCTGGACTAGTATTGGGTTGGTTTCTCTGTAGCTGGTCTAAGGTCATTGAAAGACAGGTAAGAACCACAGCCCCTGGTAGAGCCGTATTATAAGGAGATTAGGGTGGTAAACCGTTACTGTGCGCCTCCCCCATGAGCAGAGACGCTAGCAGAATTCCACTTATCAGTCAACATGTTCATGGATAATCCCCCCCAACACACATACCTCCCAGTATAGGAAGCACGCACACTAAAATAGGAACAATTTCTGAGGACGATGGCCAGCTATGGATTGGTTGCTTAATTGCGTCATGTCCATCCATTCACAATAATCTACATTTTTCTATACATTTTTAAGACTTTTTTTTTTTTTTTTTGATAGGAAAGTGGTGAAAGATAAAGGGCAGAGTTCTTGCTGAAGGAACAGTAGGACAGATTGAAACCCCTGCCACAGCCGTATGTGTACCAAAGCTGGAACACACTTGGCCGACACAATGAAACTCTGACCAATTATTTTTTTTAACTTCTACAAACCTGTATCCAAATAAATTTGGGATGCGGCGTAAAATGCTAATAAAAACAATGCAACGATGTGCAAATCATTTATCCCTATATTTAATTGAAAAAAGTACAGAGACTGAAAAATTATTTTGTTTTAGGAAAAACACATGCCCATCTTGATTTTGATGCCATCAACACATTTCAAAAAAGTTGTGACAGGGGCATGTTAACCACTATGCCGCGTCACCTCTTTTAACATTAGTCTGTAACCGTTTGGGAACTGAGGAGACCAACCACTGTAGTTTTCAAAGTGAAATGTTTTCCTATTCTTGCTTGATATAGAATTTTAGCTGCTCAACAGTTCGAGGTCTCCTTAGCCATATTTTTCATTTCAAAATGCACCAAATGTTTTTCGTGGGTGACAGTTCTGGACTGCAGGCAGGCCATTTTAGCACCCGGACTCTTTTACTACAAAGCCATGCTGTTGTAATATGCACAGAAGCTGGTTTGGCAATGTCTTGCTGAAAAAAACAAAGCCTTCAATGAAAAAGACATTGTCTGGAGGGCAGCATATGTTGCTCACAAAACTGTATGTGCAAGTCACTCATGCCATTCGCACTAAGGCACCCGCATACCATCAGGGATGCTGACTTTTGAACTATGCGCTGATAACAAAGCAGGACAGTCCCACTCCTCTTTAGCTCAGAGGACACATCATCCATGAGTCCCACATTTTATTCTAATTATGATCCATCAGACCACAGGACAGTTTTCCACTTCGCCTCAGTCCATCGAAAATGAGCTTGGGCCCAAAGAAAGCAGTGGTTCTGGATCATGTTCACGTCTTGTTTCGTCTTTGCATGGTTGAGTTCTAACTTGCATTTGTGGTTGCAGCGACACAGACAATTGTTTTCAGAAATGTTCCTGAGCCCAGAATCATGTCTATTTAAATGCAGTGCCGCCTGAGGGCCCGAAGATCATGGCCATCCAATATTGGTTTTCAGCCTTGTCCCTTGCATTCAGAGATTTCTCTGGATTCTCAGAATCGTTTAATGATATTATGTACTTCAGATGATGAGATCCCCAAACGCTTTACAATTTTACATTTAGAAACGTTATTCTTAAATTGTTGCACTATTTCCCTGCACAGTCTATGGTGAACCCCTCCACATCTTTACTTCTGAAACACGCATCCTTTCTGAGATGCAGTTTTTTATCCAATCATGTTACTGACCTGTTGCCGATAAACCTAATTACTTGTGAGATATTCCACCAGGTATTTTTAGCATTACACAACTTTTCCAGTCTTTTGTTGCCCCCGTCCCATCTTTTCTGAAAAGTGTTGCAGGCATCAATTTCAAAGTGGGCATATATTTTTCAAGAAACTATATAATTTCTCAGTTTCCACATTTGGTATGTTGTCTTTGTACTATTTTCTATTGAACATAGGATTTAAATGATTTGCACATCATTGCATTGTGTTAGTTTTTTTCACATTTTACACTACAACCCAATTTTTTGGAAACAGGGTAGTATTTACAAAGCATCCATTTTAGATTAAAGTGGTAGTGTTTTCATTTTCTTAGTCTACTCATTGTGTAATTGCAATTTGGTGCACTGAACTTTTGTTTCCAGTGGAATGCTGCAGGTTTTTTGTAACATTTTGCTGCTGCAACAGTTGCAGTTTGTCATATGAGGTATTGGATTTATCGGTCATCTCATCATAATGAATGTGTACACAAATTTGCGGACATGTTAGCAAAGGGGGAATGTTGAACTTTTTTTTGCACAAATGCTCTAATGATGCATGCAGCTTTGCTCACTAACGCTTTAGTTGTGACAGAGGTGTTAGAGCTTCAACAGAGCTAACACTTACCGCCATTAAGTCCCATTACCTAGAGGATGATAGCGATGTTAGGCTGTCTTTGTCTTGTCATTTGTTGTGAAAGCAAAGAAAACAAGTCATTCCTAGCATACAATAGCTAGCTGCTTTAATAACCTACATCTCTATGTGAAGTTTTTTTTTTTTGAGAAAACATATACACTAAAATGTTATCACATTTGCCAGTACAACCTACCACATTTAACCCTGTTTGATTAACCCAGCACCTAAAACAATTATGCACCTAAAACAATTAACCCAGTTTGTAATGTGAAAGTAGATAATTAAGTTTGGTTATTCAAGGAAAAAAAACAGCTATTACAGCTATTTATAAACAAAATACTTCAGTCTACACTGTTGTTTGGTTTATTCTTATTAAATCGGTAAGATTACATTTGTCAATGAACGCAAAATTGGGTACTTAGCTTAGCTGGTTCTCAAACCTTCCTTTAGGAACCATTACATACAGCTCCGGAAAAAATTAAGAGACTACTGCACCTTTTTCTTTCCTTTTCAAAAAAGTTGAAAAGGATGGTTTTGAATGAGGAACAAAGTTAACATTTAGAGACCACTGCAAATTGAATGCTTCTGTTCCTCACTCAAAACTTTCCTTTTCAACATATTGGAAAATGAAAAAGGTGCAGAGGTCTCGTTTTTTCCAGAGCTGTATATCACTGGAACCAAGCAACAACCCTCCCCTCACAGATTTGCAAAAAACTATTTGTGAGGAATTTTCAGACGTAAAACGACACTGCTGTGCTCTGTCAGCTCTGTTTGCTAATTCTGTAGACCGGCCATTCGGCAAAAACGTTTGCTTTTATGGAAAACCAAATAGTATTGAAAGAAAATAGTTGACAGAGTTATATTCGTGTGGGGGTCGTATGCAGGGCTGGGCCGCAACATAGGCCAAATAGGTCCAGGGCCCACAGGCTGCGAGGGGCCCCATTCTTGCTCTGTGTGCTTCTTTTGCAGTTACCACAGACATAATAGATTGGTAAAACTTGCAGCAATCCTGGTCTAATACAGACAAGGTTCATAAGGCATGTATGGAAAGGCTCAGACAAGGCTCTAACCTCCAGGGTGCCCCAAACCAATTTTGCCATTCATTCTTACTAGGATGAAAATGACTAAACTAATGGCAAAATATCTTCTAAGTAATGTGTAGAAAAGCACCATAATGTCTAAAATGTTCAGGCCACCCTGAGGCTAGGTGTCGCTGACAGACAGCTGTAACAACATACCCTGCCAAACATGGCTAGGCTCTTGATCATAACACTTAACTTTACAACATGTGCTAGGGTGTTGTATTTACTGCACCCCCAGTGTGTGTATTAAATGCAACCGCATAGACCGACATGACTGGTGAACTCTGAAGATGAGGTCACACTTCAGTCATTCAGATCAAGTCACAAGGTTGTTTGGCTTTCAAACTTAAAGCACCAGAGGGTTTGTAGTGGCTTGACACCGCCTACCTGCCTATCTGAATGGATGAACAGATTTTTCAGATCCAGCTAACTGGCACCATGTTCCCTGGACAGTTCACTACTTTGGATGGTTCTGCTAAAAAGTATTGCACTACTGTATGAAGGAAAAACTGTTTTATTTTGGGACCACTACGGAACTGTTCTCTGAGTGAGGCTCTCACCTACTGCCCCCTGGGTGTGGATCTCTATTCCCAGGGGGTGTACTACAGAATGAACTAAAACATCGTCAGACTACCTCGAACTTTCATCAATTGCACATTCAGTACAACGACAGTAGCTGTCCAAAGTCTAAGTTCCTGCCTTCAGTGCACATTTGCTGCTACAGCATGGGTTCAAATCCAGACCACTGCTCTTTCTGCATAAACCATTGATTTCCCCATTTTCCCATCAAAAAGGAATACTGCTTACTAGGGGTGAGAACAAATAGTCTAATTGTCGACATTTCGACAATGATGGCATTTATCGACATGTTAATCACATTTTTGAAAAATCTGTACTATTTTGCATCAATGGATACACTAGCCAAATTTGGTTTGGTTTTTGTTCTTTAATTTGATATAATTCATTCCTATTAAGCTTCCTTCCAAGGATATTTTTGTATTGACTGGAACGCATCGGTATGGTTGTGTTTGATTTAATGCAGACTGTAATGAAACTCTGTTAGTCTGTATATTAAAGGGTAGTTTTGTTTGGAAAGTATAGTTTTAAGGGACTGTATATAAAAAAAATACCTGGCTAATGCTGGTCTAATACACTTTTGTATTTAGTCGTTTTGCCCATAAAATATTGACACAAAGACAATAATTCGAAATAAATCACTTATAAAATATAAAATAGAAATATAAAATATAAAATACTAACGACTTGACATGTCAATGCATAACTTTGAGGTTGTTAACATATAGATTTTTTTTAACGCTGAATTTTTTTGCGTAACACATTACAATTTACATTCATTTTTCTTTTCTTTTTGGGTGGGGTCGACTATTCAATTATTCGATGACAAAAGCTGAGGAATTATCGATAGTGAAAATATTTGTCATGCACATCCCTACTGCATACAATAAGGACTCACTTGCTAACGTGCTGTTGTAAGAGGCCAACCTGCCTATAGAAGTCTGATGACAGGTTATGACTATACAGACTGAGAAGCAAAGGACCAAATGCCACAGAATCATTTCATCAACATAGTAAAAAGCAGTGTATGGAATAGGACACCATTTGTTACCAACCTAGAGATCGATCAGTGGTCAGGGACAGGGTTGTCTGCCTGCCGCTAAAAACCTGTCACAATCACGTTAATGAGCACTTTCCAGGTATTTTCCATCGAATGACCACATTAACTGTCGCGCATCCCAGTTGGCACAAATAGTGCACTACTTTTAACCAGGGCTTTGGCCAAATGTAGTGTAGTGCAGTACAGGGGGGGCACGCCCTGAAACCTCTCAGCTAACTGTGTTTGATCCTGCGTTAATAAGCAACATCGTCGTAGAAACGTGAGAGGAAGTCAGGAAGACGGCTCATGAGCTGGGCCGGAAAATATCTCGTCTGCAGTTGATTTGGAAACAATAAAATCCCCCTGTGTTTCTTGCCTTGTTTTTGGCAAGTTGTGCACCCTCAGACGCTAAGGAGGTGGGGGGGGGGGGGGGGGATATTAGCCAAATATCGTAACAACCATAACATGCGAGGAGGCTGGAAAACCTGGACGCAGCCCCTGATCCCTGTCATACTCCACCCGCCAGCGCGGGACTGGTGAACTGTCATTTCCTTAGTGTTTCACTTGTGTGAATAGGCCTGAAATAAACCCAATTGACACGGTCTAAATGGTGAGCTCAACTCAATGCCAGAACTCAGAGCTTGGAAAAAGATACAACCTTTTTCTTTTTTCACGGAAGAATACAAAGTTCTAAATGGATTCATAATCATTCTGAAAATAATTTATGCCTGGAAATATTACTGAATGCATTCCATTATACAACTGCAATTTGGCCAACATTGTAAATGTTCCACGTCTAAACATTATCTTGTGTAGGTATCAATGGGGAAGGACTCAAGTGGTAGGCATTCAGACTGAAGATACATTATTCTGTGCATAGCCAACAGTGTTTAATGAGGAAGACGTGAATAGTTAATGTCACATTTTTTACAATATTCACAGCAGAATATTATAGTGGTAAATTTAATTATGCTTGCAAATCGTACTAAATGTTTTCAAATATAAAATTACAAGTTTGAAAACATCATAAAAATTACACAAGCTTGCAAAATGTTTATTACACGCGTGAATCATACTTGCAACCACAAATCACAATGTACGACCACACATTTTGAAAATAAAACTCAAAAAGTGCCGTCACTATTCTTATCATGTAATCATCTTGGTTTCATCACTCTTGCCGTGAGGTGAGCTGAGTGTCCAGACTGAGGATGTATTGATCCAATAACTAATTCTCACCAGGGATCAGACACTGCACAGCCACTTAAAACCTATTGATTGTGGCTTTGGATCTCATCCGCGGTTTATATCCCAAATTCCACCCTATTGTCTACAGAGTGCACTACTTTCTCACCCATAGGGCTCTGGTCAAAAGAAGTGCATGATGAAGAACAGATGAAGTGCCTCATTTAGAGTCTAGCCTGCTAGAACACCCAACAGACTACCCGCTCATGTTTTTTATTGTCATGCCTGACTCAAAGTCCAGGGACAAGGCACTCTATCCACTATGGAGCCATGGTCAAAAGGAGCCTACTATGTAGGGAATAGAGTGCACCTATTTCTTTCCTTTCCAAAAAAGTGGAAAAGGAAAGTCTTGAGTGAGGAACAGAAGTGTTCAATTTGCAGTGGTCTCTTAATTTTAACCCTTCTGTTCCTCACTCAAAACCTTCCTTTTAGACATTCAAGTGGAAAGGCTATGATTTAGTTAATTCCCTCTACATCTACTAGGGGTCATGATGATCAGCAGATATGCAGGGAATGATTCATCTTCATCTTAGAAAAGTATTTTTTCAATTGGCTAATAGATTATTATGCAAGGGTGTTTTTAGATCAGACAAGATCTAATGAAATGTAGGTCTTTGGAGACTAGGAAAGATAATAATGAAGTTAATTCTATGAGGGAAAGGAAGCCAGGAAGGTCAGTGAGTACGGGAAGGATGTGGGCAGGCCTATTTGTTGGTTACAAGATCGTAGAAAGTGTTTTTATTGATCTGTAATTACAGGGGCATGCAAACATTTATTATTCCTGAATATTATTCCTGTATATCTGCACTTCTCTTACACAACTTAAGATAGAAACACAGTTCAACCTTCAAACGTGTACACTAGACTGGATTAAGTTGCTATTCCAATGTAAAATGCTTAAACCTGTATCAAGTATGACAATTTATAATTTGATGTGTATAATTACACTTATTTATTAACCCTAACATATTATCTCTGGAGTCATTCAACCTAGATAGACCAAAGAAACTTTGCTTCACATCCTGACAATGACTATATTTATTTGGATACATTTGCATGATTAGCATTAATTACACTTTTCAACAATGTTTTGAACCACTCAAGCTTGTGATACTAGGTGATGTCCAGAATCGTTTGAACCGTTTAAGACTGTTGAACGGTGATGTGAGGTAAACATCTACTTGTAAAACCCCAGAGCGATATATAGATATATATATGCATGCTTAGGGGAACACACCCATTCCACTGTTCTTATGAAATACCCTTTCAGATGTTGGGATAGTATTACTTAACATTTTCTACAAACCTACCCAACTCTACTTCCCAATTCAAATTGAAAGAAAATGCTTGATTGTGAATGTCTTCATAGTCCAGTGTTAATACTTGGAGGAAGCACCGTTTTTTTTAAACGTTCCAATCAGATTTGACCCATTAACTCCTTAGACAAAATACAGTATGTCCGTTCTTTCATACAAATAACATTTTCAAACAAACATCAGAGAACATGTTTGCTAACAAGCTGCATTTGAGGTTAAACTTGATTGCATCCAATGCCATGTAAACAATGAGGTTTCTGATACAGAACTAGTTGGAATTGGATTACACCCTAACCGGATATGTTTCTTAAGCTAAAAGGTAATTTGTTTTTCGTCTTGTGGTGGATTGGATGTTGTTAATTTGTCATACAGGATTGTGTGTTGTGAAACCCTCGGCATTTACATACTGTAGTGACAATGTCATGTTTGGTCATAATTATCAGGAAATGTGAGCTGTGGTGCTGAAATCTTTTCAGCCTCTGACCATATTTTGATCTAAAAAAGTGTTACAACCTTGCAGTGTAAAATAGTAATTGGTAAAATGACAAAAATTCAGGAAAACATCAAAGACAATCCTCAGGCAATAATTGGGTGATGATCTTCTGCATAGAAAATAAAACATTTTTCCCACTAACCTAAATTTTTCAAGGTTATTACAGTTTTGTACCCTAAACTGTTAAAAAAAAAGGAGCAACATTAGTAGGATGAAAGCAGAATGTGCATTTTTTTCCAGGTGCCCCAAAATGGTGTCATTTTCTCTGATTTTGGGGAAACGCTGAACTAGGAGTTTGCTAGATTAGAAAATAAGGTGCAAAGCACTGAAAAATAAGCCCTCAGGAAGACCATCACAAATCCTACCTCAGTGAGACAGCCAATGCCAAAGACTCACCTAAGTGACAATCCAGCATGTTAGGCATTCCTGAGGGGTTCACAGTACTGAGTGTATTTACACTGATTTTAGCAGATATTCTTACAGTTGTGCTCAAACGTTTGCATACCCTTGAGTATGAGTGAGCAGGCAAAACATTTTATTTCTTATGGGATTCACATTCAACTGGTAGGTTATAACAGAATGGCACAATCATGAAACAAAACTAATTAACTGACTCCTGTTCAAAAGTCTGCATACCCTTAGTTCTTAATATTGTTTATCGCTCCCTTTAGCATCAATGACAGTGTGCAGTCTTTTGTAATAGTCGTCTATACCCCCCCCCACACACACACACCTTTTTCTGCTGTAACCACTGAAGGGTCAACTTGGTCTTGTGCTTAGGGTCATTGTTGTGCTGGAATGTGCAGCTTTCGTGCAGAAGAATGCAAATTGTGGCAACTCGACATTGCAGCTCATTTTTGTTCATGTCTCGTTGTATTGTGCTCCTTGTAACAACCACGCCGTTTTTTGCAGAGCAGCCTGTATTTCTCCTGAGGTTACCTGTGGCTGAAATCTTTCTTGGTCTACCTGACCTTGGCTTGGTATCAAGAGATCCCTGAATTTTCCACTTCTTGAAAAGCGATTGAACAGTACTGACTGGCATTTGCAAGGCTTTTGATATCTTTTTCAATCCTTTTCCATCTTTATAAAGTTCCATTACCTTGTTACGCAGATCTTTTGACAGTTATTTTCTGCTCCCCATGGCTCAGTATCAAGCCTGCTCAGTGCATCCAAATTACAGTGTGCCAGAAGCTGTGAGGTGTCAGGCATACTGTAACCAAATTATTTTGTGGCATTGGCACATTAAAGGCTTCTTTCTGACAACTCGACCATGCAGCTCATTTTTGTTCAAGTGTCGTCGTATTGTGCTCCTCAAAACAACCACACAGTCTTTCTCCTGAGGTTACCTGTGGGGTTTTCTTTGTATCCCGAACAATTCCTCTGGCAGTTTTGGCTGAAATCTTTCTTAGTCTACCTGACCTTGGCTTGGTATCAAGAGATCCTTGAATTTTCCACTTCTTAATAAGTGATTGAACAGTATGGACTGGCATTTGCAAGGCTTTGGATATCTTTTTATATCCTTTTCCATCTTAATAAAGTTCCATTACCACGTTACGCAGGACTTTTGACAGTTCTTTTTTTTGCTTCCCATGGCTCAGTCTCTAGCCTGCTCAGTGCATCCATGTGAGAGCTAACAGACTCATTGACTATTTATACACAGACACTCATTTCAATTTAACAAGCCACAGGTTTGGGAAATTCACCTTTAATTGCCATTTTACCCTGTGTGTGCCACCTTATGTATCTGTAACAAGGCCAAACATTCAAGGCTATGTAAACTTTTGATCAGGGCTATCTGGGTGATATCTTTTATCATTATTATTTAAAAAGGAGCCAAACAACTATGTGATCATGAATAGTTTCATATGATCACTATGCTAAATTAAAAGACAAAATTTCGCAAATACTGCCAGGGTATGCAAACTCTGTATGTACAGATTTTACTGGACCAATTGGGGTTAACTCACATCGACAGAATTACCAATTTGTCTCATTATCAGTGGTTCAGATTTGGGCACCCCAGTAGATGCTGTTGGTCAACTGCTGTTAGTAGGTGCAACCGATGTCAAACACTGTACTGTCTCTCTATTTCACTACTTTCAAGTGTATTTAAAAGTGGAAAACTAGAATGTAAAAGGAGTGTTACGTAGGCCATCTTCTTGTCGATTGTGATAGTTTTAACATCAACACATCATTTTGTGCTTTAATTTTGGAAATAAATAACATTTTGCTTAAAAAGTGTCAGTTATTGCATTTCGGTGAAAACGAGCCAATTAGCGAGTGCTCAATCAACCATCACTAACGTTATCTAGCTAAAAGTTAGTTGGAAAGTTAGTTAGCCACACATTCACCCAGCGACCAACAGTGGTGCTGATGTGCCTAGTCAACTAATGTTACGGTTAGCGGAACACGCACACGAGCTAGAGTGACAGTGACATTCATCAGGTTTTGGGGCAGCCTCAGATAAGAAGCTGAAAGCAAGGAGAAAATGAGTACCACTCTGATGATAGAAGTATACAGTAGCACAAGAGGTGAGTCAATGTTTATTGATACAATAATCAGTGCCACTCAGATCAGAAAAGGTTAGTAATCCATTCCTGAACATCATGGCAAGGAACACCACTTGTTTACTGATACTATTCATTTCATGTTCTCTCTGGTGTGTTCAGGGTAGAGAGAGCGAGAGGTGTAGAGGTGTAGGTGTAGAGGTGTAGAGGTGTAGAGGTGTAGGTGTAGAGGTGTAGAGGTGTAGAGGTGTAGGTGTAGAGAGGTGTAGAGGTGTAGAGGTAGAGAGCTGGAGAGGTAGAGAGCTGGAGAGGTAGAGAGCTGGAGAGATAGAGAGCTGGAGAGATAGAGAGGTGTAGAGGGGTGTAGAGGGGTGTAGAGGTGTAGAGGTGTAGAGGTGTAGAGGTGTAGAGATAGAGGTAGAGGTAGAGGTGTAGAGGTGTAGAGATAGAGGTAGAGATAGAGGTGTAGAGATAGAGGTAGAGATAGAGGTGTAGAGATAGAGGTAGAGATAGAGGTAGAGGTGTAGAGATAGAGGTAGAGGTGTAGAGATAGAGGTAGAGGTAGAGATAGAGGTAGAGGTAGAGATAGAGGTGTAGAGGTGTAGAGGTAGAGAGGTGTAGAGGTAGAGAGGTGTAGAGGTAGAGAGGTGTAGAGGTAGAGCGGTAGAGAGGTAGAGCGGTAGAGAGAGAGAGGATACCAACAGAGCAGGGAAAGCAGGTGACATGGAGGTAAGTGAGAAAAGGAGCAAATATTGACTAACCTGATATCGCCATGTTGGTGTTGTTCCTACGACACTATCATTAAATTTGGCACAACTGAGGTTAGGCCTAGGCACAGGTACCAGTGAGCAGTGGTGTTGTTAGGCATGTGCAGGTGGGGCTACAGCCTCGGATCTCAAATTTACCCAAACAAATTATAATAAAAAAATAGCCCCTGATCTATGCATCTATAATTCTGATCGCGCATTATGACCATGTAGACATGTAGACCACTAGCATGTACATCTACATTTTCTTGGGGGGACCCACGGCTGATTGGCGCCCTGTTCTCATCTGTGAAGAGTACAGGGTGCCAATGGCAGACCTGCCAATTCTGGTGTTCTCTGGTGAATGCCAGTCAAGCTGCATGGTGCTGGGAAAGGGGCACAGGTCCCACTAGAGGACGTTGGGGCCTCATGCCACCCTCATGGAGTCAGTTTCTGACAGTTTGGTCAGAAACATGTATACCAGTAGACCACTGGAGGTCATTTTGTAGGGCTCTGGCAGTGCTCCTCCTGTCCTCCTCACACAAAGAGCAGATATAGATATGTCCTTCTACAACCCTGTCCAGTTCTCCTCATGTAACGGCCTGTCTCCTGGTATCTCCTCCATGCTCTTGAGATGGTACTGGGAGACACGGCCAACCTTCTTGCTACGGCTCGTATGGATATGCCATCCTGGAGGAGCTGGATTACTTGAGCAACCTGAATGGGCTGCAGGTACCGCCTCATGGTACCAGTAGTGACAAGGACACTAGCAGAACCCAAAACTAAAGAATCAGTCAGGAAGGATAAGGACAGAGCATTTCTCTGTGGCCACCACCTGCCAAACCATTCCCTTTCTGGGGGTTGTGTTGCTGTTGCCTCTCCAGTGCACCTGTTGTCATTTTCATTTGCACAGAAACAGGTGACATAGATTCACAATTGCTTATGCTTCCTAAATGGACAGATTGCTATCCCTGGAGTTTAATTGACTTGGTGTTATTCTGTAATGATTACATGTTCCCCTATTTTATTTTTTTGAGGAGTGAAAAAGAAGACTGAATTTTAAATGTTAGACTATCACACCAGACACTATTTTTTAATATGGCTTTTAAATGCACTATCACATGGGGTTTGAGGAACACATGGCTATACTACACACGCCTTCTCATCTTGCTTGTTCTGAATGCCCAAGATACCGCGGCCTTGTCACCAGTGACAGGGTTTGATTAATCTCCACTGGCTTTCTAGAACAAACTAGAAATCCTGGGTACCTTGTTAGGTTAAGTCAGTATAAACACAGACAGGTTTAGGAGGTTTGTATGCCAGATCCTGATAACTCCCTAGTGCCATGATAACAGAGCTAAGCAATGCTTTGGGATTAGCTTTCATCCCGAGGGAAACAAACATCAAAGAACATAATGAGATGAGACCGAATGAGTCAAGTGATGGAAGATTTCCAGATCCTTTATCTGGTAAAACGGTTTGGCTGCATCTCAAAAATAATTATAATAAAAATAATAAAAAATATTTGTTGTTTGCACATCCTACTCTCCCTGCGTCACATTCAGAGAGTGATGTCACAACCAGGGTATTGGCCATTTCTGAAGGTGTCCCTGAAGATGTTTCTTTTAACTGCTTTGCAAAGTAATGAATGGTAGATGTTTAATCTTGTCTACTCTGGGATTCGATCCAGCAATGTTTCAGGGACTTATCCAACACTAGGCTAGCAGTATTTCAATGAAAGCACATTCCTCATAGGGTCAAAAACAGTATGGAACCATTTCATTCACACAATTGTTTTCTGAACGATACTTTAACTACAACAGCTGATGTCTTACAACTGGTTAATGAAGGCTTTGTTAGGTCTTGGAAGTAATTTGTGACCTACAAACTACATATGCTTGCAGTCAATAACAGAGATGACATTCAGAGGTTTTATTTATATTACCTTTATTAAAACCAGTGTCTCTGTTGCAAGCATGCCCTTCACCTTAAAATTAGACAACAATGTATAGGAAACACAAAAGATACAAACCTAAAACTCAATTCTGGAAATAAAAGCATTCTTTGGCAGCGAGGTCATTAGTCAGTTGTGAAATGGGCCGGAAATATTTGGGAAGTATTCAAGACCCAGAAGAAGAGCACTTCCACATGTGGCTGGCCGGAGTGCCATTTAAGGCTGGATGCAACAGCAACTGATGGAGAAAGATTCGGCCACTGTATTGGGGCATCACAAATGAGACACCTTTACCCATTTAGGACCCTAATTTTGACTATGATCCATAGGTAAGTAGAACCACATAGGAAACAAGATATTGTGTCTGAGTAATTTGATAGAGTTTGTGTATATTCCCAGCAGTCGGTGAAGGCTCATAAAGGGCGTATGCACATAATATGAGCAGGAGTAGGCTGTTAACACAGTTGTTATTGAACACCAGGAAGGGTAAGCTGCTACTTTAGTAGGATATAACAAGAATCCAAATACATAAAAGTCTGACGCAAACTAAAGATGGACCTTTTTTTTGCAGCTCTTTTTTCATTTATCACTTTCTACTAGTCCAAATTGGTTTATCAGTACATAATCACATCTCAGGGGTTTGTGATATATTGCCAGTATACCACAGGAAAGTGATTAGCCATAGTTTATTGGTCATTTACCATTAAAAAAGTATACCCACTGGAAAGTTGTCTTATTCATATTTGGACATACAGATATATAAATCGTCATTTAAACACTATTTACAGATAAAGGCAACTAGCAAATAACATTGAAAGATTAAACTTCATAGAGTAGAAAAATACACCCCTAGCTTCAGTAGCAGGTGTTGCCCCTTTGGCTGAAAAAACGTCATGTAGCAATTCCGTTTACTGTAGCTGTCTATCATGCAGTCATACTAGGTGGCATTATTTCGATTATCCCATGTGGAGATAAAAATGTAAAAACCTTTATAGAACTTTTTACTCAAGACCAATAACATTTTCTTTTACATCTCCCATCCAGGCCAACTTTGCGCAGTCCCTTTCTGACAGTTGACAGGCACTTTGACATTGAGGCCTTTAGAATCTTTGATGTTACACTGGGTTCTTAAAGATTTTGATAATCTTTTGATCAACTCCTGAGCAGAATTTGGAGGGACAACCTATCCTTTGTAGATATCCAGTTTTTAGAAGATTCGTTCCAGATTCGTGATGGTTTCCGCATAAGGAAATAGCATCTGTTTATTTGCATAAACAGTTACGAAGAAACAATTGTGTTTTATTTTTATCTATTTACCTTTATCAATGTATGTGGTTGGAATTCTTGCTTGAATATCCTTGTGTTCAAATATGTGAAACAAATACTTTCCAGGAGTGGCTATGTTTTACCACACCACCTTTGCCTTGCTGCTTAAATTATCCTATTCACAATTGGGTGCACTATGACCAGTAATAGATTTGTACCAAGACGTTTATCCAAACCCCAGCTCAAAGTAAAAGGTTAAGAGAGAGAACAATGTAAAAACCAAGAGAAGGGAGAGGCAGAGAGGAAGAGCGCAGACAGAGAACAGAAGACCCAGTTGTAGACTAGCTGTCTGTGCCTCAGTCTTTCAGTCTGGGAAGCCTTACAAAAACATACCATGGTAGTATAATAGCACAAAGCAGTGACAAAAGAAACATGATAGTACCATGTCTGTCTGTCTGTAAGAGCCCTGTCTGGGTGTGTCTGCCTGTATGCATGTGTGTATCCCATGCAGCTTTTGAAGAAAACTGTTTGTTGCCAAGGCGTCACTACTCTATTTCTCATAGCTGTTGTTATCCTACATGTTCACAGGGTTGTGTTGCCATGGCAACAGGATATACAGTATCTGCGGAGCCTGGATTCTTTTGAAAGAGATCCTTGGGCTTTATTGTTGCAGTGACTTAACAGCTGTCAAGTGAACTGTTGCGCAAGCTCACACACAAACACATTATGCAGGCAAACACAAGCACTACACAGGGTTAACAATAAAAGTATGCCCTGCCGGCCTGGTAGCACGGTGTCCACACAACACACCTCGGTAGGTTAGTCTGTCTTCCTTCTAAAGTTCCACTGTCGCCGAGGGCACAGCGAGATGAGGAGCAGAATATAAACCCGGCAGCGGGGCTTGATCCAATGGGGAAGCATTTTAATACTAAGCAGATGTAGTGTGAACATACATACACACAGGCAGAGAGAGGGAGGGAGAGAGAGACATGCAGGGACAGATACACAGTGGTAATGACATACATGGGGCAGCTCACCTGGTGAAGGAGAAAAGGCTGCAGTTGAAGTCATGAGATATTAATAATGAATTATACTGAGGACAAAGGGAGAGTGTGAGGGGGAGAGAGAGGGAAAAAGGAGTGAACTCCCTGTCCTAGTTCCTCCCTGTCTGCCAACCAGCCAGTGTAGCTTGGGCAAACAAAACATTTAACATACGTTTGCCCTACTCTACAGTGGTACATGGGCACAAACAAACAGCTCAACCTCTAACACAGTTTCAAACAAAGACAGCGGCATTATCCAGGCACATACAGAAAACACGTTGGACAATCTCAGTCTTTGAACAGAAAGGACGTTCTCCACCCCCCTCCCCCCGAAACACACAGTGGCCAGGGCCCAGACTCCCACTGGAGTCCCCTGATCTCGTAGGACATAAAGAGAGAGAATGAGATAAGAGTAGGAAGGAGTGCGAAACAAAGAAGTTGAAACAAGAAAATAAAGAAAGCGCTGGCATAATGACACGCACAGAGACCATTGTTAGGGAGACAGGGGGTTAAGTATTACCATGTTTGTGTGACGAGAAAGAGTGGGGGCCTGGGGAATGTTTGACACACTGGGACGCACAATGACACCAACCAAAACATGGCAGCTCACTCCCACAGGCTTTTGCACATATGTACTTGTGTATATGGACATGCATATGTCGCAGATGATGACATGCAAACTCACAGGCTGACGCACATTCGCTGTACTCACACACACCCACGAAAACAAGATTAAACATACTCATGAAAACAGTTGGGAAAGAAGGGTTAGTCGTGAGGCAAAAAAAATGTTTGTAGAATGGCTAAATATTTGCAACCGTGTCCAAGTGAATCCAAAACTCCTTTGCGGATGGATAACATTTCTTGTATACACAATGATGTATCGGAAAAATATGAAAAATACCATTTAAGGGCTATTACTTTGTACAGTGGAAAAACAATTTCAGGTAATTAATTTTATTTAAAATGAATAAATCTCAAATTCGCATTATTCACTTGCCCCGATTTTTTTTAATGCCCACACTCCTCCCCTGAATGGAGAACTCCCAAAGACACACTATTATAGTTTGGGAAATCCAAGGTCTAGTAGCCAAAAGAGATGATGGCTGAAGACTTCAATTAGCGCCAAGCTAATTAAATCAGAAAAGGAACCAGGCAGGCACAGTTCAGCAGGCCCACAATTAGAAGTGATGAATGTTGTTGCCCTCACTGGATTCAAACCTGGCTCTCTCACGTGAGAGATGGTGTCTTTAACCACTACACCACTGTGATATATGTTTGCCCAGTGTCGTTATAGAATCTCAAAATTAGATACATTTTTTCACGCATGAACTTCACGCCAAGTTTGAATATTTCGCTAGACACCATTAATCATTGTGTTAAACTGACTAAAGTTTACCTCCTCCACAAATAGCATCTATGGTCTGTGCAGCTTTTGCCACTGTCCGTTTTAACAGCTTATTAGCCAGTAATAGACTGACTAGTATCTACTAACTTACTACTTGGAATAGTCATAAGAACTGAGCAATTCCAGCGAAACTGTAGATGAACCAAAGCTATTTCATTTCATGGCACATGGTTTTTCTTTCATTCGTGAATTACATTGATACAATAACTATCAATATAGGTGACGAAAACTGACTTTGTGAAGTGAAAAGATAAGAGAATCGTGGAAACCCCTACACTTTTACTGCCCAAAGGGTTGTGATCTAGCCTATATTAAACCAACAAGCATGCAGGGATGTGTACTACAAAAAAAACACAAAAAAATAGATGCTAAATAATTGTAAATAGTTTTATTTAGGCTTCCTATAACACCGCTACTGAAGGTTGTAGCCAGCAAAGTTTGTGTCTATCCAGAACAAATCCTAAAGCATAACTTGTTTTGACTGTGATGAGATTTAAACACAGGCCCTCTTGTTAGGCAGTCTGCATCTCTCACCACTACACTATTTAACAAGGGGTGGTCGGTCAGTCAGTCAGTCAGTCAGTCAGTCAGTAAGAGACATTCTAATTGAAAGACTGGCGACTCATTCTGGCAGGACACTAACATTACATCACACATGGTTCTATCTGTCCCTGGACCACATCTTGACAAATACTGCAGTTTTCATGTATTCGTTTGCAGTCAGACAGTTCCACATTCCCTCCCCCCTTTTCACTCTCCTTTTTTCCACTCTCCTCCTCTCTTCTCCTTCTCACACTACCCCCCCCCCCCGCCTTTTTAGAATGCTTTCTGTTCTAGTAATAAGCCAGGCATCTTGAAGTGAACAGATTCAGTTGTGTCATTGACTACAGGTAACTGCCAAAAATAAAAGCACCAATTTAGCAGAGAGAGCTTATAACACAAACTGCTGAATCTGCTTCAATATGTCTTGGCATTGATTCTACAAGTGTCTGGAACTCTGTTGCTGGGATGCAACACCATTTTTCCACAAGATGTTCTATAATTAGGTGTTATTGACGGAAAACTGCGTCAGGCACGCTCCACAATCTTCCAGAAAGGTTTAGTAGTGTTGAGTTTAGGGCGACGGAACATCCACATGTAGACAAGTCTTTTGTCAAGTAACCGAAATCTCTAATTCCAGTTAAAGCAATGAGCTACTAGACCAGTGCAGAATTTTAATACATGATCCTAAGCATGATCAGAGGTTAATTCCAAACTATGTGGAAGCAGCTGCTTTCAATACACTTTGTATCCCTGATTTACTGAAACATTTTATTTACTGTGGCCATTGGATGTAACTACATTTCCCAATCCATGCCAGTTCCTCAATAAAAATTTAGAAATGGAAAAACTTTGTAATGTTGCAGATAAACATCAGAACTTCACCAAGATATAAAGGTACGGAGGGGAGGCTACATATGAACACTGTTATGGAAATGTTGATCTTCCTTATTTAAGAGTGTCGATCGATGGAATTACCAGCACAACACTCACACTGAGGAGTCTCCATTCTTATCTCACCAGCTAATCCCATCCTTCTATGGCCCAATAAGACAAAACCGTATGACTGTTAAACCAGGAAAGTTGGCTATTGGAGAACATGGTAGTCTACTGAGAAGTCATCTATCTGATAGTCCTTAATACAGCTTTAAAACTTTATTCTGCTTATCCCCATGGGTCAGTGCCTGATTTGATCGCTAAGGTTTCCACAGAGAACACAGATGTCCATTTATTTATGTATTTTTTTAAGCGGCCAAGTCCTGTGTGGCTGGCAATACTTTGACGTGATAGTAGATATTAATGTAGCATGTGGAATTAAAACGCAGTAATAGCGTCCGTATTCCAGGTGCGAAGAGGAACCAGCTGAAATAGTATGCACTGTGACACCGAAAAGGAATAACAGTTTGCGCAACAACACACTGTCCAAAAATGGGTGTAGAAATTGCTTAATTGCGATCAACACTGACATACAATCAACCATATTAAATTATTCATATTGTTATGGAAAGAAATGGCATTTTAAACTTGCCAATTCTAAGTATGTGGCTAAGTGCAATTCTGCTGGCCCTGTTAGTTCTATAGACTTAATGCCACAATAGAACAAATCAACAATGGATTAAGACAAACGGAAAACATATCGAAGGTTAAAAGAGAAGTTGCTGCCAATTTAATCTCCAATCTAATACTTATCATAGAGCTCTGTGAAATTTCAAAGCGCCTACTCTCCCCCGAGAGCCAATTAGGATAACAGGAGATCAATGCGGTCGGCTACTGAAAAAAGAAGGCTGTATGCGGGTTTCCCAAAGCCTATATTGAAGTCACTGCTCCAAGCCAAAAGACCAAACTCTGATGTATCCTAAACGCACCCTATTCTCTAAGGTGCCCACTAGTTTTGATCAGGACCCAGTGTCAATGAAAGGCCAATATGGATGGATTGGGGAAGCCATGAAACACAGTGAATTTGAAAGGCGGCAGAATTCAGCAGCACAACACACATTAGTTCAAGGTGACAGCTATTAGCCAGACAAAGCAGCAGCGTTTGGCGTTTACATTTCTCTCCAACAACTGTGCTGACAGGACAGAAATAAAGACCTGCTGACATAAAACACACTGATAGCCGGTCAGTATACCGCTACAGCTTAGCATGGGATCGAATACGGACCACTGCTCTTTCAGCAAAGCTCTCTGCTTTTTTGGAAAGGAAAGAAAAACGTGCAGTGGTCTCTTCATTTTTTCCAGAGCTGCATACACACACACACCGATCAGCCATAACATTATGACCAGTGACAGGTGAAGTGAATAACACTGATAATCTTATTATCATGGCACCTGTCAGTGGGTGGTATATATTAGGCAGCAAGTGAACATTCTGTCCTCAAAGTTGATGTGTTAGAAGCAGGAAAAATGGGCAAGTGTAAGGATCTGAGCGACTTTGACAAGGGCCAAATTTTGATGGCTAGACAACTGCAGCCCTTGTGGGGTGTTCTGGGCTGCAGTGGTCAGTACCTATCAAAAGTGGTCCAAGGAAGGGAAAGCAGTGAACCGGCGACAGGGTCATGGACAGCCAAGGCTCACTGATGCACGTGGGGAGTGAAGGCTGGCCCGTGTGGACAGATCCAACAGACAAGCTACTGTAGCTCAAATTACTGAAAAGGCTAATGTTGGTACTGATAGAAAGGTGTCAGAACACACAGTGCATCGCACTTTGTTGCATATGAGGCTGCGTAGCCGCCAGGGTGCCCATGCTGACCTTCGTCCACAGTCGAAAGCACCTACAATGGGCACGAGAGCATCAGAAGAAGGTGGCCAGGTCTGATTAATCAAATTTTTTTTACATGACATGGCTGGCCGGGTATGTGTGTGTCGCTTACCTGGAGAACACATGTCACCAGGATGCACTATGGGAAGAAAGCAAGCCGACGGAGGCAGTGTGATGCTTTGGGCAATGTTCTGCTGGGAAACCTAGGGTCCTGCCATTCATGTGGATGTTACTTTGACACGTACCACCTACCTAAGCATTGTTGCAGACCATGTTCACCCTTTCATGGCAACGGTATTCCCTGATGGCACTGGCCTGTTTCAGCAACAAAATTGGTTCAGGATTCGTTTGAGGAACACAAAAACTAGTTCAAGATAATGACTTGGCCTCCAAATTCCCCATATCTTAATCCAATCAAGCAAACAGGTCTGATCCATGGAGGCCACACTTCGCAACTTACAGGACTTAAAGGATCAGCTGCTAACGTCTTGGTGCCAGATACCACAGCACACCTTCAGAGGTCTAGTGGAGTCCATGCCTCAACGGTTCAGGGCTGTTTTGGCAGCAAAATATTATCCACAATATTAGGCAGGTGGTCATAATGTTATGGCTGATCGATGTATATATTAATCAGACAGGAAAAATGAAGACAGGACAGAACCAGGAACTGAGGCCAAAGGATGGCAAAAACTTGGTTCAGAGCTCACACGCAAAGATGTCGACAGAAGGATGCTAATAAGGTGAAAGTTTACACAAAGCAAAGACTGCACAACAAAAATAGCAGTTTGCTAATTTACACTGAAGTAATTGGTCTTCCATGCCTTTGCATACATTTTAATCCATTATTCAAGAGGAACTAAAATGAACACAGATAAACTGAATTTGTCCTCAGACTGCAAGTCAGAGAGATGAAATCTCTTGAAAGTGGGATACCTGATACAAGGCCTCCTTGCTCGCAAAGTGTTTTAATAAAACATAACCTACTCCAAAAATAGAGGCTGCTGTGCCCACAGGACGAGCGAAAGAGACTTACTCAGTGGAGAAGGACTTTCACACCACATTGGGTCTTGGGCTCGTTTGGACAACACCACACTATTTAGACAGATGCTGTCAGGAGGACTGCATTCAAATGGAAATGTATTATTTCAATATATGGAGTATATTGATCGTAAAGGTCACTTAACTAGAAGCAGATGATGCGCAAGGGAATTTAATGAGGGTCGGAGATTTGACCGGTTATCTAATTAAAGTGGAAGCGATTGGACAGGTGATGTTATTGGACAAAGGCAGTTGTTCAGATTCTGCTGCCCTAACAGTGCAAGAGTAGAGTTGTTTTCTGGAAGGAATTGTTTGTGTGAGTGTGTGTTTGTACATATGGCATTGGTTAACACACGTCTGTGTGTCCCAATTTCCAATCCTTGTGTGTGTGTGTGTGTGTGTGTGTGGTTGTTTGGGGTCTTTGTTTACGTTTTTAGGGTGTTTTTAAGGTTTATGGGTAATGCGTTGCCTGACTGGTTTTCTACTCAACTCACCCTCCTGGTGTTGTCCAGAACCTTGGCGTCTGGCCGTCCGTAGTTGGGTGGGTTGGCATGAGGGTCGTAGCCCAAGCGTGACAGCATGGGGGCGATGACAGCCATGTCTCTCAGCACATCCACAGGGATCTTGCCCACCCACTTGGATAAGGCCTCCACATTGACAGGCTTGATTACTTGGTCTGTGGACCTTTCTACCCTACAGAGAGAAAAAAAGAGAGATCATAGGACTGTCAGTACGAGGGACTGCTCTTAGCAAGGATTTAACAGCGAAATGTTTACCCAAGTGACCACTGACTAGCTAACATTATTATAATTACTTATTTCATGATGTCCAGTTTTTGAGTAATGCTTCAAAGAGTCAAACATCCAGATCAGTCCATTGATCCACATCTCCCCAAACTGTTGTGCTTTTTATCACACTGCCTACTCAACCAGGACGTATTTGCCGGGACATAAATGCTGGGCAGAGTGCATTCCACGGCCTAGAGCCAGAATTTAACCTGCAGGAGTCCGACTTACACATTGGATGCATTGAGACAATTCAACCCTCTCTGAAATCCAACCCTGACAGAGCATCCCACAGGCTCTGCAAGAACGTCACAAACAAATGTCCTGTGGCAGCAATGTACGGCTCTGTGAGGCAGTGTACTCTACAAGGAGCCTTCCTTCTTCCCTCCCAGGAGTCACTCATGGTTGGATTAGTGCAATTAATATGACGATAAAGGTCTTTACTTATCCAATTAATTACAGATGAGTGATTACCTGAATGAACAGTAAGAAATACTACCATATTTTAATGTGGCCTAACAGATCCACATACACCAGCATTGCTTAACACGGTGCATAACTTGACAATTCAAGAGTGGTATTGTGCTGGACAGCCCCGAGGACCAGCACTTCTCACTGCAGGTTGGGGTTCTGAACACATAATTCCCTAGTCGGATCATTGAACGCGAACATGGCTGGCTCTTTCTCCAGGCTTTTTCGGAAAAAGCTAAACGAACAGAAAAGCCTCTCCACGGAGAGACGCATCTCTCATTTTGTCCAAACAAGGTCCTTGTCCCCACGTCTGTCTCCATTAGTCAGAAGTGTGTGAGTGTGTGAGTCAAGGCGGTATGTCATAAGGCCCAAAGGCACCAAAAGTCCCCCTGGCCAAAACAGTATTTTTAATAATCATGTAAAGGGATTTGACTGTAAGCAGGGTCTCAGAATCCAACAGATGATTGGAAGGGATGGCCACGCAAGATTATATGGGTTAACCTGGAACCCAGGCTAACCCACATGATTAGGGACCAGCTACGGCCTCCCTCCCTTGGTTTGGAGGAGCGATATCAAAAATTAATTTGCCATTAGACTACTACCCTGGGTTAAATTATTCATGTTCTCTAAAATGAAGAAATGCATCAAGCAGGAGGGAGGGGCAGGGGTGCAGCTTTTGTTTTCAGGAAAGGATATGGATTTACAGTTTATGCATGAGATGGAGAGATGGAACGTTAAAAAAAATAAAACGTTTACATTGAAGGGGAAAAAGGAAGAGGCACCAAAACAGTGCATCATCGATTTGAATGAATCATTTAATTAATCTACAGACACTGGCAGTCTTCATTATGATGGGCATAGAAGTGTTTAAGCACAGAGCATTAAATTCCAACTATTGACTCAATCGGTTCAAGAATCTGTTCCCCCAGGTTTCATAATCTATCAACTAACAATAATCAGCAATTTTGCAAGTTGTCTCTGTAGACACAAATGTAAACCTTTTCAATGACCGAAAACATAAACATTTGTTGGGGATGAAAAATTTACAGAAACCGGGTTGTTTCTAGTAGCTGTTTTCCTGTTAAAAGGTTTTAATCGTATTCAACGCATTGATATAACAGGCATTAAGTTAGTGTATATCAATAATGGATCTTCACTTACTGTTTGGCCAGGGACCAAATATACTTAGAGAGTTGA
Organism: Esox lucius; assembly: GCF_011004845.1. NCBI lineage: Eukaryota > Metazoa > Chordata > Actinopteri > Esociformes > Esocidae > Esox > Esox lucius. The sequence goes on from NC_047569.1 coordinate 4,403,853, forward strand.
GAACAGAGGTCTGTGGGTAACGACCTGCAGAAAGGATTACTGTGAGAAGGACCAGCAAACCCACATAACCCGGACCAACAAACCCACATAACCCGAACCAACAAACCCACATAACCCGCACCCACAAACCCACATAACTGGCAACCCACAAACCCACATAACCCGCACCCACAAACCCACATAACCCGCACCCACAAACCCACACCCACAAACCCACATAACCCGCAACCCACAAACCCACATAACCCACAATCTCACACAACCTGTGTTGTTGGAGCCAGGCCAAGCCGTTGTAACCGCCTCCTCGTGCGCCAACCCCCCAACATTTGAAAAACAGGCCACGTACATATGGAGAACAGATCAGTGCCACACAAACTGCGGTACGTCTTGATCCAGGACACAAGGTGTGAACCCCGATTGGCAGCCTTTTTCACTTCGTAAAGCACTACTTTTGACCACAGCCCTAACTACGTTAGTGTACAATGAAGGGGTTAGGATGCCAATTGGTATGAGATGGGGGATTTAGAGCGGGGCGTCTCCACAGCTTCAGCGTGCTGCAGCATTGGGTTGGAGACGTCTGCTGTTCCAACATTCTCTCCACTATCCTTCCTATTTCCTCTCTTTCAAAAAGACATCAAATTCCCCAACATATACAGACAAAAAAGGACCAACAAAAACCATAAAGCCTTCCGCACATCAATGTCCTCAGTGGGGAGCAGAGTCATACAAAATGCAAAAAACGTGCCAGCCCAACCTTTGTTGGAACCAGCCACATGGTAAATGCATTACTCAGTCTGTATTCTGTATAGAGCACATTGTAGGGATCAGGGCGACATTTGGGATGACGACTCTGTTTCAATGGATCCTGAAAGGTTTTAGTTAGATATTTCTTAATCCCCTGGGTGGTAATTATAGGGCCTGTTGGGAAAGGTGAGTTCTAAATGAACACGACTCACATTGGCATTCAGTTGTAACTTACATTATTTGGACTGTAGTCCGCAACTGCACAGTCGGAAATCAAGCAGCCGGTACTGAATCATGTCATGTGTTTCAAGTTTCTAACAAACCACTGAGCAAAATCGCATACTTCGAGTTACTTCCAGTTCCCTTGTGAAAGTGAAACGACAAAATAATAGAGTAAAAGGAAATGTGTGCAAAACTTAAAAAGACAAAAAGGAAACAATACAAATAAAGGGTGCAAACACAGTAAGGAGGTGAGTACAGTTTTAATAGTGGTGTATAAGTGAGTGTTAAAATTTAGCATTGGCAACAGAGGGTGAGCAATAATGAATATTAAGAGTATGCTAGCAACTGTGATGGAGTGTGGGTGTGGCAAGAAGGTATGTGTGAGCAGACAAGTACAAGGTAGTAGTGCAACAAGGACCTGAGAGGCGGGGGGGTATGGTTAGTGATGGGTCACAGAGTTCTCTGGGCCAAAGAGTTCAGCAGGGTTACAGTGGATGGGAAGAAACTGTTCTTGAGCCTGCAGGTGTGGGAACAAAGAGACCTGTTCCGCCTGCCTGATGGTAGGAGGGCAAACAGTTTTGCCCTCCTATCAACATGTTTCAAGACCGCAACCATTGTGCCAGTGCTGAAGCAGTCTTCTGCATCTAGTTTGAATGACTTGCGATCGGTTGCACCCACCCCCATGATCATATAGTGCTTTGAAAGCCTAGTTCTGGCCCAGCTCTAGTCCGGTCTCCCCCCAACACTGGACCCCTACCATCTCCACGGCATTACACTGACCCACCTGGACAAAACCAACACCTATGTTAGAATGCTGCCCATTGACTTCAGCTCAGCATTTAACACGGTCATACCCTCTAGGCTGGTCAACAAACTCCATGACCTAGGGATTAGCCCCCCTCTCTGTACCTGGACTTTGGACTTCCTAACCAACAGACCCCAGTCTCTCAGGTTAGACAACATCACCTCCTCCACCCTGATTCTGAATACTGGTTGTCCACAAGGCTTTGTGCTGAGCCCTCCCCTGTATTCCCTCTTTACCCACGACTGCGTTCCTGTACACTGTTCCAACACCATCGTCAAGTTCGCAGATGACACCATGGTGGTAGGCCTGATCAGTGACGAGTCAGCCTACAGGGAGGAGGTTAAGTGCCTGGCGGCATTGGTGCACTGATAACAACCAGGCTCTCAATGCAAAGAAAACCAAGGAGCTCTACAATGGCTGGGATGGCCCTGTAATGGGTCGAGAAAACTGCCCAAGACTTCACAGGTACCAGCTCCCAGCCATTGTAGACCTCCAGCGCAAGCAGTGTCTGCGTAGGGCACGCGGCATCACCAGGGACCCTTCACACTCATGCCACAATCTGTTGGTCTCCTCCCATCAGGCAGGCGGTACAGGTCTCTCTGTTCTCAAACCAGCAGGTTCAGGAACAGTTTATTTCCATTTGTATCCATGCTGAACTCTGTGACTTCCCACCACTAACTATGCCCACCCTCTGCACTACTGGATTAGTCTGATAGGATTTTTCAATTCACGTGTCATTGCTGCTTTCCTTGCATTTCAGTTGCACATGCTACCTTACACCTTCAACTTGCCTCTATTGCAAATTCAGAATGCCATTGAGAATTGCCACAACTTTGGGTGGTAGTCAGGGATGGCTTGGATGCCCTGCCACATCAGACTCGATCTTCAGTCGGTCTTAGCTATGGGTTGTTATTGGTACTGTACACCACGCACGCACGCACGCACTTCTGCTTTTGTTCACCTCTAGAGAATGAGATAAAAATTTGCAGCACAGATGTCATTCGGTGAACGTTCCATTATTTTCTCACTGTAAAGATAGTTGCCAGCTAGCCTATACATTAAGGGCGTTTCTACCTAGTACAGATCATGTTTCTAGAATTAACCCCCCATGGCAGATGGTCACTGTAAAAATTCCTGTGGTTATCAGAGCGCAACCTACGGAGAGATAATCTAAACAGAGGTTTGTTTCTGTTGTTCTCATTATCTAGGCACATTCACTTCCAATGAAACGTGCATATTGTAATTGTTAATGCTCAAATTCCACAGAAGTGAAGAAGTTGCATAGTATTTTGCTCTCAGTGCAAGTGAAAAAGGCCATCCTTAGACTGCAGTAGAAAATCCATCAGAGAGATAGCAGGAACATTAAGAGTGGCCAAATCAACAGTTTGGTACATTGAGAAATAAAGAATGCACTGGTGAACTCTGCAACACAAAGGCCTGGACGTCCATGGAAGACAACAGTGGGGGATGATCGTAGGATCCTTTCCATGGTAAAGATAAAACCCCTTCACAAAATCCAGCCAAGTGAAGAACATTCAAAGAGGTAGGCATATCATTATCCAAGTCTACCAAGTCTATAGAGAAGACTACAAAAGAGTAAAAACTGAGTTGCAAACCATTCATAAGCCTCAAGAATAGAAAGGCCAGATTAGACTTTCAAAACATTGAAAAAAGACAGAAGCAGCCAGATAAAATCTGATGTGTATAGGGATACATTGTCTGCTCAGATTCAGCCAAATTCAGCAAAGTTAATAGGACGGCGCATCACTATACAGATGGTCTATAACCCAAAACATACTGTTAAAACAACCCAGGAGTTTTTGAAGGCAAATAAGTGGAATATTCTGCAATTGCCAAGTTAATCACCTGATCTCAACCAGATCGAGCATGAATATCACTTGCTGAAGACAAAACTTAACGCAGAAAGACCAACGAACAAACAACAACTGAAGACAGATGCAGTAAAGGCCTGGAAAAACATCACAAAGGAGGAAAACCAGCATTTGGTGATGTCCATGTGTTCCAGACTTCAAGCAGTCATTGCCTGCAAAGGATTCTGGACAAAGTATTAAAAATGAAAATTTTATTTATGATGCTGTTAATTTGTCCAGTTCTATTTGAGCCCCTGAAATAAGGGGACTGTGTATGAAAATGGTTACAATTCCTAAACGTTTCATATGATATTTCTGTTCAACCCCTTGGTTTAAAGCTGAAAGTCAGCACATCAATTGCATCTAGGTTGTTTCATTTCAAATCCATTGTGGTGGCGTACAGAGCCAAAATTATGATAATTGTGTCAGTGGGCAATATTCTCATAAAATGAGGGAACATATCCTATGAATTTGTAAAACAAAAGTTCAACAAAAACTCACAGCAGTTTTACAGTTTTATTTTTGTTGCATAGACCCACCAAAAGATTTTTAACAAAGCCTCTTGTAAACAATTGCGTTAGAAATTAGAAGGTTAGTAGTCACACGGCTGGTCTGCAAATTGATGACGTATTTCACAAAATTTGAGAGTTGAGTGATCCCAATCAGAGACATTCTGGATATGCAAAATTGTTTTTGACAGATGCGTGTCAAGTTCTTTCTAGCTAAATAACATGTTTCGAATGCAAATCATTTTGTTTGCTTGTATAAAATGTTCAGTAGCTAGCCAACTCAGTAGTAGCACATTCACATTTAAACCTTAACTCTCTGAATTAATTTCTGGAGGAGATATATTATAGTGTCACCTTGTTCCTAAAAGCAGAAGTAGCCTCAAAGGCTCTTGCTCTTTCTTAGTCCCCTGAAAGGTTGTACTGTACATTCACTTGATATAGACGCCATGTAGGGTTAGATGACAAGGTTAGTTTTGGTGAAAACCTGGTATAGCACTGCAAATTTATAAACCTGTAGTTACAAAATACCACAATTGATTTTCTATTTCCACAACGATCCATTAAATATGGTTATTCATGATTAAACAGACATGTATTCCCCAAATCCACATTGCTGTAATGGTGTTATACAATAGCTAACTTTATGACCATGGTCATGGCTGTTAGGTTAAAGTTAGATTTAGGGCTACTGGAGAGGGAACATGGATTTCTGAGTGTCATGTCCCACACAAGGATAAAAAAATAAAATAAAATAAAAACTGCTTATATGTGTCTGTGAATTAATTAAATGGCACAATAGTGGAGTCACAGAAATAGTGAGAGTGATAGATTGAGAATGTGTGAACTCATAAGGCATGAAAAAATATCAACAACTCAGAGTGGCAACTGCACCTACTCTGAATAGTTACACTTTCAACCTCAGCAAACAGAGAGGAAGATGTAAGTGTGCGAGTTAGATGTGAAGCTGTGAGTGTGCGTACTGCGTTTGTGAGTAAAGCAAAGAATGGTTGTACGTGGGTGTGTGTTTGTGTACGGTGGGCTGGTAGTCACTGTTCATATCATCATAAAGTGACTTATACCAACTCTCTCATCAACTCCCCGCTTTTTCCCCATGTGTGTGTGTCACAAACCACATTTCCATCCACGGAGTTGGTTGAAAGTTTTGATAAAAACAAGACGGGAAATTATTCAGTAAAATATTATTTGTAAAAATACGATTTGATTGTTCATTCAGCATAGTAGGACCTGTTTGAGTCTGTAAAATTAGGAATGAGACGGTGGTAGAATTGCCTTTATAAGCAAATATTGACAGACTAGACATAATTTGTTTCGTGCAAACGTTTTAACTCAGCTTCATCCTTCCTTGAGACAGACAGTTCGATCATAAAATACAAAGGCCATTGATTTTGCCAAATACTTTTTTTGGGCTGACCATTTTTGAAAAAGACAAATGCATATAGGTTTGGGCTGAAAAAGATATCAAAAGCCTTGCAAATGCCAGTCAGTACTGTTCAAACACTTTTCAAGAATTGGAAAATTCAGGGATCTCTTGATACCAAGCCAAGAAAGATTTCAGCCAAAACTGCCAGAAGAATTGTTCGTGATACAAAGAAAAACCAACAGGTAACCTCAGGAGAAATACAGGCTGCTCTGGAAAAAGACGGCGTGGTTGTTACAAGGAGCACAATGACAATACATGAACAAAAATGAGCTGCAATGTCGAGTTGCCACAATTTGCATTCTTCTGCACGAAAGCTGCACATGGGACGGTCTTGGACTTTCCAGCACAACAATGACCCTAAGCACAAGGCCAAGTTGACCCTCCAGTGGTTACAGCAGAAAAAGGTGAAGGTCCTGGAGTGGCCATCCTGACCTAAATATTATCGAGCCACTCTGGGGGGGGGTATGATCAAATGTGCAGTTCATGCAAGATAACCAAAGACTTCACATGACCTGGAGGCATTTTGCCAAGATGAATAGGCAGCTATATCACCTGCAAGAATTCAGGGCCTCATAAACAGCTATTACAAAAGACTGCACGCTGTCATTGATGCTAAAGGGAGCGATACACAGTATTAAAAACTACGGGTATGCAGACTTTTTAACAGGGGTCAGTTCATTTTTTCCTTTGTTGCCATGTTTTGTTTTATGCTTGTGCCATTCTGGTATTACCATTCTGGTATTGAATGTGAATCCCATAAGAAATAAAATACATTTGTTTTGCTTGCTCACTCATGTTCTCTTTACAAATGGTACAAATATTACCAATTCTCCAAGTGTATGCAAACGTTTAAGCACATCTTTATTAGGATACAACTGAAACAAGTAGTTATGGCTATGTTGTTTTTTAACTGATGTCATCATGAACTGACCTTTTACCTATTCACCCCTTCCTCAGTGGATTGTGCAGTCTGTCCTTTGCGCACACCACATGCTAGTGTCCTTATCAAACACAGAGATACCATTGAATCTGATAAAAACTGTTCTTCCAAACAGAAACATTTTACAATATGAAGGAAAAAAACTGCCATATTAATACAATGAGGGGGCAATGTATGAACTTTAGAAGCTTAAATACATTTTCTAGGCCCTAGAAAATTACTCCATGTAAAAATAAACAGAACTTTCATTAGACAGCGGTGAAGTACAGTATTTCTCTACTCCAGTCAAGTTGCATGAAAAAAAACATTGGTTGTCATTCGCTCATTGGAGCAGGGTCTGAGGGGAGGGTTCTTAAAGGCAATCCTCCAATACGGTTGACAAATCGGCAAGGAAATTGGATTGGAAGAATAGCTTAATCACACGTATTGAGATACAGCCTTGGTCTACCTTGGGCTACGTACGAAACAAGACAAACCTCGGGGAGACGGGGGGAAGCCAGGCTGGGTGGGGGGGTTGAGGAACCGGGAGGAAAGGTGCACTTAATGGTTTGTGGCTTCTTGGCTGTTTTTCAATTATTCATGGATGGGCTTAGTGCTCTCCTCCATCCTGGATGGTGTTCTCTATCACTAAAAGAGAGAGACCAGAAAGCGAAAGAGCCAGAGAAAAGGTAGAGAGGGGGGCTAATTTCCCAGACGAGACCACTGCAAAACAGATAGGGACCTGCTACAAGCCACAGGGTGTGTGTGGGTGTGTGTGTGGTTTCAGTAGGTAAAGATAGAAAGGCACTGCTATGCCAGGTGACAGGAGTCTGGAGTTAATGCAGTGTGGGTGAGGTGGCACTAGTGAGTGAGTGTGTGCACGCGTGTGTACGAGCGCAATGGTAAAAGGCTGCCATGAGGCCCTGGGGGCATCGAGAGCTGCTCAACTCACTCCTAAAATCATATCTGGAACCATTTAAAGATGAGGTATGATGGCAGACAGACTTCCTCTGGAGGACTAAGCTATTAAGTCAGATTCCACAAGGATTGGTGTGTGTATTTGTGTATGTGTTTAGTCAGACTCAGGAAGCATGTAGTAAGAATGGAGCAATGCTTGCAGTCCTGTGTGGCAAGGTTGGTTCCGGGTTCAATTCCCACATGGATTCTAGCCACACACACTGAACTAAATAATGCATGAGTCATTGTGGGAAGGTATTCACACCCTCTGGGATTTTCCACAGTTTATTGTGTTACAACATGAAATCAAAATAGATTTAATTTCTAGTTTTGCCACTGATTAGCACAAAGCCCATCATATCCAAATGAAAAATAAAATTTGCAAAATGAATTTAAAATATAAAACAGAAAATTGTATAAGCATTCACCCTTTTACTTTGACAGACCAGAATTTGCTGTGGTAATTGTGTTTAGAATTCCACAGGTGTACAGTCAAGGTGTTTCACATGATTTCAGGTTAAACACACCAGCCTCTTGGAGGTCTCACGGTTGGTTTTGGGTTAAATACACCAGCTAAAAATACAACTCACACCTGAGACAAAGTGGAAGAAGATTATATGGTTTGATGAGACCAAAATATATCTAAGCAATATGTTTGTCACAAGCCTAATACTGCACATCATTCTGAGAAAACCGCCCCTACCATAAAGCCTGGTGGAGCACGGCTCTGCACCACGGCCTGGAAACCAGGCAGAATGGAGCAAATTACAGAGAAATTGTGGAAGAAAACCTGCTGAATTCTGCAAGACACTTGGGACTTGGGAGATGATTCATTATCTTGGCAGGACCATGACCCCAAACATACAGGAAAAGTCATAGTGGACTGGCTAAAAACAAAAAGGCCAGTGTCTAGGGGTGGCCCAGTCAAAGCCTGGACCTAAATCCAATTGAGAATATGTGGAAAGACTTGAAAATTGCAAAGGTCCCCATACAACCTGACAGAGCTTGAGCAATTTCACAAAAAAAGTATGGCCAAAAGTTGCTGTGTTGAAATACTCATACTCATAAATTAATTGCGGTATTTAGCAGAAGCTCTTATGAAGTTTGATGTTAAAAGCAGACATTTGCCTTAGGTTATGGGTTATACAATGAGTAGATTTATCATTGGGAAACTATGCTTGTTGGTCCCTCCAAAAGACAGAGGATGTTGACAGAAATACAACCACGTGTCATTTCCTGTTTGCGTGAAGTGTGAAGTAAAGAAAAAGCTTGAAATATATTGTTTATTCCCTTTGCATGCCATCACAGAGTTTATATTACTCAGTCAAATCCTGCAATTTGCACAAATTAAACAAAACGTGACAGAAACCAGGCAGAAATTAAAGCATTTCCACTGAAATGTGAACAACAGTTTTGTGGTAAAACACAAAGAAGCAGAAAAATGCCTGATTTAAGGTACACAATTAGTCAATATCCCTATTAATAATTACCTGGCTGGTCTTGGTACAGCAAACCTGGCTTCTTGAGGCACATATTTGTCACTGTCACGATTCTGGGACTAAGAAATAAAAATGCTTTGGAAGTTAGTTAATGGGGGAATGTATGGTTAGATATGTGGTTCAGACGGGGATAACATACTAATCCTATTGAGATGGAACGTTCTGAAAAACCCATTTTACAGTTCTCATCTCTCCCTCATGGCCACATTACTGGATGTGTGTCTTTCGGTGCTAAGTGAATGTTCTGCAGCAGTCAGGATATGGTAGCACATTGTTTTTGCTGCCCGTCTTTAGCTGTGTGTACGTGCATGTGTTTGTGTTCTGCTTGTCTTCAGCATTTTCCAGGGCTTCTGGTTAAAGTCCCATTTTATTAATATTTGATAGGAATCAATGTGCTGAGGGGTGACGTGTGTGTGTTTACAGGCTTAAAGATACTCATGTGGACCAAAAATCCCCACAAGGATAGTAAAACAAGAACAGTTCGGCACTGTGGGAAACATTTTGCATGTCCTTGTGAGGAGGGTCATTTTAGGGTAAGAGGTTGGGTTGAGGGTAAAAGTTAACAATAGTGAAGTGTTAACTTAGGTTAAGTTTAGGAGTTAGATAGAGTGTTAGTTTTGAGATTACAGTAACAGAAAACGTTTTTGAAGGGATTCATTTTTGGGGGTTTTACAATTATGGCAAAATGTAATGTGTGTGTTTGAAGCCTTAAACTACCTTTTGCTCTCACTCTAATGAGTTTCTGCATCTTGAGAGCTCTCATGCTATCCGTGTTTTTCCAAGGCTAGAATCAAGATGAGCACAGTTCACAGCATCTCCATAGGAAAACAAAAAACCTGCTACATTGTGTGAATTTGTAAGTGTATGTGTGTGTGTGTGTGTGTGTGTGTGTGGTTGGGGGGGCTGTAGTGCTCAGTGAACATTCCTAAGGGACATGAAGTGGGCTTATCCCTTTTAGAACACTCCAGAACACTGCCCTCAATGCTCTACAGCCCTAAACGTTTTGCTCACTGCCCTGAAAGTAAAAAACTCTTAACGGTGTCTTCATGCGGCAGCTAGTATCTTAAGAGTTACTGCCCAATGGCTATAGACTGGTCAGTACCTAGGCCCAATAGTATAAAGGCTAATTGAGGACTCTGGGCTCGTAACGTATTGAGAAGTACACTCCTCTGTATATTGTATTACAGCTCTTCAGTGTTGTTAAACCATGGCTGGAGACTCTAGGGCACTGCTGTGTTTCCCGTACTGGAACGAGGACTGGAACTGGCTACATCTTGAGCATCATTGGGGCATACTACTTTAAGTGTGTTTAGTGTTCCTAAAAACTTTGGCTGAACATACCGCAGAGGATGGCTTTGTGTGAATTAGCTGCTAATGTAGGAGATAAAACCTAGAGCAGATATATAAAAAAAATGTGCCTTCACTGGATAAAAAAAAAGGGACTGCATTAAAAGAACAAAGTTTACTTACTTAAATTGGAGCTCTCGCAGTCGGTTTTCTATGCTGATTTCAAATAAATATTTGCTTCTAATGGAATTATGTTTTACAAGGCATTAGAAAAGTTTGGGAAAACATCTTCAGATAACAACAGTGTATGATCTTCTGTGAGAAAAAAAAAAATTATATATATTATAATATCATTGATAACATTCCTTCTATCCAAGTCTAACTTACAGCATGGCTCTGTCCACAGACTCAAACATGTTCCTGGAAAAGTGTTATCAATTATTATTTTTGTAGATATAACCATTCAGTTAATTACCATTCCTTTATCTGCTAGTAAAGTTATTACTGATTTATACTAATGTAAACCAAATTGATTGCAGAAAGTGCAATCTCCCACAACCACATTAATAGAAACAAGGCTAGAAACTAGAGGGAATCCCTTTAACAAACTAGCAGGTTGGCAGTGAACAGGTTTTTGGAAGACAAAACCTTTTAAATGTTCCCTTGTATTTATCTAACAGGTCTTTCAATTGGGATCATTTGGAGCCTTATTACTCTTGACCAGAAGTGCCAGGTTGAAATGGTAGGGCATTATACAGGAAATGGGGGGGCCATTTCGCACCCAGATTGGACCTTATTAGAGTGATCACTTGAGTGGGTCAATATGGAGCAAACCAGGAACGCAGACAGACAGCTGAGAAAAACAATTGAGGAAAAGCAAAGGATGAAAGACGGATGGAGAAGAATAAAAATCAATGGTGCTACAGAGCAGCTCCCTCTCTCTCCCGCATCTCTCAATCAATCCTCATCTTTCTATTTTTTCTTCCCTCTTTCCCTTGCTCTCCAACATTTCTCTGTCTCTCTTCCTCAAAGTCTTTCTCTTAGTATTTCCACTAGTTAAAGAGAAAGATTGCCACTGAATGAGGTGGTGGAGGGAGATGGCTTCCAGGCGTCTGTGTTTGGTTCCTGCTGCGGCTGGCTCCTGGGAAGATGTTCCCTCAGCCTGACTGCTATATAGACCGGATGTGTGTGTCTTGGAGGACTGTGTCTGGCTTTGTTTACACTCAGCTTAATGAACCAATCCATACAATCAATCTATCACTCTAATCCTTCACAATTTTGCAGAAGTCACGATCCAGGCAAATCTTACCATGACCTCTGACCTGAACAGGCATTCAAGAGCTTGCAAACCGTTTCAGCTTTGAAGATTTGAAAATGTACTGTGACAGTCGGACATGGTTTGTCTTTCCTATTCCTAACAATTTGTTAAGCATGCCTGTTCTTTCCTGAATATTCGGGCGCCACTAGATATGTTGACCTTCAAAGGCTTATTATAACCTTCATTATCTCATTATAAGAGATCATGTATAAGTAAATGAGTAAATGTCATGTAATATAAAGCATGACAAAATGGTTAATGAAGCAGATGTTATGACTGGAGTTCTCTGGATTCAGAGCCTCCGGAAATATCTGGCCGGCTATCTTCCTGTGTGTGTCTCTCTCTCTCTCTCTCTCCAGGGTCTGCCTGTCTGTCTCACTCTCTGTGGTTGACCTGTCTGCTATTCTCATGACCTGAGCTTGTAAGCATGGCCCTGAGCCCAGTAACAGCTTTCAGGTCAACGGGCAATCTCCAAAATCCAGCTCTTCCAGGAAAGAGCCCCCCCCCCCCCCACACACACACACACACACACTCCACCCGCCATTCATGGCTTTCTGCCTGAGCTGAGCCCTTGTCTGATAACAGAACTAAGAGAAATGGACACTAACATAACCAGAAAGAGCCGGTGCCATAAGACACCCTTAACCCTATACGTCTGACCAGGGCACACTGGAGAACCTTAGTGCCCTATGTGACAGTCCACCACTTTGGACAAAAGTAGTACAATATATAAGAGAATCGGGGGAGATTTGGGATGCACCTGGGTAGTAGGCTGCCCTGAAGCTCTAGTCGCTGTGAGGGGGAAAGAGGTCACAGGCCTCCACATGTGATTACATGTCACTGGATGTCATCTACCACAGTACTTTATGCCATTGTGTTAAGAGGCACATTTCTGTTGCTGATTTGGTTTATTTCCTCATAGGGACACCTGTTTATTGTTAAACAGGCTATGTGAGGGGTCAACCCCCCTCGACTGTAATGGATGGCCTTCGCTCAGGGACCGGGTCCCAGAGTGATCGGTCCTGTGGTGGATTTAAGATGCCTTCGTGTTTCTTAACCCCTCCCTCTCTCCTCTTCCTACTTCCAGTTCGGTCCAGTCAGTCACGAGGTGAGACAAACACAAGGAGAGGAAGAGCAGAGGAGTGGAAGAACCCAAGGACTGAGTAAAGAGATGGCGTATTTGTTTAATTATGATATTTAACCAGATTAAAGCCATTTGAAGGGAGGAACTAAAGAGTGGAGGAAGGTGTGTGTATTAGCATGAGGAGAAGATGGGAGGGTTTACCTCTAGAACAAAATGTGCTCAGCGGAATCTGACAGTAAGCTTTTTATTAAAAACCACGAGTGTTCTCATCTGCAGACAATAACAAAAGTGGAGCCAAATTTTGGCAGGGGGCAATGAAGCGGTGGAGAAGTTCAACCGGCGCTACGTGGCAGAGAGTGGAAAGTTAGTGTGCACGCGCACGTGCCCACCCAATTGATGTTTCCTTGAAGACTTCCAGAAGCCAGAAGAATGAATGAATGTAAACAACACTGGTTCTTTACGTAGATTTACATTTGATCAAGGCCAAAAGTGGCGCACTACATGGAGAATAGGAAGCCAGTTGAACCACAGTCTGAGAAATGGGTTATGAAGATGGGGGGTTTCTCTCTTCTACCATGTGTAGCTGACTAATGAGTGAGGGCTTTATATTTTCGAGCTGCATTCAATTATTAATCCCCAGCAGATAGATAGTATGTGAATATTTTGAAGGCCTCCCGGAAAGACACAGCTATGATAGATTGTTATTATTTCAGAGTCTGGAGGGCCTCAGTAACTGACCTAGATTGTAAAATTTATGTTCATAGCTTTGAGTCAGCAAAAAAAATAAAAAATTGTACTCCCAAACTACCTCATTCTGCTGCACCCTTTGCGGTTTGCACCGTTTCTTCCGCCCCACTGGGAGCAATAACAGCTGGAAGCCAGAGAAAGAGACCTGGATGGGCCTTAACTTGTCATGTTGCACTGGGAAAGGCAATGTGGGAAGAAGAGTCCTCACCCGTTCATTGTTTGCAACTACTCAGCGATGCCTCTACCACAGTACTTTATGCAATTGTGTTACTGTGAGTCATGAGCCGGGCAAATCACCGCTTGCACCATGGCAGCCCGAAGCTGATATCTTAAATCGTGCCCTATTCTTCGTGTTCATAAGGGCACTGTGCTAAATGGGACAGCACTAGAGAATGGAATAAGCATGTAATTTGGGACAGAGCACTTTGAAGAGATATTTGACAAGGAATGTAGTGGAAGTTGACTAAGACATGGACAGGGTTGCCAGATTTCATTGACAGTACACCCAAAACCCCTGAGACTCCACAAAAAAACCTGCCCAAACGTCATTTTTATTATACAACCCTATCTGTAAATCGACACACCGAAGCCCGTTTTTGCCCGCACACGGCCATTAAAAATAGCCCAACCCCCCATCTGGCAGCACTGGACAAGGAAGTCTTGGAAACAGAAAATATCCCACAGGGTAGCTGGTTGTTGTGGTTCTTATTAAAGCCAATGTGAATGTATGAATTAATCAGTCAGGAGTCTGTTGTAGCAGCAGTCTGTTAGGGAGTTTAGCCAACACGGTTTCTTTCTGAAAATGTCATTTCTCTAACAGAGCCATTTCTAAGTGACTGGGCGGAGCTGTCATTTTCTGATATTCCCGTGGAAGCAGATTATATGCAATCTGTTGACAGCATATAGTACCAACTAAATGTTGGTTAAATTCTTTGGGTTACATTAAAGTCAAAGTGTGCTTCTGTTGTCAGATCACTAATGTTTTAAGAAAAAAGGTGCCAACATAACAGCTATTCTAAAAACAATGTTAATGTCCACTTGATGTGTTTGTCTAGAATCAGAAAACTAAGAACAAGAGATTATGTCCTAGAAACTCTAACATTTTGCATCCAGAACCAGACAAAAATCGCAGTACAGCGTAAATGAGAATGAGGCTTGAGAGAGCCACTGTAACCGAAATAGTTCCATGAAGTCATACACTGAGGTTTTGCCTGACTGCGTCTTCATTTTGAGCCCCTTGTCCTAGTTTTCAAAAAAAAATTAGAATAACTGAGTCTGCATTTTTAATCAAAGTTGAAATTCAGATAATATAGTGCAACTTCCAATGCCAGTCCAGAGGGTGGTGAAGTCAGCGGATTGCATCTTCTGCTGCCCTCTCCCCTCCGTGCAAGGCATCAACCACACACAATGCCTTTAGAAAGCACGGAACATCTGCTGCCATTTGCCCATATACCCCATTCAACACTCTTTGGAATGGCTGCTAGTTTACAATGTTTCTTAATGCTTACTGCATAGATGGCACCTGCCATGTCACAAGAATTTCATAGTTCAGAATGACACTGTTATTCGGTGCATTTGATAAATAAAATACTTTGACAGTACTTACTTGGACAGGGACACACCTCCTACTTTACCGATGAGCTCCTCGTGATGTAGCACCGCGTCGTTCCAGGGAATGTCTAGGAATTTGAGCAGCGTCCTCATCCATTTCTCTGGATGCAGGACCAGCTGTTCATAATGCACAGGAAGGCACTTGTCCGATGCATCAATGCACTGAGAGTACATGGTCTCTATGGCCCTGTTCCACTTGGTCAGACAGTCTCTGTAGCTGCCTAGGTCAAACCCGGCAATCGTCACCTTGCGTGAGATCATTGAATGGACCGAGGCGCGTCCGTCTCGGATCATGAGGATGAACTTGGCATGCGGGAATATCTTCGCCAGGTATGAGAGGGACTTCAGGGCGAAGGGGTCCTTGTTGCACAGGAAGTTTGCCGGCTCGCCGTGCTTCACAATAATCTCCAGGAGAAAGGCCTGCATAGCAGCATCCAGAACCTCGTCCGTCACCCCGGCCTCATCCAACCTCATCTTCTCCCTCCCAGAGCGTGACCACATCTGCTTCATGGCCAGGATGCGAGGAATGACCCTGGTCTCCTCGCCACACCGAATTTCAGGGTGGGCATCCAGCATCGCTCTCATCAATGTGGTCCCGCTCCGGGGGACCCCTCCTATAAACACCAGAGGCATGTCCTTGTTGTAGATGAAAGGAGAAGAGAGGTTGTGGCCCCCTGTTCCAGAGCCCCGTAGGGTGGCGGAAGAACCGCCCAGGAGAACCCCACCGGGACCCAGGAGGCCCCCTATGAACCCTTGGCCCTCGGGGTGGCTGCTGCGCTCCTCGATACGGTGGTGGCACTCCATGGCGTGACGGCCTAGATAGAAGACAGTGGCCGAACTAATGACCAGACAGGCCACCAGCAGGTTCTGCTTCAGCTTCCCGATCAACATTGTATCAGGTATGGGGAAGGGGGGGAGGTTACCAGAGAAGGTTATGTGGGGGGCGGGGGGAGGGGGGGTAAGGAGTGTCCCTCCCTTCAAGGTTGGCGGAGGGGAGCAAAATGTGGGGCGTGTTCCACGGTGGTCAGCGCTCGTCGGGTGCCTAGCTCCATGAGGCCTGGGGGAGGACAGAGACAAAGAAAGCATTAGCTGGCCACTATCATTTGTTGGCTTAGACCTGTTTAAAATAAATAATAATCTTGGTCAACCAAGTTGTCTGTTCTTTCAAATCAACTGTAATATTTCCTTTAAAATAGTAGCTCGCCACAATGTATTAATGTGTCCCTACATGTTTTAATAGAATGACAAAAGTCAAAAAAATTTTCAAGAGACCATCAAAAACTCTAGAATGATAGAATAGGCCTGTGTGATCATTTATAAAATAATTTTCTTGACCATTATGATGTGAACTGTTTTATTTTAGTTCTGCTAACCAACAACAAATCAACCAAAAGTTGACTAAATTATGTCAACCCTAAAATGGTAACAATTGGTTTAACATTACCTTTATTGTTTTAAAAGTACACAGGAATTCCTTAGTTCTAATGTCAGTCAGTATTCAAATGGATCAAAACACAAATGTTTACTTTTTTTAAGTGTCGGAATCTGGGTGAGCTAGCTGTTGCCATGGCGTCAATTACTGTCTCTCTAAATAAATGAAACAAGTCAATAACTACATTGACAAAACCACTGAGTAAAACCTACAGACTGCAGAGGCAAAACTAGACTTCGACATAAAAAACCTGTAATGATCACATTCCCGCTGTCTGACGAAGTTCTCCAGATCGAGCCAAAACCACTGTACAGCTATGGTGTCAGAAAACAAGGTTCACCATACAACTATGGTGAAGAAAAACATGGCATCTGTCTTGCCTACAACATAAAGTTGTCATAAAAAAAACTCTTCATGCAGCAAAGTAAAGCCCTCTGCTTTACTTTGAGACACAATCCTGCTATAGGAGAGACCGACAAACAAAGAAACATAAGAAAGACCAACAAAGCCAGAAAGAGAAATATTGTATATATTGAAATATTGCACAAAGCTCCATTGAGTGCTCAGTATGGGTTATATGCATTTAAGACTTATGCATTGGCACTACCTTCAATATTAGCCCTCAGAGGGAGGGATCATGGGTTTATCAAGCACTACAGAGACTTTTGGGGGACACCCTCAGTTTAGGCCACAAAAGACAATCTTGGCCAGTAACAAACCTCTGGTTTCTAATTTGGCCCGGAGCATTACAAAAGACGGCGCTTCAAAAGAGTGGGCGGTATTACATCCCATGGAGAGTCTCCGCCACATTAGCCTGGTCATCCAACCTTGCTGGCTGCTGTCAGCTCAGGTGGGTCGTCTGTATTGACCCGCTTCCCAAAATTAAACCAATATTCACATCGTACAGTACCTCTGACCGTCCTACTACAGGATGCCATTTGTGACATGATGTAATCAGATGAATATACTGAGTGCTGGGAGTGATGGAGTTGGAGAAGAGAAGGGGAGAAGAACCAGGGGAAAAGGAGGCAGAGAGAGAAAGGAGAAGAAGGCAAGGAGAGACATCTGAGAGAGGGGGAGGGGGATGAGGGGAGGGACGTTGGAGGAGACGGCCACAGCAGGTCACAACACAGCTGGAGACAAACAGCGGGCTGCGGACTGAACCTACCGCATCGGCAAGTCGGTCATCCATCAACTCAATTGGAAGAAAAAGCTTTCCACCAGCAGCAGTGGCCTAGCGGGTTCCGTAGCCCTGACCATCTAACTGAAGGACAGTTAGCTAGCGTTGCCTCCAGGGTTGCTCAGACACATTATCAGATGGCCATGGATTCGCACACTTTAGACCCATTCAAATGGGTCTCATCTGGAGCACGTAGAATAATAATGAATACATTAAAACTATGAAATAACACAAAAGGAATAACATACCTCTTGGCTGCTTTTCCTCAAACCTAATTCTAACAATAAAACCTAACCCCAAGAAAAATAAAGCTTCATTTTAAAGTAAGGACCGGACAACTTTCCTCACTTTGCATGAAAACAGGAACACATACCTTCCCGGGACTTTGAAGAAAGGCTTTGATGCATTGGTCTTGGCAGTGCTCAGCAAGGCACCCAGCAACTGCCCTGACGACAAACACTACTCTGACTACAAGCATAGGCGGAGACGTAGAATCAAAGACAAAACAAAGGAGAAACCCAGTCACGATGAATTCCTTACGGACACGCCGAAAGCATGCAAGCCCACAGACCCATGCGTTATCTTTGGTGCAGAGCCAGCATGTACATAATTAAAAGGAGTGAACACAGATACACAACAGGAAAAAACAACACTTGCACACACCTCCGCATATCCGGTGATAATCACAACTACAGCAGTCTTTCCTTGGGGATCACCAGGTCCAGAAAAGAAACCATCTAGACAAGATGATTAACCTGGATCCCTTTTGTTATATTTTCCTAATGTATGTTCTATCATTACAAACTTAACCCCTATAGGAAATGTCTATACTACAAGTGTGTGTCTATTGCGTTTTCCATCAGCCCCATTCAGAAGGGCAGTTAGTCAGGCGGGCATCAGTCAGTAAGATGGGCAATAAGTCAGGCATAGTTACCTGCTGCTAACAAATGGTCAGTCAGTCAGTGGGACGGACAGTTGGTTCCCAAAGCTAACAACTACTGATAAGATGGAGGGAGATGAAGGGGGCAAAAAACCCTTCCAAGGTCTTTTTACCCACAAACATGGCCACTATGTTTCAAAACAGAATAGCCGACTTTCGTCAGAAGCAAAAAGTGTTTAGCTGTGACAGCCATGGTCTGCTATGTGCCTGGAGCTGCTCTGGTCTGCCTCTCTGACCATGTTGGAAATTTATGATTCTTATAAAAGTAGCTATTTAATAAACAAACAATCCACATAGTACTTCAAATACATTGCAAAGTATTCAAACTCCTGAGGGATTTTGCCCCATTCTTTGTAGATTTTGCTCCCGGTTTTTCAGAAAACATTTTATCTTACCACTAGGAGGACTTCTAAACAACACTAAAAGTTCCTAGCTAAGAGTTTCCTCTTAAAACCTATTCACAAAGCTGCTAAGACCAACTTTCACTAAGGATTGGGGAGAAGTCTTGAGCTAAGAGAAAGGGCGGGGTTGACCGCGTTGCTATGGATGATGTCGTGTTCCACGAACAAGCCTACTTACTTTGCCAACAGTGATTGGCTGTTAGGGGATGGGTCTCTGTCAGTGAATTCATAGCAATACTGTACAAACCAAAAATGACATGCTGAAATTTGTGCAATTATGTGTCCCATCTACAGCACCAACTACAGCGCGTGGCCCAGCTATGGCCATGAAGTCGGATTTGTTTCTTTGTAGCTGGTAAATGAGGATACCAAATTATTTATCTGACGATGTGGGGTCTGGAGAAGGCATTAATTGTTTGATGTAATATTCTACTGACAGATGACTGAGATACAAAGCTGCATTTTCCATGTGGCCAAGTAGCGTAGAGTTCTCAACTTTGATCTCAGATGTTATTGCGCTATTTCTGTTTGTTGGTGAAGTAACTGAATCCCTGACCAGCTCTACTAAGCCAATACCTTTTGAAAAGCTTGGTGTCATTAACTCTAAAACGACGACATGATTACAAGGCGGATTGCCGGCAGCAGCCCTTTTATTTACACGAATATTTGGCACATCAACCTCTGTCTTGTTTTGACCTGAATATGCTGTTGCGAATCCTTTTGCGTTCAAACAGTGGAGAGGTTGGAGTGCACGCAAGGTCCCCCTGCTCAAGCCAGCGCATGTCCAGGCCCGTCTGAAGTTTGCCAATGACCACCTGGATGATCCAGAGGAGGAATGGGAGAAAGTCATGTGATCTGATGAGACAAATATAGAGCTTTTTGGTCTAAACTCCACTTGCTGTGTTTGGAGGAAGAAGAAGGATGAGTACAACCCCAATGTTGAGGGGAGGATGGATGGGGCCATGTATCGCAAGATCTTGGCCAACAACCTCCTTCCCTCAATAAGAGTATTGAAGATGGGTCTTGGCTGGGTCTTCCAGCATGACAACGACCCGAAAAACACAGCCAGGGCAAATAAGGAGTGGCTCCGTAAGAAGCATCTCAAGGTCCTGGAGTGGCCTAGCCAGTCTCCAAACCTGAACACAATAGAAAATCTTTGGAGGGAGCTCAAAGTCCATATTGCCCAGCGACAGCCCCGAAACCTGAAGGATCTGGAGAAGGTCTGTATGGAGGACTGGGTTAAAATCCCTGCTGCAGTGTGTGCAAACCTGGTCAAGAACTACAGGAAACGTATGATCTCTGTAAATGCAAACAAAGGTTTCTGTACCAAATATTAAGTTCTGTTTTTCTGATGTATCAAATACTTACATCATGCAATAAAATGCAAATGAATTACTTAAAAATCATACAATGTTCTGGATTTTTTTTTTAGATTCCTACACTTACAGTTGAAGAGTACCTATGATAACATTACAGACCTCTACATTCTTTGTAAGTGGGAAAACCTGCAAAATCGGCAGTGTATCAAATACTCCCCACCGTAACATAGTAGTGGACGGTAGCCTTGCGGTTAGAGCTACTGACTAGTAACTGAAAGGTTGCTTGATCGAATGGAAATTACCTGATGCCTCAGATTCTGTCCATCTCTACAACATCTCAGAAAAGAGCACAAAGGGGAATTGTTCCAATAAATCAGTAATGCATCCTTACCCTCCTTGAAATAATAATCTCAGGCCTGATTGAAGTTAGATTGGTGGAGTTAAGTGATATCTTTCACCCCTGTCCAATACGAAATACATTGAAAATAAAAGGTAAGAATTTTGTAATTAATTGAAAATTGTCTCTGGCCATTACAGAGTCAAAAGATTCTGTAAACGTAAACTCACTTCGCAGCATTTTCTGTGGGCTTTAAGTTTGGGATTAAGTTGGCTCAGCAAGACTGAACCTCAAAAGACTTAAGTGTTTTGTTTTTTTATAGATAGTTAATGTGGTGGAGAGTGTGGGTGGTTAATAACTGAGTGGTGTGTGTGTGTGTGTCTGTCTGTGTGCACACCTTTGACATCTGTTCCCCTATGAAAGTTTGTTTCCTGGAGTGCTAGTTTGCATAGAGACTGTGTGTGCATGCATGTAGTAGTTAGCACTGCAGAGCTATGTAGTACATCTCAGCAAACACTGACTGCGTTTGAAGCAAATTAACACTTGGATGTCAAACCTTTAAGGCTTCATCGACAAATGAACATTCTCTGGCATTTCCACGTGAGCCACTTGAATAAGTAGCTCTTAACAACAAGGAAGATGAGGTTAGAAGTTTATGGTTAACAACACTCACCAGTACAGTTTCCCAATATGTGCTTGGCAAAGTTCAATTTTAGCCCACCCACACAATCTCACACCTCTTAGTCTTTTTTTTTTTGGAACTCAATGTTTGGAGTAGAGTGAGCCAATAGGTCTGACAATACCATAATACTATTATAAACCATTACAGAGTGCTTTCTGAAGTAGGTCTCCTAATTTGGATCCCAGTCTGGATAACCCACACAGGCTCAAACTAAGGCTGCTCCCCCCTATTCCTTATATAGTAAACTACTTTCTGGTAACAAGTTAGCCACCCTATATTGAGAGTGGCTATTTCATTTGCAGGCCTCTACATTCTGGGTTAATGACCAGGCAACCGCATTTCTTTCGTGGTTGAGGTAATTCTTCATGCACTGAAACATGAGTTCACCGCCTCTGTGAGTGTGTCAGGATATCCCCACCCAGCTGGTACATGACTCCTTCCGTTTAATTACCTCAAAGACTTTCCACCAACTGTTTTAAAACACCTAGCTAAACACATTTGGAATGGCTCTTTGAGGACAATAACTTCAACATTCCTCTCAGTTTCAGCTGCGGTGCTTTGGAGTGCCAGAGGAAATCCCTTTCTAAGAGTTGTATCAAAGCCCAAGAGAAACTCCAATTGCATGGAATATAACAGAGGTTTCTCAAACCTCAGGAGGACTGCCCTTGTCATTGGTACTGATTAAAGTCAGAATACAGGCTGCATGTACAGAAAAGGCCCATCCATTTACTTTTGTTTACTACTTTTGACCAGAGAACCGGGCTCATACAGAATATGGGCCTCATTCAAAAGTAATTCACAATATCGAGGCAAGGGTGGCATTTTGGAAACAGACACACAGTAAAACAAAAGCCAACAGTCCGCCCTAGCCGATTATGAGGAAAGAGGAAGACATTTCCAGATGTATGAGCATTCCTGAAGCTCAGAGCCACTAGTCTGAATTACAACGTGCGGTTAAGGCTTTAGCAGAAATTAGGTTTCGCATTTCACCTTGCTCTGCTGTGTGGACCAGGATAAAATAAAGGATGTGTTTGTGTTAAATTAATTGAGGCCCATTTCTCCAGTTACAGTTATTGCATCGTCCATAAGAGTATTTTCTCCACCTCGGCCATTGATCTTGGCGTACATTACCAGAGGCACATGCTGGAGGCCAAGACGTTCATGAAAAGCATTGTTCTCCATTTCCTTTCTTTCCCTCCCTGATCTTCTTTCGCTCTCTGCACTGTCTAACTATTTATCCTGTCTCCCACTGGCATCTTGGCTGCCCCCACCTTAGCACTCTAATGGTGGAATCAGCTTCCTCTTGAAGCTAGGACAGCATAGTCCTTGCCCGTTTTCCATACATTTCTGAAACCCTGCCTTTTTAAAGAAAATCTGAAGTAACTCAGGGTCTCCGTTGGTTACCTTTGTTAAACTAATGCTTTACATTGGTATTATTTTTTTTCTTCTGTTTCTTCGAGCGCTGACAGCACCAGCCGGATGTGTTCACCCTTTACTTTAAAAAAAAAAAAAGAGTAAAATGTGTTCCTTCTTGCTAACAGCTGTGCAGTAAAGAAATTCAGCAATGGGGAAACCTAAAGGGAGTAGGAAAACCTAATCCAACTGTGTTCTGCCCTTTCAAAATCTCTAGAAGAGGATGTTAGTATTAGAATTACACATTAGAAGTATCGTTTAAAAGACTTTGAACACTAAACTTAACCCGCTTTAGCTGGAACACACTTCTTGTCTTCATTGTTCTCTGGGGAAACGTACAATACTGTATGAAAATGCATTGAGATAGGTATCACTGGTGCCTTGACAGGATCCCACAAATGGACAATGCCCTCAATTGTGTGTTCAGGATCTTGAAAACAATCTACAGGAGTAAACTACTGGTGGTGTCTACAGTGTTTGTACTACGCAGCATGGGTTTGAATCCAACCCACTGGCCTTTCAAAAAATCTTTCCCTACGCTATCCAATAAAAGCATCAACATGGCAGATGAGCGATAAAGATAGATGGATATGAAAAAGATTATTATACAGACTATGCCAAAAATAAAAACTATCAATTCACCTGCCAGAGCACAAAGTTACTACCAAGAGTTATTCTCCATATTGAAAACTGCCTGTGTAAGTTTAGAAGGGAGTAATACAAATGTACGCAACCTGTATCAGTTTTCAATGGTGAAATTAGAATTAAATCTATCCTCTATCCACTTGCCCACAACAGCTAGATCCATCAACAGTAGCTGGCGTTTAAGAATAATTCCCCTCAAAAAAACGTCTGCATATTTATAACATTGGCCACACCTATGCCCAGAAATGAAAGATTATCATTTAGTCAGGACTCCATAATCTTTCATTTCTAAGCCTCCATAATCATTCCATTTTAGGCCTAAATGTGGCCAATGTCATAAAAAAGCTTTCTAGGTGCAATATTGCAACAAACTGTGTGATTTGAAGTTTAGATTTTAATTTAAATTTTTTGAATAAAATTTTTTGAAATGTAAAAATGTAAAATGGAAGTTCCTTTTTTACTGAGCAGGACATATTTTGTGCAGTATAATATTGTTAAAAATATCTATGTTTGTAGAATAGAATTTGATGTCTGTAGAGTATATAATGACCATTAATAAATAAATAAATAAATAAATAAATAAATAAATAAATAAATAAATAAATAAATATATATATATATATATATATATATACTAACAATGCTCATACATTAATGTAAACACACAACACTTACATTTAAATTAACTGGGGCGGGGGGGGGGGGGGGGGGGGGGGGTCATTGCTGTTTTGTGAATATTGTTTGAAATCTCTTAAGGATGCATTTGGGGATTTTTGGACACTTGTTGTAAGAAATGCAACGCCAAAGCAAAAACAGCTAAGTTTCAATATGTCAGATATGACGATAAACTCACCGGACACTTTATTAGGTACACCTATCTAGCATCAGGTAGGACCCCTTTTTACCTCAATCAGCTTTAAGGTTTGATGCAGCACAGATTCAGAGATGCCATTCTGCACATCTGTTGTAAAGAGTGGTCATTTGAGTATGTGGCCATTCTGTCAGTTTGAACGATTCTGGCCATTCTACTCTGACTTCTCATTAACGAGGTGTTTTCACCCAAACAACTGTTGCTTTTTATTGTACCATTCTCTGTAAAATCTAAACACAGTATGGTGAAGATCCCCGGAGGTCACCTGTTCCTCAGATGCTAGAACCACCAAGTCTGGCACCAACAATTATACCATGGTCAAATCTTACCATGGTCAACCTCTGCCTGCAAGCTTTATATATTGAGATGCAGCCACATGATTCGCTGTTTGGCTAATTGCATTAACGAGCTGATGTAGCTAATAGTGGTGATTCAGTGCAAAAGCCATAATTATTATTATGCAGATGAGAGATATCATATATACTATGATAGTAAATGTTATTGTTCTGTAGAATTTGGCCCAGAGGCAGCATATAGAGATTAAACAAAAAAGGTCCAAGAACTGATCCGTGTAGAATTCCACATGCCATAGCTACCCTATCATTTTCATGATTGCCAACAGTGACAAAGTAACTCCGGCCTTCTAAATAAGACTTGAACCAATTAAGAACTGTCCCAGAGAGTCCTACCTTATTTTCCATACTGTCCAGCAGTATTCTATGATCTACAGTGTCAAATGCAACTGAGCTGGAATGTGTCCCAAATAATCCTCCATGTCTCAAAAGAGTGCACTACCTTAGCTAGGGCCCATTAAAGAAAGTCGGCAATTTGGCACAGCCAAACACTGTTTTACCAAGCAGATCAATTAAGAACAAATTAATCCAGAGACATTGCCACCCTACATGAAGAGAGATCTATAGCAGCAACAACAAGTAGGCCTAATAGCAGCCAGAGGACTGAAATCAGACAACAAAAGCATTGCTAATGGGCACTTCAGCACAATTCCAGCAAGGTTCTTTTCCCATGTAAACATTTCAACTCTCTGGCTCTGGTTTTGTCCTTTAAACTTAGAATGGAAGCTGCAAATTATCTTTAGTGGCTGTTTTTTTTTCTGAATGTGTGAAATGTGCAGGCCCCTCTGGACAAAGTAGGCTGTGGTAAAAAGTGCAATCGGGGATCACGTTACCCACAATTCCCTTCTTTTTCCTTTTCTTTTCTTAATAAGAAATAGTGTCAAGGCCTGCAAGCTCTGGGGAAATGTCAGTACACAAACAGAAATCATTAGTAACCCCGAGAAGAAGTGCTTTGAGGACAATAACTTTCCTCCCAGTTTCAACTGAGGGCTACGGAGTGCCAGAGTAACTCCCATTCTTTGAGTTGTCTCAAAGCCCAAGAGAAATTGTGCAGGGTGTGTTTAGAATAGAACAGACATGTTTCTCAAACCTCAGGAGAACTGGAATTGTCATTTGTACTGACAGAACATCCCAAGTAATGACAGTTGATAACTCTACACTATGTAGAGACACACCTCCCAGGTGATGAGTTGAGGGGGAGGCCCTAAGATGGCAGCCTCCACAGCAGTAGGCAGCAGTGGCCAGTATGTGGAAAACAACAGTGGCCTGGTTGACATTAATCACAGTAGTCATTTCGAATTAGCCACTAGAGCTCCGTGGCAGAGCAAAACATCCAGGTAACGAGAACAACACCCTGACCCTGGACCTCGCTCCCTGCCAGCGCCTCTTCATTAGCATGTACTGATAAATTGGTGCTTCAAACTCTAGTGCACTCAGCTCCTAACAGTCACACAACTCAGACACACAAATTTTAAACACTGTTATCCTTCGGGGGATGTGATAGCGAGAGACTGTTGGAATGAGCAGACAAATCAGACTCCAGTTGAGAGGAATTATTTGAGAATTCGGGCACTGAGCAAGAATGTGCCATTTCGACATTTACATTCCATTTGCATTTTAGGCAAGACCAATAGTGAATGGTCTTATTAAGCAGACAGTCTTATCTAGAGAAATGTACATGCACAATGAGGTGCCTTGATGGACAGGACCAACAGATTTTTCATCTTGTAGCATCAGGTGAGCAAACCTATCCATTACTGGCCAATAGCTCTGTCCACTACGTTACCCCAGCATCTCAGTAGACAATTTATGATCCAGATGCAACAGAAATAATCTTTTGCCACTTTACTGATAATTAATTCAAATGCAAATCAAATGCCAAATGGAATGCTGTCACATACCACATCATGATTTTGTAAATTATTTCTACCTTCAAATGTTTGGTATTTGTAACAACACTAAGACAAAATGCTGGAATTTACAAATTCGTTACTGTAGCTGAAAAAAAGATTAAGGGGACTCTCTGTGATTACATGCACTCCTAAGATGCAGGTCTAGGTTTTCAAGCTGTGAGGCAAAACACTGATAAACAACAGGGGTCGAGAGAGAAAGACGTCAACCCAGAGCATGGAAAAAGAGGGAGACAGACAGACAGAAAGAAAGATCCAAGGAGAACAAAACAAGATTTGTATTGTCGCCTTCTTAAAGAATGCTAAGTCCACTTGGCCCAGCTGCCTGAGGCCATCGGTTCCATCTAAAACAGGCACTTGTTTCCATTGCAATCAATAGGCTAAAACAGAGTCAGAACAGGAATCCTACATTGAAGCCGGAGCTGGCAGCAAACTCCTAAATGACTCCAAACTCCTAAACAGTCCTCTTCTCGTCAAGAAGGAAGACAATATCGACATCTAATCAAATACAACATCTACAAGCCAGGAACACTGTAATTAGGAGAACCGTCCCAATGATATGATCTATACTCATTAACAAGCATTGGATTGGTAGGGGTCAGCTGGAGTTAATTTCCACCTTGTTGTGAAATATCAGTCATTAATCTCACTAATTTATTTTAAAATTAGCTAAGGGAACAAGAGCAAACTTTGGGGAGGTTGAGATAACTGGGGCAAGGCTATACAGCCTAAACCTTTTGTCTAGTGGTCTGAGGGCCAATTTTACTCTATCAGCA
Organism: Esox lucius; assembly: GCF_011004845.1. Classification (NCBI taxonomy): domain Eukaryota; kingdom Metazoa; phylum Chordata; class Actinopteri; order Esociformes; family Esocidae; genus Esox; species Esox lucius. The sequence continues at coordinate 4,431,126 of NC_047569.1, forward strand.
TTCAGCACGATAATGAAATGTTTATAACAGCATGACATACTTTCTAGCTGTGGCGGTTCCTGTCTCTCTCCATGATATCAAGTAGGCAACTTAGTCCAGAACCATCTGGCTATAGTATTAGTAGGTTAAGGAAGTGAAGAGTTAACATGATTAGTAATGTTTCCTGTCTACAAAACATCTAGTATGGAGAACAGCCCTGTGACATCTTGCTTTTCTTTCCTGTCACCATCTCCTTCAGTGGGTGTCAAGAACATGCAAACAATTAATAAAAATACAAATTAGACTCGTTTTTGGTTAGTAGGACTAAAATCGCCAGTAATTTAGATAAAACAGTTATTTAGGAAACATTTTCCAAGCATTCCAACAAAAAGCTAAATCATCCTGTCTCAGTTTAATCAAGATAGAGAATTCGGGGGTTTTATCTTTTTGGAGGCTAAGTTGAGGTAAATTTGCAGTGTGCAAATATTTTTATGATGATGATTCAGACTCAAAATCTTTTTCCTAGTCGCGTTTCAGCCTGACCAATTTCTGCCTGTGGCTGAATCTAGTTGCCCACCCTTGTCCTACAGACTGAGCCATCTTCGCTTCCTTTAATATGTACCCCAAATGGCACAACAATAAATACATTTACTAGGACATTCCTGGCCAGGCGAGTTGATACAATACTGTCAGCCTAAATATGGAATAATGTGCCATTAAAACGTAATACACGCGCTTCTGCTTATTTCCTGGTTTGGAAAATTAATATCATTAGGCTGTGCCCCGGCCGTTTTACAGATAATACGATCACATGATTTGGCATAATGTCTCTTTTCGTAAGCGTCTACCTGCACGCAGAGGTTTATGCATCCGGTTAGTTGACTAACATAGCTAATAGGGCCTATGTTTCCACCCACACGCACAACCTTATTCACTATCCATTCACAGGTTTATATACAGCAGTTAATGTTATCCACCTTAGTTAAAGAGAACCAAGTTACTAATCGCTTGTTATGTAGGCCATCAAATCTGTACGAATATTCTTTACTGTCGGTTTGTTTCACCAAGCGAAAAACAATGTGTTCCTTTATAGTCTACGTTATTTATTATGTATGGTGCCGCCAATGAGGAAAAACAAAGACTCAGTTCCAAGAGCCGCACATCTGTATGCAACTGAACAGGCTATATCTGTGTACAAATCACAGTGCATCAGTTCCAACTGGCAGCATTTTTAGTGCACTAGATTTGACCAGACCCTATGGACTCCGGATTATGTAGAAATTTACCAGAGCCCTATAGTGAACTCCGGATTATGTAGAAATTGAGTGCAATCTAGGAAGACATTTATATTTTTTGTCGTTGTTTGAAGGACAATTTAATGCATGTTCTAAACTTTCATCCTTTATTTTAAACATGACAAAGAAGTTTGCGTTGACTGCTTTTTTCAACCCAGGAACAGCCTGAAATTGGAAATTCATCTATCAAACGCCCAATCTCCAGGAGGCAAAATACTGCAAAACCTCGGAGATATTCCGGCCGGTTGCCAAGATTAATATTTGATTGTCTACAGCAATTAGAGTACGAACAAATAGGCCTGAAGGTTGTGAGGGAGGCCACCCTAGCTGGAACGCTTTCATTTGCAATATTCAATCTAATATTCCCTGTGCTATGTGGACGAGTAGTCTTGGTATTCTTCATCAGTAGCCTACAAAATACAGGCGACAATCTAATAATGTAGACATCCAAATGTAAAATACTGTCACGACGTGATTTTATCTACAGTAGCATGCAATTTTCTCTTTACAAAACTCTCCGCGACAGTGACTCCCATCAGCAACATCGGCGAATTCAGCTGACCACATCACGCATCGTTGATTTTGGTGTCCAAAGATTAGGCTACTATTTACACAAAGATTTAGCAGAAGTGAAAATTGTGAAACAGCAGATCAAGATCAATTTGAAGCTGTGAAACACCAGACACGTGTCAAAACATTTTGAAATTGTCTCAACTAAAGTAAAATGAGAAACGTTTCTATTTAAAATGACTTCCGAATTAGTGATGCTCCTGATGTGTGATACGGATAATACAGTCGAGGTAGCGCCGTTGATGCTAAAAGAGGAATGGGAAAAGAGACGGTTGCCGCTACACTGTCGCAATATTCTTTCACTTGGTAGAATTTTAACCACCCACCTAATGCTGCGGATCCAGTGCGGGAGAGTTGATCAAGCTGCTTAACTGTTACAAAGAGTAGAAGAACGTTGCTTGTACATTCCATTCGTTTTAATTGCTCAATGTTTTTCACTGATCTGACACACACGGTTACTTATTACTGCATTCCCTTCAATTGTCTCGCTGCAAAACGCGTCACCCCCACTTTCCTAGAGTGGTGCCCTAGGCCTGAAAGAGCCGGGGATTGGACAACCTGCAGACAAGAATTCAACGAACAGTATCTGTTCATGACAGACGATTGGTTAAAATGCTTTGTGGGGCGTCAACACCATTAAAGAGACAGTGAACACATTCATCACAACTCACAAATAAAAATTGGATTTGTAAATGTGAAAAAATATTTTGTAAATAAAATCATTATCTGTAAATATTTTTCACAAATAAAAACATATTTTACAAATAAAACACAAATCTGTAAAAATGTTGTTTAACATTTACAAATGTTGACAAAGAATCTCAGGTCTATTTATGGGTTTGAATTTTATATTTACAAATTTTTTAGACACATTTTCCTTCGGCAAATTCTCCTGTGCGTGGTTTCAGTTAGAGGGCTTGCTTGGTGGGACTTATGGAATATCCGGACTGGAGCCTGGTTGATTGGAGTCTATAGGTAGCTAGGACACGTTCATTACTTGAGTTAAGCTACAGTAGCCTACTAGCTGACTAAATAGCCAACCAGATGTAGGCTGACTTAACTAACTGTGCTTAAGTTAGTTACCTGAAGTACAAAATATTTTTTCACATTTACAAGTTGTGATGAATATTCACACAGATTTTCTATACATATTTACGAATATTGAGACACATCTAACTCCATACTGTTGGAGCTCATGGTAAAATGAAATGGCAGCGTAATTCCTTTCCTCACATTTTATCTGTTCCTTCTATTCTTTTACTCCATTCTATCAACTTTTTAACTCGTTCAGCTAGCACAGAGATTTGAAGGAGCAAATTAATTAACAAGACATTAGTACTTTGTTAACAGTGTTTACTTTGCATAGCATGTCGATGCCTATGATAAATGAAACCCATTTGGGAATCTGCATAAACAGTGCTAGTGTTCTCAGTTGGGGATGTTGGGGGCTGTCTCAGCATAGTAAGAGCAGATACAGGCACGAAAAACAAAGGAGGAAAGTAGTTACACATTTAAGGAATTAACTTGGCTTGATAAATGAATGCATAAATATTGAATAGATGGATGAGGCTCTTATAGCAATAACCCTTAGTTAAAACAATCAGAAATTAGTCACCCTCCCTCCCTGAAGGACTGGCCAATAGAGTACTGTCATCAACATTAAAGCCTGGACTGACCATCCAATATGTTAATAATAGTTTTGACCATGTTTTGTAGATTTGCAAAGTTTGAAATTACATTGTTTACTAACATTCTGTTAGTTCAAAGCATTTTTCCACCAAAAATGTAGAACTGTTCGGGGAAAGGTGGGCAATCTCTTTATCCTTGTTTACCCCCATGATTCCCAACTCTGCCCTTGATATACCCAATTAGTTGAAGGTCTGGTGATTAGTTGACAAATCAGATGCAATATTCCAGGGCTATAATTTTTTAAAATCCTTTTCGGTGGGCTAGGAGACTGGAGTTGGGAGCCACTATCATACCATTAATGAGCCTAAGCCCTTAATTGATAAATGCAGAACCCTAGGTTGAATTTGGGATTTTCATTAGTTGTCGGTTATAATCATCAAAATTAAAATAAATAAACTCTTGAAATATATTAGTCTGTGTGGAATGAATGTATACATTATACAAGTTTCACTTTTTGAATGGAATTATTGAAATAAATGAACTTTTTGATGATATTCAAATTTTATGACCAGCACCTGTAGTTCTTAAGTTTTACCCAAAACCCTTGTGTGTTGATTGCTAAAAAACATAAAAAACATCAGACCATAGAGCCAGGGTACAATCAAAGCCCTGGGTACTGTGTTAGGATATATGGCAATTTGGACTCCAGGAGATTTTAGGCAAAAACCTGTCTGCCTCTGCCAGCAGGCTAAAACTGGGTTGTCATTGGATCATCCAGGATGGAAACATTCCAAAGCATACCACCAAATCCACACAAAATGGTTGGCTGATCACAGAGTCAAGCTTTTGCAGTGGCCTTCACAGTCCCTTCACTTAAATACCACTGAAAACCTGAAGGGTGAGCTGAAAAGGAGTGAGCACCAAGGACTCTAAAGGTCCTGGAGTTTTTCTGTATGTTGTTAAATCCTTTTTATGTCTTCTCCCACTTCATCAAACATTATTAGATATGACTCAGAGCTGTTAGATTAGAGTTTTAGATTAGATTAAATTCAACTTTATTGTCATTGAACAGTACAAGTACAGTACAACAAAATGCAGTTAGCATATAACCAGAAGTGCTATTAGAAGAGGGCAGAAATGTACAAGTATTTACAATATTTAATAAAATGTATGTTACAAGTGGGATGTATAGATGAAGACAAAAGCAAAGGGAGGGTGCCTTAAGTATTAAATGCTATGATGCCTATAATTGTGGCATGCATGTTTTTTAATCAACAAATTATTTCTTAATGAGAATTGTTGTTGTGCATGCTATTGACATTGTGCTACTCTGTCTGAAAAAAACACTGATATAAAATAGAAAAAATGCAAGCCAACTGCCCATCAAGATGTCGTTATTCTGGTTTTGTGTGGGCTGTAGACATAACCAATAGAGAGTTGCTGGCATCCCCTTACTGTTTTGTGTATTATTTTATTTTAAACAGTCTTTCTCAACCTCTCTTTTTTACTTTCTTCTGTCTCCCTGTCCCTAACTGTCTCATCCTCTCTCTCTATCATTTGGTCTCTCTGTCTCTCTCAGTCTCTTGGCTTGTCCCTCTTTCTCTCATTCTGTCTCATCCTGTAATGGTGTCTCTTTCTGAGACATCTCTAGCTAGAGGCTAAACACAGCAGTCAGAGATTTGGTTAGCAGCAGAACTGACTGATCTCCCTGGCTCGTAGCCTCCTCTGTAGCACTGTGGATCTCCAGCGCTGACTCACCAAGTAGCTGAGCAGGCTAGTGGTCTGGTAGGCTGAGTGCACTTCCTGGCTACGTCCCAGTTGGACACGTATTCCCTTTACACTCCTTTTCAGGACAGTTCATAGAGTTGCCATTTTGAAATACACCCACTTACTGTCAGCAGGAAGAAACAGAAGTAAGCAGGATGTTGCTATCTTTTGATATTTTTTATGTGATGGAAGGTATACTTCTTTGAGCAATGATCCTTGGTACACTGTTTTAGAGGAAAGAGAACCTGCGTTGAATGTCCAAGTTCATGTTTTTACATTTTTTTCTTTTTTTTTCTTTCGTTTTTTTTAGCAATGAAGGGGCACGCAAGCAGCAGCATTCGTTCTGGCATGTTTTTCTCTTCTTTGTTTTGAGCATTGCTGTAAGCAAAGCTCTGCCACCTCCAATAAAGATAAACGTCTCATGAAATACAAGCTGGGTTTCAAGCTGCTAGGAGCAGGGTCGAACAGTCATCAGAATGCAATCACATAGTCTCGATTTACTTACATAATCTGGGCTAAATTTCTGTAGGGCATGCAGAAAACCTTGACCCCAAGTTCCCTAACCTATCCAACAGATTTCTTTCAGCCCCTTGGGAGGTCAAAGCACCAATTGCTCTGGACTATTGTTGTATGTTTTGCTTTAAATTCACCTTAAATCAACAACGTTTTCTCTTATTGTCATGAGAAAATGTATCAATATTAAACCGATTTTTACACTGCACCATGGAAAAGGTTTAGTATGTTTTTCTTAGATAAATGATTGATTCACACTAAGTGTCTACATCTTAAGATAGCTAGGTAAGACAGCCACATATATCAGTGTCGTAGTAAGGACATTTTCCTGTCAATAAAAAGGTAATTGCCAAAGTCAGTGCTGGCCAGACCAATGCTCTAATTTCTTATTTTCTTGTTGATTTAGGGGGAGGGTGTAGGAGTTAAGACTGAGATGTGTTATTTGAGATACACTTTAAAGAGTTTTTTTTTCTAGATATTTATCCACTGGTTAGGGCTATTTTGTCCTAGATCACCTCAGGGGAAGTTGTTTCCACAATTGGGGTGCCGGGGGATGTAAGAACTATTGAATGGACTGAGTGAGAGCTGCCCTCCTGTAGAGGTTGGTCTGCCAAGACACCAGAGGTGGCAAAAGAGAGTTTTGGAAAGCATCAGGCAGCGCCCTTCTGGACAAATTGCAGAGGTTTGATGAGACAAGTGGAGCGCTCAGCCAACAGCGTTATAGAAGTTAAAAGAGCCGGTACTTGGATGAAGAACTTTGCTTCTTCCTGTGTCAAAGAGCTGTTGAGGGTTATCACACATTTAGTTGGACAACATGATGGAGATCAGGTAAGCTTTCTACAACAGCTGTCTTGTTGAGTTGTGATTGTGGCTTTATTTTTTTTATTAAACTCTGGAAAAAGTTAACTTCATATTGCACTACAATGCTTAAGTTCAACTAGCACTAGATTTTACACAAATAAGTAGTATTTTCAAAAGTGATGCAATCTAGCAATGTACAGTACATTACTGATGGAACCATAAACTACTTTTTTACCAAACATTAAATCAAATCTAAGGTGAATTGTAAAGAATACACTTAGAGCAGGGTTATGGATTCACACGCAGAGCGTAGTTGTAGTGTTTATTCAGTGCCAACAAGGAAGAGTAAACAAGGAGTAGATCAGAGGGCAGGCAGTGGTCATACACAGGTGTTCCAAAATATACAAGCAGAAAAACAGAAGGTCTTGGCAGGAGTCGATGTCAGGGCAGGCAGGAGGTCATAAACAGAATCCGGGCAACAATACAGGAGGGCTAATCTGAAATCACAAACTCATGGGACGATGAAGAAACTGGTCAAACACAAGCAGGCAGAGACGATTATAAAGCTGGGAGGATAACAGGCTCAGTATGTCACAAAACACAAACAATACCTCACAAAGAGGAAGTGGGTGAGGTCGACTATATAAGTGGAGTGTGGATGAGGAACAGGTGTCTAGAATTCTGGTAATTGTGATCTGGGGTGTGAGTGACGTTCAGGAGGGGGAGGTTATAAGTGTGTAAGTGGAGGTTGTGCAGGTGATCTGGGGTGTGAGTGACGTTCAGGACGGGGAGGTTATAAGTGTGTAAGTGGAGGTTGTGCAGGTGATCTGGGGTGTGAGTGACATTCAGGAGGGGGAGGTTATAAATGTGTAAGTGGAGGTTGTGCAGGTGATCTGGGGTGTGAGTGACGTTCAGGAGGGGGAGGTTATAAGTGTGTAAGTGGAGGTTGTGCAGGTGATCTGGGGTGTGAGTGACGTTCAGGAGGGGGAGGTTATAAGTGTGTAAGTGGAGGTTGTGCAGGTGATCTGGGGTGTGAGTGACGTTCAGGAGGGGGAGGTTATAAGTGTGTAAGTGGAGGTTGTGCAGGTGATCTGGGGTGTGAGTGACGTTCAGGAGGGGGAGGTTATAAGTGTGTAAGTGGAGGTTGTGCAGGTGATCTGGGGTGTGAGTGACGTTCAGGAGGGGGAGGTTATAAGTGTGTAAGTGGAGGTTGTGCAGGTGATCTGGGGTGTGAGTGACGTTCAGGAGGGGGAGGTTATAAGTGTGTAAGTGGAGGTTGTGCAGGTGATCTGGGGTGTGAGTGACGTTCAGGAGGGGGAGGTTATAAGTGTGTAAGTGGAGGTTGTGCAGGTGATCTGGGGTGTGAGTGACGTTCAGGAGGGGGAGGTTATAAGTGTGTAAGTGGAGGTTGTGCAGGTGATGTGGGGTGTGAGTGACGTTCAGGAGGGGGAGGTTATAAATGTGTAAGTGGAGGTTGTGCAGGTGATCTGGGGTGTGAGTGACGTTCAGGAGGGGGAGGTTATAAGTGTGTAAGTGGAGGTTGTGCAGGTGATCTGGGGTGTGAGTGACGTTCAGGAGGGGGAGGTTATAAATGTGTAAGTGGAGGTTGTGCAGGTGATCTGGGGTGTGAGTGACGTTCAGGAGAGGGAGGTTATAAGTGTGTAAGTGGAGGTTGTGCAGGTGGTCTGGGGTGTGAGTGACGTTCAGGAGGGGGAGGTTATAAGTGTGTAAGTGGAGGTTGTGCAGGTGATGTGGGGTGTGAGTGACGTTCAGGAGGGGGAGGTTATAAATGTGTAAGTGGAGGTTGTGCAGGTGATCTGGGGTGTGAGTGACGTTCAGGAGGGGGAGGTTATAAGTGTGTAAGTGGAGGTTGTGCAGGTGATCTGGGGTGTGAGTGACGTTCAGGAGGGGGAGGTTATAAATGTGTAAGTGGAGGTTGTGCAGGTGATCTGGGGTGTGAGTGACGTTCAGGAGTGGGAGGTTATAAGTGTGTAAGTGGAGGTTGTGCAGGTGATCTGGGGTGTGAGTGACGTTCAGGAGGGGGAGGTTATAAGTGTGTAAGTGGAGGTTGTGCAGGAGCAGGACGTGGTGACCGGCTGGACCTTACAGAATTTTGACATCTTCTTAGTCACTCAGCTCAGTACTCGCTTGACATATTGTTTTAGTGTTGAACAAAAACAATATCATACGTTATTGACATATGCAATGTTATTTGGACATGGTTAATTACTTTCCAGTTATACATTTTGTTAAATAGGCAAATTGTGACTCACTCGTAAGCGTGATAAAATAATGGCACATTCCCAACATCTCATGATCAACAAAAACAGTCTAGTATGATGGCACATTCATTGAGTTGGTGCAGCATATGCTCCATATCATAGATTTACATATCAATGTTTACCCTATTTCTGCAACAAATAGAAAAATCCATACAGAAAAACAGCGGAAAAGAGTGGGAAAGAGAAAGAGAGTGAGAGAGAGAAGGTACAACAAAGATTACCCCTTTCCCTACATGGGCCTTGGTCAAAGGTAATGCATGAAACCGGGCACTATTTGAGACATCCAAACTTCTTTTTGGCCTCATGGAAAAGGAGATGAGATATTTGTCACAACAGAAGTCCTTTGAACCAGCGCAACAGAGAGATAATGGGGTGTAAATGATCTAGCAAAGGATGAAATGTGCCACTATAGGAGATTCTCAGGTTTCATCTGGACTGGGGCACAAGAGTGCACGGTCAGCTGGGATCACCACTCATCTCTGGCAGAGTTCAAAGTGCACGTTAACTGATCCGAATGACACAGAAAAATACCAGATAGGAACATTTTCAGCTTACGGTATCTGTATGAAGACACCAAGGATTGTATCTCTGTTCTCAAGGAAGCTCTGTCTCAACCCTGCAGTGTTGATTCGATAGGGTCTCCTTTTTAGACGATATGTTTCTAAATATTACACGGTAATTCAGATATTATTCAGATATCTGTCAGATGGTGCAAATCTATCTTAGGTTCTGTGTCATGGTCGAAGAGCTTAATAACAATTGTGCTTCAGTGAAACACAACTTGTTATCTCTCTGCATGTAGACACAAAGCTTGTAATTAGATCTCTCTGTCTGATGGTCTATATTAATAATGTGGATTGTTTTTTATCTATGGTTCTCTTCAACTTCTCAGAGAAAATCTCACTTTTAAAATGTATTATTCGGTAAGTTAACCATACCCAAATAATTTTGTCAACTTGTCTTATATTAGATTAGATTCAACTTTATTGTGAGTGAACAGCACAAGTACAGTACAACGAAATGCAGTTTGTGTCTAACCAGTGCAAATAGAGGAGTGCCGAAAAATGTACAAGTATAAGTATATGTATATGCATGTACAAGTGGTATGTATAGATGTGCAATTAATACAAATGCACTACATATGGCAATTCTAAATGTGCAGTGGATAATGTAACAATTTACAGAAGATTTACAAGTATTAAGTATAATGTATGTACAAGTGAGATAAACAGTTGTTGAGTAAGGTAGCATGTGCAACTGAAATGCTGGGATAGCACCAATGAGCTTCCCGAGGTAGACATTTGTATGTAACAATTGAAAATGCAAGTACAGTGGCAGTTCTGAATGTGCAATGTGTAATGAGGGCAAGTTTAAGGCGCAGGTTTAAGTTTAAGGCGCAGGTTTAAGTTTAAGGCGCAGGTTTAAGTTTAAGGCGCAGGTTTAAGTTTAAGGCGCAGGTCGGCATGTGCAAAGGAAATGCAGATACCTGTAGATAACTGAAACTGAAAAACGTTATCTTCGCAAGGCAATGACAGAGTCCAGTAGTACAAATGGTGGACATAGTTAGTGATGGGAGGTCACAGAGTTCAGCAGGGTAACAGTAGATGGAAAGAAACTGTTCCTGAGCCTGCTGGTACAAGAATATAGAGAGGGCAAACAGATTGTGGCATGGATGTGAAGGGTATGTACCCATTTGTTGCCAAAGCTTACATTGTAGGGGGAAAAAATCTAACTTCAATCTCAAACAGACCATTTGAGAAATGCTCAGGAGGATTTATAACTGGACAATCGGCTCTCTAGCTATATTCAAAAGTACCATCCTTTAAGATGGTGGATGTGTTTCTATGAAAATCCTGTAAGGGAAGTCTAGGAGATCAATCTTATAGGATTGGATAATGAGTAATAATGAGGCCCCCACAATCCTATAATAATGATTTGAATGACCATCATACATCCACTCAGTTGTGTTGTGATACACAGACTCCATTCCTGTTTAGGGTTGCTTTGGAGCTTCAGCAGCCTGGCCCAGATGCAGAGCATGTTCCCTTAGATCGTCACAGGAATGATCTCTGTCCATCAAGACATAGCTTTCTGAGACTGCCTTTACTACACATAGCAATGTATGTTTTGAGTGAATTTTGAGCAATGGCATCTTTTGCCACTCTGGGTAATGGAGCTGCATGGTCATATTGTGTATGTACCAAGAGAGTGTTAGATCATTTTAGTGTTTAGTGGTTGATCAGTTGATAAGTACCTTGAGAGGGTTGAATGCATAGACATAATAAAGAATAGACGCCGCATTGGCTGCTGGGGCGCGAGAAATACGGCCGCCATGTTTGACCGGTCATACGCCTATTTGCGTAGCAGCAGAAGCAACGATGCCAGAGCACTGTGGAGCATACTCCTGCTCATATCGGCGGACCATCGAAAGCAGGGCTCGTGGGATTACTTTTCACAAGTAAGATTTAACATTACCGTATTATTGGTTGTATTTTGTGACTAGAATATTACCAGAGAGTTGAGAAGGAGCAAGGATCTTTGAAATCACTGTACTGAAATCGTATCCAGCTAGCTAGGCTATGTTTACTGCACCAGCCGGTGTTCACCCAGCGAACTGAGACTTGATAAGTCATATTCTATAACACTGACTTAGATTACAACTGACTCAATAATGCTATTGTAGAAATAAAGCAAATATTACTGGTATAACATTGGCCAGCTAATTATATATTCATATAAATAAAAGACGGTATTATCATTGTTGTGCAGTACTAGCTTAGCTAGTAACTTAGTATTTTGGTGGTAGCTTCACTATTTTCAGAATCAAGTAACTTTTTTCAGTAGTAGTAACTCTTTTATTTACCAAGTAGCTTGGCCACACAAGCTACTTTTCTTGTCATGTTAAATTAGCACAACTTAAAGTAGCTTCCTGTGTAATGAACTAGCCTACTGCTGTGTTTGTGTAACTTTTTTTTTAAATATATATTTTTGTTTTGTGTTACTTAGCTTACTACATTTGACTGGGTGGTAGCTTTTGTGTAGTGAAGCTTTATTCATGACAGAGTAACTAATAGCTTAGCTCACTGCAATTTCCAAGTAACTTGCCCAACACTGTGTATTATTCACATGTAATTCACCCTAACAAAGGTAAGTTACCTCTCATGTCTCATACCCACCCCACTTAAAATAAAGGCAACAGAACACCTGATAGTAGAATGGTTTTCAAACAAGCTTATTATTTAGTTCAGCGGTATGTGCTCACCTACAGGTTCAGCCAAGATCACTTGGAGCTCCTATTTAATTCAATCAGAGCGTCAGGTAGGGTTGGTGTTCTTTTAATTACAATTTTGAAAATATACCTAATGAATATCTTTGTCTTGTGAGTAATGTATGTATTGTGTGCCTGTTTTCCATATAAGGAGGGTGGAATAACAATCCATCGGCACTTCCAGGCCATCTTCTGCCGCCTGATGGTTCGGTGTGGTGTCTCACCTGTGTAAAGCACTATATAAATATAATGTATTATTATTATTTTAATAAGGTGCTGAGTGCTGCAGAGAGGGTGATCTGCCAAGCTTCACCAATGCCAACTCCTAAGGTGTCGACAGTCACAGACATCGTCCGGGAGGAGATTGGAACGGAGGATGTTTTACTGCTTGGGGAACACATTGAGGAGACTCAGTTTGGCATCGACAACCATCATTCTGACTTGTTGTCATTGGTTGTGTCTGTGTTTCTCAAAATAAGGCTGCACCACATTACCAAACTCACCTCTCTTGAACTGCAGAAAGGGAGCACGAGGAAGAACTGTCCTCTTTCAGGGGTTTTAGAGCGTGTGCATGTGTGTGGTTCCACGACAATTCAAGACTTTAATCCTAAAAACGAATTCTAAGCTTTATCTGTACTTTAACCTTACTCATCACACATAGTATCTTTATGTCATATCTGTCATCATTCTGACAAGATTAACACTGAATCTGAAAGCAATGGCTTAAAACTGCCGGAAAACAGTGGTCTGTCACATTTTATGTGAATACTGCTGTAAGTGTTGTTGGGTCTGTAAATACCTCTGTTTGTTTGTGTTTCATGAACTCTAGCCTCATGGTGTGTGTCTCCAGGAATCCAAATGTTGGTCTCCTTTGCCTTACACTAAGTTTGTGAGCTTGTGTATAATGAAGTTTATCTTTACATTATGTCCTTGTTATTGTCTTAGCCCTGATCCCTTTCCCTCTGGGTTCTGAAAAGCACTTGTAACAGTGTTTTGAAAATTGCTACATTAATTAAGTTTGCAGACTTTTCAATGGAGTTTCAACAAAGTAAATGTGTAGTTTAAATAAAAACAGTCACTTTTCATTTCATCCTGCTATTTTAGACTGGGACCCATGTGAGTATGTTGGGATGGGGGCTGTGAAATGAGAGAGAGAGAAATATATATTTCTGACTTTACTGCCACTATTTACACATTAGGTGTTTCAATCAGAATGATAGTCAAACTGGAAATGTTCCTGTTTTTCTCCCTTTTTGGGGATTATGTTCACAGTTTTGATGAATATAAAACTATGAATATTAAAATACGCCGAACCATGTGTCCTGTATCATAGCTACATATATGACCTTTGCAGCAAAAAAATCCGCGTGAAAATCAGTAAGGTATTCACTGAGGTATGATTAATTAAATGCGCTGACAGGTCGTTTCACCTGCCAAAACAATTACATTGAGTGGAGCGGCTGACCGGTCCAAGATGGCGGTCCCACGGCTCGTCAGCCCCAGTAGGCAGTAGCGGTCGATGCGGCGTCTATTCTTTATTATGTCTATGGTTGAATGTATATTTTGCGTAGGATAGCACTCATGATTGATTTCAAACTGAATCTGTTGAGGGGCTCACTATTAAAGATGCATTCTGTGATTTTTGGCCATTGGTTGTAGAAGTTGCACTGTTGATCCAAAACGGGTCTCCAAACATTGTGCATGGTATGATAGTGATTGTACTTATATATTATGCACATATAAACATATTAATGCATTAAATATATTACACATTGAGCCCACCCCTCCAAGAACTGCCACCTTAACGTGGTGGAGGGGTTTGAGTACCCGAGTGACCCTAGGAGCTATGTTGTCTGGGGCTATATGCCCCTGGTAGGGTCTCCCAAGGCAAACAGGTCTTAGGCGACGGGTCAGACTAAGAGCGGTTCAAAACCCCTTAATGAAGAATAAAATTTTGAGTACCGTGACGTCGCCCGGTATGGCGCAGCCGGGGCCCCACCCCGGAGCCAGGCCCGGGGTTGGGGCTCGAATGCGAGCGCCTGGTGGCCGGGCCTTCCCCCATGGGGCCCGGCCGGGCTCAGCCCGAACGGGTGACGTGGGGCCGCCCTCCCGTGGGCTCACCACCCACAGGAGGGACCATAAGGGGCCGGTGCAAAGAGGATCGGGCGGCAGTCGAAGGCAGGGGCCTAGACAACCCGATCTCTGGACACGGAAACTGGCTCTAGGGACGTGGAATGTCACCTCGCTGGCGGGGAAGGAGCCTGAGTTAGTGCGTGAGGTTGAGAGGTTCCGATTAGAGGTAGTCGGGATCACCTCTACGCACGGCTTGGGCTCTGGAACCACACTCCTTGAGAGAGGATGGACTCTTCACCACTCTGGAGTTGCCCATGGTGAGAGGCGGCGGGCTGGTGTGGGTTTGCTCATAGCTCCCCAGCTCTGCCGCCATGTGTTGGAGTTTACCCCGGTGAACGAGAGGGTCGTTTCCCTGCGCCTACGGGTCGGGGATAGGTCTCTCACTGTTGTTTGTGCCTACGGGCCGAACGGCAGTGCAGAGTACCCGACCTTCTTGGAGTCTCTGGGAGGGGTGCTGGAAAGTGCTCCGACTGGGGACTCTATTGTTCTACTGGGGGACTTCAACGCCCACGTGGGCAACGACAGTGACACCTGGAGGGGCGTGATTGGGAGGAACGGCCCCCCTGATCTGAACCCGAGTGGTGTTCAGTTATTGGACTTCTGTGCTAGTCACAGTTTGTCCATAACGAACACCATGTTCAAGCATAAGGGTGTCCATCAGTGCACGTGGCACCAGGACACCCTAGGCCGCAGGTCGATGATTGACTTTGTTGTCGTCTCATCTGACCTGCGGCCGTATGTCTTGGACACTCGGGTGAAGAGAGGGGCGGAGCTGTCAACTGATCACCACCTGGTGGTGAGTTGGATCCGATGGCGGGGGAGGAAGCTGGACAGACTCGGCAGGCCCAAGCGTACTGTAAGGGTCTGCTGGGAACGTCTGGCCGAGTCTCCTGTCAGAGAGATCTTTAACTCCCACCTCCGGCAGAGCTTCGACTGGATCCCGAGAGAGGTTGGAGATATTGAGTCCGAGTGGACCATGTTCTCCACCACCATTGTCGAAGCGGCCGCTCGGAGCTGTGGCCGTAAGGTCTCCGGTGCCTGTCGAGGCGGCAATCCCCGAACCCGGTGGTGGACACCGGAAGTAAGGGATGCCGTCAAGCTGAAGAAGGAGTCCTATCTGGCCTGGTTGGCTTGTGGGACTCCTGAGGCAGCTGACGGGTACCGACAGGCCAAGCGCGCTGCAGCCCGGGTGGTTGTGGAGGCAAAAACTCGGGCCTGGGAGGAGTTCGGTGAGGCCATGGAGAAGGACTATCGGCTGGCCTCGAAGAGATTCTGGCAAACCATCCGGCGCCTCAGGAGAGGGAAACAGTGCCCTACCAACGCTGTTTACAGTAGAGGTGGGCAGCTGTTGACCTCAACTGAGGATGTCGTTGGGCGGTGGAAGGAGTACTTCGAGGATCTCCTCAATCCCGCCGTCACGTCTTCCATTGAGGAAGCAGAGGATGAGGGCTCAGAGGTGGACTCGTCCATCACCCGGGCTGAAGTCACTGAGGTGGTCAAGAAACTCCTCGGTGGCAAGGCACCGGGGGTGGATGAGATCCGCCCTGAGTACCTCAAGTCTCTGGATGTTGTGGGGCTGTCTTGGTTGACACGCCTGTGCAACATCGCGTGGCGGTCGGGGACAGTGCCTCTGGGATGGCAGACCGGGGTGGTGGTCCCTCTTTTTAAGAAGGGGGACCGGAGGGTGTGTTCCAACTATAGGGGGATCACACTTCTCAGCCTGCCCGGGAAAGTCTATGCCAGGGTTCTGGAGAGGAGAATACGGCCGATAGTAGAACCTCGGATTCAGGAGGAACAGTGTGGTTTTCGTCCGGGCCGTGGAACACTGGACCAGCTCTATACCCTCTACGGGGTGTTGGAGGGTTCATGGGAGTTTGCCCAACCAATCCACATGTGTTTTGTGGATTTGGAGAAGGCATTCGACTGTGTACCTCGCGGCATCTTGTGGAGGGTGCTTGGGGAATATGGGGTCCTGGGTCCTTTGCTAAGGGCTGTCAGGTCCCTATACAACCGAAGCAGGAGCTTGGTCCGCATTGCCGGCAGTAAGTCAGACTTGTTCCCAGTGCATGTTGGACTCCGGCAGGGCTGCCCTTTGTCACCGGTTCTGTTTGTAATTTTTATGGACAGAATTTCTAGGCGCAGCCAGGGGCCGGAGGGTGTCAGGTTTGGGGACCACACGATTTCGTCTCTGCTCTTTGCAGATGATGTTGTCGTGTTGGCCCCTTCTAACCAGGACCTTCAGCATGCACTGGGACGGTTTGCAGCCGAGTGTGAAGCGGTGGGGATGAAAATCAGTACCTCCAAATCCGAGGCCATGGTCCTCAGTCGGAAAAGGGTGGCTTGCCCACTTCAGGTTGGTGGAGAGTGCCTGCCTCAAGTGGAGGAGTTTAAGTATCTAGGGGTCTTGTTCACGAGTGAGGGAAGGATGGAACGGGAGATTGACAGACGGATCGGTGCAGCTTCTGCAGTAATGCAGTCGATGTATCGGTCTGTCGTGGTGAAGAAAGAGCTGAGCCGCAAGGCGAAGCTCTCGATTTACCAGTCAATCTACGTTCCTACTCTCACCTATGGTCATGAGCTTTGGGTCATGACCGAAAGGACAAGATCCCGGATACAGGCGGCCGAAATGAGTTTTCTCCGCAGGGTGGCTGGGCGATCCCTTAGAGATAGGGTGAGAAGCTCGGTCACCCGGGAGGAGCTCAGAGTAGAGCCACTGCTCCTCCACATCGAGAGGGGTCAGCTGAGGTGGCTTGGGCATCTTTTTCGGATGCCTCCGGAACGCCTTCCTGGGAAGGTGTTCCGGTCCCGTCCCACCGGGAGGAGACCCCGGGGAAGACCTAGGACACGCTGGAGGGACTATGTCTCCCGGCTGGCCTGGGAACGCCTCGGTGTCCCCCCGGAAGAGCTAGAGGAAGTGTCTGGGGAGAGGGAAGTCTGGGCATCCCTGCTTAGACTGCTGCCCCCGCGACCCGGCCCCGGATAAGCGGAAGAAGATGGATGGATGGATGGACATTGAGCCCAAAATGGAAGGTAAACAGATAAAAAATTATTTAAAAAAGTCCCAGAAACATGGGAGGGAGGTCAAAGATCAACCCTGTGTATTTTTCTTGTACAGAGAAGCTGTTATACACCTTTTATGGCTGATTCCTACAGAACAAGTACCTCTATTCAAGTAACTGAGGTCTTTCCTGAGAATAAAGTTGCTAAAAGTGTTAGAAATCAGTTTATTGAGGGCATCATTGATCAGGCTCTCAAGAGAGCTGAGGACGTAAGTCAGGCAGAGGCTTTAATGTGCTCTGTTTGACATACATAAAGAGGTTATGGTCACTGGAGGATCTCCTGGTCACAGTAAAGTCAAGAGCAAAAGATGTGTGACAATATAGGGAGGGATTGCCAGTGTGCAACCGTTGATATACAAGAAAAACAGCTGACAGATGAACCAGGCAAAGTCAAGTTATTGGAGAGCTAACAAATGTAGTCCAGGTTCTTAGAGCTAACACTAATAAAGGAAAACAAAGAGCTAAGCCAAAAATAACTATTCGGACGATTGGTTAAGGTTTTGTTTGTGAGCCCTCGATACTCAATATTTAAGCAGCTGCTATAAATTTGGATGTCTGATCACAATAATGGGATTGTTAGGCCATTGTGCAAAATGAACACAAATTACATTGATCAATACAAGCCCATAGATGTTTTGATGAATGCATGGTACAATAATCTATGATTTGTACATATCTTTTTAGCTTACTGTCAGTGTTGTCTGCAGCCAATATAAAAAATATAACTTCTCAGGAGACCAATCCAAACCCTAAACCTGCTTGAGCAAGCAGAATCCTTTCGCCTCTCCAACCTTCCTGAAAATAATCAAAAGTATCTATAATCTGATTGCATAATTTTTTGCTGGTAACGTATCAGATTTGAATGAGAATTTTTTTTAATCAGTTATTCCCAAACTCTGTGTTTACTGCAGATGAACGTGGCCAAGATCTTTTGCAAATTGGTTCAAAGAATCTCTACTAGAAAGTGTTTAAGGTAACAGCACAAGTAAAGCATTTTTCCTCACCTTTTTCTGCCTAAGAGCACTAACAGATGGTGTCCCCAGATGGCCTCAGATTAATACAATAAAAAAATGATTTGAGGTTCACCCTGTTATGACTGGACTGAATGTGTACCCTATATCAAAACTATTTGGTATAAAATAGGAACCAGAGGATCCTGAATCTTGTGTATCCATTGGAGTAGGAAAACAAGATGCTCACCAACAGGCAGACAGAGACTTTTTCTTTGTACACTCTTGCTTTTGCATGTGAATCATTCCAACAAACCAGTCATGTTTCATGTCTTTAAGGTCTGGATAAACCTGACAAGGCAGCTCCTATAGTTGTGTTCGAATCATCCGCACCCTGTGTGTTCTCTTTGCTCTGTCCTGACTCTACCACTGGCCTTGTCTTTGCTCAAACACAACAATTTTATCAACATGTTTCTTCAGAATGTTCAGAATGTCGTCTCTCTACCTCTCTGCTGGCCGTTTGCAGAAGCATGACAAAGATAAGTATTGCCTTGAAAATATACTGAGACGATACAACGGAAAGGTACAGATGAGGTTAGATTCTCATTAGGGTTGCATAACTTTTCTTGACTGCATTTAAGCTTACACAACCCAACAATGATTTCACTTTTTCACCTCTACCCCTGTTAAATGCCCAAGTCAGCTTATAACACTTGTTTGATATTTTGTTTATGTACAGTGTTTTGCTTTTTTATATCAACAAATTCATTTTTGTGTCAGGATATGTCAGAATGTATAAAAAGTATAAAAGTTCTTTATGGACCTGGGTAGAGTTAGCAAAGTGAAGAAAGCACCAAGACACAACTAAAACTGTTTGTATAATTGATTTAACTAGGGCATGGTCTTCCAGTTCTTTCTGGATTGCAGAATAAATGAACACCTTCACACTGTTTGTGAGGTGTCTGTTTCTGGAACCCTGATCTGTCTCTGTATGATGGTGCCATGACATCAACCTGCAAGACTTGTTTCCTAACAATAGCACAACCTGTTTCATACAATTCACCTTAAATTAATCGTATCTTTAAAGTTTGAAGGCCCAGATTCAATTCAAAATGTACAGGTTGCAAAGTTAATGTTCGCCGAGATTATCATTCACAGTAAATGCTGTTAGCCCAATCAGAAAAGACCTTTAAAAGATGTAACACATGGGCGAAAGATGTACTGCACAGCATTGTTTTGAATCTAACCCACCCCTCTTTCATCAAAAAATATCTTCCCACAATCATATATAAACACCTGAAGAAAAAGTTTCCCTTTAAAGGATATGATACCTATTACCACTCTAAGTCTCTGAGTCTCTGAACCCTTAGACTGCTCCCCATATGGCGCCCTATTCCCTTCGCAGCCCGTGTCACAAAAAGTGCTCTACAGAGGCAGCGGAGTGCCATTTGGGCTGCAGTTATATTCTTCTGTGCGAGGTACGAGTCTGGAAAAGACATGGAGGGAGGTGAAAATAGCTTCTGTGACAATGGATCCCCAGGAGAACAGGGTGAAAAAGTATTTGGGGGAACAGACATTGGGAACAGATGGGAAAGTCATGGGAGAATGGGAGGAAATGACAGCATGTTCCAATGCCTACCCCCAACACTGCATTTCCCCTGGAAGAAACCACAGTATGGTGAAACTGTGATGCTTTAGGTCTCAGGTGCACATCAAGCAGTGTAAAAATATATTTTTGAGAGCAGGTGTAGTGCTGCAATCCACCAGCAAGCCATGAGCTCCTCTGTTCGCTGTTAGCTGCTCGTTTGCTACTTTCACAGAGCTCTACTCACTAACAGGAATAGAGTTCTAACTGTAGCAATGTGGATATATGTAAAGCTGTCGGATCTTAGAGACTTATGTTTCGTCCCAAAAGGCACCTTATTCTCTACATAGTGTTCAACATTTAACCAGGTTATGCTCAGCATCATAGCAGTTTGCGTTTGCATGCTTTCCTGCCCTTTCAATGCTTTGAGTACTGGACAGGCCGCTAGGTATCTGGGCCAAGGGCTCCTTTGTGCCCTCACTCTTTATTTTTGCTTGATTTTCTGGCAGGAGTTGAAAAGCTGTTAAAGCTGTTAAATCAGTCCAGATGCTCTGATGTTAATTGGGGAGTGAGCAAAAATAACTGGTGGAGAGGCAGGCAGTAAGAGAGATAGGTTGAGGCAGGCAGAGATGCAAGCAGAGGGACAGGCGGTCTGGGTCACAGACAGCTTCTGGGATTAACCATGAACACAGAGAGGAAGACAGGCAGAAAGAGAGAAACAGACAGAGATGCAGGCAGACAGAGAAGAGGCAGAGAGGCAGAATGATAGAAATAAGCAGGCAGAGAGATTAACAGGCAGTGAGGCAGGCAGAAAGAGAGAGAGGCAGAAGAAAAGTTTGCCTGAAGGAGACTACCCTCTGTGGAGTCACCAACAAGCAGGAATTCCAGCTTTCATGGTAACTTCTCTTTTGGACATTAAGAACGGGATACTCTAACTCCTCCCCACTTACTGAGTTGGTTAAGCAGTGCAGAAGCAAACCTAATTTTTTCCTTTCTAGCCAATGCCAGCATGTAGGGGATTTAGTTCCCCTACATGCTGGCATTGGTGTTTATTTAACTCTTTCTTTTGCTATGTCAGGTTATGGGAGACAGAGGCGAGCTTGGGAATAAATTATGTCACAAAATATCTTCCTTCCACAGATCCCATTTTCATCCACACATTAGAGGCAAGAGAGAGTGTGAGAAGCAATCACAGAAGGTATTGTTCTCTTTCCTTAACAATAAAAAAAAACATTTAGATTATAAAAGCCATCTGGTCAATGAGTGAAAAATGCTTTCATTTGCAAAATTTTTGGGGTCTATTATTATTCATCATATGCCCAACACGAATGTATGAGTCACATCTCAGAAACCTTGTCATTCGTTGCATGTGCAACTAACTTCCTTTAACACAGTGTCACTTGGGATTTGTTTCACACACAGTTTCCCACACCCATTCTCTCTCATGATTATAACTCTCAGTGGATATGCCTGACAGAGTAGTTCACACATTTGAAAATGTTTATTTGTTAAGTTGCTTCTAATTCAACTTAAACAATTCAAAACTCTTTAATTTCTTCACACTGTGTTATATTATAGATGTAATTTATAATTTATTACACATTCTTTGCATTCATCAACACACAATGCCCCCTAATGACAAAGCAAAAATATTTTTTAGGAATGTGTCCCAATTTATTAAAAATAAAAAAACTGAAATATCTCATGTATGTAAATATTCAGACACTTGATTTAGTATTTTGGAGATGTGCCTTTGGAAGCAGCCACACAGTGGTCACAGCATTGATTCTTCTTCAGTATGCCTCTACCAGCTTTGCACAACTGGGTTTGGGTAGTTTCTCACATTCTTTCTCGTAGATCCTCTCAAGCTCTAACATATTGGATGGGGAGTTTCGATGAACTGTGATCTCCAGGTCTCCCCACAAATGTTCAGTTCAAGCCTTTGGCTGGGCCACTCAAGGATATTCACAGACTTGTCCCAAAGCCACTGAAGCATTGTCTTGCCTGTGTGCATCAGGTTGTTGTCATCCTGAAAGATGAATCTTCGCCTCAGTCTGACATTCTATGTGCTCTGGATCAAGTTGTCTTCAAGAATCTCAATGTATTTTGCTGATTTCATCTTTCTCTCAATTCTGACCCAACTTAAAATCCCTAGGAAAGACTTTCTGGTCTGATGAGACCCAAATCAAACTATTAGGCCTAAATGCTAAGCACAACATTTGGCCAAAATAAGATATTTCCTGTCTAATACCATCCCTAAGGAGCATCCCCATAGCATGATGCTCTCACCACATTGCTTCTCCATAGGGATGGTATTCGCCCAGTAATAGGCGTTATCTTGTTTTGGCTAGCCGTTGCTCTTCTCATTCAGGCCTAATGGTTTGATTTCAGTCATATCAGATCTTTCATGGAGTGCTGCCGGTTCTTCCATCTCTGCAGAGAAACTCTGAAGCTCTGTTAGACATGTTCACTTTCGGTTCTTGGTTACCTCCAAGGCCCCCTTGCCTGGTTATTCAGTTAGCTAGACAGACAACTCTGGGAAGAGTCTTGGTGGCTCCAAATTCCTTCTATTTCACAATGGAGCCATACTGTGCCCCTGGGATCTTTCATTACTTTAGCAATTTGTTTATAACCATCACCAGATCTATGCCTCGACACAATTCCTTGGACTTCATTGCTAAATTTTTGTGTGGGACCTAAAACAGGCAGGTGTGTTCCTTTCTTACTCATGTCCAATAAATGAATTTTCAACAGTCAAATTCAATCGCGTTCTAGAGAAATTTCAAGGATGATGATCAAAGGACACAGGAGGCATCTGAGCTCAATATGGAGTGTCACAGCAAAGGTTCTGAATATTTATAAAATTACATGTTGGCATAAATTTTATAAACCTAAAAACTTGGGTCATGGTAGGGTACTGTGTGTAGATTGATTCCTAAAAAATATTTTATATGTAATAATTGAATAAATAATAAACTGAATAATTGAATTGTACTGTATATGACAAACAAAAGTTGAGAAATTGAAATGTTCTGAAAATATTCTAAAACCAGTGCATATGTAGTGTTTTTAGAAAATGCCTTTACTCTATTTTCACATTACCTTTATGTAGTATATTGACAGTATGTAGTTGCTAAGCAGCCTTGTTTATTGAGGTGAGGTCATCGCTTCTGATTTTTTTGTTGGTGGAGTTGATTTCAAGGGCATTTGATCAACTAGAGCCACCAAGTTCTTTTCATTTAAGCCCCAGTTTATGGACAGACAGGACAAATTAATAAAAACTGGACAAAAAATGTACACACAATATTACACAATTTAACGTTTTACAGTTTATATAGTAAGGATCAGTCAATAGAAATGAATTAATTCAGTTCTAATCTAAACATTTCAAGATGTGAATACAGATATGCATCTATCTATTACACACCTTTAAAAAAAGGTTGGGGCATTATATGTAAACCAATCAGTATCTCTTGTGACAACCAGTTGACCACCAGTCTCATACAGGAGACACGTCTTCGCAAAGATTTGAATAGGATGTTGATTTTGGCCTGTGACTCCTCTTCAATGGCTGTGTAAAGTTGCCGTTCCAGATCATCCCAAAGATGCTTATTGGCTGATATGTCTAGAAAGTATTAAGGCCAGTGGCGTTGTTTGGCCTGGGCGTATGAGCCCAATGTATTATGATCCAAGCAACGCCTCTGATCAAGGCCATGGATGAACTGGGACATTTTCACATTCCAGGAGTTGAGACTTCACATTATGATTCTAAAAATTGAGGGGATGGCGGCAGATGAATGGCAACATAATGGGTTTTAGGATAGCGTCAAGGTGTCTCTGTGTATTCAAACTGTCATCAATGAAATGCTACACACAACCCCAGGCATGATGTCTTCTGCCTTATGCACCTAAAACCAGGATTCATCTGTGAAGAGCAAATCATGGCCATGGTCTGTGAGCCCTTTAAAGAGTCAAACAGTGATCAGACCTTGGGGAGGATGAAAAGCGTGTAACTAAACTAACCTGAGAAGGTTATTTAGCTGTGTAACTCCTTAGTTTCAGAAACTGTCCAGGTTTGTGAAAATGCCAGATATAGAGGTTCTGGGCTGGCTTGATTACATGTGGTCTGCGTTTGTTAGGTCAAATTTTCTATAGTGACATTGAAAGTGGCTTATGGCATGTGTGGCATTGTGTTGTGTGACAAAACTGCAAATATTTAGTGGCCTTTTATTGTCCCCAGCACATTTTACATTTGCATTTTTGTCCAGTGTAATATTTGAGACCTGTTGCACCCTGCTGATTGCGTTTAGATGAATATGATTTCTGTGCCTTACAAGTGTTTTAAAGACAGGAGAATTGTTCATTTAAACTAAAAACAAACAACAGCAACATAGCCATCTTAAACTGAGCCTTGCACAAGAAAACCACAACAGGGATTTTTGTCTGTTCTATATGCATATCCCCCAAGTGGTGTGAAAGAATGATTGGGTGGGTTCTCGCTGAGCAAAATCATTTTCTTATGTATTTTCAACATGTTTTCAACCAGAAAGATATTGTGCTAGTAATTTTACTCTGTGTAGGGCAGGGAAAAAATTATCATTGGCACACTAACACCAAATAGGAATGGATAGTTTTTTTGTGTGCTTGCCCTCTCTTCTAGGAGACTTGAGTTTGATATACTTGAATGTGTCTTGGAGGCAGATCTGATCTGAAGGCAGAAATGAATGCACATTTTCCAACATTTCTGAAAATGCAAATCCAGTGTTTTGGAACGAATCCCTTCAAGTGAAGCAATGGTAAGGAGCCAGTGAGAACATTGTTTCAAATGAGAGAGCTGTTATTTTGAAAGTGTTTGCCGAGAACCAGCTGGGTTGCTCTCGGAACAGAGTGCCAAGAAGCACCAACTGAGAAGAATAAATAAAATTATGTGTGTCACGAGATTCTAATTTTTTCCATTTGAACACGCTGTTCTGCGTTTCACAGAGGCCACGGTAGGCTCATTTGGCACTTTGGCCACTATACCACTATTTCCATCTCCCTTTACACTGATTAATGAAGTGATCTGGTGTGAAAAGAATGACAGCATAGCTTATAGATGCAAACAATGGTGAAGTTGACCTGAGGCACTGTATATGTTTCACAATGGCTGTATTCTATAAAACTCCTTTAGGACTCCGGTCGAAGTAATGCAGTAAATAGTGTGCCAGTTAATATCACGCTTCTTAAGTGAATACACTTGAATAAGGGTCTTAGCAGTGGGTCCCATTACACTCTACAAAAAGAAGCACACATTTTGTTTTTTATTCAGGTTAACCGTGAAGTGGCCTGAAGGGACTGCCTGTGCTACATCACACCAAATCATGAATTCACAATGAGCAGTGGAGTCAACATGTTAATCTGGGACCAGGCTAAGGCTGTGACTCAACTGTTGACCGATACTTCGTTGGGAAATTGTAGAGGGGAAGAAGTCTGGGTGTTATACAGTATATGCGTTCACAAGGACAGAGATATCACTCCAGCCATAAAGAGTAAATGACCCTATCAATCTGAACCACATTCTTTAATTTATAGAATTCCAGGCAGTTTCACCTCAGAGCTGAGCCATGGAGAGGTGACTTTCAATCCAGTTTGATGCGCATGGTGTCTTGTTTGGCACTATATAGTGCATTGCTG
Organism: Esox lucius; assembly: GCF_011004845.1. Lineage (NCBI taxonomy): Eukaryota > Metazoa > Chordata > Actinopteri > Esociformes > Esocidae > Esox > Esox lucius. The sequence goes on from NC_047569.1 coordinate 4,456,630, forward strand.
TATGATTTTTCTCACATCCTCATTTTGTGATGACCTTGCTTCAGGGCAGAAACCTTTCTGCAGGTCCTCAGGGAGTTGAAGATCGATACATATTCCTCGACGCACATCTCTTCCGGCTCTTTAGGACTTATCACTCTGCTCATTCAACCATAAAGCATTCACAGCCTTGATGAGACCGCATTCCTGCCAGTCAACCACAAAAAAAGAAGTTAGTGTGCAGCGACAAGGTAGCCCGGTCCAACATCCTACCTATCCTCCCCAGACGATGATTGATGCAGTTTTGGCCCTCCACGGAGCATCTGTCGGTATGCTGCAACTGACTGCAGTGATCATGTGACTGAAAAGTGAACAGGTGTTATTTGAGATATACCACACCAAATTAAATCCTTAGTAGTCGAACAACCAAAATGTTGCACACAATCAGAAAAACAGTGAGTGATAAGAGCAGGGTGTCTAGAGGAGACATGGATAAGTCTTTATGACCGAGTCATCAGAAAATGGAATTGCAAGTCATTGTAATTGTAATATTATGTATTCAAAATGTATTATATACAGTATATTTATATTTGATATTTCCATGAATGTGAGCGAATAATATTAATCAATATTATACAGTGGGGAGAACAAGTATTTGATACACTGCCAATTTTGCAGGTTTTCCCACTTTCAAAGTATGTAGAGGTCTGTAATTTATATCATAGGTACACCATTTTTATTTATTTTTTTATAATTAATTTGCATTTTATTGCATGACATAAGTATTTGATCACCTACCAACCAGTAAGAATTCTGGCTCTCACAGATGTGTTAGTTTTTCTTCAAGAAGCCCTCCTGTTCTCCACTCATTACCTGTATTAACTGCACCTGTTTGAACTCGTTACCTGTATAAAAGACACCTGTCCACACACTCAGACTCCAAACAGACTCCAACCTCTCCACAATGGCCAAGACCAGAGAGCTGTGTAAGGACATCAGGGATAAAATTGTAGACCTGCACAAGGCTGGGATGGGCTACAGGACTAATAGGCAAGCAGCTTGGTGAGAAGGCAACAACTGTTGGCGCAATTATTTGAAAATGGAAGAAGTTCAAGCTGACAGTCAATCTCCCTCAGTCTGGTGCTCCATGCAAGATCTCACCTCGTGGGGCATCAATGATCATGAGGAAGGTGAGGGATCAGCCCAGAACTACACGGCAGGACCTGGTCAATGACCTGAAGAGAAATGGGACCACAGTCTCAAAGAATATATATATATATATATATATATATATATATATATATATATATATATATATATATATATATATATATATATATATATATATATATATATGAGAGAGATTATTATTGTTGGTGTTTATTGTTATTTTATAGGTGTTTGTAGTTGTAAAAGTTGCTATGATTGTTTACAACCTCACTTGTAAGTAGCTTTGGATAAAGCAAAACTTTACATGAATGGCTTAATGTAAATTTACTTTTATATATATTTTAGTTAATAATAAATTGATATAAATGCACACATTATATAAATGTATTACATATACATTTTCACAACATATAGGCTATAACAAAGCTTCAGATTATTATGATTTGAATCAATATGTTAATTTCCTAACACCAGGAAAACTGTGCAGAAATTATGCTGTAAGAATATGGTACGCCACTGTTATATTTAAAAAATAATAAAAGGAAACAATAGAGATGATATTATGGAAGAAAGTCCCAGTAATTAAAAAATTCTTCTGTAATCAACATGAGGATCTAAGACAAGGAGCAGTTTATAGTCTACATTCTATAGTCCACTAACTGGAAGTAACTTTACATTAATAAATAATGCAGTAAGTAATATCAACCCTGAAAATATAAAGAACTGAAATATTGTCAATTAAAGAATATAATTGTAACAAGAAATGTTGCCCAAACAAACAGCTATCATTCAAATCTCTAATAACTTCTTCATGTACTGAATCACTTCACCTTGACAAGTAGTTTGTTCACCACTGGGCTAAGGGTTTAGGAGAAGCAATTTATGGTGCTGCAGTGAATACAGGGGAGGACCCAGACACAAATCAAACGGAGACAATCCACAAACTCTTTTCTATAGCGCACTTCTTGTCTCATTGGCTCTTGTCAAAAGTAGTGCTGTATAAAAGGAATAGCATATAATTTGGAACTCAGGCTGAAACCTTACTCCTGCTTTTGTTAACATCCAGATGGATCTCGTTTGCCCCCTCACCCCAGCCTGCATCAAAATCTCTGGTTAAATGCTGGCATTGGTGAAGATAATCTCTTGCTACAGTTACAAAATACTCTAGGTGTTGTATTTCATTTGAAAACATCATTAGAATAATACTAAGCATGGTTCACAATGGTTCATTTTTTACCAAATATAGTCACTGCATAATATTTATATCCCACCATGGTTGCATCTGATCTCTCATACCAATTCAGGCTGAAATACATACGAACAAAACTGTGAACCTCTGTAATTGTTACAATGGTTCTTGTTACAACATTTTTGTTCAGTTCAGAGAAATGTACAGAAGTAACACATTTTATAAACTGCCTATATCTAGCCCTGTGTAATATGTACAGTAACAGGGTGAAGGAAAATGTATGGTGCATACTGGGTGGTGTGTACGTGCGTATGTGCTAGTGTGTATGTGTGCTATTTGCTGTGGGTTATAGATCAATAATGGAGAGTAGAGGAGTATGGACTGTACAGGAAAGGAGGAGGAGTGGTTGCCCTATTCAAAGATACATTACAGTGCAAAGAAAGTATAATAGGTAATTTTATTTCTTTTGAATACCTCTGTTTTACATTGAAGGGTACCCCCAAAAAGTTTGCTTTTAACCATTTACAGACCTCCATGATATTCTGCAAATTTTATTGATGATTTTGCTGAACTACTCTCTGTTATATCAGTTGATTATAACTTATTTATTATTACAGGGGATTTTAACATCCACATTGATAATAATACAGACAATAATGCCAAATATACTTCTGATCTCACTCAACATGTGAAAGAGCGTACACACACTCAAGGCCACATTCTAGATCTATAAAGGTCTCGATATTTCCTCTGTTATGGTTAAAGACTTGGCCGTGTCTGATCATTTCTGTTTCTTTTTTGATTCACTCATCACCCTGAATGTTCCAGTAAACTCTGTTTCTGTAAAGAAAAGGTACATTAATGAGAGTACCAATGCTCAGTTTATTGAAGCCATAGCTATCTCTCCAACAATAAGTGGTGAGTCAGTTGATGTACTCCTGGATCATTTTAATGCCAAAATATTGAATGTCATGGATCGTGTTGCACAAGTAAAGGTAAAGAAAACTATGAGCAAACAGAAAACAACATGGAGAATAACTATGATGGTAAGCGTCCTGAAAAGAGAATGTAGGAAAGCGGGACATAAGTGGAGGAAAATTAAACTTCAAATCCACTATGACATCTATAAACAAAGCCTTGGTAGCTTCAACAATGAAGTATGCAGGGCCAGACAGCAACATTTATCAGGAATGATCAACAAGAATATCAATACCCACACTCTATTTGTCATGGTCGACAAGCTTACAAACCCAATAAAGCAGATAGCATCAGAACTCATGTCCACTGTGAAATGTAATGAATTTGGGTGTTTCTTTAGTGAAAAAATTAGAAGTATTAGACGGACCATCAGAACTACACAGTCTAACAAGGACTCTGTACCCTCACCACAACCACCAAGATATAACTAGGTTATTATGTCGCAATTTAATACAATTTATCAAACATTTTCCCAACATCTCTAAAAACAGCTGCCATTAAGCCCCTATTAAAAAAGAGGACAATGGATGCAACTATTATGAACAACTATAGACCTGTATCAAATCTCCCTTTTATAGCCAAGATCATTGAGAAGGTTGTCTTCAATCAACTCAGAAATCTTGTGACCTCAAGCGGTCTCTTAGACAGATTTCAGTCAGGTTTCCGACCTCACCACAGTATTGAAACAGCCCTGATGAAAGTTTTAAATGATATATGGTCTGATAAAATAACAGTTCTGGTTCTATTAGATCTCAGTGCAGCATTTGATACTGTAGATAATACAACACTTATAGATAGGCTGGAAAATTGGGTAGGACTCTCCAGGACAGTCCTTGATTGGTTCAGATCTTGTCTAGATGGCCGGAGTTACTTTGTCACCATTGGTAATCATGAATCTGATGGCTATGACATGCAGACTTCCCCAGGGATCAGTTCTCGGACCGCTTTTGTTCAATCTCTATATGCTACCTCTGGGCCAAATTCTACAGAACTACAACATTAACTACCACAGCTATGCCAATGATATTCCAATATATATGGCTCTCAAACCATATGACAAAAGCTCAATAGACTCTTTGTGTCACTGTAAAGAGCACGTAATTACCTGGATGAACCAAAATTGTCTACAATTAAACCAAGAATATTGTGTTTGGCAACAAAAATAAAAGAACAAGTATTAGTAAAGTGCTGGATCCTTAAAACCAGGGATCAAGTGCGTATTCTTGGTGTTCTGATAGACTCAGACGTCACATTTAACAGTCATATCAAAGCAGTCACCAAAACAGCATTCTATCATCTAAAAAATATAGCCAGAATCAAAGGCTTGGTGTCCCAAAAAGACCAAGAGAAGCTCATCCATGCTTTTATCTCTAGTAGGGTTGACTACTGTAATGACCTCTTAACTGGACTCCAGAATGCTGCTGCCAGAATGTTAACCTGGACCAAGAGAACAGAGCACATCACTCCGGTTCTTAAATCTTTGCATTGGCTTCCAATCAGTTACAGAATAGAATTCAAAGTGGTGCTTTTAGTTTAAAAATCTCTGAATGGTTTAGGACCTGAATACATTTCTGATATGTTTGCAGAATATATAAACCATGCAGGGCTCTTAGATCCATGAACACAGGTCAGCTAGTAGAGCCCAGAGTCCAAACTAAACATGGAGAAGCTGCGTTTAGCACTTATGCTGTACAAAACTGGAATAAAATACCAGAAGATCTTAGACGTGCCCCAAACGTATACATTTTTAAATCCAGGTTAAAAATACTTTTCACTTGCCTATGACTGAGCACTTAAACCTAACCACGTTGTTTAGCCTTATAGCTTCCTATGTTTTTATCCCATTTTTAATCTTTATATGTTTTCTTATTGTATTCTTTTTATTATTATGATGTTTTCATTTGTTTTGATGTTTTCATTTGTGTATTTGTTTTCATGTTATTGTACTTTCATATATTTTTCTTTGTAAAGCACATTGAATTGCTTCAATCTATGAATTGTGCTATATAAACAAAATTGCTTGCAGTAGAATATGGATAGGGTTTGCACATTTTCAACTATTTAATTGTGCAAGGCATGCTCAGTTCTGGTCAATGTGAGAATACTTTCAAATAGAACTTGAACCATGGAACTCACCAGGCTGGATGGTTGCATATAGGACTTGTTCATGTCATAGATTCTATAGAATGGGGTATGTTGCCAATGTAGGTAATTCTGCAAAAGCAAACACACATTTTTTATTTTATTATTCTTGTGGGGACCCCTTATTTCCATTACATCCCCAGCCTTAAACTTAAGCGTAACCTTAAATGTAACCCTAATTCCTAACCCCAACTGAGCGTAACACCCAACCCCTAACGCTTATGCTAATCTCAATTGTAACTTTACCCTAAAACCCAAAATTGAAAATAGCCTTTTTTTAAACATCAAGGCCGGTGAAATGTCTTCACAGTGTTCTTTGTCTTAATTTCAATGTTTGGATTTTTTGTTCCTACAGGTGAACACACACAGAGAGGCCTTCCAGGGGCTAGCAACGCTGAAAGAAGGGTTCAATTACTGCAAGATATTACAGCGAAATAGCTGCTGGGCAATATGCCATACACGGAGCTGCTGCTGAGCAGCTCCGTGTGTGATTGAACATGTGTGTGTAAGTGTAAAAGTGTAAAGTGTGCATGTATGTCTTTGATTGTGTATACTCGAATTTCTGTCGAAGTGAGGACAGGTTAGAGTGTTACACCAAGCAAGTAAGAACCTTTTGGGGAAGTCAAAACTTTCTGGCCTGTCCTCACTTAAAACCCATTTTAGGCTTGGGGTTAAGGTCAGTTCAGAATGATGGTCTTGATTAAGCATAGTTTAGAGTTAGGTGTCAGGGTTAGGTTTGGATAGAGGGATTGGAGGTAAGGGTCAGGGGTTGTGAAATTGAAAAACAAAACATTTTGTAACAACATTTTACACATTTTGTGGGCGTGTGTGTGTGTCTTGCAAACTATGTACGGTTGGAGAATAATAGTCTTTGGACCTATGCAAGCCCACCTTTCCTTAGGATGTTTACCATTGTCCCAAATAGAAAATGTGATGCATGGACATCAGTCGCAGAAACCGCATTTGTCAGACAATGGTACAATGGTTGAAACCATGTTAATCTTCCTGCCACTTCAGCAGCCAACGTGCATAACCACATAAACACTTGTTTTTGGTTTCTGACATTTCTAAAACTATAGGGCTTACATGGATCTGTGGGATTGTGTGCACTCAAGCATTCATTTTGACATTGTGTGAATGTATATTTAAATGTACATTTTCTAAAACCCCTTGTCACTCCAGCTGAAACGCTGTGAAGCTCAGAATTATATTTAGAAATGCCTTGATCCGGTTAAGTTAAAACACAAATTTAAACATGAATTTATGCTCCCATGGTCTAGGGGAAAAATAGACGTGTTATCAACACTATCGCTCATGTATTCTCTGAACAGATGGGCTTCTGCTAGCGCGGTTATTATATTCAGGCATTTATCTGAGAAATGTGTTTGCTGTACATCATTATTAGAAATAAGAACTGGTTTGAACCAGTTTCTATTTCCTTGGAGAAGGCACATTGGGACGCTGTTGAAGTATTTTCCAAATTGTGCTCTATTCCCTTGTCAATAACATTTACATTGAAGTCATTTAGCAGACTTTTTGTGCTGGCCCCCCATGGGAATCAATCTCAGAATCCTGGCATTGCAAGTGCCATGCCACTTACTAAGTGAGCAACATGAAATCCCAGACATAAGAGCCGTATATAGAATAGAGTGCCACTTAAAATGCTGACCTAAAACTCAACACAATAATTCATTTTAATTATTATTTCTGTAGTGAACTGCACATGGGTGCCATCAAAATTTCGCTTCCTCTTGTTGCTGGCCCCCTACAGATAAGCTGGAATTGGTGATGCCTTAAATGTGTCTGGCAATGAAAGGCAGTTCCACACAGTACAACTGATTTCACAATGTTTTCTACGCTATGCGAAAAACTTCTCCTGTTCTCATACTGCAGTCACAATAACAATTCCAATGTAACCCAACTCTGAATTAGAAACTACCATTTAATTTCCAAATAAACTGGGATGCTGCGTAAAATGCAAATAAAAACAGAATGAAATTATGTGCAAATCATTTATCCCAATATTTAATAGAAAATAGTACAATGAAAACATATCAAATGTTGAACTATTTGAGAAAGTTTATTGTAACTTTTTTGAAACATGTTGCTGGCATCAAATTCAAAATGGGCAATGTATTTTTCAAGAAACAGTTACATTTCTCAGTTTCAACATTTGATGTGATGTCTTTGTAATATTTTCTATCAAACACAGGTTTTAAATGATTTGCACATCATTGCATTCTGTTTTTACATTTTACACAACTTATTTGGAAACAGAGTTGTAGATTATTATTTAAAATATATATTGAATTGTTGAGGTAGATCTACAGAAAACAGTACAGGGTACATGAGAGTCCCTAGCAAAATCCTTTCTTCCTAATAGTACCCTGTTGCATATTGCACTTCTTTCAACCAGTTCAGTGTTCAGTACTATAAAGAGAGTAGGGTGCCGTCCTTGAAAAATAAAATGTATCTGTTTAAACCCAGCATGTCTTAACAAGCAAGCCACTAGGATGGCACCTGAGACAAACCAGACCATTCAGCCGGCATGCTGATACTGGGTCTTTGTACCAAATAACATTTTACTCCCTATGAAGTGGACTATTTTTGACCAGAACTCATACGTCTCTGGTTGAAAGCAGTGCACAAAAAGGAAACAGATGTGTTTTCTTTGGGACACAATCTTGGTTGTCCCCCCTAGCAATAATTTTAAAGGAATTTCCTCCCAGAAGTACCTCCAGTTTCAATCTTAAACCTCCCTTAAGATAGCTGCAGGGCTGCCTTGAATTGGTGCTGTCGGAGTACCCGGGGAAATGCAATCAGCCTTTCTTTTGCTCTCACCTTTACATTAGTCTTTTCTGTGCTTTCAATCCTCTTTACAGTATCATCATAGAGTGACATACACATCCACATTTCATTGTGCTTCTTTGTCATAATTAAAGGTAGACTGTCCTTGCTTGAAGAAAAACTTAAATTCTAAATAATTGATATAGCTGCTGATGTCTTGTAGTTGTATGTTAGTTAACAGGAAAATATTACAGCTATAATCCATTACCTGAAAATCTGCTTTCAGAAAGATTAAAAGGTTTTAATCTGACAACAAAATGTGTATCAATTTAATCCTCCCCTTCTCCTACAGATAACAAAATGTTTATAATGCCAGCACATGGAAATTAATATTGGCATTAACATACACAATACAAAATTAAAATGTGTTTATGTCCTCTTCTCTTTGTATCATCATCAACACCATTAAATATATATCATGCATCCATGCCTCGTTGAACCTGTCTTGTTGTTTTAGGCAACATTATTGGTGATTGTCCTTGAACCAACTCTGACTAATTCCTGGCCAGACTGTGTGGCTTTGCCATTGTGGTTTGTCCCTACTACTGCATTTCTGTCAACCTTTCTGATCTTTCTGTTGCTATGACCCCCTCACCCAACTTCCTGCCCCCCTCCCAAGTTGAACTCCCTCCACGGTAGCGCCATCTGTCATAGAGCACTTCACCGTCTTGTCTATCCATCTATCCAAACACAGGGGGCCACAATCGGATTAAGCTGAGCAGCGGGGCTGGACTCCGTAATTAAGCAGCAGGCACAGCCTGGTAATTCAGAGATGTGTTCGGCTAAGGGGTGCGTGTGCATGCGTGGACGCACTCTTCATCACAACTGTCTGGGTGGAGGTAGACACACAGGGATGGAAAATCACATGAACAAAGGCTTATGTCCCAGAGCACGGGCCATCCAGAGGTCACCAAGGCTCCGGACCGCAGCTTTGGATCGCTGACTGGGGCCTCTTGTGGCTACTGGTCATGTTTGAAGTGGCAGTCTGGAAAACAAGAAAGAAAACAGCATGCATCCAGCCACTGTTTTTGTAAAGACCAGAGGGAAAGGAGTGGAGAAACGTAAACATGCCCAAAATCATACAGAGATCATAAACAAACAAAAGACCAATATACCTAAGTTATACTTCTACCCGTGTTTGATTTGATTGAACAAGTTCAAGATTAAACAATTTGATATTTTGAACTCAACCGTTGAACCACGGTCATGGAGCCATACATAATTTCTTTCAAAAAATGAATGTCTACACTATATATATATTATTTTTTTAACTAGGCCGATTAGCATTGGTGCAGCCTGACAATAAGAGACCAGGTATGTGGACATGGATTGTGGGGGTAAACCATGTTATAGTCCAGCTTTGATCCTGCCCTGGGAGTAGAGTTCAGTGGGTCGCAACACAGCTTTGTGGAACGCAATTCATAGTGGAATGCCATGTTAAATAACACTAAACAATAAAGTCTCTGTGCGATAACATCAGTGCCACTCTGATTGAGAGCTATGGTTTGTTGCTAGTGTACCGTTTGTAAAGTTTGTATAGGACTTTTCAGAATACTTCAATGCGATCTTAGAGCATGAACAAACAACCAACTGAGGCTTTTTGAAGTCACTGAATGCTGTGTCCTCTTAAGTTGTAGAGGGTCAGGTTTGATTGGAGAGAGTTGGTCAGAGGAAGATAATGATGACAGCCTGCTGATGATCTTGTAGAGGTTATGCCTGGAAAACATCCCCTCAGCCAGTCTGGGTACCTAACACATTTCAGAATTGCAGCCTGTCCACATCCACAAAACTGTTGTATTCTTTTTTTAATTGCATTTTTTCTGTCAAAAGCACTATAAACACCACAACTAGCTAAGTGGAAATGTGTTAACCAAATATGCAAATAAATATGCAAATCTGTGTCTCAAAAACATGAATGAAGTACATAGTATATCACCAAAAGTAATATGGCGCTTCAAAGACCCTTCTAGACTGTATTATAATGTAAAAGGTTGTAAGAAGTGTATATATAATGTAGTATATACAGTGGATATAAAAAGTCCACACACACCTGTTAAAATACCAAGTTTTTGTGATGTAAAAGAATGAAACAAAGATAAATCATGTCAGAACTTTTTACACTTTTAATGTGACCTATAATATGAACAAATTAATTGAAAAACATACTGAAATCTTCGAGGGTGAAAAATTTAAAATAAAAACCTTACAATAACCTGGTTGCATAAGTCCTCTTATAACTGGGGATGTGGCTGTGTTCAGAATTAACCAATCACATTCAAACTCATGTTAAATAGAAGTCATTACATACCTGCCATCATTTAAAGTGATTAATCACAAATAAAGTTCAGCTGTTCTGACATTTTCTTAGTTGCATCTCAGAGCAAAAGCCATGGTCTCCTGAGAGCTTCCAAAGCATCAGAGGGATCTCATTTTTGAAAGATATCAGTCAGGAGAAGGGTAAACATTTTTTCCAAAGCATTAGATATACCATGGAACACAGTGAAGACAGTCATCATCAAGTGGAGAAAATATGGCACAACAGAGACATTACAGAGAACTGGACGTCCCTCCAAAATGTATGAAAAGACAAGAAGAAAAGTGGTCAGGGAGGCAATCAAGAGGCCTACAGCAACATTAAAGGAACTGCAGGAATTTATGGCAAGTACTGGCTGTGTGCTACATGTGACAACAATCTCACATATTCTTCATATGAATGGGCTATGGGCTAGCGTGGCAAGACGGAAGCCTTTTCTTACAAAGAAAAACATCCAAGCCTGGGTGAAGTTTGCAAAAACAAACATCAAATCCCCCAAAAGCACGTGGGAAAATGTGTTATGGTCTGATGAAACCAAGGTTGAACTTCCAAAAGATATGTTGGGTGCAAAAACAACACTGCACATCACCCAAAGAACACCATTCCCACAGTGAAGCATGGTGGTGGCAGCATCATGCTTTGGGGCTGTTTTTTTCCAGCTGGAACCGGGGCCTTAGTTAGGGTGGAGGGAATTATGAACAGTTCCAAATACCAGGCAATTTTGGCACAAACCCTTCAGGCATCTGTTAGAAAACTGAAGATGAAGAGGACATTCACCTTTCAGCACGACAACGACCCAAAGCACACATCCAAATCCACAAAAGCATGGCTTCACCAGAAGAAGATTAACGTTTTGGAATGGCCCAGCCAGAGCCCAGACCTGAATCCAATTGAACATCTGTGGGGTGATCGGAAGAGGGCTGTGCACAGGAGATGTCCTCGCAATCTGATAGATTTAGAGCGCTTTTGCAAAGAAGAGTGACCTACAGCAACAAAAAGATATCAGTTTGTTTTTCAATTGAATTGTTCACGTTACAGGTCACACTAAAGGTGGACAATTTTCTGACATGATTTATCTTTTTCTCATTTAATTTACATCACAAGAACCTGGCATTTTAACAGGAGTGTGTAGACTTTTTATATGCACTGTATATATAAGTATAATGTTGACAAGTTGTATGAAGGGGGTTACCTCGAGAACAGCTGAGTACTCTTGAGGAAAGATTTAAAGGAAATCACCCTGGGGACTGTGAAGTCCTCGCATCGTTCCTGCTCCAGCCCCTCCCTCTCGTGCCCCTTGCCTGCCAACGCTATGCGCTCACATCCCGGTGTACCTGAATGCAGCCCGCAATCCAGATCCCAATCACTGGAATACTGAACACCTGCGCCCAGTTGCCTCTCTCTATATTAGCCTGTTCTCCACCTTCACTCAGGTGTGAGGTACTGTTCGTAGTGGACCTACGAACAATACTTGGATTCGCCTACCTACCTGCCTGCACTTCGTGGACTGATCACCCGATACCGTACCGTACCGTACCGTACCGTACCGTACCATACCCGCCTGCCTGTCTCTCTCGTTCTGCTTGTGCCTTATCCCTTGTGCTTTCGCTAATAAATATTGAAAGTAGCGTTCCGCCATTGGAACCACAAACCCCTGGTCCCGGGGTTCACTACAGGGACCTTCAAGTGGTTTATATCATGTGATTGCTGCTCTGGCCAAGTCTTGCTCCTAAAGCAACTTTTCTTTTAATTCCTTTTTTGGTAGCTTGATTTTATCCTCAGCAGATAATCTAGCTAGGTAGGTAACTCACTTCACACAACACCTCTGTCTTAATGTATTTCCCATCAAGACAGAGGTCAGATTAATACTTTTTCAAAAGTGTTCTTACATGGTGATATTGAACTTTACATTTGAACCGGAATAGGCTTAAGAAAAGGAGTTAAACAGAGTGGGATCTAGATATACTAACTGGATCATTTCTACTGCTTCAACCTTGTGAAACATGTTTAAATACAGATATTTTCATGTTAATTCCATGGATTTGTGTCTTGCTTATTGCTAAGCAAAGAGTATATGTGGTAATTCACATACTACTTCTTTTGGCTGGGTTTAGAAGCTACAGTAACCTTTTGAGGTACACTATATGGCTAGGAATCTTTACTGTAAAACATTTTTTTTAGATATGGCTACTGTAGTTAAAATTGGAATTCAACTGTACTACAATATTAGATGGCACAGTATTTGCCTGTTTAACTATGCTTGATAGACACGGATCTGTCTGCTTTTATATTGTACTTTAACAAACATTTTTATCCATCTTTAAACAGCTTAAGTAAACACAAATGTACTTACTTTGCTGTTATTCTGACTACTGAACATTTACTAGAATTGTCATCCTTCATAGAATTAACATCCTGATTAACTTGATTAGAAGAGAAAACATGAAATCAGTGGTCAAAATACTATGATAATTGGAATTAGTTATCTGTAATCCACTAAGCTATTGGTGAAACATCATGGAATTCACTTGTCAAATGGAAATCATCAGTGGAAAATTGTATTCCCGTTTAAGAATCACTTACTTTTTATATCAAATATTTTGAATTGACACAAGTTCAGTCTTTCCCTATACACAGTGACTAGCAGTAGTCATATTTAAGATACCAGCAAATAATTATAGTTCAATGAGCCATAATGGGTCGACAAAGAATCAAGACACTTCTCAAAAAGGGAGAGTCCACGTTGTTTCTTTAATCAGATTTTGGCCAAAGATGGCAACCTTATTCCCCATATGGCTCTGGTTAAAAGTAGTGCAATATATCAGGAACAGTGTGTCATGTAGGATGCAATGCAGTCTTAATCCACTTAGCCTTTAATTGGCCCTGACACTTTATTGTATTCTTCCCCACTCTACTCCATCCCAGGAGACCGCTGGGCCAAGGCTGGTGCCTATGTGGCGAAACCCGAATCCAATCAAGGCCATGGACTTCCATAACACCCAGCCATAAAGATCTGGGCTTTGTCACAAATTGCAACCTATTTCCTTATATGGAATAGTGTTTTATATAGGGAGAAGGGCTCCATTTGGGCCATATGGCTACTGATTGTGCCCTGTCAGAGGTATTAGGCACTGAAAGCGATTGATGGTGGGTTCACTTTCACAGGAAAATGCTATAGCTTTTTGTGTTAGACAAAAAAAGCCCAGTCAGTTGTTTGGTTGCTATACAAGAACAGATGTGGTCACTTCATGAAACCATCATTCCACAGATCCTGTTAATGTTACACAATCCAATACAGTAAAAGGGGTCTGGATAAATTGGTCCTTTGCCGCTATTTGTCAGAGTTCCCAAATGTTGTTTCTTTGTGATTCACCATTGTCTTTTGAGTCAGTATGGAAAAACAAATCTAAGACAAAATTATTTGTGAAACCATTTTTGTAACAAATTAAAAATATGTAACAAATGTACATTTTGGTATGGCTTCATATAAATAATTACAAGAGACTGATTGTAAAACAAGGATAGATTTGTAACAATGCAAAGTTTTTTGGTAAGGGCTCAGCACTGGGTTGATTCGGTCTGCCCCGTCAATCTTCATAGCAGAGACAACTTTTATCTATGTTAAATAACATTTATTACAATTCCAGAAATTGTGTTATGAGAAGAAATGTTGCAGTGTTTTAGATTGTAGTCAGACCTAAATCCCACTGAAAAACTGTAGGGTGAGTTGAAGAGGAGAGTCCAAAAGGACCAAGGAACTTTAACCTCAACAAGCTACATGAAGATAGGTAGCTTCGCTAGCTGACCTATTTTCATCAGTGGACTTCAGCATTGTGGAAAATGCTGCGTTTTGGATCGGCACAAGGGCATGAGAGAGATTTGAGGTTTCACTCATTTTCATATCGTAATCAGATAAATACCTGATTGTCTATTTCCAGCAAAATAGCAATCTAGCATTAAAACAGAAAGATAATGCTTTTGACTATAAACAGACCGTCTCATCACAAGACATTGGGTATGGACTCGACAGAATAAAAAATCTACATTCGGCATTTGAACTGGGTTAGCTAATAATTATGCTTTTGTCTTGATAACTTGGACATACACTTTGTTAAATACATTTTTTTGTATGACTGATTGTTTTTCTTTTTAGGCCTAATAATATAAATTACTTTGAATTTCCCCTGTATGTGCTATACAAATAAACGTGCCTTGCCTTAGACCCTTGTTTGCAAATGTTAGGTAGCAACTTGCTCTTTTGAGATCTGGCCATTGGATGCCTCTGGCCTAGTACGTCTTTTCCAGTTTATTTTTGTAATGTAAAAAAAGTTGTCTAGCAGCCCAGGAGTTATGAGGGGGGCGAAATATGAATGATCAACCATACATCTTGGAACAAATTCCGCTTCAGGGACTGGGTAATTCATGTTCTCCAACATTGGCATCAATAGTTCCCACTCATTGAAACATAAGCATTATGTTTCGGTTGGCATTTGATTGCACGATTCATAACTACACCCGAATCTCTTTATATTCTGGCCAAGGGTTGGGAATTAACTGGTTCAGCATCGCCCCCTTGCTCAGTTGCTGTCCGAGCCTCTAGTTCATTCAAGTCATCCTCTGTGTATTCAAAAAAGTATTCTTCCTGGTCGTATTAAGAGTCAGATATGATACAGTGGATATAAAAATCTACACCCCCCTGTGAAAATGCTATGTTTTTGTGATGTAAAAGATGAGACAAAGATAAATCATGTCAGAACTTTTTCCACTTTTAATGTGACCTATAATGTGAACAATTCAATTGAAAAACAAGCTGAAATCTTCAAGGGGGAAAACTTTACAATAACCTGGTTATTGTGCACACCCTTAAACTAATACTTTGTTGATTTGATTACAGCACTCAGTCTTTTTGGGTAGGAGTCTATTAGCATGGCACATCTTGACATGGCAACATTTGCCCACTCTTCTTTGCAAAAGCGCTCCAAATCTGTCAGATTGCGAGGACATCCACTGTATATATGTATTTTCCTTTCTCTCTCAAGCAAATAAAGTTTCACTAACCGAGGTGAATATTAACACCGAAATAGGTAACTTGCTTTCTAGCTAGCGAATTCTAAGTTTTGTTTCTTGTGATCGACTATGATGTATTCACTTCCTTTTCCTGAAAGAACCTGCGGATTGATACAATTGTGAACAAAACTGATCGGTAAAAACCCTGGAGGTACCAGTTTATTAGAAAATAAGATTTATATTGCAAAAATAAACTTTATTTCAAGGAATACAACATTGTCAGCTTCTTTGAGGTGAACAACAACACTAGTCTTAGTTTGGAGTTTTTTGGAGTAGGTTTCAACTTACAATGCAGCTTTTGTAAAGCGCGACCATTTCACACCATTTCCATTCATGTTGGACGATGCTAATAATAATTATAGACTGGGACAGAGCTGAATAATGGATTGTTTTGAAAAATGCCTCTATGGGCCTTCAGGAACAGCTCAGGGTAAGGGAACTCTTACCCCAATCTGAATCTGGGCTGAACTATCCCTATAACATATATTGAGTGTGTTAAACACTCAGTAGGTCTCTTCCAAATTGCAGCCTATTTTTTAGTGCACTTTTTTTGATAAGTGGAAAGTGATTATGATTATCATCTGGCATTTTTATCCATTACATCTGCTCCTGAGGCAGTGGCTTTAGATCACACTAAGCCACGCAAATGTGATTTCTTACTCACAGACTTTCTAACACCCCAACTAACAGCTTGATAATCTTATTCATAATGGGGACGGATGTCCTCTCGGGGGCCCTGGTCAGATAACTTACAGCCCCTCTGGGCTTCAACACTGCCTGATCCAAGGCCTCTCGGCTGGGCACTACTTGGCATGGGTGTCTTTCCTGGGTATGATTCATGGAGCAGGGCTCAGCTGGAGGAACTGTTGGAAATGTGAATAAATATTTTGAAGAGTGACTCCAGTCACCACATCATCCATCTAATATCTTCATTATTTTATTATTTACTATTATTTATTAAGTATTATCCCTTTAGACCAAAAAGCACACCTGCACATCTCATTCCTTTTTAAAACAAAGCAAGCTCACCTTTATAAACAAAATTATTTCATTTTAACCTATTTAAAAAGTAACCTTTCTGCCTACAATCTATGTTTTTGTGGCAAGTGAGAGTTACGTAATTTCTTAATACCATTTATTAATTTTGTGGTTGCACTCTGAAGTTTGCCTGAGAAACTCTTTCTCACCAAGCCAACCCAGCGTGGCTTGCAAGTGGCATCCTATTTACTACCCAGACTGCTCTATTGACCCTTGGTAAACCCAGTTAGGAGATGATTGGGGCCGTTACCACACCATCTTGTCCAGACATGTCACCACCCTCATGGCATGATGAGGGCAGACAGGGCTCAACGTCCTATCCCCGTGGGGTGCGACACAGCTCGAACAGCACCCAGCCAACTGTGGCGACTTGTGCGCGTGCATGCGCTCTGCTTGACGGCAATGCTCGGAACCATGTCAAGACGAGGGCAGAGCAAAACAGCGAGGGCCAAACAAAGGCTGGGGAATAAGGGGTTGTTTTTCTTTGATGTGGATGGTGACCCGGTCTCTTCTGAAATAAATATAACATTTCCAACGTCTCTCTCTCAATTTTCCTCTCCATTTAGGCAGGCACGCTTGCACCACACCCACCCACCCACACCCATCCATCCATCCATCCACCCACCCACCCACCAACCCAACTACCCACACCCACCCACCCACACCCACCCACCACCCAACCAAACCCACCCCCACCCAACCAAACCCACCCACACCCACCCACCCACACAACCCACCCACCCACACAACCCACCCACCCACACCCACCCACCCACCCACACAACCCACCCACACCCACCCATCCACTCACCCACACAACCCACCCACGCCCACCCACCCATCCACCCACACAACCCACACAACCCACCCCCCCACCCATCCATCCACCCACCAAACCAAACGCCCACCCACCCATCCACCCACACAACCCACCCCCCCACCCATCCATCCACCCACCAAACCAAACCCCCACACAACCACCCAACCACCCACACCAACCCATCCATCCACCCACACACCCAACCACCAAACTACTCATTCCCAACCAAATCCACACACACCCATCCATCCACCCAACCATTCTTGTCTTTTATGAAACTGTAGGGATAGCAGCAATTAGAGCCAAAGGCCCATTTTTATGTCAGCAGGCAAGGGAGAGGCAGAGAGTTGATTTGAAGGGAGGTGTAGGCCCTGGGGTCATTTGAACTTTGGCTGAACCGCTTCTGGGACCAGAGCTCTTTCTTTTTATTATCCTCTGAGATGGACAGAATGGGAAAGATAGGGGGAGTGAAAGCGAGACCAAGACAGAGAAAATGTGCATTAGCAAGAAAAGAGAGAGAAAATTTGATAATTACCTTCCTAATCGATGTCCAGAGGCCTAGCAGATTCTGGTTGTCATCACGGCATGTTACCAACTGTCCCTTAATAATTTGGATGGACAAATAATGAAATCTAATTTTAAAAAAGTTTACTTTTTGCCTAACAACAATAATAAAATAGGTTAGAATCTATTTGGAGTCAATTTCCTTGGTAGTAGAGTAATGCAAAAGTTTGACTACACTCAGGGGGGTGACTGCTTTCAAAATACTCTGATGTGAAAAAAGTAATATAGGTTAAAATGAAGTGATTTAAACTGTGAGCAGGGAGACAGCAAAACGACCTCAAAACTCAGGTCTGCACCAACGCCCCCAACAGAAACCGCTGATAAGATTCTGATAAGATTCAAACTGCTGGGTCAGCCACACACTAGCACACCTGCCTCCCCATGGGACCTCGTCAGAGGAAGCATGTAAGGGCTCCCAGGGGGCAGCACAGTGGCAAGGCCAGTAAACTCAAAAGCTGAAGCGATAAAGAGGACAAGGCTGGAAGACGGAGTTGGAGTAAGACGCAGAGGAGATGGAGGGTGCCATATCAGCCACCACAGCTACGAACACCAGAACCCATTTCTCTCCAACTCCCACTGTGGGGCTGCCCCCAGTTGCCTCCATGTTGCCCCCCCATTAGGGCAACCACCACAGAAATACGCACACGCTGCACACAGAAACAAATGAATGAACCAAAAAGCAGTTCTTAAAGGGATATTCACTCAGGCGTGTGCTGCGTGAGCCGCGAGGAGAGCTGTGACTCTGAATAATGCTTGCAAGTGTGACTGCCACACTTGAACTGTACACTGAAAGTCTACAGCAGCAGTTGGTCAGATGGATGGATAAACAGTTGGACAAACAAAAATATCCCAGCAGATTTCGGTGTTCAATAAGAAAAAAATACAATAAATGGAACACAGACACCTGAATCTGGAGAGAGAAAAATAATAGAGGGTGAGACAGAGAAAGAGAGACAGACACACACTCAGGCTGAGAAAGAGCGATCTGACAAGACAGAAGGCAGATAGCGAACAGCACATTTGCATCTGAAAGACTTTGATGTCACAGCTGTTGCTGTTTTTTCCATCGTAACAGACACAAATACACGTTAGCTTGGCTGCTGTTGTGGTCACTAGGCACCTCAGCCTCTACCTGTGATGGACACCTGTAAGCTCGATCTAGAGCAACGTAATAAGAAGCAGAAAGGCTAAATGGTGTCTTCCAGAACGTCAATTCCCTATTTCAAGTCATTTAGAATACTTTCGAGGGATACCTATATTTTTCCTAAATCTTTTAATCGAATTACTAAATGATTCATGGCATTTCCATCCTGAAACAATTCTAAATGTTAGATCTTAGAACAAATTGCTAATAAGGGCAAAGTACGACAAAGACCTCTTTGTGTTGTTTGACATTTCAGAAGCGGTCCTCGATGTTTGGCAACAGGATGTGTTGCTGCCCACAGGATCAATAAGATAATGAGTACAACACAGAACAGTCTCAAACATCGAAGGATATCTATATCATAGCTCATTGTTCATACAGTGTACAGATGGCAAACATTTTCGAGCAAACATATCAATCAATAACTGAAGCTTAATGAGTCCAATCACAACAGAACACACACAGAGTTCCTGGGGATCAGGCAGCTTGTTGAGGCAATCAGTGTATGCACTGTATGGACGTAGATAGCACTGCAAAGACACCCATGCGAATGGAAACAGCAGCATGTTTATCTGAAATCCATATTTACGTCTTTCCTTCCTGTCTGGGATGTTTTATACACCTACGTCTGTACCAGTCTAATATCCTCTGCAGGGGTGGGCAAAACACAGCCTGAGGGGGCAGATCCAGCTGGAGTAAACAAAACACAGCAAAGAAAACAGTACAGGCAACTGGTTTATGTCTAAACCTAGTTAGATATTGATAATGTACCAACAGATATTTTAATAACTGCCCTTTTCGATGTTCAGTTTTCATACCAAAAATATGTCGTATGTGCATCCATCCGTGGATTTCTAGATTCCAATATGGTCCTCATGCAAAACGTTTTCCCACCCCTGATATAAAGAAACCCCAAAAAGATGCAACGAAACAACATACTGACATAACGTTATTACTTAGAGCAGAATGTGGATAGAATATTCAACTTTAGGTAATGCTTCCTGATTTTACATATAAACAGGTGCTAAGCATTTAAGATATGGGAAATGACTGGTATAGCATATCATTTACATTGCTTAACAATTAATGTATTGTCTGCATCAGCATAGTATGTCTAGGAGCAGTGTAGTGGAGCTAATCATTGGCATTTTGGAGATAGATGTGGTGATGAACATAGTTTCTAAGTTGCTATTGGCCAGTAACTGAAGGCCACACCATGGGGAAAACAAAAACTGTTTGTGTCTTTTATAGGTTGGGACTGACCTGGATCAGGTCGCCATATGGAACTGATCAAATGTGTTTCCGGATAAAATTATAACCCATGTGACCACATCCACTCCGATACGTCCTCTTTTAGAACATTCTAGATACTGCTAGAAGAAAATGCTGTTAAACACTCACTCATGCATGAATGTGCATCCCCATACAGACATACAGAAAAATGTGTGGGTGGACAGCAGGCTTCTGGGGCAATATGTGTGACACTATGTCAATGAAACCAAAGCCTTTACAAAGACATTTGCCATCTCTCAGTCTTCCAGTCTCTGTCACTCTCTACTTGCTGCTCAAGACCTAGTTGTCAATAGTTAAGGAACGAACCAGCAGGGAATTAGGCTGATGGGTGACGTCATTTGAAGGCTACCAGAACGAACTGCAGCTCCACAGTTGCTTCAGACTTCCCAAAATTATTCCCAACACAAGTACACAGACACAGGAAAATTTGGGCTGAATTAGGATAGAGGAAATAATGATTGCGCTCTCGACTGAAGTGCTGATTATAATAATAAGTGGACACAGAACTGAATATGACATAATGGGTCCAGTGGGAAGAGGAATTAACCCAAGTGATTGTGTGAACAATCTCTCTCACACAGAAACACTTACTGTTCTCTGAGTCAGTGTATCTAATAAGTCCCATAACCTAACCAAGAGAATGGTTTCACATCCACAGGATTCCCTGAAGTGGAAATTCCCACAAAGAATGGCTAGTGCTGGCTTAATATGGACCAGCTACTGCCTCTGGTGCATTGCTTCTGCATGGGTCTAAATACAGCCCAGGGCTCTTTCACGAAAACAAACATGGTTTCATTACAGTGTCTTTCCTTTAACAAATCATATGTAAACATTTCTATTTCAAAACATGGGATTTTACAACGTACCAAAGATACTTTCTCAAACAGCGAGAATGTTACCTGATGAGCCACAACATTATGACCTCCGGTCTAATATGCTGTTGGTGCTCTGTGTGCCACCAAGACAGTGCCGACCCGCCGAAGCCTGGACTCTACTAGATCCCTTAAGGTGTCCTGTGGTATCTGGCACCATTAGCAGCAGATCCTTCCAGTCCTGTAAGCTGAGAGGTGGAGTCACCGTGGATCTGACTCGTTGGTCGAGCACATCCCACAGATACTCAACTGGATTGAGATCTGGGGAATTTGGAGGCCAGGGCAACACTTTGTTCAACACTGTTCATCACATTCCTTAAACCATTCCTGAACAATGTGTGCAGTGTGGCAGGACGCATTATCCTGCTGATAGAGGCCACTGACATAAGGGAATACCGTTGACATGAAGGGGTGTACCTGGTCAGCAACGATGTTTAGGTAGGTGGCATGTGTCAAATTGACGTCCACATCACGCTCGGACCCAGGGCTTCATGGTAGAACGTTGCCCAGAAAATAACACTCCCACTCGAGGGTCGTCAGGGGTCTTCGTGGCCACTCTGATTGGTTTGTGGCAAGGCAGCCCCATACGCATCAGGGTG
This sequence comes from Esox lucius, assembly GCF_011004845.1. NCBI lineage: Eukaryota > Metazoa > Chordata > Actinopteri > Esociformes > Esocidae > Esox > Esox lucius. Next base: position 4,478,643 of record NC_047569.1, read on the forward strand.
CAATGCGTTGTGTGTTGTGACACATTCCTCCCGTAACCAAAATGAACATTTTCGGTGACTTGGGCCACAGTAGACCTTCTGTCGGTTTGGACCAGACGGGATAGTCTTCGTTGCCCTCACACATCAATGAGTCATGGGCGCCCAACACCCTGTCGACGGTTTGTGGTTTGTCCCTCCTCGCACCAGTGTTGGCAGGTACTCACCACTGCTGACCGGGAGTACGCCACAAGCCTTGTCATTTCAGAGATGCTCTGACCCAGTAATCTGGCCATAAGAATTTGGCTCTTGTCAAAGTCACTCAGGTCTTTACTCCTGGCCATTTCTCCTGCATTCAACAAACTGACTACAAGAACTGATTGTTCGCTTACCACCTAATCCACCCAGACCGTGACAAGTGTGAGGAGATGATCAATGTAATTCGCTGTCAATGTTTTGGCTCATCTGTGTATAAATACAATAATGTAAAAATAACGTAAAAAACAAACAACAAGTGTAAACAACAAAAAAAACAAATACATGCTATAACTGATATCATATTAACTTAAAAGAAAGAAACCAAACACAGGTAGGCATTATAGACTTACATGTTTAAAATGGAACTTTATCATTATAACCTTGGAGACGAGTCCACCTACAGGTGGGAGATTGACCATCCGGTGTCCTGGTGCAGTCAGATCCACTTGGAGCTCAACGCCCTAAAGAGAGTGCAGATGATAGTGGACTTCAGGAGAAGCCCAGCTGCCCTTCCCCCCATCGCCCTGGATGGCTCCCTAGTCAACTCTCTGGAGTCCTTTCCCTTTCTGGGCACCACCATCGCCCAGCACCTCAAGTAGGAGCTGAACATCACCTCGCTTAGAAAGAAAGCAGAGGATGTACTTCCTGCAATAGCTGAAAAATGTCAACCTGCCAAAGACTATGATGGTGCACTTCTACAGTGCCATCATAGAGTCCATCCTGACCTCCATCACCATCTGGTACACTGCAGCCACTGCCAAGGACAAGGGCAGGCGCTTGCAGAGGTCCACTCTGAAGAGAGGCTGACTGGCTGCAATCTGTTGTCTCTACAAGACCTACACACCTCCAGGACGTGGAGGGGAGCGGCAAAGATTGGGGCTGATCCTTCTCACCCTGGAAGCAGACTATAAAGTTGAGGTCTATCAGGACCAAAACCTCTCACCACTGTTTCTTTCCTACAAAAGTAGGCCTCATGAACATGCCCCCGGAGCTAAACTGACTATAGCCGCTCTCCCCACATACTCACACAACCCTCAACTGGACAAATCTTTGACCCCTCCTCCCCACAAATACACACAAACTCAACTGGACAAACTATGACCCCTCCCCACATATACACACAACCCACAACTAGACAAATCTATGACCCCTCCTCCCCACAAATACACACAACCTCAACTGGACAAATCTATGACCCCTCCCCACATACACACACAACCCTAAACTGGACAATTCTTGTATCTTATTTTTTTTATATATTTTTAGTAATTTATTTATGCTTAGTCCACTATTCTTATTTGTTATTATTTCTTTACTACATAATTGCTGCACCAACAGACTTTCTAGTATAATGAATTTTACAGTGTTGATCTGATGTTGGGGGTTTGGGGGATTTCACTTAAAGTCTCTTTGAATGAATGCATTATTAAATGACATATATAATTGATATTATGAAAGTGGCACACAATGCTATACACAAGGACAGATGTTTCAAATCGACGGAAAGATGTTTCAAATCATTAAGGCCGTTCTGATAGTGCTGAGGGGCCAAAATACATCCGCTTTCACACTTTTAAAATCGTCCAAACATTCTGCATGAGATGCTCTTTTGATATGCCAAAATTAATTTGTTTCTCTTCAAACCCACCCCTGCACCAGGAGAAAGCCCATCACTATTCAATGTAATACTGCTAATTGAACAGGAAGATGAATGAGAAAAGATCCATATGCCAAATATCACCCTGTTCCCTTTGTAATGCACTATTTTTAAATGTTTACAAGGGCCTAGAGGGCATCATTTGGAAAACATAAAGGGGAAAGCAATAATAGTGACCACACTACTGACTCCTTTTCCTTGGTTTAATATGTGCACACAAACAAACACACCCTCACAAACATATACACACACACACACCCACACTGAGTTAGGACATGGTCCATGGTGATCTCCATAGGAGCAGAACAGGGAACCCAGATTAGATTCCTCAGTCCTTAGCTCCCAGTTACCAGTTCTGTATGAAGCACAGATTGACCTGCTGGAGAACAAAAGCCACCCTTGTGGGCTGAGCTTGCAGGCTCAGGCAGCAGAACAGTATCCAATTAGGGCTCAAGTGAATAAGAATGTCCAATATTTACAACGGCTAATGTATCCATGCACATTTCTTGCCTCCTAACCAATGAAAACTGGCTTCATACACTAGGGCTAGGGGAGAGGGCTGGTCGTGTGCTGAAGCAGGAGCATGAAAGAAGGATTAAACACGTTTACCAGCGGGCATCTAGACACCAATAACATTGTTTCTTTTACAGAGTCAGATTGGGTTGCTCTCCGGACAGGCGTGGGATGACAAGCGTGGGAGGATGAGCACAGGATGACGAGAAGTGACAAGAAGTTGGCATGACAACACAAATAGGACTGTGCCACCAAGGCAATCCTGCATTAACCCATTCAGCGCTTTCAGTTCCAAGCGGGCTCTGTCTACATTACCTAATAGATAAATGAAACTGGATGAAGGGAGGAAACGTGTAACTTCAGGGAGTTCCTTTTTTCTTTCTTGCAAGTACACTCTTGGTAGATGTCATGAATTCTGTTAACACGCGGTCTTCCTGTGATGTTGGGTTGGATATTCTTTTATATTGCATTGCGCTGTAAATCTTAGATCAAACAACAGGAGAAATGCAGCGGTTCCGCAGTCCTCTGAAAGAGAGGCGTTATCGCATGCAACATTGTGAAACAATGCTCTCTGTAAAAAGAAAGAATGAAATCACCCACAGGGCTAAATGTCTGGTGTGTTTGGATGTGTGAATGTCAAACAAATCTTGCGAACTCAAAGATTAAAAGGAAGTCATACATTCCTCATGAATAATATGACAAATTCTGGCTTTGTGCTTTTACATCCATCATATCAATGACTCATGCTCAGGGGAGAGAGAATTAAATAGAGATTGAGAAAAAAGCAGAGGGAAAGAGCCAGAGAGACAGACAGACAGAAGGGAGAGTGAGAGATAAAAAGGGAAAGATGGACAGAGAGATGACGCGAAAGAGGGAGAAAGAAAGGATCTTAAACCAGAAGGAAATAGAGAGACAGAAAGAAAAAGCAGGCGCAGTGGACAGAGAGAGGAAAAGGAAGACAGAGAGACTGGACGAGAAGATAACATAACACTTCTAATGCCAGTTGAGGTTTGGGGGCCATGGAAATTGAGTACATGCACTTTTTTAATGTGAAAATGCATGAAATCACTACTGGAAGTTGCTCCAGATAGGAGTGCCTGTAAAATGACTAAATGTAAGTTTGAATGCTAACTTGCCCTAAACAGAAAGACACAGTAGCAGAATACCTGACCACTGTGACTGACCCATAATTAAGGAAAACCTTAACTACGTACAGACTCAGTAAGCATGGAATTGCTATTTAGAGAGGCGTAACGCTCAAATAACATAGTAAACATAACCAATATTTATCTCTACATCTCTTTATTTCAGTCTTTCATGCTTTAAGAAAGAGATGGACAGAAAGAGAGATAAAGACTTAGGTGGACTGCCTAACAAATAGAACAGAGTAGAGTAAAGAGGAGAGGAAATGAGAGATAAATTATTTGCCATGATGTTGGCTGTAGACTGCAGAGATGACATGAAGTCGTCTGTTTGTTATGATTCACCCATGTGTGTGTGTGTGTATGTATGTTTGTGTGGGAGGAATATCCATATGATCATCCTCACATTGCATGCCAAGGTCAGAAAAGGTTAATGAGTTGCCATAGCAACAGAACCATAAGAGATGGAGCCCCAATTGCAAATTTCTTGCTTGTCGCTAACAGTGTTTAGACTGGCTGAGGAATTATTAAAAATGGTCATAACTTCGGCAGTGTGAAACCATTAATGTCGTTAAAATAAACCAACATTTAGTTTCCAGATGCAAAAATGCTTAATACTTTAATCATCACATAAAATGGCTACAATTTGAATCAGGTGCACTAAAACAGGTCCAAATGATTAGAAAACCATTAGAGAGCAAATTGGGGTCACCCAGCATCCCATAAATATTATTAACTTGGTATGGTGTGTGGTAACACATAATTCCAAGATCAAAAGACCTACCCAACGCCCTCACAAGTCTGGGAGGGATACAAAGCCTTTTCCAAGCAATTCAAAGTACATCATTTCACTGTCTGACAGATCATCTACAAGAAACACATTCAATAAAAGAACCATCATCCAAAGCAAGGTTCTGTGACATAGAAATAGTACATGTAGTGCCAACCTTCCATAAGTGATTTTTGTAACAGTTTTTCTAACAGGAAATCAGTGTACAGATTTGCAACAGCTTGTCCATGAGACGAAGCATTTGCGTGAAAATGAAATTCCCAATTTCAATAATGTGTTGTGAACCATATAGGACCAGATATTGAACCCTGTCAAACTCAATTTTTGGACTACAAGATATGTAGATTTAATTCCAACAGCCACGTTAGCCTGTGTTCTGTCACTACGTGTGACGGTGCAAGTGCCCAGCGTGCGTATAGATGAGTCAGGGGGAAAAAAGAAACAAAACTCAATTCTTTATTTATGTCTTAGTCGTTTGTCAGATACAGATCACGCAGCTCACGTTCAGGGATACAGAAACAATCATCTGTGCTGTGCAGTGGCTAACAAACACAATATATACTAAACTAATGAGTGAGTGGAAACAGGTGCGTCCTCGAGGAGTTTTGCTGAGATCACTCTCCAGGCGGTGGTTAGTACACTGGTGAGATGGCGCGCCGGAGAGGAAGTGGAGTTGTGGTGCCATCACTCTCCAGGCGGTGGTTAGTACACTGGTGAGATGGAGCGCCGGAGAGGAAGTGGAGTTGTGGTGCCATCACTCTCCAGGCGGTGGTTAGTACACTGGTGAGATGGAGCGCCGGAGAGGAAGTGGAGTTGTGGTGCCATCACTCTCCAGGCGGTGGTTAGTACACTGGTGAGATGGAGCGCCGGAGAGGAAGTGGAGTTGTGGTGCCATCCCTCTCCAGGCGGTGGTTAGTACACTGGTGAGATGGAGCGCCGGAGAGGAAGTGGAGTTGTGGTGCCATCACTCTCCAGGCGGTGGTTAGTACACTGGTGAGGGAGCGCCGGAGAGGAAGTGGAGTTGTGGTGCCATCACTCTCCAGGCGGTGGTTAGTACACTGGTGAGATGGAGCGCCGGAGAGGAAGTGGAGTTGTGGTACCACGCAGAGCAGATGTTATTCTAAGGACATTTTTTAATTAAACAAGAGCCAAGTGTTAATATTAGATTAATGGTAATCTTCGGAGCAGCACTAACCAAAAAGACTGGATCTGGCATACAGTGGGGAGAACAAGAATTTGATACACTGCCGATTTAGCAGCTTTTCCCACTTACAAAGCATGTAGAAGCATGTTATCATAGGTACTCTTCAACTATGAGTGACGGAATCTAAAACAAAAATCCAGAAAATCACATTGTATGATTTTTAAGTAATTCATTAGCATTTTATTGCATGACATAAGTATTTGATACATCAGAAAAGCAGAACTTCATATTTTGTACAGAAACCTTTGTTTGCAATTACAGAGATCATAAGTTTCCTGTAGTTCTTGACCAGGTTTGCACACACTGCAGCAGGGATTTTGGCCCACTCCTCCATACAGACCTTCTCCAGATCCTTCAGGTTTTGGGGCTGTCGCTGGGCAATACGGACTTTCAGCTCCCTCCAAAGATTTTCTATTGGGTTCAGGTCTGGAAACTGGCTAGGCCACTCCAGGACCTTGAGATGCTTCTTACGGAGTCACTCCTTAGTTGCCCTGGCTGTGTGTTTCGGGTCGTTGTCATGCTGGAAGACCATGCCACGACCCATCTTTAATGCTCTTACTGAGGGAAGGAGGTTGTTGGCCAAGATCTCGCGATACATGGCCCCATCCATCCTCCCCTCAATACGGTGCAGTCGTCCTGTCCCCTTTGCAGAAAAGCATCCCCAAAGAATGATGTTTTCACCTCCATGCTTCACGGTTGGGATGGTGTTTCTTGTGGTTGTACTCATCCTTCATCTTCCTCCAAACATGGCGAGTGGAGTTTAGACCAAAAAGCTCTATTTTTGTCTCATCAGACCACACGAACTTCTCCCATTACTCCTCTGGATCATCCAGATGGTCATTGGCAAACTTCAGACGGCCTGGACATGCGCTGGCTTGAGCAGGGGGACCTTGCATGCGCTGCAGGATTTTTATCCATGACGTATAGTCATAGTGTGTTACTAATGGTTTTCTTTGAGACTGTGGTCCCAGCTCTCTTCAGGTCATTGACCAGGTCCTGCAGTGTAGTTCTGGGCTGATCCCCCACCTTCCTCATGATCATTGATGCCCCACGAGGTGAGTTTTTGCATGGAGCCCCAGACTGAGGGAGATTGACCGTCATCTTGAACTTCTTCCATTTTCTAATAATTGCGCCAACAGTTGTTGCCTTCTCACCAAGCTGCTTGCCTATTCTATCCTGTAGCCCATCCCAGCCTTGTGCAGGTCTACAATTTTATCCCTGATGTCCTTACACAGCTCTCTGGTCTTGGCCATTGTGGAGAGGTTGGAGTCTGTTTGACTGAGTATGTGGACAGGTGTCTTTTATACAGGTAATGAGTTCAAACAGGTGCAGTTAATACAGGTAATGAGTGGAGAACAGGAGGGCTTCTTAAAGATAAACTAACAGGTCTGTGAGAGCCGGAATTCTTACTGGTTGGTGGGTGATCAAATACTTATGTCATGCAATAAAATGCAAATGAATTATTTAAAAATCATACAATGTGATTTTCTGGATTTTGGTTTTAGATTCCATCACTCACAGTTGAAGAGTACCTATGATAAAAATTACAGACTTCTAAATGCTTTGTAAGTAGGAAAAGCTGCAAAATCGGCAGTGTATCAAATACTTGTTCTCCCCACTGTATCAAACCCTGTGGTTTTCTTTGTGTCTGTAACTGGCAATGTGAATCAACTTAGCGAAAACCCTTGGCTCTTAAAATCTGTGTTCCTGCACAATTACACCATTTTCATTTATACCTCTATCATGTATTCCTCTGTCATTTGGGGTATAGTTTCTTTCAAAAAATCACCTGTCACAATAAAGTGGCAATTTAAGGCATCAGCAATTGGATTTTGATCAGCAATAGGTAAGGAATCCAATACTATCTGTTGTAGCAGCGTGGTGGTGGCACTGTTCTTCGGGGTCTTTACTGTTTTTCAGAGTTAAAAAAAAAAAAAAAAAAAAAGTAAAGACCCTGAAAGGACATCCATTACAGGTAGACAGCATATTTAGATAGTAGTCTGCTTTAGCTTTTCTAATACAGTTGTGCTCATAAGTTTGCACACCCTGTCAGAAATGTGAAAATATGATTGATCAAGCCATTTATTATCACAGTTGTTTGGCTCCTTTTTAAATCATAATGATAACAGAAATCACCCAAATGGCCCTGATCAAAAGTTTACATACCCTTGAATGTTTGGCCTTGTTACAGACACACAAGGTGACACACAGGTGAAAATGGCAATTAAAGGTGAATTTCCCAGACATGTGGCTTTTTAAATTGCAATTAGTGCCTGTGTATAAATAGTCAATGAGTTTGTTAGCTCTCGCGTGGATGAACTGAGCAGAATAGATACTGAGCCATGGGGAGCAGAAAAGAACTGTCAGAAGACCTGCATAACAAGTTAATGGAACTTTATAAAGATGGAAAAGGATATAAAAAGATATCCAAAGCCTTGCAAATGCCAGTTAGTACTGTTCAATCACTTATTAAGAAGTGGAAACTTGATATTCAGGGAACTCTTGATACCAAGCCAAGGTCAGGTAGTCCAAGACAGATTCCAGCCAAATCTACCAGAAGATTTTCCAGGATACAAAGAAAAATCCACAGGTAACCTTAGGAGAAATGCAGGCTGCTCTGGGAAAAGATGGTGTGGTTGTGTCAAGTAGCACAATACAACAATACTTGAACAAAAATGAGCTGCATCGTTGAGCTGCCAGAAAGAAGCCTTGACTGCGCCAATGCCACAAAAAAGCCTTGTTACAATATGGCCAATGAGAGGAAATGGGCATGAGAAACTTAACACAACGAATATATGCTTACTAATGCTGAACAACGGATAATAGATAAGATGTGGTGGCCATTACTGATAGGCCCCACACACCCTGTCCACACCTCCTGCTAGGAACTGTCCATTTTACTGTTATAGATTCTATCGATTGACCCATGGACCATAGGAGAGGTTGGAACATACCATACAAGCGTATCATGTAGGATAAACCTTTCTTATTGGAGGAAAATAGACTGTGTTATGGTTCTGTGCTTCTGGCACACTGTAATTTGGAGTGACAAGACCAAAATAGAGCTTTATGGTCACAACCATACTTTAATATCATTGAGCCACTCTGGGAAGATCTCAAACATGCGGTTCATGCAAGATCACCAAAGACTTCGCATGACCTGGAGGCATTTTGCCAAGACGAATGAGCAGCTATACCACCTGCAAGAATTCGGGGCCTCATAGACAACTATTACAAAAGACTGCACGCTGTCATTGATGCTGAAGGGGGTAATACACAGTATTAAGAACTAAGGTTTTTGAACAGAGGTCAGTTCATTTTTTTCTTTGTTGCCATGTTTTGTTTTATGATTGTGTCAATCTGTTATGACCTACAGTTGAATGAGAATCCCCTAAGAAATAAAAGACATGTATTTTGCCTGCTCACTCATGTGTTCTTTACAAATGGTTGATATATTATTAATTCTCCATGGGTATGCAAAGAATTGAGCACAACTGTAACTGAAATACTGTGGTGTTGGTTTGGCCTCTGGAATGGCTGAAATGCAGTCAAAATGCTTTTGTTAGAGGTCTTGTAAAAAAGCTTGTTCACAAACATTTCTAAAATAGTATTTAGTGATAAAACATGGTTTGGCCTTCTGACATCTCTAATGCATACAATCTGGCAATAGTCGCTGACATGTAGCGGAAAAACACCACGGGACATATTTTACCTGGAACATTCTATATAAATCAATATTTTTTCACATGACTATATGTGTACCTCACCTCAAACTACACTTTTGCCACGTAATATCAATTCATCTTCAGAATGTCGCCTCGCTGCAGGGTGAAGGTTTCTGTGACCCAGACCCATTCACATGTTTGGCTAACATCCAAGGGCCTCAAGGGTGCCGTGTGAGTGAGCTGGAATGCACCCACCCACCACCCTTCTCATATACACACAGGCCACACATGCGCACGCACGCACGCACGCACACAAACTGCACTGACACCATGAACCTTATTCCTCTTCAATAGAACACAATGGCTGCTTTATCATGTCATATTGAATGAATCAATGCATTCAATCAAAACCTTTAAACTGATAGCATTTTGTCACTGTGTGGCCATGATTGCATTCATCAGTTTAGCAATCATTTGACTGATATAGTAATGTTTTTCCTCCTCAAAATGCTATGCCGTTGGCTTTTCACCTGGAATTATTTTATATATTTGATAAAAACATTTCAACCCATATTATCTGGTACACAATAAAAGCATTATAAAACGTACAAATAGGGAGATGTGATAGGAAGATTTTGAAACAACCAATCATTTTCATACTTATAGCTACAATCAGTGCATAATGTTTTAGACATTCTACATTACTTAGCCAAACATATCATGATGTATGAGATTTAATCAACATGGCCATTTGAACAGAATTTTGTGTCTCTCATTGATAAGGTAAGACTTGCTGTGACATTTCTCCTTTTTGTTTTGTATTTTGTTTTTCAATGAAGAACAACACAAAGAGCAGATGCTGAATTATTCACAAGTAGTCCAAAAAAAGACAACACTGAAATGAAACAGCAACATGAGAAACGTACCACACATGCCGTGCCCTCCAGCTAACGGCGCTGTACAAGTTATTCTCCCTTACAGAGTATTAGGTGCTTTGTGGGGGCCATGAGTGTGCGTGTCTGTGTGTCTGTGTGTGTCACTGCCAGCAATATGCTCTGAAGCAGCTGGAGGCCAACAGAACAGAACATCTCCTTGGCAGGGGATGTATTTAGCTTAGACGACAAACTGGATCAAACTCTCACAAGAGAAAGTAAACTTGAAGTTCTTTTAAATCAGCATTGTTGGCTGGGTGGAGCCCTCAGAAGCTCCCTTCACACTGTGCATCTCAGAAACCCACCAGTTGCCTTTAGACCTTGGTGAAAAGAAGTGCCCTGCCCAGGGAACAGGGTAGAAGGACACAGAGGAGGCCTTATCAAAGCTACAGTGCAGTCTAGAAGTATGTGTTATTTTGGCTCTGTACTCCAGACTCTACAGACTGTCAACCAGCACTTGACTTGGGATAAAATAAGTGAAGGATGGGAATGCCGTTCTGGACCATTCCAGCCCAAGTCAAGCACTGCTGACGTCAGCTTTTATTTGAGGATACTTTCATCCATATTGGATGATTCATTTAGATATAAGAGCACATTTAGAACAAGAAGACATCTACAGTGGATGACCTCAGAATGAATGCTCTCTGAAATGTAGAGAAAATGACTGTTTGACAGATAAAGAACACTCTCCAGGAGGTAGGCATGGATGTGTCAGCCGCTATCATTTGCAGAAGACTTACTAGCCAAATTACAGAGGCTGAAGGTGCAAAAACACTAGTTAATGGCAAAGTGGATGGCCTAAATATTACCAAAAAGAGCCTCCGGAGTTCGGCAAAAAAGTTGTGGACAGATGAGACAAATACTAACCTGCACTAGAGTGATGGCAAAAGAAAAGTGTCGAGAAAAAGAGGAAGTGGTACACAAACCTATCTATGAAATGATGTGTATAAAGGGCTGTAATTGCCTGAGTACAGAACCAAAACAACAAACCTCATGTAATGTCCAAATACCCGACTGCACTGTAGATTTTGACGTCTACTAAAACTGTCAACGACAGATTTGTCAAAGAACACAAAGACAGCTATTTATTCTAATATAACTGAATCCTTTTATACACATTTTTCATATCCATTATTCAGAAGAAAAAAACATTTTATTTGCATTTCAGAAAGAGCTAGGACCCGTGGTGTGATCTAAAGGTACCTCCCAGAATGTCAGAGCCCCAAGTTCTCCAACCTCCAATATGGTAATAGGAATGAGCATCTTTAAGGAATAACTAAACTGAAACAGACAAGACTAGACCACTAAAGGTTTTATTTATTGGCAACACCATACTTTTTTATATTGATGAAATGAGTGAACACTTTGTAATGGCTGCCAGTATTAACCCCTAGGCTACTAGATGTCTGACAAAAGCAACTGTGCATCCCAAATGACACCAAGTCCCAGTCAAAAGTAGTTCACAAAAAAAGGAATAGTGTGCCGTTTTGGCCACAAATAACCCAAGAATGTCAGGAAGTAATTTGGAATTAAATCAGACCAGCTCTCTGCTACCATCTGGTGTTTATAATGTAAGAAAACTGTCTTCGACAACCTGAACAGAGTGTCTTACAAAGCCACTGTTATAAACTTTGGGTAAAATTCTGGGTAAAATTAAAACATGACAATCTACAATACACAAACATTTGGTAATGAACTGAAGGGTATTACACAAGTCTGAGACTTTAATACAATAGTTGGCACACATTTCAAACCGCCAGAAAAACAGGTAGGGCAAGACCTTTGTTACATGCAAATGTATTTTGATGATGATGAAAAGCATATAATTCTGTAATATTAAGTAACATTTTAAGCCCTAAATCTGAAAATGAAGATGTTTTCATTAACTCACCTCATGGAGAACTCTTCAGGGAAGAGGTGTCATTTATTTTGGCATGAATTGTCTAAACGGCCTTCTAATCCACATAGAGCACTTCTTTTGACTAGACACCATGGGCCCTATTCAAATGTAGTGGACTAGATATGGAATTATGATGTGATTCAGGTCGAAACAGGAGTGCATGTGACTGCAGTGGGAGATACAAAAGTCTGTTAACACTGCAACAGTAAAGATCAAAATCAATAATCATAATTGTGTACAATCCAGACAGGGGTTATGAGGTACAAAAGGAAATAATGACATTGCAGACTGCTGCGGTTTAATCAAAGACAAAAACATGTATATGTTAATCACACAACTGACGGTTTCTTTCTCTACTTTTGGTAACCTTTTTAACTGTAAAAATTTGGGGAAAGTTACAGGAATTTTGCCAACTTAACGCCAGTGTCAGTCCATCAATCACCAACAGGTGCAGCTTATACCAGCTGCTAGTAGTAGAATCACAGTCAGGGCAACCAGGAGTCCCACAGCCACAACGGTGGCTGAGACCGCCCATACGTAGGTGCCCCTAGAGAAGTCAACCAGCGGGGTTCTCATGGCCAACCTGACCCTGCGGGCTTTCTGAGGGTCCTGGGGTGGGTACCGCGCCATGTTGACCCCCTCCATGCCCAGAGACTTGACCAGACACGCCCTCAAGTGGCTGAGCTGGTCAAAGGTGTGCTTCCCATGATACCTTCCCATTCCACTCTGACCTGTGGGGGGTGGGAGGTCATGAAGTGTTAGAGACGTTAGACACCACAACGTTCCTCGAATAATCCCCACATCCTCCAATCAGTATTTCAGGAATTTTGCAACCCAAGTCCAAAGTCAAGGACGCTGACTCTACATTGGATACTGAGAGTTGCTTTTTGTGTGTTTTGGACCATCATTACCATGACAAATAAAGGCGAATGAAAACAACCATATGGTTTCATCTAGATCGAACGTGCCGCTTCTTAACTAGCTTTAAATAAACAAAGCTGAAAAAATGCCTGATCGGCTGTTGGGTTAAAACGGAACCATAGATTAGAATGGAAGATTAGACGACCACCGACTAGCAACAAATATACAGCACTCCATCAACGTCAAAGTCGGTGGCTCTTCAGCTTTAGAGAAGGTCAGTAGTTGCCAGGCCAAACATTGACAATGCCTGTGACTGCACTACCAGACTTGAGGGGTTTAGTTGCTATTACAGACATGTAGTCATATAAAAGGCACACAAACATTATTGTAAACCCAGGAGAACCTGTTGATCGAGAAATGTTTGGCAGTAAATACAGGCACGGACTGGCTAGCGCCAAATCTGCCAGAGTCGCCAGCAGGTGCAGTTCAGACCCCCAGCGATAAGAAGGATTGCGGTCAGGGTCACAAAGAGGCCAAAAGCAACAAAGGTGGCTGAGACGGCCCAGACGTAGGTTCTCCTGGAGAGGTCAACCAGCGGGGTTCTCAAGACCAGCCTGACCCTGCGGGCTTTCTGACGGTTCTGGGGTGGGTACCGTGCCATGTTGACATCCTCCATGCCCAGGGACTTGACCAGACACGCCCTCAGATGGCTGAACAGGTCAAACGTGTGCTTCCCATGATACATGCCTGTTCCACTCTGACCTGTGGGGGGGTCGGAGGCCACAGGATAAGGGTCAATGGGGGAGGGATTGGGTGGTCGTGACTGTTACGGTTTAGATGTCAGACGCAAACATGGCATGCCAAAGAGGTCCAAGGTTTGTTGATTTCCATTCCAACTGATCTCCGATGTGTAAGTAAAGTTAGTATGTTATTTATGGGGAATGATGCCTGGGCTAGCTAGTGACCAAATGCTGGATGAGGCTGCATCACTACCAAAGGCTGTACCACATTAGGATTGGCCTGGGGAGGTCATGAAGCCAGCATTAGTTGGAACGATGACTACAGCAGCAAACTATTATAAGTACAGTTTTCATCACTTCACCAATATTGAAAAAATAAATACTAACAAAACACCTGATATCCACCTGTGTTCTCTGAAGAGCGTGCTGGCTAGATACTATACCAAAAATATAGATACTATATTCCCCAAATACAGATACTAGTATCCCCAAACACAGTCTTCATCAGGGATGCAAAATTTCCCAAAAATTCTCAGGTAATTCTAGGTAAACCCAAGTTTCTAGCCTCCCAGAATTTGGAAGGGAAAAAGCAGCAAACTTTGATTCCACCAAGCAGAATTTCATAATAATAATGAACATTTTTTAAAATGAATTTGAAGAAATGTGTTGGGACTATTGTCTTACCTACACCTCCAAAGGGCAACGAGCTGAGAGTGTATTGCATCATAACATCATTGACGGTCACCCCTCCACTGGTGGTCTCGGCCAGCATTCGCTTTATTACCTTATTAACAAACATTGGGAGGAAAAGTGCCAGATGGAGTGGCTGTCAGCCAAAATGTAACCCTATTCCCTGTACAGTGTACAGTGTACTGTGCTTTACTATTATTCTTTGTGTTACAGTGCACTAAAAACAGAAAAGGTTGCCATTTGGAACGCATCCCCGAAATATGCTCTCTAGCTCCCCTTCCGGACATCACCTTCTTGTTGGAGGAGAAGACATAGAGAGCCAGAGGCTTCTCTCTCTCATTGATGAAGTGAATGGCGTCATCGACGTCGCTGACGGTCACAATGGGCAACACAGGGCCGAAGATCTCCTCCTGCATGAGCCTGGCGTGAGGAGGCACGTCCTTAACCACTGTGGGAGCTGGGGTGTTGAGAGACCAAGCATAGTTCAAAAGCATTACAGATGTCCCATTTAGACGATTCATGATTCCAACATCGCGGGAACCATCTCGATGTGAAGATTTAGCAGAAATCACAGTTGAAGGATTTCCAATTAGAGAATTCCTAGTAGGAGAATTCATACTTGATTTCCAGGAATGTATATTCTCCATATGAGAATTCTCCAACTGGGATGTCAGTAAAACCAAGGAACTTTGAGAAAGAACCCGGAATGGTGCAACTCGAGTTCAAATACTAATACAATCAGAGTGTGAAATTTTCAGACCATTTTCAAGGTCTGAAAATGTAGCACAAAATATCTGTGACCTGAATTTGTCTGAGTACCAATGTAGCGCTGTGACGCATCACTCTGCCCGCCTACTGCAGCAGTGTATCCTTCCAGTAGAGCCATCACACGGTTGAAATGGCGCTGGTTGATGATGCGGCCATAGTCAGGCGAAGATTTTGGGTCGGGTCCGTAAAACTCCTGGGATTACAGAAAATCTATTAACTCGTAGCTGGTGGTACCGGGTTGGTATTTGACTAATCAGGGCTGAGTTTAAATGTATGCACTATAAGAAATTCTCAATTTCCCTTTTCTTTCTAAACTAACTGGATCAAAAAGTAGATTTTACCTAAATCTTATTTGATATGCAGCAATGCAAGATCCATAAGTCATCTGATAATCCATAGATAGAGCTAGCATAATAGCTGAAGAGATATAGGTAAAGAAAGAGGGACTACAAGATATATATAAAAAGAGAGAGCAACAAGAAAGGAATGAACAGTCTAGATAAAGGGAAAACAATATTTCATTTATATTGCGGTGACAACCACAATTTATGCTTATTAAGCATGTATTACATTGAATTGAGAAGCGTAAGGTAAAGAAAGTCAGAGGGTCTCTATTGAAAGGGATATTGATAAGAGGAATGGATAGGGATTGAAATAGAGATAAAGAGATGAAAAAAGTTATAAAAAAGATACAGAGATAGATGTATTGATAAGGAACTGTATTGAGATTGGATGGATAGAAAAGGTGAATAGAGATAGATAGAGGGTTGAATAAGAAAAAGGGTAGAGAGAGATGAAAATGAACAGACCAGAAGGGTCTGCCGGATGCCCTCCACCAGTCTGTTCTGGATGCTCGGCTCACACAGGATGTAGTCTGGGGCGATGCAAGTCTGACCACAGTTCACAAACTTCCCCCATGTGATGCGCCTGGGAAAACACATCAGTGTAATGTACACCTGAACAAAGTGAACTACATTGAAACTACATGTCTGAGGTGGACACAAAACCAAACAATCACAGAGATCAGCACAAAATCAAAATATGAACCTTCCACTGTGGAGCCTTAGGCAAAACACTAAGCATGTATGTATTCCTGTGTCATTGTATCAGTGGATGATTAGCAAATTCTGTAACTTTCTTGAAATCCAGGTTGAAGGATTCAGTATTCCACTGCTTACTCCTAAATTCTTTGGTAAATCTTCCTAGAGGGATTTAAAGAAAATCCTGGACAGTAACGGAAACTCACAAAATGTTGCTTAGCTAGGATCCATTTACACAACTCATGCTCTTTCCCATTTTTTATTTTCATTTCCATCCAAGTCGCCAGCTGCCAGTGACATAGAAGTAATTTTCTAACCAGGCTAGGCAATTCTCTGAGAATCAGAGGTTGTTGAGTCTTTTGATTAGAATTAAATTACTGACAGAGTGAAAGGCTTTGGCCAGGTCAAACCAGACCCATAGGATTACTAGTTCTCTATAGAAGCATGGTCAGTTCTGAAGTGGAATTACAGTTGCAGATTCCCAATTTTGGGGGATTTCAGGAATTTGTAGTGAGAGGTTCAACAATCAGGCGTTATGGGTTGTCACAACAGGAGAGGACAGTTTCAAAAAGAAAGATGAACTGGAGTGGGGTTACTTACCGACAGGCGACTCTGAGGTCGACGTTCTTGTCGATGTAACAGGGGCTCTTCCCACCAAGCTCCAGCGTGACGGGGGTGAGGTGCCGGGCGGCGGCCTCCATCACCAGTCTACCCACGGTGCTGTTCCCCGTGTAGAAGACGTGGTCGAACCGCTGACGCAGCAACTCCTGGGTCTCCGAGACGCCTCCACAGACTACAGGGTACAGCTCCTGAAAAGGGAATAAAGGATGGCAGTTCCCTTCAAATGCCTCATTTTGGTAACACTTTATTTTATAGAACAATTACTTATGGACTGTTAGTAACATTACAACTCACTATCTACTAACCCTTACCCTAAACTTACCCTAACCCCTTTCCCTTATTCTAAACAAAACCCTATCTCTAAACTTAGCCAGCAGTTTCTTCAGCAGATAGAGAACTTTGTTGATATTATGACTACCAATAGAGCATCAACAGATGGACATCAACAGTATTAAAATAAAACGCAACATTATGATTTATTAGATTGCCACAGTCAGTTCCATTTGTCCTTATTTAAAGATGGTTAAACTTCAGATAAAGTTAATAGTGACAGTTTAAAGAAAACCAAAGAGTACTTTTAGGGTGAGGAACAATCTAACATCAAGTTGCTCTCAAAATGAACTTATGTTTATTAGATGCTTGCTAACATAATGTCTTGAATACAGTGGCCCTTGTAAAAGGTAGGCAATGGGGGGCTTTTTGGGACTCCGCCAATCTACAAGCTTGCTGGATGAACCAAATAGATGATAACTGAAACAGAGGCAGTCCTTAATGAGGAAGTGCTGTCATTGTGTCAAAGCCAGATGTGGTATTTAGTGGTGGGATACACCAGGTTGCTATTCAGGGCCAGTTCTAGGCATAAGCAATGTGTCTGTGGATGACGCAGTGGAAATGGCTCTTCATCCTCCATCATCTGGACTCCCCTGGAACAGAATCCTGAACCAGAATCCTGTTGGTGGACTTCAGTTCCGCATTTAACACCATAATTCAACACCATAATTCTCTGAATTATTTCTGATGGAGACGAGTCCACCTACAGGTGGGAGATTGACCATCCGGTGTCCTGGTGCAGTCAGATCCACTTGGAGCTCAACGCCCTAAAGAGAGTGCAGATGATAGTGGACTTCAGGAGAAGCCCAGCTGCCCTTCCCCCATCGCCCTGGATGGCTCCCTAGTCAACTCTCTGGAGTCCTTTCCCTTTCTGGGCACCACCATCGCCCAGCACCTCAAGTAGGAGCTGAACATCACCTTGCTTACAAAGAAAGCAGAGGATGTACTTCCTGCGGCAGCTGAAAAAGTTCACCTTGCCAAAGACTATGATGATGCATTTCTACAGTGCCATCATAGAGTCCATCCTGACCTCCATCACCATCTGGTACGCTACAGCCACTGCCAAAGACCAGGCCAGGCTGCAGTGCATCATCTGTTCTGCAGAGAGCAGAGCCCTCCTCCCCACATATACACAGAACCTCAAATGGAAAATCTATAACCCCTCCCCAGTCCCCACATACACACACAACCTCAACTGGACAAATCTATGACCCCTCCCCAAATACACACACAACCCCTAAACTGGACAATTCTTGCACCTTACATATTTTTTACTATATATTTTTTGGTAATTTATTAAAGCTCAGTCTACTGTTTTTATGCTCAGTCCACTATTCTTATTATTTGGTTTTATTCCTTTTGTTAAATTGCTGCACCAACGGACCAGAACAAATTCCTAGTTTATTGTGAAACTTTCTTGGCAATAAAACTCTTTCTGATTTGATCTGATAAGCGGTCGCTTAGAGTCCCTGACCACTAGGGGCCCCCCAACTGCCAGGGAGCCCCTAACTGTTACTGTTCAATTCTGACAAACACCCAAGCGTTCAGTTTTGTCTTCTTGCTGATTTGCCTGTAACTTGTTACATCCCACTCAGTTTTCCATAATGGGTGGACTCTATATAAAATGGAACAAAGAGGAAGTGAAAATGGCTGCGGTACAGATCCAACAGATCACGTTTGCCAGTAAGTCTTTCCTTCAGCGAGCAAAATGCAAGTTCAATTGAATTCAGGTCAGGTGACTGACTTGGCCTGTCAGGAACATTCCACTTTTATGAATATACAACCCTGTTCCCAAAAAGGTTGCATAAAATGGAAATAAAAACAGAATGCAATGATGTGCAAATTATTTAGCCCCTATATTAAATTGAAAACAATACAAAGACATACCTATTGTTGGACACTGACACAATTTTAATAATTTTGGCTCTGTACTCCACCCCAATGTACTTGAAATGAAACAACCGAGATGCAATTAAAGTGTAGGTATTTGGCTTTAATTCGAGGGGATTAACCAAAATATCATATGAAACATTTAGGAATTGCAACCATTTTTATACACAGTCCCCTTATTTCAGGGGCTCAAATGTAACTGGACAAATTAACACAATCATAAATACAATGTTCATTATTAATACTTTGTCCAAAATCCTTTGCAGGCAATGACTGCTTGAAGTCTGGAACACATGGACATCACCAAACGCTGAGTTTCCTCCTTTCCTGCTTTGCCATGCCTTTCCTGCAGCTGTCTTCAGTTGTTTGTGTGTGGGTCTTTTTTAAGTGGGCCTTAAGTTTTGTCTTCAGTGAAACGCATGCTCGACTGGGTTGAGAACAGATGATGGCCATTGCAAAATATTCCACATATTTGCCTTCAAAAAATCCTGGGTTGTTTTCGCAGTATGTTTTTGTTCATTGTCCATTTGTAAAGTGAAGCGCCGTCCAATCAACTTTGATGAATTTGGCTGAGTCTGAGCAGACAATATATCCCTATACACTTGAGAATACATCCGGCTGCTTCTGTCTTCGGTCACATCATCAATAAACACTAGTGATCCAGTGCCATTGGAAGCCATGCATGGCCATGCCATCCCACTGCCTCCACCATGTTTTACAGATGATGTGGTATGCTTCGGATCATGAGCCTTTCCAAGCCTTCTCCATACTTTTTTATTCTCATTATTCTGGTACAGGTTGATCTTAGTTTCATCTGTCCAATGAATGCTGTTCCAGAACTGGGATGGCTTTTTTAGGTGTTTTTTGGCTAAGTCTAATGTGGCCTTTCTATTCTTGAGGCTTATGAATGGTTTGCACCTTGTAGTGTACACTCTGTTTTTGCTCTCATGTAGTCTTCTCTTCATGGTAGACTTGGATAATGATGACTACCTCTTGGAGAGTGTTCTTCACTTGGTTGGATGTTGTGAAGGGGTTTATCTTTACCATGGAAAGGATCCTATGATCATCCACCACTGTTGTCTTGCATGGACGTCCAGGCCTTTGCGTTGCAGAGTTCACCAGTGCATTCTTTATTTCTCAGAATGTACCAAACTGTTGATTTGGCCACTCCTAATGTTCCTGCTATCTCTCTGATGGATATTATGCAGTATAAGGATGGCCTGTTTTACTTGCATTGAGAACTCCTTTGACCCTATGTTGTGGGTTTAGAGCAACAGCTTCCAAATGCAAATGCCACACCTGGAATCAACTCAATTGAATCAATATATTGATCAGCATTAATGGTGCCTTCACAGATGTGCAAGTAACCCATGCCATGTGCACTAACACGCCCCCATACCATCACAGAACTTGGCATTTGAACTGTGCGCATTGAAAACAAACCAGATGGTCCCTTTCCTTTTCAGCCCGGATTACGTGGCGTCCATGATTACCCAAAATAATTTCACATTTTTATTCTTCCAGACCACAGGACTGTTTTCCACTTGTCCTCAGTCCATCTAAAATGAGTTCGGGCCCAGAGATCGCAGCAGCATTCTTAAATTTCTGCACTATTTGCCCACGCAGTCTTTCACAGAGTGGTGAACCCATCTTTACTTACAAGAAGGCCATTAGTCAGGGAGGCCACCAAAAGCCCCACCCTTCCACAGCTGAGCTGGGAGACAGTCTGCATACTTCAACAATAACCCAGATGCATCACAAATGTGGCCTTCATGGGAGAGTGGCAATACTTACTTAAGAAGTGAAATATTCATGCAATTAAATGTTTTCTGTACATTTTGAACAATTTGTAGATTTAATTTTTTACCATGAGGCCAATGGCAAATCTAAAGAAATTAAAGTCTTTCACAGCTAAACGTATTTCAACAATAGCCCAGGTGCTTCACAAATGGGGCCTTCATGGGATAGAGGCAAAAACAAAACAACTCACATTATATCTCGGCTAGAGTTTGTCAGTCTCTGAGAACAAGGGGAAGAACATTATATGGTCTCATGAGACAAAAATATATCTTTTTTTATAAGCTTGCTCATTTAAGATTCATCTTTCAGCAAGGCAACGTCCCAAAACACATATCCAAGACAAAGCTAGAGTGGGTTTGGGACTGGCCTGTGAACGTCCTTGTGTTGCATCAAAGGCTGGACTTGAATTTAACTCAGAATATGTGGAAAGAGTTGAGAATTGCTGTGGACCAAAGTTCCCCTTAAAACACAATGAAGAGGCAGAAGTTGGCCAGTGTCCAGATGTGCCAGGCTGGTAGAGACTTAACTAAAAAGACTACCAGCTGTAATGGCTGTAACTGCTTCCAAATGTGCCTCTACCAAATATTGACCTGAGTTGAATAGTCATGCAATTAAATGTTTTCTGTTAATTTTGTACAATTTGTAGATTACATTTTTCTCTTTGACGCTATGGATTTATTTTTGTCAGTAACACAATAAAATAAGTTTGACGATTGATTTTAAACTATTGGTCAAAAGTTACAACAACCTTCAAGAAAGTTCAGCAGGGATAGCTCTTATATATAATATTCTAACACAAAAAAGAAATACAATGAAAAGAATAAAGACCTGGTCCAGATATCGTGGGAGTAGAGATTTGAGAAGACTAGCAGAGTATTCGCTCAGCTCAGACGGCTTTATAACAGCTGCGTTGCCTGCAGGGAGAGCGAATGGAAAGCATCTGTGAATGGATGACTTCACAAAAAATGAAGTGTGTTTGCGTGTGCAGGGATATAGCTGAATATCACACAATCACAGAGGAATTAGAAAAGGGGAGAGAAAATCTGGAAGCTTGCCTGCTGCGATGGCCCCAACTAGGGGCTGTAGAGTGAGAGCCCAGGGGTAGTTCCAGGCTCCAATGATGAGCACCACTCCCAAAGGTTCCGGTTGGATGTATACCTGCAGTTATATTAAATTCATCCATATCAATTGATTCTGTCAGTGGAAAAATGGCTTACACATACACGTAAAAAAGGGCTTACTTGATGCTTCCCATGTTTAGTTCCATATAGAACCTTTCCTCTAAGAGTGTGGTTAAAGATGCTATGGGGATTTAAAAATATACAGTGCCCTCCGCTGCTGTGTCATAACTGAATTACCTCGTCTGAAATGGTGAGGAGACTTCTCTCAACAGGCCGGGGGGCAGCCCACTGGGCCAGCTTTGACACAGCCAGGTTGATCTCATTCTCCAAACCTATCAGCTCAAACAGCGACGTGTCAAACTGGCTCTGTGGAAAGCAAACGGAGGTACATTGAGTGGGAATTAAATGGCACCCTATTCCCTGTGTAGTGTGCTAATTTGGACCTGGGAGCATGGCACTCTTTTGAATCGATCCCAATACTGATGGGTCTGGTTGAAAGCATTTACCCTGTTAATGTCCTGTTTGAGTGCGGTGGCAATCTCGCCCTGTCTGTCTGTGATCATTCTCAGGAGAGATTTCAGCTGCTGAACTCGAAACTCCAAGGGTCGCGACCTCCCAGTAACGAAGGCCTCCTTGGCACGTTGCACCGCCTGCTTCTCCATGGCAACCTGTCACCAGCATGCACCTTTAAAAGCTCATACATCAATCATCACTGCGAAGGAAACACATAAAGCTTCCAGAAAAGTTGACATTTTATTCCAATCATTGAACTGAAGTAGGTCAATTTGTTGTTTAAAAAATGTTCTACACCCCTAAAGCAGCCTTATACATGGGCAGGAGACAGGTAAAAAAATCCCACGTTGTGCCACACACACACACACCCCTGTGTAAACAGACATGCATGTCCCTAGAACTCAAGTATGATACAAAGGCATGCCATATACTAAAACTCACCTGTGGTGAAACAGAGGAGCTCAAATATACATAAATATCTTATTCTTAGATATTTCTATTTGTATTTCTAAGACTTCTTTACAGACAGGCTTACAGCAGTGATTGAAATGAACCCCACCTTGGGAAATGAACCCACAATGCTGGCACTGCAAGCACCATGCGATGTGAACGGAATAGATTTTGAAAATGTAAATATAACGCCCAAAAAAAAAGTGTGGGAATTTACTTTTTACTATTAAGTGTTGGTATACCTTCTACTATTGAGTGTACTATTGTATCCATAACATGTGTCTTACTTTAGCTTGTGCTTAAGCAGAAACTACATTGCAAGCAGTGGAAAATAACAGACAGGCTGTGGTTTAAGCTTGGGCACAGATGGTATTAGACTCATTTCATCTTCATCCGCTAATCCGGTATCGGGTCGCGGGGGCAGCAGCTCCAGCAGGGGACCCCAAACTTCCCTTTCCCGAGCCACATTTGCCAGCTCTGACTGGGGGATCCCGAGGCATTCCCAGGCCAGTGTCGAAATATAATCTCTCCACCTAGTCCTGGGCCTACCCCGAGGTCTCCTCCCAGCTGGACGTGCCTGGAACACCTCCCTAGGGAGACGTCCTGGGGGCATCCTTACCAGATGCCCGAACCATCTCAACTGGCTCCTTTCGATGCAAAGGAGCAGCGGCTCTACTCCGAGTTCCTCACAGATTGCTGAGCTTCTCACCCTATCCCTAAAGGAGAAGCCAGCCACCCTTCTGAGAAAACCCATTTCAGCCACTTGTACTCGCGATCTTGTTCTTTCGGTCATGACCCAGCCTTCGTGACCATAGATGAGGGCAGGAACGAAAATTGACCGGTATATCGAGAGCTTTGCTTTCCGGCTCAGCTCTCTTTTAGTCACAATGGTGCGGTAAAGCAAATGCATTACCGCCCCCGCCGCTCCGATTCTCTGGCCAATCTCCTGTTCCATTGTCCCCTCACTCGCGAACAAGATCCCGAGATACTTGAACTCCTTTACTTGGGGTAACGCCTCATTCCCCACCCGGAGGAGGCACTCCATCGGTTTCCTGCTGAGAACCATGGCCTCAGATTTAGAGGTGTTAATCCTCATACAACTGCTTCACACTCGGCAGGGAACCGGTCCAGTGAGTGCTGAAGGTCACAGACCGTTGATGCCATCAGGACCACATCATCCGCAAAAAGCAGCGATGAGATCCCCAGCCCACCGAACTGCAACCCCTCCCCACCCCGACTACGCCTCGATATCCTGTCCATAAAAGTTACAAACAGAATTGGTGACAAAGCGCAGCCCTGGCGGAGGCCAACCCCCACCTGGAACAAGTCCGATTTACTACCGAGAACCTGAACACAGCTCTCACTTTGGACATACAGGGATTGGATAGCCCTCAGAAGGGACCTCTTCACCCCATACTCCCGCAGCACCTCCCACAGTATCTCCAGGGGATCTCCCGGTCATACGCCTTCTCCAGATCCACAAAACACATGTAGACAGGATGGGCATATTCCCGGGCCCCCTCCAGGATCCTTGCAAGAGTAAAGAGCTGGTTGGTTGTTCCGCGACCAGGACGGAATCCGCATTTTTCCTCTTCAATCTGAGGTTCGACTATCTGCCGAACCCTCCTTTCCAATACCTTTGAGTAGACTTTCCCAGGGAGGCTGAGAAGTGTGATACCCCTTTAATTGGCACACACCCTCTGGTCCCCCTTTTTGAACAGGGGAACCACCACCCCGGTCCGCCACT
Source organism: Esox lucius (assembly GCF_011004845.1). Lineage (NCBI taxonomy): Eukaryota > Metazoa > Chordata > Actinopteri > Esociformes > Esocidae > Esox > Esox lucius. The sequence continues at coordinate 4,503,251 of NC_047569.1, forward strand.
CCTTAGGCACTTTCCCCGACTCCCACGCAATGTTGAAGAGGCGTGTCATCCAAGACATCCCCTCCACACCCAAAGCTTTCAACATTTCGGGACGGATCTTGTCAATCCCCGGAGCTTTGCCACAAGTGGAGTTGTATTAGACTGTCGAGCACATATCAAGGGGGTTACGTTCTTTTTAATTTTACCATGAGTATGAGGAACTGATCGGACCTGAATTAAGATTCAACAGAAACTTCAGTTGCCAGACACAGGGGTGTAAGAATAGATAATCTTCAAGTAAACAGACAACTGTCTCAGGGACAGTGTTTCTGAGATTTCATGTTTAGTCTATATTTTGATCATTTCATTAGTGTTTAAATTCATATAGTAATTAAAAACATGAAAACAATGTAATACGTTTAAAAAGGGGTGTTTGATCTTAAAATTTTACTAAAATATTTTACCTTATAAATATTTTTTGTTTAAATGTTGTCGTTCTTTATTACAAATTAAAAAATGTTATGTTGAGGTCAAAGGTGAAATTACAAGAGTTTAGCGAAGGCCACACCTGCTGCATTGCGGGTAAAAGGAATACTGAGAGAGCCAACGTGGCTGCAGAGAAAACATTTACGGCCTCAAAACAAATATTTTGCACGGTCCAAGAGGCGGACATGGTAATTGTGCTTTTGTATTTCAGCCTTATCATATTTGTTGTAATTTCTTTGCATTAAATGCACTTTCTGTACTGTTGTGATGCTAACATTGTGGGGAACGTCTAGTTAAGAAATGTGCTTAAGAGACTGCAAAATGACTGAAAGAAGTATATTTGACTCTATTTTGACTGATTGTATTTTGTGTGTTTTCTTTTTGTAGTTTTCACGGTGTCTTATGAAGAAAATGTGAAAATAAATAATCAAAAGACATCTGTATGATGCGTGGCCTTATTTAATTGGACCAGTGTAATTACAGGCTGAACAAGACTAAACCGCGTTCCGCCCCATTCTGATAGGCCTGCAGTGAGCAGGAACTACCACTGTCAGAATGTATATAAGAAAATCTTTGTCAACAATAGATAGTTCTCTGCTGACCCTGTGTGGAGTTGCATTGAACCCATGTACATGAAAATTGCATTTATTATACTTATTAAAGACTTCGTAAAATAGCATTTGTCTCTAGGTTATATTTTATCCTTCAACGCCAGATTTGAATCACGCCCTAACAATTGGTGACCCCGACATGATCTGGTCGAAGGACCTCTTTGGAAAATTTTCAGAGAGATTGACCATCGCTGTCGTCAGACAGTAAGCCTCACAAATCCTAGACCGGTCTAACAAAAAGGTAAGCAGACATCTATTGTTATAATACTAAAGTCTGCATATTGGCATTATCCAAATTAACTTTGTGAGACACCTGTTTGATGTAAGTGAAACATTTTCAAAACTGTATTTTTAACATATTTTGAAGTATTACAATATAATAAATGCAATCTTAAAAACGATCGATCGTAAATGATATAACAAATGTATGCAGTGTACTAGGTCCGGTTCGAGTCCGGCCAAGTTTGTTTGTGGCCTTTGAGTCCGATAGAGGTTAAAGTCTGAGCGGTTTAAGTCTGTGTCCAAAGGCGAGAATGAATGAGAATTAACTGGGAGTTAATTGAATGAATGAAGTACACTGGGTACTAGTCGGCGTACTAAGTACCAAGTTTGAATGACTCACGGGGAAAAAAGAAAGCCTGGGACCTAGGTTATATCATTTTAAAAAGTTCGGTTGGTGTGCGTCCGGTTAGTCTGGTAAAGTACCAAGGGTCCGGTTAGAGTCCGGCCAAAAAGGGTCCGGTTAGCAGAGATGGGGACAAGTCACACATGGTCAAGTCCAAGCAAGTCTCAAGTCTTAACCATCAAGTCTCGAGTCAAGTCTCAAGTCACAGTTCAGATAAATCAAGCAAGTCAAGTCAAGTCAAGGGTTCACCCTAAGCAAGTCAAGTCGAGTCCTTATAAGTTTCAAGTCAAGTCACAGTACTAAAGAGATGAACACACACACACATTGTCCTCTGTTTCTGACGTGCGCTCGGTGCGAACAGAGCCGTTGAAAAAGAGAGTTGCGACACTCCCATAGACCGCCATAGGAACTTTGGAATGCGGAAGTAACACGTGTCGTGGAGCTGCCAATAGTTCCAAACACTGATAGTTCAAAAGGATCAAATTATGATTTGTCAATATAAACACAATATACAGTAATATGAACATTAACAAAACACTAGTACAACTGGATGAGGAACAGCCAAACTCAGCTAACAACATTGGATAAGACCCTTAACTGTCAAAAGTTATACTGAGCACTACAAAAAAGGCAGACAGACGTTTTCAGATGTGCTGTCCAAGCTCTTTTAAAGAAGCACAAATAAACTGAGAATGTTGAGGACCATAGTGATCATCCGAAGAAAGACTTGCTGCAGCAGATGAAAGACACATTATGCCACAAACAGCATCACCTTGTTTTCAGAAGATGTTTAGCAGTGCCATCAGGTCAGAAATGCAGAAAACAGTTGAACCCTGGTACACCCATGTATTGTCTGGAGAAGTCTGGTCAGAAGTGGCTGTCATTGATGATTTGGGGCAAAAAGATGTACCTCCGACATAGAAAATAGGCCAAGAGACCTGGAGATGCAGGAAAATGACAGCAGGTGCTCTGGACTTTATGTATGTACATGCATATGTTGTTGGGGAAGTTTCTGAAGCCTGACGCATTCTTACTGATTAACCCTAAGTAGACTGTGGGGATTTCGGCCGGATTTCTCTATGTATCCTGTATCCTGGTAATCACAACCCCCTTGGCTTCAATAAAAAAACAGACTTTTGGGTCACCATTTTAAAAACTCATCTATTGGAAAGGCAAAAAGAATATTTTCCCTGAATGAATAATCTGTTAAAATTAGATGTCCTATTTTATATGTTCAATTGGATTTGGTTAATTAATGTACTTTCACTTCGTTTGTATTTACAATGATACCTGGGGTAATAGGACTTGTTATTTCAGACCTACGCTTCCTGCTCGTTACTGGCGTTTAAAATTCTAGCCTAGTGAACTGACGTACCAGTGTTTAAGGTCTACATTGAGTTTTCCTTTGGGTTACTGATTGTTCCTTGATTTTAGTGAAGTCATATGTCTGTTTTCTATTGACATGTTGTGTAGATAATGATAAGCACATTTATTTTTATGACATGCGTAACTATAGGATGGGTTGGACACCACATCTGAATCTTCAGTTAACAAACAATGTAGGCTGAATTGATAGTATAGTCTCAGGACCATAAACAAACATGTGGCCTTGTTAATGGCCCACCATAAATGTGTGGAGCTCAGAGCTTCAGGAAGGGTGGGCAGGTCCACTGGGATGGCTTCTGCCACCCTTAAAATGATATCAAGGTAGACTATTACTGAGGGTTAAATTCCAGTGTTCAGACTGTTCTCATCTATGGTAATTTTACCAACACAAGCATATTCAGGTTTGGGATGGTCAACCATTAAGTGAAAGCTAAATGCATTTTCCTCTCAATAGCCTATTGGGTTTTTGAAAAGTATGTTTTAATTGATCAAAATCTAACATGGTTATGGTTGAGTGGAATACATCTTACCATTTTGACTTGGTTTAGCTAAGAAATAACTAATTTGATGGGATTGTTCAGTTTGTTTGATTTTTGATTAGAAGTAATCCTTTTAATCTCGTGCATTATGGAATAAGTGGGTAAAAACGTGCAGGGAGCACATTTTGTAATTTCTTATATGTTTTTTTTATACTACATTTTGCCATGTTTTAATTGATACTGAGAAAGTAATTCTGAGAGGTACAGACCCACTGGAGCACCCCACTCACTGACACATAAAAACTAGTTTGAGATGGCTTTTAACTTGTTTGGACTCTTTAGAAGAGAAACAGACATTATCCAAATTGGGTATTCTATTTTAATTTCTGTCCTAGTAGGCAATCATTGGAAAGTTAATGGTTAACAGAGGTTTCTCTGAGGTGAATGATGAGAAGAAAAAAAGTTTGTTTCACTATTGTCTGGCCTGGGTTGTTTCTCAAGATAACAACAGTGTCCCTTATTGATAAGGTGACCATTCTTCAAGACCAGGGTCTGTTATCCTTAGGTTAGTAAACCATACCCCACTTCAGGGAGAGCCCTGAGGTGATAAGACAAAAAAGGGGGGGGTCATGATTTATGACAGGATTTGTGTCTTTGATGTGCTAGGATCGTAAGAAGAGACTTGGAGACATTTACACTGAGTTCATCTTGTAGAGAAATTAGGCTAAATAACAGTTATGTTAGCTGACCTTCAATATGGTGTGAAATGTTTTGATTTGCAATAAGGTATTTGATCATTTATGTGAAACAATGGTGAATTTGATTGTAGTTCTGATACAACACAATCAGATGTAAATTAAATAGGTGAACTGAGAATTGTTCATGAACTACTCTTAGAGAGTGGTACTTCAATGTAAGCAAACTATCTTAACTGATGAGTTATTGGAACAGTAATGAGAAATGTGAAATTGTGTTCTTCTGTTCTTTGTGTTGGTTGTTAAACCAACTACAGAAAAGAGTGGAATTGTTATTTTGCTACACTAGCAGAACAGAAGCACCAGAAATGTTAATGTTTTAACAATAATGTTACTGTTTACAACTGTTCTAATCTATTTGGACAAAAGAAGTAGAGAGATATAGGGTTTGAGTGTTTGATAGTGTGTGGTTCTAATGTATCAGCGAGATGCAACAAGCTAATGTAGTGGACATATTTGTGATGTTGTACCGTGCAGTTGCAATTAATCTTCTCAAGGACAATTCACACTTCAGATACAGGACACTTGAAAGCGATTCGGCAATAGAGGACTTGTTGGAGCCCAGAGAGAGACTGAGCTTGGCTTAAAAGGACAACTGTGAAGTGGCTGAGGTGAGATGGATCTCACAGACACACAGACAGACTATCCTACAGCTGAGAGAGGAGTCTACTCTGGCTCGCTGCACGTCTAGGTGCTGCACGTCTACATGATGCTGGTTTCCTGTGAGCTGGACTGACTCGAGTCCTGATGGTTCTGCAATGTGATGGAGAAGGCACCCTCCGACCGAGAGGATGGAGGCGAGGAAAGCTGGACAACGTTTACGGGGGCGGAAAGATCTACTGCACAACATCATACTACGCTGATTGTGTCCATACCAGGTAACATCTCATCTGCTGTCCAGGTAGCTGAGAGAGGAACCTGGGGTCGACGTCACACGCTACAGGAGGGCTTCAGTGTTTAAAGGTTAGACACAGTGAATTGAAGTCACTGAGGGAAAAGTGAATTTTCTGGTACTAGTAACCAGTCACTTCTACATGGCCTTTAGCTATAGAGCCTTTAGCTAAAACTGGTCATCTTGGCATTCACAAAGGAGAACACACAGATTCTCCTGGCCTGGGTGATAAAGCAGCTAGAATGAAGGACAACACCTTGGAATATACATCTGACTTTTACGTTCTGTTGCATCGACCTGCCAAAGAAATGGTTCATAACTGACTGTCTGACGTTTGAAGAAGCAGAACATTTGTGATGACTTTGGAAGTACATCTAAATGGAACCATGGAGAGGACTTTTCAGTGAATCAAGCAATTGGCATGAGAGGACTTTGTAGCAGTGATGAATTGAAGGATGAACTCAGTGATAGGTGTTTATGATGATTTTAACATAAAGGTTTTGCTGTACTATGTTATAATTCTGTATAATGACAATGTGTGATCTTGGAGTTTATACGAAGGTAATGATCTAGAAGAATGTAAATGAGGATCCAGACATTTCAGATTTGTTCAGTTCGCTAATCATTAAGGGTAATAATATTGACTGGGTAATGTTGTTAAAGAGTACTGTTTTGTTGCAGTCTACATCCTAATGAGTGAACTGTTTAAGGTTTGATACCAAGGTTTGACATGGTATCAAGAGGATGGATTGTTGGGGAAGTTTCTGAAGCCTCATGCATTCTTACTGATTAAAGGACTCGAGTCCCATTGTTTAGATAGGTAAAGGAATGTGGGGGAGCTGTTATTTGCATAGGGGGCATCTATTGTCTGTCCAGATGCTGTAAGAACTCTTAGAATTGAAGAAGTTACTTATGGCGGGAAGGAGAGCTGTCCTTTGTGTTAAGCTTAGGTAAACACAGTAGTAAACATTATGGCAGGAAGGACAAGGTGGGGTAAGATAGCATTTGACTTGTGTGATAGAACAAAGGTGTTTTATTGACATAGGACAGCATCTTACCACACCCCGTTTTCTATGTAATAAATACTGTTGAAATGATGTTTTGAGTCAGAGACTCCTCATACGATTATGTGTGTGTAAGCGGTTGACGCGTCTCTCATATGTGTTAATAGTTAATAAAACTGTTAGAATGTGCCAAGAGAACTTTGTCTCTGTGTTCCTTACTCCGAATGTCGATACATGGAATTACCATCACAATGTGTGTGTGTGTGTGTGTGTGTATATACACACATAAACATACATACATACATACATACATCTATATATATATATAACATTTATATATTATGGGTTAGGGTTAGTTGTGTATGTATTATTCATTTTTTTGTGTGTGTGTGTTTTCTGATACATGGTTTAGTCTATGATTAAGGAAGGACGAATGGGTACATTGGCCATACTGAAATCAATCCCATTAACAGTTATGGGTTGTATTTAGGAACATAGTTAATTCACTCAGTAATTATATCTCCGGTTTCATTTCATGAAGTTAATATTTACCGAACATTGCTGCAAATATAGTCGTTGCTGTAAATGTATTCTACTTTATGGGAGTCCATTTCCCTCCAAAATTAAACACAAAAACGTTTTAATGCTGTTTCCGTCACTCTCCCCCCCCCCCAAAAAAGAATATTGTATGCATTTAATGTTAGCGTAAACATAATAATCAATGTACATTATGCGTCAATATTTACTTATAATTGCTGCAAATATAAAATTCAGGCTATGCCACTGTTATAGTCAAATTCCCTTACATCTATTTACCAGACGTATTCAGTAATGATAATGGTCACATTTCAGAAAAAAAATAAAACATAATATGCAACCAAGGCCAAATTATGACAAACAGAAAAGATTAATTCATTACATTAGTAACTTAATCGTTATAGATCTTAGTGAAACTGAATATAAAGAGATTACTTTCTTACCTTTCCTTGTGGTTATTAAAATGACGAATGAAATTTGACGTTGTTGTTGTCGTGTCAGATACTCTTGTGTTGCATATTTAGCATCTGGCAAATCTTTTTTTATTCACACGGTCCAGTTCAAAGTCCTTGTATCCAAACGATACTATTTGTAGAGCTCGACACCGAATTGTGCAGCGTTAAAGGCACATACTCTGATTAGTGGTGCTGACGTCACAATATATATAAAAAAGATTTGTATTGCTGTTTGTTTATTATAAGTTCAAGTCATTGTTGAGTCTTCCACTTCAAATCAAGTCTCAAGTAACTTGTTCTCAAGTCAAAGTCATTTTCATACTTTAATCAAGCAAGTCGCAAGTCCTGAAAATTGTGACTCGAGTCAGACTCGAGTCAAGTCATGTGACTCGAGTCCCCCACCACTGCCGGTTAGAATCCGGCCAAAAAGGGTCCGGTTAGAGTCCGGCCAAAAAGGGTCCGGTTAGAGTCCGGCCAAAAAGGGTCCGGTTAGAGTCCGGCCAAAAAGGGTCCGGTTAGAGTCCGGCCAAAAAGGGTTCGGTTAGAGTCTGGCCAAAAAGGGTCCGGTTAGAATCTGGCCAAAAAGGGTCCAAAAGTAAAAATGGGGATTGTGGGAATTTACTTTTTACTATTAAGTGTTGGTATACCTTTTACTATTGAGTGTACTATTGTACCCATAACTTGTGTCTTTCTTTAGTTTCTGCTTAAGCACAAGCTATATTGCAAGTAGTGGAAAATAACAAGACAGGCTGTGGTTAAGCTTGGGCGCAGAAGGTAATTAGACTGTCGAGCACATATCAAGGGTGTTATGTTCTTTTTAATTTTACCATGAGTATGAGGAACTGATCGGACCTGAATTAAGATAACAGCAACAGAAACTTCAGTTGCCGGACACAGGGGTGTAAGAATAGATCATCTTCAAGTAAACAGACTCGTCGGACACGCCGGACAGATGGAACGCGCCTAGAGGCATGGGGACCAGCCTGTGCGCCAGCGATAGGCTGAACAAGTCTAAACCGCGTTTCACCCCCATTCTGATAGGCCTGCAGTGAGCAGGAACTACCACTGTCAGAATGTATATAAGAAAATCTTTGTCAACAATAGTTAGTTCTCTGCTGACCCTGTGTGGTGTTGCATTGAACCCATGTACATGAATATTGCATTTATTATAGTTATTAAAGAATTTGAATCACGCCCTAGCAAAGCTTGATAGTATTGTGTGGTCAACAATAACAGTGAATATATGATTAATTAAATACTTATTCATTATTCAACTAAAATGATTTTGCAATATTTTTATTCTATACCCTCAAGACAAATATGTACATTTAATATAAAACATATTTAACATTTGTTTACATTCTTAGCTTGTCAATATTGCAAAAACCAATAATCCGGGTAACAGCAATGCTTTTACCTTACAACTAAGTAATTTTCCTATAATTCAACAATTATGTAGATTTGCCATACATATTCACACATGAATGCAGCGGTCACACGAATTGTAATAATGCTCATAACAGAAAATCCACCAGAAGACTGCAACAACCTACAGTTCATAATTTACAAAAATCACCTCTGATTGTTTAAAGATGCTTATTAAAAACTATCACTATCTTGTGCACTCGCGGTGTAATAGAAAACATGCTTACCGATGTTGATTCGTAGGCTCCCGTTCTGTTCCTGCCTCACTGACGTGACCGTAGGAGGTACGTCGCTGGACTGGACAAAACTCGTTTGTCAACGGTGGTATCATTAACCCGCAGACTTAATCACTACGTTATAATACTGAGGTGAAAACGGGTTCCTATTCGAGATTCAAGCCCCCTTCCACATTTAGGGATCGTGGTAAAAGAGTGAAAAGGGTATTGCTTAAATGTCAGCTGACCTTCTTAGTATACTTTCTTATCAACAAAACTTTGCCGCAGACAATCCAATCCAAATTAGACGTTCTTGCAGTTCCACAAATCAATGCATTGTTGACTACAAATTGGTAATGGTTATCCGTAGGATGACCATCTGTTTCTACATGTTAAACCAGTAAATAACGTTTCTGTCATGTTTCATAATGGGTGCAAAGCTAATTTCAAATTCAAAATATATAATAATAACCTAAATAAATCCTGATGACTGGAAGAACTGGGGCAACTGGGTGCTTGGTAAATCTATCCAGATATATACATCAGTCCACAAAAATTTGTTTAATTAATATGTTAAATGATACAACACTTTTGAAACATCAGAAACCATGCTGGATATTACTTATACTATAGCTTGATTGTGAAACATTGAAAGGTAGATTCCCTGGAATATATGGTACATAGTTAATACAGTATTCAACACATTTTGTTTTACATTCATAAAGTACCATTTATTAATTTTGTACAAAAACTTTAAAAACTGTAACTGCAGTACAAAACAGTGGTACAACTTTAAGATATACCTATGAACAATACCACCCAATACAAGTGCACAAAACTAAGCCAATCACTATTGTTTTTATATATTGTTAACTGTGACAAAGATGAAAGGGTTCAAGGCTCATAGGTTTTTTAATATATTTCCAAGATACATTTATGATTTATTCAAGTAGGACCACCCTGGGCCACAACCACTCTGTACACCGAACAGAATTCAATAACTGGGATTCATAACCGGATGCAGATGAGCTATGGTGACAACAGATTCAAAGAAGCATAACTTGGTACAGCACCACTAATTAAAACCAGGGTCCATGACTGTATTCCAGTTCCCCATGTTAGCCTCGTCGCAGGAACCTCTGTAATCATACAAAGGGCAGAAAATGGATCCCATCATAATCCTTATACATAGAAAAAGTGAATATGACAATCAATAATGAGACAGCAAGTTTTACAGATCAAGATATCAGACGTCAGATATACTTAGGGAGACTGCATGTGACGACAAAGTGTCAACAAACAAAAGCATGGGAGGCACTAAAACAAAGGCATCATTTAGTTGAGGAGAATGGAGCATGCTGGGTAACTGAAGGAAGCTACAGCTCACGTAGCTAACGCTGTTCGGTTATTTTACCTCAACAACACTGCACATTGTTTGACCAAGACAAAGCCAGTCTTGTGTTGGAGAAGCACAAGAGAATGTTTCATACATCACCTTATTCCCTACATAGTGGACTATATTTGGCAAATGGGCCTGGTACAAAGTAGTGCACTATATATGGAATAGGGTGTTGTTTGGAACCTAGTCTTCGTAGCTGTGGGAGTTAAGAGAAGGAATGCTCTTGTAATGTACTTGCCATCTCTGGGAAAATGTAAATTACATGATAGATTCACAAGATAACTGTAGCTGGGGGGCTGTTGAAAAAACCAAAATTGTATTACACTATCATAAAAAGAGAATCAAATGACGACATGCACAGTATATGCTAGAAATAGATTTAATTCAGTTGTGAGAGCTTCAGTACGTGAGAGTGATATAAATGGCAAATTGTTTCCTATTAAGTGCACACTACTGCTCCTAAATTTGGATTGGGGTGTCATTTGGGAGAGATTCCTTATCTCCCTCTCTTCCTCGGATCAGTGATGGCTAAGAGGTTCTCGTCACTGAACCCGTCATGGCCGAGATACTGCTGCAGTCCCTTGCCTCAGACAGACAGACCATTCTTCTCAGCTGAGCAAAAACAGGGGCCTATTGTTGTGTTCTGTGCTGTGTGTAAATTCCACTACTGGTTCGCAAAACCATTGATTGACAAGCTTAAGCTGGAAGGACTGTTTAAAGGCCCAGATTTTTTTTTTAGGCTTATTAACCACATAGTCCATGTGATATAAGATAGGCACTTTTTATAAAATATTTACACAAAATATATTTGCAGTCATAGTGAGTACATATCTGCAGAGAATTAAAGAGGCATATTATTATTAAAAATCTGTTACCATAAACTAGTTTGTATTGCTAAAATATATGCAATTGGTTATACAACTTATACTGATTATATTAAAATTGTAGCAAAACTATTATATTCAATATCTGTAAAAATAAATTGGGACCACCTGCATTAGCTTGGTCTGCGGACCACAAGTTGGGCACCACAGTAAAACATCTCACCTGAACAATGAATGCGCCCAGGGCAGTGAACATAGCCAGCATGGCCATGCGTCTCAGCCTGCCTAGGTTGACCTGCTTCAGGAGGAAGATGCGCGCCCAGCCCAGCTTCTTATCCGTGTGGGGTGGGTAACGCATAGCGTTCGCAGCCTCCATGTTGAGCTTCTTTATAAGGCAGGCTCGCAGGTGGCTGAGCTGGTCGAAGCTGTGCTGGCCGTGGTATTGGCCCATGCCGCTTTTCCCTGGAAACGGAGGGAAGGTTGGGATGAGTTTTCAATTCCTTTTCCAAATATTTACAGGAAATAATTTCGGGAGCTGACAACATTTACATTGAAGTTATCTTATCCAGAGTGACTTAAAGTAGTGAGTGAATCCATTTCCATACCTTTACAAAACACAGTGGGGATATAATGGGTATTACAATGATGTACTATACATGTGTAGTTTCACTCACCCACCCCTCCAAAGGGGAGAGCATTGATGGTGAAGTGGACTAGACAGTCATTTGCCACCAAGGCTCCACTTGAGGTCTCTGCTACCACCCTCCTGATCAACTACAGAGGGAGGGGAAAAATGGAGTGAGACAATACATTTTTCTCTAAGGTCCATTATACAGTACCCTTGATAATGACTAAGGACAGTAAAGTATTTTTTCTTTTAGCTCTCTAGTTAAAGTATAGATCCTTAATTGAGTGTCTTTTATACCATTTCTTTCTCACCTTATTGTCCTGTGAGAAGACGTAAAGGGCTAGAGGTTTCTCTCTATCGTTGATGAACTGTATGGCTTCGTCCACTCCACTAATGGTTATAATGGGCAGGATGGGACCAAAGATCTCTTCCTGCATCACCTTGGAGTCCCCTGTTACGTCCTTCAGCACCGTGGGGGCTGGGAGACGTTCCAGATAGAAACACAATAAGAACACACACTCTTGTTTTCAACTTTCTATTTAGTATAGACTTTAGCATGTAGAGAGCTAGGGCTGGGAAGTGCTGGAAACCTCACAATAAAACATTCCAAAAAAATTCCTAGGTGTTGATGGGAGACAGATATTGCGATTCTCAAGATTTTCACAATTCTATATGTTGTTATTTGAAACTCTGATTTAAAAAAATATATATATTCTACAGTATGTTCCGAATATAGCTAACCCTAAATTGGCTGCAGAGGGACAAGAGAGAAGCATGAGAGTTTCATGGACAATATTATGATACATAAATGTATCAACATTGCAATTTGCCGCCTTGACAGGAGGTTTAACCTTGCTGGGACAAATAATATTTAGGAAGTGCGGCTAAAGACCTGCAGTTAGAATCCGAGAAGTACAATCAGTTGTTTCTCCCAAAATCCAGAACATTCCCTGCCCATTTTATTAGTTCCACGATATCAAAATAAATTGGTGTATTTTGTGGGCAGTCATAGTGGGTTTCTTACAGAACCCATTTACCCCGTTGCTTAACAACATATAGTGGACACCCTCCATTAAGCTTGTTTCAAAAAACATTTTGAGAACCCTTTGGTTTCAGTGATGTTCTGTCATTTAATGCTGTGATCCTTAGTTTCCACATACATTTCTTTATCTTATAAATTATTTATTTATACTCAATGATTCTTAGATTAAACATAAATGCCTTACAGGCTTTGTTCAACTGTGATATAACAATAGAACCCAACATACAAACCTGTTTTACGCCATTTGTAAAACTGTCGTACACAAACTGTTTGGCATCATAATTTCTTTGCCAATGAATTTATAAGTAGCTACATTTATACAGTCAGATTCTTCATCTTTTCACACAGGTGCGTGATTGGTTTCAATTAGGGATGCTAGCTTTAACATACCTATATAGCATTGTGATTCATCACTGTCTCCACCAATGGCGACTGTGCTGCCCTCCAGTAGTGACATCAATCTCTGAAAGTGGCGCTGGTTGATAATGCGCCCATAGTCCTCAAAGTTCTTAGGGTCGTCTGTGTAAAACTCCTAACACCAGCCACAAGGAAGGAATTACATGACAGTAAATTACATTTAAATGAAGATACTACACATTTCCAAGTGAATGGCCTGGAGTATAACCTGGATTCCAAGTATCTGGACAGTGACATACGTTTTGTTGTTTTGGTGCTATACTGCATCCTTTTGGATTGGAAATGGTACAATGATGATTGAGATAAAGTTCAGACTGTCAGTTTTAATTTGAGAGTGCTTTCATCTATATTGGATGAACCATTTAGAAATAACAGCACTTAAGGGGACCAAAAGCCTTTTAACAATTGGCTTCACAGCTGTCTCTTATTATGTAGGTGTGTTAATGTCTGCACTTTTCCATTTAATATCCAATGTGCTGGAGTACAGAGCCATAACAATAAAACTTGTATCACTGTCCAAATACTAGTGGATTGCACTGTATGTAGGCGTCATTCAGTTATTCTATGTAAATTTGGCTAATTACTGTGATGCATTTCCGGATCTCCTCCACCAGTCTGTTCTGGATGCTCGGCTCACACAGGATGTAGTCTGGGGCGATGCAAGTCTGACCACAGTTCACAAACTTCCCCCATGTGATGCGCCTGGGAAAACACACAAGCACAATGTATACCTGAACCAACTAAACTACAGTGAAGAATCACCAGGGAGTTCACAATACGTTATCATAAAAGTGCTCAGGCTGCAAAATAATGTACGACTGTTAAGCTCCAACCGTATACACGTTGTGACTCATTGCTGTAATTTTACCACATTGTTCAAAGGTGTGATGAAACAAGGACAGATTTACAAACTAGACATGATGAAACCAGGGTAAAGAAATATATAAATCAATATTGCTCAGAAGGCAGTATTTGTGGGCGGAGTGTGACTCCGCCAACATTTGACCCCGCCCACTGTTTTATTGACCATCTGAGGTTTGACAGTCACACACTGAATACAAACACACACGTTTGTGCAAGACATGTTGAAAACAAAGGTAGTTCATTTTAGAAATATTATATTAAGTGATACCTGCCAGAGCATGTGAGCAGAGAGCTGATGGAAATCCAGATCATCGCTCTCGAGAAGGTTACGCTCAGCTCCACGTCTTTCCATCGCTCTGCTCAAAACCACTAGCCTATTCGCTCACAGGAAAAATAATTGCCACTCCAAATTCGCTCCATAAAATTTTCGTTTAGTCATAATTCAAACAACATAGGTCCATTTTGTTTGATTATATAACCACGCCATACCGTATTTTTTAACAACATGAAAGGATGAGGATACAGTGTATCATCATTTCAAATAGTCTACAGATCTGTCAGTTTTTTACCCAAATGTATACACTCAAACAAGTAGCACTATATTATTCGTTTATTATACATTTTATACGACAACGAAATAGTAAAGCATTTTCGATACACTATCGGCTGCCAAGAAAATCAGATGCTCAGCATTTTAAACAACACTGTGCCTACAGAATGTCTAAAATAAAATAGTAGGCAAAATGTACTTGCTTTGAATTAAATTAAATTGAAACGAACAGAGCCGTATCAGCCCGCAACCAAAGAGGAACAAAAAATATATTTGATCAATGGACAACATGTAAAGAAATTGCAAATTGCAATTTCAAATATTTAGCCCACAGCATTTAACTAGCCTATAAATTGCGTATATTGGCTGTAAAAACGAAAATCTACTTGAAATTAAATATAAACGTTATGCTAAATGAATGTCTATAGTAACTTGGAAACACATAAGAGTTTGGCCAGAGTCTGTGGCTTCAGGGTGATGTAATGGTGCATGATGCATTTATAATGTCTGTACTTCTCTACCGCTGCCACCACCGCTCCTTTTGTGTCCAGCGAGGTCTGTGGCCACGGTGCAACGTGCGAGCCGTCGCGTATGTCTCTAAACTGGTTATGCACCTGATTAGACCTTATTATCACCCACTCAGTTTTAAATCTACGGTCCGAGAAAGCAGCTGCAATATGACGGTTATCTAACGGGGGTAATGAGTGCAAACTTTGTTATAGTGCAATTTTTCAATACTATTATAACTAACAGATAATACAACTACTAACAAATATATATACAGTGGATGTAAAAAAAAAACAGGTTATTGTAAGGTTTTTATTTTTCATTTTCCCCCCTCAAAGATTTCAGTTTGTATTTCAATTGAATTGTTCACATTATAGGTCACATTAAAAGTGGAAAAAGTTCTGACATGATTTATCTTTGTCTCATTCTTTTACATCACAAAAACCTGTCTTTTTAACAGGGGTGTGTAGACTTTTTATATCCATTGTACAGTTGTGCTCAAAAGTTTCCATACCCTTGGAGATAATATACACTCACCTAAAGGATTATTAGGAACACCTGTTCAATTTCTCATTAATGCAATTATCTAATCAACCAAGCACATGGCAGTTGCTTCAATGCATTTAGGGGTGTGGTCCTGGTCAAGACAATCTCCTGAACTCCAAACTGAATGTCAGAATGGGAAAGAAAGGTGATTTAAGCAATTTTGAGCGTGGCATGGTTGTTGGTGCCAGACGGGCCAGTCTGAGTATTTCACAATCTGCTCAGTTACTGGGATTTTCACGCACAACCATTTCTAGGGTTTACAATGAATGGTGTGAAAAGGGAAAAACATCCAGTATGCCGCAGTCCTGTGGGCGAAAATGCCTTGTTGATGCTAGAGGTCAGAGGAGAATGGGCCGACTGATTCAAGCTGATAGAAGAGCAACTTTGACTGAAATAACCACTCGTTACAACCGAGGTATGCAGCAAAGCATTTGTAAAGCCACAACACGCACAACCTTGAGGCGGATGGGCTACAACAGCAGAAGACCCCACTGGGTACCACTCATCTCCACTACAAATAGGAAAAAGAGGTTACAATTTGCACAAGCTCACCAAAATTGGACAGTTGAAGGTCTGATGAGTCTCGATTTCTGTTCAGACATTCAGATGGTAGAGTCAGAATTTGGCGTAAACCGAATGAGAACATGGATCCATCATGCCTTGTTACCACTGTGCAGGCTGCTGGTGGTGTAATGGTGTGGGGGATGTTTTCTTGGCACACTTTAGGCCCCTTAGAGCCATTTGGGCATCGTTTAAATGCCACGGACTACCTGAGCATTGTTTCTGACCATGTCCATCCCTTTATGACCACCATGTACCCATCCTCTGATGGCTACTTCCAGCAGGAAAATGCACCATGTCACAAAGCTCGAATCATTTCAAATTGGTTTCTTGAACATGACAATGAGTTCACTGTACTGAAATGGCCCCCACAGTCACCAGATCTCAACCCAATAGAGCATCTTTGGGATGTGGTGGAACAGGAGCTTCGTGCCCTGGATGTGCATCCCACAAATCTCCAACTGAAAGATGCTATCCTATCAATAAGGGCCAACATTTCTAAAGAACTGCCACGTAGAATTAAGGCAGTTCTGAAGGTGAAAGGGGGTCAAACACAGTATTAGTATGGTGTTCCTAATAATCCTTTAGGTGAGTGTATGTACCATTTGTAAAGAAAACATGAGTGAGCAGGCAAAACATGTCTTTTATTTCTTATGGGATTCACATTAAACTGTAAGTCATAAAAGAATGGCACAATCAACAAAGACAACAATGAATTGACCCCTGTTCCAAAGTCTTAGTTCTTAATACTGTGTATTGCCCCCTTTGGCATCAATGACAGCATGCAGTCTTTTGTAATAGTTGTTTATGAGGCCCCAAATTCTTGCAGGTGGTATAGCTGCCCAATCGTCTTGGCAAAACGCCTCCAGGTCATGCAAAGTCTTTGGTATTCTTGCATGAACCGCAAGTTTGAGATCTCCCCAGAGTGGCTCGATGATATTAAGGTCAGGAGACAGTAATGGCCACTCCAGAACCTTCACCTTTTTCTGCTATAACCACTGGAGGGTCCAAGAGCGTTCCATGCGCAGCTTTTGTGCAGAAGACAGTATTTTCTCATAACATGCTGCATTCATCTTGCCATACATTTTCACAAGATTCCATGTGCCTTTAGAGCTCACCCCCCCCCCAAAACATCAATGAGCCACCACCATGCTTCACAGTGTGGATGGTATTGTTCACTCTAGGCCTTGTCCACCCATCTCCAAACATACCGCTTATGGTTGTGACCATAAAGCTCTATTTTGGTCTCGTCACTCCAAATTACAGTGTGCCAGAAGCTGTGAGGCGTGTCAAGTTGTTATCAAGCATACTGTAACGGGTCTTTTTTGTGGCATTGGCGCAGTAAAGGCTTCTTTCTGGTAACTCGACCATGCAGCTAATTTTTTTTTTCAAGTATCATCGTATTGTGCTCCTTGAAACAACCACACCGTCTTTTTCCAGAGCAGCCTGTATTTCTCCTCAAGATACCTGTGGGTTTTTCTTTGTATTCTGAACAAATCTTCTGGCAGTTTTGCCTGAAAACTTTCTTGGTCTACCTGACCTTGGCTTGGTATGAAGAGTTCCCCGAATCCTCCACTTCTTAATAAGTGATTGAACAGTACTGACTGGCATTTCCAAGGTTTTGGATATCTTTTTATATCCTTTTCCATCTTTATAAAGTTCCATTACCTTGTTACGCAGGTCTTTAGACAGTTCTTTTCTGCTCCCCATGGCTCAGTATCTAGCCTGCTCAGTGCATCCATGTGAGAATTAACAAACTCATTGACTATTTGTACACAGACACTAACTGCAATTAAAAAAGCCACAGGTTTGGAAAATTCACCTTTTATTGCCATTTTCACCTGTGCATGGCGCCTTGTGTGTCTGTACCAATTGCCAAACATTAAAGGGTATGTCAACTTTTGATCAGGGCCATTTGGGGGATCTCTGTTATCATTATGATTTAAAAAGGAGCCAAACAACTATGTGATAATAAATGTCTTCATATGATCACTTTCCTTACATGAAAGGGATTATTGATTTATTTTTACAGAAACTTATTGTAAAAGTCAGACTACTGCCTTCGGGCAGGAAACAAAAATATCCAGTTAAAATAAAAATAGGGAAATTGGCAAAATAAATTACAAAAATAAACTAAACGTTGTAATCCTTGACTACAATGTAGCTACCCACTTCGTTCCTTTCTGATAGCATGTGCACATTTTCCATAATGATTCTTTAGTTGTGGTTACAACGTCACCGCACTCCCTCTCCTCCATGTCCTTGGTTCTCCTCATTTCTGTAAGTTGCCTTTATTTTGCACCAGTGTGTTTTATCAGTTTCTTCATTAAATTATTGAGTAAACTTCATGAAAGCTTAAGCAACATTTTTGTATTTATATCTATGTAGGATAGGTTTTATTAAGATTTGCTTTCGTTGATGTTAATATCTTCTTGAACCTCAGCTTGTGTAACCTTGAGGGAGATGGGAAGGGGTCAGGTTAAACGCGCTTGAGTCCGCCCACATTGAGGCCGGCCCCGCACTGCACACTGCAGTCAGGGGCTTCTCAGTTCAGCTGGCCCGCGATCAGAAGGGATACATTTTGCCCTCACTGGATTTGAGAAGCTGTCTCTGTAAATCACTACACCATGAAGCTATACGCATGCCGCGTGTCGGTACAGCGTCTCGACATTAGATCCTTTTGTCACACATTAACATCACACCAAGTTTGAATATTTCGCTAGACACCATTACACATTGTGTTAAACTGACTAATGTTTATCATTAAGTTTACTTCCACCATAAATAGCATCTATAAACTGTATGGCATTTTTTGCCACTGGCCGTTTTAACAGCTTATTAGCCAGTAATAGGCTTACTAGTATCTACTAACTTACTACTTGCAATATGTCATAAAAATTGAGCAATTGCTAGTGAGACTAAATAGTTGGAACATAACAGTAAACAATTGTATTTTAAGCTTGTGGCCAGTATTTGTCTATCCTTAACAAATCCTAAAGCATAATTTGCTTTGACTGCGGAGAGCCTCGAACACCAGCCCACTGTGTGAGAATCCGCGTCTCTAACTACTACACTATTTAAGAAGGGGTAGTCAGTCACTCACTCACTCACTCACTCACTCAGTCAGTAAGAGACATATGCTCTTCTTGGCCTGCTCCGCTTACATGCTCCAGGCAAAAATAACAGAGAACCACCCCACTATATAATTCCAATCAAATGTTATTGGTCCTAAGTTACAGTTATCCTGGCAACAAAAGATTCTGGAAATGGGGACATGCCACTGACCGACATGCCACCGTGAGGTCAACGTTTTTGTCGATGTAACAGGGGCTCTTCCCACCAAGCTCCAGCGTGACGGGGGTGAGGTGCCGGGCGGCGGCCTCCATCACCAGTCTACCCACGGTGCTGTTCCCCGTGTAGAAGACGTGGTCGAACCGCTGACGCAGCAACTCCTGGGTCTCCGAGACGCCTCCACAGACTACAGGGTACAGCTCCTGAAAAGGGAATAAAGGATGGCAGTTCCCTTCAAATGCCTCATTTTGGTAACACTTTATTGGGAGGGGAGGCGAAACCAAATGTAACCATAAAACACATCCACAGGCACACATTTCAGTGCCCTCTTAACATGAGCCGGAGCTTAATGTTATTTTAGGAAGTACAAAATGATTGTGTGAATTTTCCTGACTTTTGACAAATGTTCCTCCTTAGTTCATTTGGACTGGTGTGAACACTCCATCCGCAAACAGGAGAGCAGTATGCAACAAACTACGGCTCATTGAAAAGGGTGGCCTGATCCCACCTACATTTTTATGCTTTTGTGCAAATTATTACATATTACTTATAAAACCTAGTGAAACAAATCTGGCAGGCAGAATAATTGGTTGTTTGACTCTGAGCCTTTTATGCGCACGGTAGCCTATTGCATATTAACTCTAAAATATTTGAGTATGGGCACATAATAACCAAAATAACCAATGACGGCATCCAGCCTATAACAGTTTCCCAACTCCAAACCTTGAGCAACCCCACAAAATAAAAAACACTGTTGTTGCAGGGACAAGCACAACCATCAACTAATCCTTAGGCTCTCACAGGGTTGAATCAGGTGGGTCTGTTGGTGACTACAACATTGAGACTATTGAGAGTAGCGGGGTACTGGGAAAATACAGGCCAACTTTAAATAATTTAGCACACATTCCATCCAGTGATTACATAGACTTTCATAGTTTTTCATACTGGCTCCTTGCGGGAACTAAACCCACGACTCCTGCGTGCCATGCTCTTAGCAGGCTAGCTACAAGGGACCTTGAATTCAGCATTGTCAAGATACATGAATGAGTGTAATATTAGGGAACTGACCTCATGGAGGTACAGAGGGAGCAGCTCCTCCATGAGCTTGGCTGAATGGGAGCTTACTTCTGATGGTTTCACCACAGCGGCGTTGCCTGAAGACAGAAGGGAAGATGGACGGAACCAGGGTAAACACTGTATTAGACAATGAATTTGCAGTAATAACAATGTTATAAACCACCTAACCTCTCAGCCTGCTAAGAAAGCTATTAGGCTTAAGTCGAAAAACACACAGAATGAAGTCATTTTGAACCAATTCACATCATCTGCAACACTACATTGCACACATTGGTCTGTGTTTACCTAACACTAAATTGCCTGCCTACAATTATCTTTCAAACATTGCACATATTTGTTTGCCAGCTAGCTGTCTTATTGTTTTGTGATAATATTAGCAAGTCGGGTTTACTGACCCACATTGTTTGTTGACTATTACTTTCTAATTTGCTATAATAAACTATAAATCTGAGCCTTTTATGAGCAATATTTATTTTTTTCATGTGATAATTTAGACAACCGTCAAGTACCTAGACTATGTGAGACTACCCACACACTTATCATTTTGCCATTGACAGTTAAACTATCCACACTAAGTAACGTTTTTACATTAATTTATATAACCACTTTAGATGCAACACAGCATAAACCAACCATTTTCTGTCATAGTATCAGTTTTTCACCAGAGTGTAGGGAGGGGGAAACTTTTTGGCTCGGGGCCAAAATTAAATGGAGGGCTACATTTGTTTTGCAATTGGTTAATCATAAATGACTTTCAGGCCAGAAAAGGGAAATAATTAAAACATTTATATAGTAGGTCCATTATAATGCCTAAATAATTTTTATTCAGATTCATAAGTACAAGAATGGGCTGGTGAGTTAGGTTTGACTTCCCCTCTAAACCATTTTACTACCTACTGTGGGCTGGATGGAACTGCCTTCGGGCTGGATTCGGCCAGCGGCCTTTAGTTTGTCCACCCCCGGTGTAGTGTGTAGACTGAACAACAGACTGGGTATCTAACTGTATGCACTATGTCTCTGTTGACAGTGGTGTCACTCTCAGCCCGTCTGTTCTCTTTCATACACTCCCATGCATTATCTCCAGGATAAGCACAGTCATATGTTTTAGCTTTTAGAAGTATTGGTGCTGGGAACAAGTCTCTATATGTCAGGAATGCTTGTTTGTCACACGAGCCCTTCTTTGCACATTGAACTACCTCTGCTGTGTTTGTTACTACATTACCTGCGGCGATGGCACCGACCAGGGGCTGGAGGGTCACTACCCAGGGGTAATTCCAGGCCCCGATAATGAGCACCACTCCCAGGGGCTCCGGTCGGATGTACACCTGTGGCCAGATGTAAACAATGTTTTACTTTGAGTATAATCATCTGTATTCTAAACATATGTGTCCTCTATTCTTAAGGGGACAATTTCCCAAAATACAGGTCAAACCCTAGTCCTGAACTGAACAGCTAACTCATTGGAGACCCTGAATCCAAATGCTTTAGGGCAAATTCTTGAAACAAAATTATGTAAATACAGATAACTCAAGGGTTTTATTACAGTTTTTTACCTCATCGGCGATGGTGACCAGGCTCTTCTCTACAGGACGAGGGGCAGCCCATTCTGTTAACCTTTCTACAGCCACATTGATCTCCCCTTCGAGACTCAGGGTCTCAAAGAGCTCTGTGCTGTTCCCACTCTGCAGCAGGAAAAGGACACACCAATTCATCACGATGATCATTCAATCAAATACAGCCATGTGAAAAGGGGAGTTCGCACCCCTGGTAGTACACACCCTTTTTTACATATTTCGAATTAAGGATATCTGACCTAAATTCCAACCACAGTCTTTGATAGAGGTAACCCAATTTAACAGATTACACAATTTGTTTTAAGATTGTGATCATTTACAATATTAAAACAAAAGTGCAATTTCCTCATGTGGAAAAAGTTATTACACCTCTACCTTTGATATTACATGAAACTAAAATTATTATCAGGCACACCAAAGGTGTAAATTATCAGAAAATCATTAGAGTAATATGGGAGGGTCCAGCCTTTGACAAAGATTAGACACTATGACAGGCTTTGTATTAACCATACAGGTGCTGGTCATAAAATTAGAATATCATCAGAAATTTGATTTATTTCACTAATTCCAATCAAAAAGTGAAACTTGTATATTATATTCATTCATTACACACAGACTGATATATTTCAAATGTTTATTTCATTTAATTGTGATGATTATAACTGACAACTAATGAAAATCCCAAATTCAGTATCTCAGAAAATTTGAATATTACTTAAGACCAATACAAAAAAAGGATTTTTAGAAATGTTGGCCAACTGAAAAGTATGAACATGAAAAGTATGAGCATGTACAGCACTCAATACTTAGTTGGGGCTCCTTTTGCCTGAATTAGTGCAGCAATGCGGCGTGGCATGGAGTCGATCAGTCTGTGGCACTGCTCAGGTGTTATGTTGCCATGTTGCTTTGATAGTGGCCAGTTCTTCTGTATTGTTGGGTCTGGCGTATCACATCTTCCTCTTCACAATACCCCATAGATTTTCTATAGGGTTAAGGTCAGGCGAGTTTGCTGGCCAATTAAGAACAGGGATACCATGGTCCTTAAACCAGGTACTGGTAGCTTTGGCACTGTATGCAGGTGCCAAGTCCTGTTGGAAAATGAAATCTGCATCTCCATAAAGTTGGTCAGCAGCAGGAAGCATGAAGTGCTCTAAAACTTCCTGGTAGACAGCTGCGTTGACCTTGGACCTCAGAAAACACAGTGGACCAACACCAGCAGATGACAAGGCACCCAAAACCATCACTGACTGTGGAAACTTTACACTGGACTTCAAGCAATGTGGATTCTGTGCCTCTCCTCTCTTCCTCCAGATTCTGGGACCTTGATTTCCAAAGGAAATGCTACATTTACTTTCATCAGAGAACATAAATCAGCAGCAGTCCAGTCCTTTTTGTCTTTAGCCCAGGCGAGACGCTTCTGATGCTGTGTCTTGTTCAAGAGTGGCTTGACACAAGGAATGCGACAGCTGAAACCCATGTCTTGCATATGTCTGTGCATGGTGGTTCTTGAAGCACTGACTCCAGCTGCAGTCCACTCTTTGTGAATCTCCCCCACATTTTTGAATGGGTTTTGTTTCACAATCCTCTCCAGGGTGCGGTTATCCCTATTGCTTGTACACTTTTTTCTACCACATCTTTTCCTTCCCTTCGCCTCTCTATTAATGTGCTTGGACACAGAGCTCTGTGAACAGCCAGCCTCTATGACCTTTTGTGTCTTGCCCTCCTTGTGCAAGGTGTCAATGGTCGTCTTTTGGACAGCTGTCAAGTCAGCAGTCTTCCCCATGATTGTGTTGCCTACAGAACTAGACTGAGAGACCATTTAAAGGCTTTTGCAGGTGTTTTGGGTTAATTAGCTGATTAGAGTGTGGCACCAGGTGTCTTCAATATTGAACCTTATATTCTAATTTTCTGAGATACTGAATTTGGGGTTTTCATTAGTTGTCAGTTATAATCATCAAAATTAAAAGAAATAAACACTTGAAATATATCAGTCTGTGTGGAATGAATGTATACATTATACAAGTTTCACTTTTTGAATGGAATTACTGAAATAAATCACCTTTTTGATGATATTCTAATTTTATGACCAGCACCTGTATAGGTGTGTGATAACATACAGTAATGAAATAAACATAAGACCCCCAGAATATATAAGGACCCTGAGTCGGGGGGGCAAGTGTCAGAGTGCAAGTGTCAGAGTGCAAGTGTCAGAGGGCAAGTGTCAGAGGGCAAGTGTCAGAGGGCAAGTGTCAGAGGGCAAGTGTCAGAGGGCAAGTGTCAGAGGGCAAGTGTCAGAGGGCAAGTGTCAGAGATTGCACAAAGTTGTCCTATATGGGGGGTCAGGAAGTAAGAACTCTATGATCTAAAAAAAAACTGCAGACTATACATGGGAAAGAACAGGAATGGTGGGGAAAAATTTAATATTACATTTGAACAGAAGAACCTTACATTAACCGTAAAGCATTCAAAAGATGGCATTATGGTTTGGGGCTGTCTTAGTGCCTCAGAGCCTTGTCACCTTGTGATTACCGAGTCAACCATGAATTCTATATTGTAACAGAAAATTCTTCAGGAGAATGTGAGGGCACCTGTCAAAAAGCTTATGGTGACAGAACTTGGAACTTGTTTGGACTGTGACCCAAAACACACAAAGCTAAGCTCAACATAATTATTAAAAAAGAAGAAAAGGAAGGTTATGGAATTGCCAAGTCAAAGACCAGATCTCCATCCCATCGAAAGGCTGTGGGGGGACTTGTAGCGGGCTGTGCAAGAATGCAAGAATGCCCTTGAAGAAGTATAGCAAAGAAGAGTGTGCAAGAATTCCACCCAGTCAATGTAAGAGACTGATATACAGTTACAATAAACGGCTGGATGAAGTTATTTCACAGAAAGAGGCAACACCAGCTATTGTATCTAGAGGTGTACTTGTTTTTTCCGCACTATGAAAATGCATTCTGTTGATTGTTGATGAATAAATAATTCCTAAGTATAATCTTTCAGTGTAATTTGTTGAATGAAGTTACCTTTGTCTCTCAACAGTGTTGAAGTGAATATTACATATCCATCCATCCATCCATCCAACTAGTGGATAAGGAAATTGCATTTCTAATTATTTTAATAGCTTAAAATGGTTTCCAAAGAAGGGGAGGGGGGGTTGATTTGTTAGATTGGGTTTACTTTAACAACGGATGTCCTGACTTGAATAAAACTGAGTTTGTGACGCTAACCTTATTGAGATCCTTCTTGACAGCGTCTGCAATGTCCTTGCGTCTCTCGTTGATGAAGCGATGTAAGCTCTTTAGCTGGTTAAGTCTGAACTCCAGGGGTTTAGACTTGCCGGTCTGGAAGGCCCTCCTAGCCCTCTCGACCACTTGGTGCTCCTTAGACATACTGGTCAACAAGGGGGCAGAGAACTACGAGAAGAGTGCGTATGCCATTATTTTAAAACATGCGATTGTGTGTTTGTTTTCATTTCAGAGGTAAATACAAGCGATAGACTAGCTAGTATCAGTGTCGTATCCTATTCAGTAAAAAGCAGGATACTAACAGAAGGATTGATAAAACAAAATACAGGTGCATATGCATAAAATACACTGCTGACCTAATAATGTTTAATTTATATTAAAATATTAACATAAACTCGATAAGTGCAGATGACACCAACTTCCGTTCGATAAATGGTTTATCTTATTAGCCTACCTGAGGAAATACACATTTTTTATTGTTGAGGGGAGAACAGATTCAAACCCCTGTGATGGTAAGTACTGTAGTTCTCCATATTGAAAGAATGTGGCGAAAAACGTGTTTTTGGTGCACTAACGAGTTTCCATACCTTCCGCATCTACATGTACAGTAGCTAAAGATTTTATGCAATTATTGTAGTACTGTTGCAGTACCGGCCGAAGCCAATCGATTAAACTAAATTCGTTTAATCAGATAGTGTACAGTAGCATAAAACACTATAGAAGGGTTTGCTTGATGTCCATGGTGGTGTAGGCTGACTTGTTTCTAAATAGACTATATTATTGCAGGTTGCTTATATATGGAATTTTTGTTATTAGCAAACCGTCTAGCCAAAGACAGCTAGCTAACAAGCTAAAATATACAGCTTCAATGCATTACAAAACAGTTTCCATTCGTAGATAAACTATTGGAAAAGAAAAGTTATCGTAAAATTGGTCTACCTTGGAGGCAGCAGTGTAACAATATTTGGCACTTTCGTTTAACACTATATTGCATCAATGAAAACGCAGAGCTCGGGTACACTTGACTAGTATAGTTTCAGTCCATCATAACAGTAAATACGTCATCAAAGGCGGAAGAGCAACACGTGGCGGGGTTCTAGATTAAAAGCAATGGCTGATCAAATCACCTTACATTTAAATAACCACTCAATATTTGTATTTAAGTCCACAATACCCACGATACATTAGGGGTTCGAACCTCGAAAAGGCCAACAAAGCCCACAGTTAAATGTTGGTTAACCCATTCGAGTTTGAACAGAGTACTGTTTATACACATCATGAATTATATATTATGAATGCATGTTGAAAAGGTATATTCTTAATAATTTTGCCGTAATTAAGTTGTTGCTGTTAATAAAAATGTGTTCTTAGCATACTTATTGTAAGATAACAATATATATATAACCGAGGGGGAGTGGTATATGGTCAAGAGCTGTTCTTATGCACGATATATCACAGAATGCCTTGACACAGCGCGTGGACTATCGGCAATATTACAACACTGTCTACAACAGTGTTGCCAACTCTCGTGTGTCAAGCAACTGCAGTTTCAAAAACAAGCCCAATACTGTTATAGCGTGTTAAGGACAATGAATGAGCCTGCAATATTAAACTGAAGCCACTAAGAGTTTGAAACGCAAAACATGTTTTTTAACATCAACAAGCAAAGAATTCTTTACAAAAAACAATCAAACGTCAACAACGCCTATAGAGGGCAGCCATCATCCACTCAGATGGAAAACGAGGGGATAGGAGCACTAAGGGGGAGCGTAAAATATATTAGTATCATGTATCTACTAGGCTATATATATACAGGTGCTGGTCATAAAATTAGAATATCATCAAAAAGGTGATTTATTTCAGTAATTCCATTCAAAAAGTGAAACTTGTATAATGTATACATTCATTCCACACAGACTGATATATTTCAAGTGTTTATTTCTTTTAATTTTGATGATTATAACTGACAACTAATGAAAACCCCAAATTCAGTATCTCAGAAAATTAGAATATAAGGTTCAATATTGACACCTGGTGCCACACTCTAATCAGCTAATTAACCCAAAACACCTGCAAAAGCCTTTAAATGGTCTCTCAGTCTAGTTCTGTAGGCAACACAATCATGGGGAAGACTGCTGACTTGACAGCTGTCCAAAAGACGACCATTGACACCTTGCACATGGAGGGCAAGACACAAAAGGTCATAGAGGCTGGCTGTTCACAGAGCTCTGTGTCCAAGCACATTAATAGAGAGGCGAAGGGAAGAAAAATATGTTTTGAAGCAATTAGAAACAAATAACAGAAAAGGTTAACACATCCTTCGATTTTGGATTATCTTCAAATAAACAGTCAGATGGTTTAGAAACACTTTCCAAAGGCACTGTACAAAACCCTTAAGTTAAACTGCTAATTCAGTTTTTGGCCAGCTATGTAAACTCTAACACTGATTGATCCCGCAAAGGGTGCTCAACTGGTTATAGGCTATTCCTATTTGTTTTCTAATGCCTCTTAAACTGAAAGTAATCTGTCATTTAAAGTAATCAGATTACGTTGATTTCGAGTAATCTAAAGGTTACGTTACTGACAAGTAACTTGTAACTGTAACGGATACAATTTTAAAAAGTAACCTACTCAACCCTGTATACGAGTGGCTATGTTATGCCTGTTTTTTGTTATAGACTGTAATAATAGATTCTCTTTTACTGTCATCACGGACCACTTGGTGTACACAGCCTTTGTTGTACGTTTTACCATATTTGGACCACTTTGTTGGCCGCATAGTTTGTAGAAATGTATTTAGTGCTATGCCATCTAATGACATGATTGATGACTCATCATCACTGCTGTACTATGTGTCTATAATATTCAATACTTCTACCATACTGTTCATAATCCCCATCCTACTATTTCAAAAATTGCTGCTAGTTTACATAGTTATGTACATTATTGCTATACTTGCCATAGGCCTATCTATAATTTCAGTACCACCACCAATATTGCTGCTAGTTTACAGTACTCTTTCTAAACTGCTGGTAGTGTACAGTGCTATGTATTCACTTGCTATATTTTTGCTGTGTATATATTTTCATTCTTAATTCTCACTACGTACAAACCTGATTCCAAAAATGTTGTGACACTGTACAATTGTGAATAAAAACAGAATGCAATGATGTGGAAGTTTCAAATTTCAATATTTTATTCAGAAAACAACATAGATGACATATCAAATGTTTAAACTGAATAAATGTATAACTTTAAGGGAAAAATAAGTTGATTTTAAATTTCATGGCATCAACACATCTCAAAAAAGTTGGGACAAGGCCATGTTTACCACTGTGTGGCATCCCCTCTTCTTTTTATAACAGATTGCAAACGTCTGGGGACTAAGGAGACAAGTTGCTCAAATTTATGAATAGGAATGTTGTCCCATTCTTGTCTAATACAGGCTTCTAGTTGCTCAACTGTCTTAGGTCTTCTTTGTCGCATCTTCCTCTTTATGATGCGCCAAATGTTTTCTATGGGTGAAAGATCTGGACTGCAGGCTGGCCATTTCAGTACCCGGATCCTTCTTCTATGCAGCCATGACATTGTAATTGATGCAGTATGTGGTCTGGCATTGTCATGTTGGAAAATGCAAGGTCTTCCCTGAAAGAGACGACGTCTGGATGGGAGCATATGGTGTTCTAGAACTTGGATATAACTGTCAGCATTGATGGTGCCTTTCCATATGTGTAGGCTGCCCATGCCACACACACTCATGCAACCCCATACCATCAGAGATGCAGGCTTCTGAACTGAGCGCTGATAACAACTTGGGTTGTCCTTGTCCTCTTTAGTCCGGATGACATGGCGTCCCAGTTTTCCAAAATGAACTTCAAATTTTGATTTGTCTGACCCACAGAACACTTTTCCACTTTGCCACAGTCCATTTTAAATGATCCTTGGCCCAGAGAAAACGCCTGCGCTTCTGGATCCTGTTAAGATACAGCTTCTTTTTTGACCTATAGAGTTTTAGCCGGCAACGGCGAATGGCACGGTGGATTGTGTTCACCGACAATTAGGGGTGTAACGATCCATCTACTACATCGATGTATCGATATATATTCCTATGATCCAACTACATCGATCTGTGCTCAGCAAGTTGTCCTTCCGGACGACATATATCGATCTAACATCGTTTTAAAATGTAATCAATCGATTGTATCGATACTAGGAAATAACCCATTGGATTTAAGCACGTCAGACTTTATAGGAATGTTTTTTCTTAGCACTTTTAATGATAAAGGCGATAAACATTACTCGTGACGTCATCGCCCCGGGCCAGCAGCAGCGCAAAGACAACAAAACATAGCATGGCAGATGGCAGAGGAGAAGCCGACGAGCGAGAAATTATCAAGCCACCATTGCGGCCCAGTGTGTGGAAAGTGTTGGTTGCACTTCATTTTTGATATTAATACTGTATTTGTATTATTTCTATGTTGAAAAACAACAGCAAAAGTAGCAGGTAAACCTACTGTTAATTCAACCTGAAGAGATGTTGGTTGCACTTTATTTTTGATAGTAATATAGTAGTATTTTTATGTTGAAAAACAAAAGCACAAGTAGCAGGTAAACCTACTGTGAAATGTTGGTTGCACTTACTGTACTTTTATTGAAAATGTATTGAATATTGAAAATGAGAGCAGAACATTTGAACTTCCTGTTAATTCAACCTAAAGTGTTGGTTGCACTTTATTCAAATAAAATGTGAATGCATTTGCCATTAATTGTTGTTTACTTGTTTGTTTATATCCATAATTAATTGATACCTGATTCCCTTATAAGAAACAACAGGAATCTAGGAAACTTCACCTGCACTGTCCAGTATCCAGGTATTTATTTCAGTCAAAATGGTTGAATTGTTGGCTGAAAAGATCCTAAATCGATTTCAAGTCACTGAATAGTTTCGGATCGTATCGTTCTAAATGAACCATTATTGACCTTGAATCGTATCGACAACCACGAATCGTGATACGAATCGAATCGTGGTTAAAATTAATCGTTACACCCCTACAATGTTTTCTGGAAGTATTCCTGAGCCCATGTTGTGATTCCCATTACAGTATCATTCCTGTATGTGATGCAGTGCTGTCTGAGGGCCCGAAGATCACGGGCATACAATATGGTTTTCCGGCCTTGACCCTTACACACAGAGATTGTTCCAGATTCTCTGAATCTTTGGATGATATTATGCACTGTAGATGATGATCACTTCAAACTCTTTGCAATTTTTCTCTGAGAAACTCCTTTCTGATATTGCTCCACTATTTTTGCTTATACTCTTCTCAAGTCTTACGTTGTTGGGTGCCATGTAACAATAATTTAATTGTTCAGGATGAAGCAGTATTGCTCGGTGCATAAAAGTGACAAATAAACGTTGAAACTTTTAACAATGCTTGAAATTCTAACTTGATTTTTCACCAATGGGAGGGAGGTGATCC
Organism: Esox lucius; assembly: GCF_011004845.1. NCBI lineage: Eukaryota > Metazoa > Chordata > Actinopteri > Esociformes > Esocidae > Esox > Esox lucius. Next base: position 4,534,105 of record NC_047569.1, read on the forward strand.
AGGAAAGATCCACGTGGGGATTTGTAGTAGGGCGAATTAAACTAAAGCACTTATTATTGTGAGGCCGAGCAGACCGTGTCAATCAATGCATCTAGGGAAAGTAGCGACCATAAATGTACAAAAACGAAGTCGGTTGTCAGAATTTAATAACAAAAGCGACCAAATCTTTTAAACAAGCCCAAAAACCGCAACCAGCGATCCGTGATTATTTCTAGCGACTTCAAAAAAAAAATCAAAAAAATAGCCCAAAGTCTTGTATTATAAGCGACTTGGCAACACTGGTCTAAAACACAGCAAAAGTACTGTTTCAAACAGTGAGTCTGCGCTGGTTTGGCATGTTGTCAGGGAAGCATGCATAATCCAGAAACATACACATTTCTACCGGAAAATATATTTTCATTTTTAACGTAGTTTGAAATTTTTTTTAAAAGGTATTCGGTAGATCAGTCACCACTGTAGTCTTTGGTTGTGTTTGAGAGGATCAAAACAAAAATATATATGTGACGGGTGAACTGTTACTGACTGAGCTATACATAACAATGAGTTATTATTTATGATCCAAGGTGATTTGTAGATTATTCATTTGGCGGTCGCCTGCGGTCTTTTTGATCCACTCAAGTCGACTGCTAAATCCCAGATCAACCCGTCCCCACTCCACCCTTAAGGGCTCCATTTGCACATTCACACACGCCTACGCCATTTCAACTACGGGTGTCCCAAAGCTGAGAGAGGAAAAATTATCAAGGGTGTAGAGGATAATTAGACCTCACGTTGCCTGTTCCAGCAAGCGTGCAACGATGCAGCCATGAGTGAAATGGAACCCTATAAGGCATTGCATTATATTTAGCTTTCTCAATTTCACACAAAAGAACGGCGTGTATTTGTTTGTCTGATTTTAAAACTTGACTCATATACAAAAAAATAACTACCTCATTAAATGTTTAATTGATAATTACATGATTTCTTTTAAAACAATAGCATAAATTATTAAATGTAAATTTCATTTTTTAAATTACAATAGACCATACAGTGGACCATAAATTGGATCATTCAAATCATGTGTCCCGAAACTGATGTGCGTGTTAAACCCCAGCATACTCTGTAGAAGTCTGAGATTAATCAAAAACAGGATCAAGGACGGCACTCCAGACATGTGTGAAGGGTATATAGGTTGGATTGTGATCCACAGTACATGTTGGGGAGCCTTTTGGGGGCGCTCAGCAAAATTTAGATGGGATCCCCCTCTCGCCTCTAGAGGTTGGAGGCCCCCTAATGACCGCTTACGTCGCTTATGCCTACATAGAACCGGCCCTGTCAGTGGTTCCCAATTCTGTTTCTCGAGTACCCCCTACGGCAAACATTTTTGTTTTAGCCCTCAACAAGCAAACCCAGTTCAAGTCAATGTGGGCCTGATATTTACTTGACAAGTTGAATTGGCTGAGTTTAGGAGCAGCTAAAATAAATATGTGTACTTCTGGAGTTACTTAAAGAGCTGAGTCTGGAACCAGTGATGCAGGGAGACTGACTAGTGCCTTCAAACTCATCTCTGGATCCAGTTCCACTCAGTTTTTTCATTTCAACCCTTAAATCAGGGACTAACTTGGTGCAATTAATGATGATGGAAAACAGAAAGGCAGCAAGCTCTGGACCTTGTATGGCAGTGGTTCCCAAATCTGGTTCTTTAGTATCACCCAAAGCACATATTTATGTTGTAGCCCTGGACAAGCGTACCCAATTCAAGTCAATGAGGGCATTATAATTAGTTGACAAGATGAACCAGCTGTGGCTGGGGTTACAATAAAATACACTGCTCAAAGGTTACACAGGTAGTCTGTCTCCTTTATGATGGCACATCCATACGTTCCGTCGCAAGGTTTGCTGTGTCTCAAGTCTCAAGAGCATGGAGGAGATACCAGGAGACGGGCTGTACATGAGGAGAGCTGGACAGGGCTCTAGAAGGGCATCAACCCAGCAGCAAGACCGGTATCTGCTCCTTTGTGCGAGGAGAAACAGGAGGAGCACTGCCAGAGCCCTACAAAATAACCTCCAGCGGCCTACTGGTGTACATGTTTCTGACCAAACTGTCACCCTCCATGAGGGTGGCATGACGGCCCAACCTCCTCTTTTTTTTGCACAGTCAGAATTGAAATTTTTTCATGCATTTGCCTCATTGCACAACTTTTAATTTCCCACTATTACATACATACACTGTGTGCACAATTATTAAGCAAATAGTCTTCCTCAAGATTTAGTTTATTGGTGAACAAACACAATGCTCTCAGTCAATCCAAAATATAATTGAACCTCAAACTTGAATGTTTAACAAAGGAAAAGTGAGTTTTGATATTTCTCAGGGGAATACATAAGAGTGCAGAATTATTAGGCAACAGTTGGTATGCAGAATTAATAGGCAACTAATTAAAAAAATAATTTCTCACAACTCACGTGTTTATTCTACATTTTGAAAGTAAGTGTAACAAATAACAAAATGACAATTAATTAAAAATGTTGTCCTTTCAAAAATATTCAGTGACCAATATAACCACCCTTCTTTTCAATAACTGCCATGAGCCTTCCATCCATGCAGTCTGTCAGTTTCTAGATCTGTTCACAATCAACTTTCGCTGAAGCAGCAACCACAGCCTCCCAAATGCTGTCCAAAGGGTGCATTGTCTTCCCTGACTGTAAATCTCACGTTTGAGAAGGGCCCACAAATTCTCAATAGGATTTAAGACATGAGGAGAGGAAGGGGGTCAAGTCAATATTCAAGTGTCTTTGTGGCCCTTGCTGACTAGCCAAGCAGTGGAGTACTTGGATGCATGTGATGGAGCATCGTCCTGCATGAAGATCATGGCCTTCTTGAATGCTGAGGACTTCTTCCTGTACCACTGTTTGAAAAAGTATCTTCCAGAAACTGGCAGTAGGGTTGGGAGTTGAGTTTCAGTCTACCTTCAACCTGAAAAGGTCCAACTACCTCATCCTTATTAACAGAAGCCCATACCAGTACCCCTCCTCCACCTGGCTGGCGCCTGACTGAAGTGGTGCCGTGAGTCCATTAGTGATCCAGCCAGGGGCCCATTCATCTGGTCCATCGAGAGTCACTCTGATTTAATCTGTCCATAAAACCTTTTAAAAATTTGTCTTCAGGTATTTCTTTGCCCAATCAATACAGTACATTTCAAATCTTATTCAGTGGTGGTCATGTTTCAACCTTCTTGACCTTGGCCATGTCTCTGAGCACTTGACAACTTGTATTTCTGGACACTCCAGGTAGGTTGCAGTTCTGGAATATGGTGGCACTGGAGGATAATGGGTTCCTGGTAGCTTCACGTTTCAAGTCTTTTGCAGTTCATTTGCATCTTTTCTTCTCCATGCATTTTTTACACCCTAGTAGATTATTCGCAACAAAACGTTTGAATGTCCGGTGGTCACGCCTCAATTATTTAGTTATTTCAAGAGTGTTGCATCTGTCTGAAAATCATTTTGAGTGCCAGTTAAATCTCTTTTTTGGTCCATTTTACCAGAGGTTATGAAGCTGCCTAATAATTATGCATACCTTGATATAAGGTGTAATTCACTGTTGCCACACCCTCTCTCATTACATCAATACATTTTACCTGAAAATGATTCAATCCAATGAGCATTCAAGTTTATATGGTTTGGAGTTGGAAAATATGCATAGAAATAATGATACAATCAGAATACTCACTTGCCTAATAATTGTGTACCCAGTGTATACTTAATGCTTGTACATTTTCTGCCCTCCCCTATTTGCCTTCATTGCTCATTCAGAATTGCCATTTGCATTGTATTTGCCCTCATTGCACATCTATACATTCCACTTGTAACATACACTATACCTAATACTTTTACATTTCCTGCCTGCTTCTATTTGCACATCTGGTTAGATGCTAATTGCATTTCATTGTACTGTACTCGTACTGTTCAATGACAATACATTTGAATCTAATCTAGTGGGATCTGTGCGCACAGCCCAGCACCATGCAGCTTAATTGGCATTCACCAGAGAACACCAGAATTGGCAGGTCCAACATTGGGGCCCCATTCTCTTCACAGATGACAGTAGGTTCACACTGAGCACATGTGACAGACGTGAGAGTCAGGAAACAGCGTGGTGAATGTTATGCTGCCTGCAACATCATCCTGCATGACTGCTTTAGAGGTGGGTCAGTGATGTTCACGGGAGGCATATTCTTAGAGGATCGCACAGACCTCCAGGTGCTAAACAACAGTACCTTGACTGCTGTTAGGTACCGGGATGAAATCCTCAGACCCATCATCAGACCTCGTGCTGGTGCTGTGGGCCCTGGGTTCCTTCTGGTGAAGAACAATGCCCAACCTCATGTGCCCAGAGTGTTTAGGCAGTTCCTGGATGACGAAGGCATTGATGCCATTGACTGGACCTCATGTTTCCGTGGCCTGAATCCAAGGACCTCTGGGATGTTATATATATCGGTGCATCTGACGCTGCCAAGTAGCGCCACAGACTGTCCAGGAGCTCACAGATTCCCTGATACAGGCCTGGGAGGAGATTATTTTTATTTATCAAATGTACTGAATAACACAGCGTCATTCTGAACAATGAAATTCTTGTGACATGGCACACGACATCTACGCAGTTAGAATTAAGAAATATATAAAGCAAAAATATACACAACAATGTCAACTAGCAGCAATTTTAAAGAGTGTAGAATGGGGAATATGAACAATATGGGTAGAAGTATTGAATATTATAAATGTAAGTGTAATATGCCTATGAATGGTACATACAAATATTCTAATGTACATTGAATGTACATAGAAAGACATCAATGCATTTGGAATGTTCTATAAAACAATAGAAGGGGACTGCAGACAGAGACAGGTTGAATATAGAAGTGAAAACGGCTGCTAGCTGGTCAGCGCACCCCGTGAGGACATGGGCTGGAATGCCATCTGGCCCTGGTGCCTTCACTCTTTTAAAAACTCTCCTTATGTCAGCCGTGGTTAAGGACAGAGTGTAGTTGTCTTGGTCCTCAGCAAGTCTTCCAGAAGGAATGGTGTTGGTCGCCTCAAACCGAGCACAGAAGGAGTTGAGCTCATCAAGGAGAGAGGAGGCAGGCTGGGCATCATTGCTGTTTCTCCCTTCATAGTCTGTGATGAGTCACATTCCACACCACATGCGTCTGGGGTCAGAGCTGTGGCAGTTAGACTCAAACTTGTCCCTGTAGTCTCGTTTGGCATCTCTGATGGCCTTCCTTAGGTTATATCTCCTGAAAGCCTCCAGGACACCATCCGTCATCTCATCAGGAGCATGCCCAGACGTTGTTGGGAGTGCATACAGGCACGTGGGGGCCATACACACTACTGAGTCACATTATGAGCTGCCATGATGAAATTCACAAAAATTGGAGCAGCCTGTGGTTTAAATAGTTTATTTTGATTTTGTTTGAATCCAGCCCTCCGTCGGTCAGTGATTTTGACCGTTGTTTTGTCCTTTTGTTCTCAATTAATTACACAATGTACAGAAAAGATTTTGGTCTTTAATATATTTTGTTCATTGAGACCCAATTTTTTTTCTGAGCAGTGTATGTAGTTGGAGTTACTAGAGAACCAGAGTTGGGAACTGTTCTAGGGTAAGAGTTGATTACCCCTGGCCTAGTGGTTAAAGCATCTAACCAGTTACAGAAAGGTTGCTGGACTGAATTCTAACACAGCAAGGTAAAAAAAATCTGTTCTGTCCTTGAGCCTAATTCCTCTTCTAAGTCTCTCTAGATATGTCATCTAAGTCGGTGGTTCTGAAGTACGGTTCTTAAGTCCCCCTACAGTATATACTTTTATTTCAGCCACACCCAAGCACAGTTGATTCAACTTGTCAAGTAATTATCAGACCCTCATTGACATGAATTAGGTATGGTTGTCCAGGGCTACATCAAAATGTGTGCCATTGGGGGTACTCAACGACTGGAGTTGGGAACCACCATGCTAAGTAACTACAGTTTAAAATGAATGCTAGTCAGACTCCCAGCCCAGTTTCACTGAATCCCCTCACTGGTTCCTTCCATGTATTTCCTTAGCTCATTTGATCAAACAGATTTAGCTTGGAGAAAAGGGCTAATTTGAAAAGAAATTATATGATTGGTTGAAGAACCAATTGGGTGGTACAGGAAACTCAGAATTGGGCTGCCTTCTGAATGCAGCAGTGTGGAAAGCTATGAAAATTCAAAACCCAGAGAGTGGAAAGTTGATTTTGGCTTTAAACATTATTGTAAGTCCACAGAGGCATCATGAATGTGGTGGCTGCTGGCCTTTTTTCTTTCTTTCACTGGTTGTCATAGTAAGTAACTATCACCTAATGATTTCTCATTAAACCTAGACACATTAAGTTTGCTCAATCATTTAAAAAATCAGTTTGGTTTTTGTATTCTACTTCTTGACTCCACGTTGCATCTAATAGATCCTACTTGACGCTGGACTGGGGCAAGTTGTGGGAACCGACAGAAATCAAGTAGCGTACCATCTAGTAGGGGATGACTGGGTTTCCCTGCCTGGTTCCCTGAAGCATATCACTGTGGGACCTGCAGGGATCTGGGCTGTCAACCAGGCAGGTGCCCTCTACAAGTGTGAAGCTGGTAACGGGATCCTTGCGTTGCTAGCCACAGGTATGTGGCGAAATCTATGAATCAGACATTTTTCAGATCCTAACACCTTTAGACTTTACTCCATTGGTAAGTAATTTGGCAGTTCTCTCAGACACATTGCTCCTTGTTTGCTTTTCTGTTTGTCATCAGGCCTTCTGAAGCAGGTGGATGTTGGGGGTGACCAATGTGTTGTTGGAGTGAATGTAAATTATGTTCCACTCTGTTTGACAAAGAACGCCACCCTTGGCTAAAATAGTCCAGGTTCCTCTGATCAACACAGTCAAATGTCAGTCAGAAAAAATCTACACATTTTTCTATGTTTATAATTGAAAAATGAATTGCATAAGTTTTCACCCCCCTTTGTCATTTGGTAGAGGGACTTTTGGCTGCACTACCCTAACCCATCCATGAGTATACTTCGATAAGTCTCTACCAGCTTTGCACATCAATTGACACATCAATTTTTGCCCATTCTTTTGCCTAATTGCTCAAGCTCTATCTGGTTGGTTGGGGAATTTTGATGAACAGCAACTTTCAACTTTGTACATACTCAATTAGATTGAGGTCTGGGCTTTGACTGGGCCACTCCAGAACATTCACCTTAGTTTTTAATGTATAATTTGAGAGCCACTGGACAGCTACTAACATCAATCTATCTTCAAAAAACACCTGAGGAACCCCCCCCTTTTCACAGAGTACTTCAAATAGTTCCACTGCCAGACCACCTTGGCTTGTTTTTTGTTAACTGTTTTGTATAGGCTTCTCTTCCAGTTGTTTCACCTAGCCCATAAAATGTATACACTTACAGTTGCTTTGAATAACAGCGTCTGTTAAATGACTAAAATGTAAGCAATGGCTATGTAGAGAGAAGACATTCCTAATGTCTGCTTCAAAGGTGTGAACCCCCTTCTTCAACAGAGCTGGTGTTGAAGCCACTGAACCCAAGGGCATTGGATGGAGCTGTGTGACAGTGGTTGGGTCACGTGATGTACAACATGGGCTTTCTTTGGTTTTTCTCAAAGTCTGGCGTCGGCATGGTGTGCCCGCTGTAGCCTCTCCTCTGCCACGGTGTTCATTTCTTCCCCTATCTTAGTCTTTTTTTTAATCAGTATACTAAAACTCTGCAGAATGTAAGTGGACAAGGCTTTTTGGATTTTAAAAATGATGGGAAGGAAGAGGTAACCTAAATGTCCAATATATTTAAATGTGCATATCTGCTACATTTTAGTCCTTGCTTCTATGAAATAATTACTATGTAGGCTCTTTTCCAGCATGCAGAATCCACACATGCTGGTTCGGTCCAACTACAGTAGTCTTGTGGTACAGCTGATGCCATTTGGGTTCTGACTCCAGTTTACTTGCACTGCTTACAAATGCAGCTCAATTCTGAATGATCCCCCACCACACTGAGTTTTCTGGTCTTCTGGCCCCTGAGTTTTCTGGCCCCTCCAAGAACTGCCACCTTAACGTGGTGGAGGGGTTTGAGTACCCGAGTGACCCTAGGAGCTATGTTGTCTGGGGCTATATGCCCCTGGTAGGGTCTCCCAAGGCAAACAGGTCTTAGGCGACGGGTCAGACTAAGAGCGGTTCAAAAACCCCTTAATGATGATTAAAATTATGTGTACCGTGACGTAGCACGGTATGGCACAGCCGGGGCCCCACCCTGGAGCCAGGCCCGGGGTTGGGGCTCGTATGCGAGCGCCTGGTGGCCGGGCCTTCCCCCATGGGGCCCGGCCGGGCTCAGCCCGAACGGGCGACGTGGGGCCGCCCTCCCGTGGGCTCACCACCCACAGGAGGGACCATAAGGGGCCGGTGCGAAGAGGATCGGGCGGCAGTCGAAGGCAGGGGCCTAGACAACCCGATCTCTGGACACGGAAACTAGCTCTAGGGACGTGGAATGTCACCTCGCTGGCGGGGAAGGAGCCTGAGTTAGTGCGTGAGGTTGAGAGGTTCCGATTAGAGGTAGTCGGGATCACCTCTACGCACGGGTGGGGCTCTGGAACCACACTCCTTGAGAGAGGATGGACTCTTCACCACTCTGGAGTTGCCCATGGTGAGAGGCGGCGGGCTGGTGTGGGTTTGCTTATAGCTCCCCAGCTCTGCCGCCATGTGTTGGAGTTTACCCCGGTGAACGAGAGGGTCGTTTCCCTGCGCCTACGGGTCGGGGATAGGTCTCTCACTGTTGTTTGTGCCTACGGGCCGAACCGCAGTGCAGAGTACCCGACCTTCTTGGAGTCTCTGGGAGGGGTGCTGGAAAGTGCTCCGACTGGGGACTCTATTGTTCTACTGGGGGACTTCAACGCCCACGTGGGCAACGACAGTGACACCTGGAGGGGCGTGATTGGGAGGAACGGCCCCCCTGATCTGAACCCGAGTGGTGTTCAGTTATTGGACTTCTGTGCTAGTCACAGTTTGTCCATAACGAACACCATGTTCAAGCATAAGGGTGTCCATCAGTGCACGTGGCACCAGGACACCCTAGGCCGCAGGTCGATGATCGACTTTGTTGTCGTCTCATCTGACCTGCGGTCGTATGTCTTGGACACTCGGGTGAAGAGAGGGGCGGAGCTGTCAACTGATCACCACCTGGTGGTGAGTTGGATCCGATGGCGGGGGAAGAAGCTGGACAGACTCGGCAGGCCCAAGCGTACTGTAAGGGTCTGCTGGGAACGTCTGGCCGAGTCTCCTGTCAGAGAGATCTTCAACTCCCACCTCCGGCAGAGCTTCGACTGGATCCCGAGGGAGGCTGGAGATATTGAGTCCGAGTGGACCATGTTCTCCACCGCCATTGTCGAAGCGGCCGCTCGGAGCTGTGGCCGTAAGGTCTCCGGTGCATGTCGAGGCGGCAATCCCCGAACCCGGTGGTGGACACCGGAAGTAAGGGATGCCGTCAAGCTGAAGAAGGAATCCTATCAGGCCTGGTTGGCTTGTGGGACTCCTGACGCAGCTGACGGGTACCGACAGGCCAAGCGGGCTGCAGCCCGGGTGGTTGTGGAGGCAAAAACTCGGGCCTGGGAGGAGTTCGGTGAGGCCATGGAGAAGGACTATCGGCTGGCCTCGAAGAGATTCTAGCAAACCATCCGGCGCCTCAGGAGAGGGAAACAGTGCCCTACCAACACTGTTTACAGTAGAGGTGGGCAGCTGTTGACCTCAACTGAGGATGTCGTCGGGCGGTGGAAGGAGTACTTCGAGGATCTCCTCAATCCCGCTGTCACTTCTTCCATTGAGGAAGCAGAGGATGAGGTATCAGAGGTGGACTCGTCCATCACCCGGGCTGAAGTCACAGAGGTGGTCAAGAAACTCCTCGGTGGCAAGGCACCGGGGGTGGATGAGATCCGCCCTGAGTACCTCAAGTCTCTGGATGTAGTGGGGCTGTCTTGGTTGACACGCCTGTGCAACATCGCGTGGCGGTCGGGGACAGTGCCTCTGGGATGGCAGACCGGGGTGGTGGTCCCTCTTTTTAAGAAGGGGGACCGGAGGGTGTGTTCCAACTATAGGGGGATCACACTTCTCAGCCTCCCCGGGAAAGTCTATGCCAGGGTTCTGGAGAGGAGAATACGGCTGATAGTAGAACCTCGGATACAGGAGGAACAGTGTGGTTTTCGTCCGGGCCGTGGAACACTGGACCAGCTCTATACCCTCTACAGGGTGTTTGAGGGTTCATGGGAGTTTGCCCAACCAATCCACATGTGTTTTGTGGATTTGGAGAAGGCATTCGACTGTGTCCCTCGCGGCATCTTGTGGAGGGTGCTTGGGGAATATGGGGTCCTGGGTCCTTTGCTAAGGGCTGTCAGGTCCCTGTACAACCGAAGCAGGAGCTTGGTCCGCATTGCCGGCAGTAAGTCAGACTTGTTCCCAGTGCATGTTGGACTCCGGCAGGGCTGCCCTTTGTCACCGGTTCTGTTCGTAATTTTTATGGACAGAATTTCTAGGCGCAGCCAGGGGCCGGAGGGTGTCAGGTTTGGGGACCACACAATTTCGTCTCTGCTCTTTGCAGATGATGTTGTCATGTTGGCCCCTTCTAACCAGGACCTTCAGCATGCGCTGGGACGGTTTGCAGCCGAGTGTGAAGCGGTGGGGATGAAAATCAGTACCTCCAAATCCGAGGCCATGGTCCTCAGTCGGAAAAGGGTGGCTTGCCCACTTCAGGTTGGTGGAGAGTGCCTGCCTCAAGTGGAGGAGTTTAAGTATCTAGGGGTCTTGTTCACGAGTGAGGGAAGGATGGAACGGGAGATTGACAGACGGATCGGTGCAGCTTCTGCAGTAATGCAGTCGATGTATCGGTCTGTCGTGGTGAAGAAAGAGCTGAGCCGCAAGGCGAAGCTCTCGATTTACCAGTCAATCTACGTTCCTACTCTCACCTATGGTCATGAGCTTTGGGTCATGACCGAAAGGACAAGATCCCGGATACAGGCGGCCGAAATGAGCTTTCTCCGCAGGGTGGCCGGGCGATCCCTTAGAGATACGGTGAGAAGCTCGGTCACCCGGGAGGAGCTCAGAGTAGAGCCGCTGCTCCTCCACATCGAGAGGGGTCAGCTGAGGTGGCTTGGGCATCTTTTTCGGATGCCTCCGGAACGCCTTCCTGGGAAGGTGTTCCGGTCCCGTCCCACCGGGAGGAGACCCCGGGGAAGACCTAGGACACGCTGGAGGGACTATGTCTCCCGGCTGGCCTGGGAACGCCTCGGTGTCCCCCCGGAAGAGCTGGAGGAAGTGTCTGGGGAGAGGGAAGTCTGGGCATCCCTGCTTAGACTGCTGCCCCCGCGACCCGGCCCCGGATAAGCGGAAGAAGATGATGATGATGATGATGATGGTTTAATTTATTGGTATTACTAGATATAGTCTGAAATGTACTAGTAACTAGAGCCAAAATGGATTATTTCATTTATCATTGCTCAATGTATCCCTTTACTTTCCAATAAACACTAGTTATTTTCAAACTTTTGTGTCTTAGGTGTTCAATTAGTAAGCATAGAAATGTCACCATCTGATAAGTAACCAAATGGTTGCTAGATCAAGGGGGGCAGGAAGGAAACCCTTGTAATTAATCATAATTTGTTATGGCAGCTCCCTGTATGCTCATAATTCATATATCCCAACATATATTACTGTTATTTTTAAAGTGGCTGACTTCTGAAATATGCATTATATAACATAAGTACTAAGTGGTGTGCCACATCAGATCTTTACTAGTGTAGATGAACAAGAAAAGGAACCAGACAAGCCTAGTTCTACCGGCCCGCGATAAGAGGGGATGTTGTTACCCCTGGCTGGATTGGGATCTGTGGTTTCCTATGTGGCAGACTGTCTTTAACCACTACATTGTTTAAACAGTGTGTGTTATTGCACGTGATTCGTGTGTTGAGAAGTGTTGTTTGTTTACTTCTGCACTGTTAAACCAATTATTCAAAACTCTACGGTTCGCAAAATTAGTTCCCTACATTAGCTAACATCCAAACCAACAACAGGTATAACAGGGTCACTACACTACATTCAACCCGTTAAATTAGAAAGATTACTGTAGATGGCTAGCTAATAGCTGTACAGTACCTCTAATGAACAATGTCCCAATCCCAATGTCACGCTCACAGACTCTTTAAAGCATGTTCTTCCTCTGTCAAATCGTTAAGTGCGCAAGGGCTCTCTCGCAGACATTTCGAGCCCTTTATGCACCCTTTTCATAAGTCTGCATTTCTGCAGACTTTGCGTGAGGGAACTGCCCACAGTTCATAGCGTTGTGATGTGAAACATGGGAGTTACCAGGGGAAGCCCGGAAGCGAGAGAAAAATCCAGTCAAATCTGCCTTATAAGAGAAGAAAGAAGTACGCAAGGTGCAACTAACCCTGACGTGAACAAGGGTTTTTTACATGTAAGTATAAACACAAAGCTCACTGATGGTTCACATTGCCAGAACTGTGTGTGATGCAGGTTTGACCAAAAATAGTACATTGATTATTGACAGATATAGATAATCTTTGACAATAACTTCTCTTGTCCACTCTGTAGGGCAAGAGCCTGCAAGACACACAAATCAGGCAGTACGTTAAGTGCCTTGGCCGCGAAGAAAGTAAAAAACGTAAAATAAAAAGTCCCAAACCCCAAATAGTGTGCAACATGATTTAGCGTCGTCAAGGTAACGTGATAAAGTCACCAGGTGACGTCAGTTAAGTCTGTGAGGGTTCAGGGCTTAGGGTTTGGGGGGACATTGGGATTGGGCCAAAGACCCCAATCACTCCATGGCTGGTTTGTTTCTTTAGAAAACAATGACAGTTGAATAGATACCACTACACTATGTGAACTATGCTATGTAAATTGAAATCAATTGATATCGGGGGCAATATGTTCATTGTCGTTGCAGTTCGTCCATTGCAATATAACCGTAAACAGTTGTACATTAGGCTTACTATAATGTAGCCACTGAAGCTTGTAGCCAGCATAATGTTAGTCTATCCGGACCATATTCCTAATGCCTCATTTGTTTTGTCTGTGGCGAGGATTGAACACTGGTTGCCTACATGGCAGTCCGCGTCTCTAATCACTACGCTATTTAACAATCGGTTGCTCACTCACTCTGCTTACATGGTCTGGCAAAAACAATGTAGTACTCCAATCAACATTTATACTACTTTAGATAAGTTAATGAATCAATGAAGGGTGGATATGAAGAATAAAACCACTTTCACTGTTGGTCTAACCCAACGTATTATGGTTACAATTTCATACCAGTTGTAACCATAAGGTGTTTTTCTAGTAAGGGTTCAGGTAAGCTACAGGATATTTGTCAATCATATATTTCATATATATATATGTACATTTAATCAGGACATTAGGGTTTCAAATGTGGGTCAAAATGTTAAAACTACCTTCTGGTCTGTAAACCCAAAGTGGTATGATACAAAGTGTTTTAAAATCAAATGTACAGTGAAACACCAGTAGTGATTCTTCAATTTAAATTTTCTAGAAAAAAAAAAAAAGGTTTGTGTGTTCCTATGAACCTGAGGGCTGTGTTGCCCGGGCCTTAGAGCTCCTGGTAGGGTTGCCCATGGCAAAGTGGTCTCAGGGGAGGAGCCAGACAAAGATTGGTTCAAAAAACCCCTATGCACAAACAAGGAAGAGTAGGAGTTACCCTGCCCGGAGGAAGCCCGGGGCCCCCATCTGGAGCTAGGCCCAGAGGGAGGGCTCGCCGGCGAGCGCCTGGTGGCCGGGTTTGCCACGGAGCCTGGTTGGGCATAGCCCGAAAAAGCAACGTGGCACCCCCCTCTCCATCCTATGGGCCCACCACTCATGGGAGGAACTGCTGGGGGCGGGTGCGCTGCCATATGGGTGGCAGCGCACCCATGCGGCAGGGGCTGACCCATGCGGCAGGGGCTGGCTCTGGGGAGGTGGAACGTCACCTCTCTGTGGGGGAAGGAGCTGTAACTTGTGAGGGAGGTGGAGCGCTATCAGTTAGATCTGGTGGGGCTTACATCCACACACATGGAACTGTGCTCCTGGATAGGGGATGGACTTCATTTTTCTCTGTAGTTGCCCAGAGTGTGAGGTGCCGGGGGGGGGGGGGGGTGCTGCTGCTATGTTGGAGTTTACCCCAGTGGATGAGAGGGTCGCCTCCCTACGCCTAGTCTCTGACTGTTGTTTGTGCATATGCCCCGAACAGCAGTTCGGAGTACTTGGCCTTCTTGGAGACCCTGAATGGAGTCCTGTATGGGACTCCATAATACTGCTGGGGGACTTCAACGCACACGTGGGCAATGATGGAGACACCTGGAGAGGCGTGATAGGGAGGAACGGCCTCCCTGATATGAACTCGAGTGGTCGTTTTTTGTTAGAGTTCTGTGCTAGTCATGGATTATCTATAACGAACACCATGTTGTGTTACCAGAGCACCCTAGGCTGAAGGTCGATGATTGATTTTGTGATCGTGTCATCAGACCTGAGACCGCATGTTTTGGACACTCGGGTAAACATAGGGGTGGAGCTGTCAACCAATCAGGGGGTGGGGGAAGACTCTGGACAGACCGGGAAAACCCAAACGGGTAGTGCGGATGAACTGGGAACGTTTGGAGGAGGCCCCTGTCCGAAAGATCTTCAACTCACACCTCCGGCGGAGCTTTTCTGGCATCCCTGTGGAGGATGGGGGCATTGAGTGGTCGATGTTCAAAGCCTCCATTGCCGAAGCTGCGGCGGGGAGCTGTGGTCTGAAGGTCTTAGGTGCATCAAGGGGCGTTAACCCTCGAACACCCTGGTGAACACTGGTGGTCAGGGAAGCCGTCCGACTCCAGAGACGGTTGCAGTGTACTGACAGACCCAAAGGGCTGCGACCTCTGCTGTGAAAGAGGCAAAACAGTGGGTGTGGGAGGAGTTTGGGAAAGCCATGGAGAAGAACTTTCGGTCTGCACCAAGGTGTTTCTGGAAAACTGTCCGCCACCTCAGGAGGGGAAAATGGGGAACTATTCAAGCTGTGTACCGTAAGGATGGAACACTGTTGACCTCAACTGAGAAGGTAATTGGGCGATGGAAGGAACACTTTGAGGAACTCCTAAATCCCACTAACATGCCCTCTATAGTGGAGGCAGAGCTGGAGGCTGATGGGGAAGCATCGTCAATCTCCATGGCAGAAGTCACTGAGGCAGTCAAACAACTCCACAGTGGCAAAGCTCCGGGGATTGATGAGATCCATCCAGAAATGTTGAAAGCTTTGGGTGTGGTGGGGATGTCTTGGATGACATGCCTCTTCAACATTGCGTGGGAGTCGGGGAAAGTGCCTAAGGAGCGGCGGACCGGGGTGGTGGTTCACCTGTTCAAAAAGGGGGACCAGAGGGTGTGTGCCAATTACAGGGGTATCACACTTCTCAGCCTCCCTGGGAAAGTCTACTCAAAGGTACTGGAAAGGAGGGTTTGGCAGATAGTTGAACCTCAGATTGAAGAGGAACAATGCGGATTCCATCCTGGTCGCGGAAAAACCAACCAGCTCTTTACTCTTGCAAGAATCCTGGAGGGGGTCTGGGAATATCCCATCCAGTCTACATGTGTTTTGTGGATTTGGAGGATTGCATTCGCTTTACCGCACCGTTGTGACAAAAAGAGAGCTGAGCCGGAAGGCAAAGCTCTCGATATACCGGTCAATTTTCGTTCCTACCCTCACCTATGGTCATGAAGGCTGGGTCATGACCGAAAGAATGGGTTTTCTCAAAAGGGTGGCTGGCTTCTCCCTTAGGGATAGGGTGAGAAGCTCAGCCATCCATGAGGAACTCGGGGTAGAGCCGCTGCTCCTTTGCATCGAAAGGAGCCAGTTGAGGTGGTTCGGGCATCTGGTAAGGATGCCCCCAGGACGTCTCCCTAGGGAGGTTTTCCAGGCATGTCCAGCTGGGAGGAGACCTCGGGGTAGGCCCAGGACTAGGTGGAAAGATTATATTTCTGGGCCTGGGAACGCCTAAGGATCCCCCAGTCAGAGCTGGCAAATGTGGCTCGGGAAAGGGAAGTTTGGGGTCCCCTGCTGGAGCTGCTTCCCCTGCGACCCGATACCGGATAAGATGAGATGAGGTAGATAATAAAAATAAGAAAGTTCTGTTCTTATTTTTGTATAAAAATTGGCTTACAACACATTCTCATTTACAGCAAAAGAGAAATGAATGTCAACTGTCTTGCTGAGGGACCAGCATTTTGTTGGCTCTGAATTTAATCTAGCAACTGCTAAGCCAGAAGTATTCAAATCTCTCCTTTGAGACCCCTGATGGTTTATAATTTTGTTGAAGCCCTGGGCAAGCACATCAGATTCACTTATCAAGGGCTTGTTCATTAGCTGAATAGTCTAATCAGGTGTGCCATCTCTGGAAAAGATTAAATAAAAGGAATGGCTGGGGGTTCTGAGGAGACAGTTGAATACCTCTGCTACAGTAGGCTACCTGCTAAATTTTTAACCCCTGACTGGCTGGAAGTAAAATGGTGTTTCTATGTACACAGAC
Organism: Esox lucius; assembly: GCF_011004845.1. Classification (NCBI taxonomy): domain Eukaryota; kingdom Metazoa; phylum Chordata; class Actinopteri; order Esociformes; family Esocidae; genus Esox; species Esox lucius. The sequence goes on from NC_047569.1 coordinate 4,550,705, forward strand.
ACACTGGAAAACATAATTCTGAGGTGATTTGAAAGTAACAAAAAAAACAAAAAAAACAACACTAAACAACACTAAATGAACCAGTTTTAATGACAAAAATCATGTTGCTCCAAAGTATTTGTAGGGATTTTTTATGACGATTCATCTTCAAAGCGTGTGCATCACAGATAAATGTGCTGGTCAAAAATCTACTTGCTGTGAGGTCTGGGGTTGCCTGTGTTAGTTCTTGTTTGTTTTCGTTTTGTAACGTTGTTTCAATGTTGTTTTTGAACATAGCCTTCTTCCCTGTGTTAGTTCTGATGAGTTTCACGTTTCTGTTCATTTGCTCTCTATTAGTTCCTATAAAGTTCAGTTCTGTTTTGTAACTCCTTTGTGAGGTATTGTTTGTCTGTTGCCACCATACTGAGCCTTTGTTTAGTGCACTCCTTATAATACCCCAAATACTTAGATCTCCTGTGTTCAGATCTTAGCTTCGGACATTCTCGACATCTCCCTGGGTCTGTGATTTTTGTACCTTAGCCTTTGGATTTTGACCTGTTGCCTTGCCATTTTGACCTCCGCTTGCTTTCCCCTTTGTACCGTTGCCTCTCTTTTGTCTTACCGGTTTTGACACATGGCCTGCTTTTCAACTCTACTTTGCCCTTGCCTGGAACAGTCAACCTTCCAATATATCATACAAATGCTCCGCGTCTGGAACCTGTAACCCTACCCTCTGACTCAGTCATTAAACCTGCAACTGACTAAAAGCATTGTTAATCTGGTTGTAAGCTGTGTTGATGTGCTGGCAGATAGGAAACTCTTGAATGTTAAAGCATGTATTGTTTTATTGGAAAGAGATGACAAGAAAAGGAGTTTAGGAGTTTGCTGAATTCAGACCCATGCTGCATCAGAACATACACACTTGAGGTAACGGTTTAGATCGCTGGACCACCCTAGACTCAATTCACGTTTTATTTGGCCTGAGACATCAGCAAAAAGTCAACCATCACACAAACGTATTTCCAGATAAACTTTACTTAATCCAAAGTAACAAAAACAAAGCACACAATCACAACACAAAGGCAACAAGTTGAGTAGGCAACACGGTCGTGGTTCATTTATGCATGATGCCCCCCCCCAGAACATTCTGTTGGCTGCATCAGTCAGATTTCGGATTGCATCAGTCCATGTTTGCAATGACTCAGTGACAAACCAGACAGAACGGAATAGCGCGGTAAGAGAACAGACTTGATGTCTAAAGCTGAAATGCAGCTCCACAGGAACCTAAAATAACAGGGTCACAGAGCAGGATAAAATGAAGGCTGACCGTCTAGACTCCACTGAATATTTGAGCAGCATATTTGAACTCATTGGCAGTAATATAGGCCTATTCCTCAGTTAAATGAACTTTGGGTTCAGACATTCAAATGCTCTCATTCTCTTTCCCAACACACACATTCACATAAAAACGCACACGTATCAGACTCGGCAGGCAGTATTGTACAGTAGCTAAGGCATGATGGGAAATGGTGATGGTGACAGTTCAAATGAGCGTTAAGACTTCAGAACAGAAAGTGACAATAAAAATACCAGGTGCTAAAACACTGACTCCCTGCCAGGCGCTGCATGGGACGATCTTTACAGAGAACCAAATCCACCACCATATTAGTTTTCCACATAACACACAACGTCAACATACCTCGAAACAAACCATGCAAGTGTAATCAGGGGTTACTGAACCAATAAAAAGGTCCAGGGAAAAGAAATCGGGGCTAGCTTGAAGGACCTAATCATTCTCAGAATATATAATATTGCATATTATCATATTAATATTGTGTTATTATAGTACATATCACAAAATATTTAATATGTGTAATATAATGTTGGTCATTTGTCATCTACAATATGATGACAGTAAAGAAATTACAGTCAAGAAAGAAATGGGCTTTTTGGCAGAGGTCAGATCCCCGGTAACCACAATGAATTGATTATCAAACAACCATGGCAAGAGTAGACTGTAACATCCAGGGTTGTTACTCTATATCAGTTTATCAAAACTGTCTCAACATAAGGAAGTTTGGAATGTGTTAGTATGTATAGCATTATTTTCTTACATCATTCAAAATTACATTTTGGAAACAATTTCAAAATCTTTGACAACACTCAGTTAAACACTGCAGAACCACACATTTACAAAATAGGAACTCATGCGGAACAATCCTTGTCCTGAACACGGTGCACATTTAGTTAATCACAATGAGGTTTGTGCTGAGGAACACGGGAAGTTGTGTTTAGGAAAATTGACCCTTTTAGGACCTGTATGTGTGTGTGTGTTTGGCTCCTGACATAACCATTGGTATGTGTCTCAGGCTATGCCTAGGTAACCTCCGATCGTTGAAGCAACAACGATTCCAAGAATGACACAGCAAATAACAATCATAATTTTCTTCTATAATTTTTTATAGAAAAGAACAACAACAAGAAAAGCATCCCAGGCAGCGTGTGAAGAGAAGATAATGTGTTAAAGACAATCAAATAACAAATGTATTGACAACAAAGCATAGCACTTAAGAGATCAACACTGGAGTGCAACAGTCAGGTTGGGCTATGTCCACATACAGTACTTTTCCATTCATTTTTGGTCACAGTTAGTTTGAATAGGGCTTTCTATAAAAACCAAAGGCATGTTTATAAATGGCACACAATAAAACAAAGTAGAGATACCTGCTGATCATACCATACCATAGATAACTATTTGCTTTTTCACAATACATTCACATGCTAACAGACGTGCATAACATTCCTTAAGCCACGTGGCACTCATGCAACACGCCTACGCCCCATTAAGGATGATGACCAAACATAAACAAGTGAACAGAACCCTCAACAGCGGAACCTGTTTGTTCTGTGGTAATCCAGATAAGGCCAAAACTCAACTCGGGGGTATAACTTCGGACGTGGGACTTGAATTGTTACCCATTTCGTCCGTGAGATATAAGCCAACATAACTATAAGCTTCGGGTCTTTGGTCTTTGACACTTCTCTTCAGTCAGGGTGGATGCAAGCTGATCATCATTGAGAGCTGGAGAAATATTGAAGACATGAAGCCATCCTCCAGGGAAGGCCTTAAAGAGGCTTTTCGAAGCCCGGAGCGGCACCCATCCTCAGGGATGTCTTCATGCCTGTGGTTCCCTAACTCAGCCCCACGGCCAGAGAGATGATGAGGATGGTCAGAGAGACTGCCAGGCAAACCCCTATCAGGATAATCTTCTGCACCGGAGGGAGAAAGGGAGAGACGAGTGAACGAGAGAAGCATAGACGAATGTAGAGGTGGGAAAGAGTCTGTCGGAGACTGAGAGGATGCAAGGAAAGGAATGAGAATATCCTGTGGCCACTCCGGGTGTGTTTCTAGTGATGCCTACAACAACATTATGTTACCAAGTCCACAAGTCGTTATGGATGAAATCAGGTAGGGCTGGAAGCAGTGTCTTTAACAACCAGTAGAGAGCAGTCAGCCCTCAAATCAAGCCAAACCACATCTGACTAAAGACAGGATGATAGCGAATCACCAGAGGGCAGGACAGGGAGGTTTATTCATTATTTCACAAATGAATTTGAACAGACAGATAGGTGGGTGTTCATTCCCAGGTTTTGAAGGGCACAATGAGGCGCACAACAGGCATGGCGAAACACATTCACAAGGCATGCTTCAATACACTGAGATACCGTGGCAAGAGAAAGCGAGGTCACTGCCTAAACTGGAGACACGGGTACGAGTGCATGCCATGCAACGCGGCCCAACCATCAGCTCCAGCTGCGCGTGGGACTCACCCGGCGGGCTTTACTCTGGTATTTAACAGCCTTCTTAGTATCTGACACAGCCCTCTCCACGTAGTCCACAGAGTGCTCCACATTGTACTCAATACGATCAATCATCTCCCCCTGAGAGAGGGGGGAGGGGGGGATGCCAGAGGGATGGGAGATGGAGGTAGAGCGAGGGAGAGAGAGCAGGAAAGAGATGGAGGTGGAGAGACGGAGAGAGCAAGAGAGAGTGACAGAGGGGGAGAGAGAGAGCAAGAGATAGAGATGGAGAAAGAGAGAGAGCAAGAGATAGAGATGGAGAAAGAGAGAGAGAGCGTAGGGAAAGCGGTGGTAGGACTCAAGGGAGGGAAGCGTACAAAGGGGAAGGAGAAGAAAGGGAGAGAGAGGAAGAGACAGTGCCGCGTCAGAGAATGTCCTGAGACTGTGTGTCGCGTCTCACCCTTCGACCGCCCTTCTTCATGCTGACGGCGGCCTTGTAGTTGTCCCTGGCCTGTCCCACAAAGTCCTGTGTGTTACTGACGTTCTGCTCAATGTTGTTCACCAGCTCCCCCTGCAGGACCGCACAGGAAACACAGCTGAATGGCAGTGGCATGGACTCAACTCGAAAGTGGGTCATGAGCATCACAGATTTTAAAGGCAATGTTTACACGGATTACTGTTTGCGGTTAACACTGTCTGAATTATGAGAAATTCTACTATAGAAACGTGTCAAACAGATAAAAGAAATGCATGAACTTCTACCGCATACAGCGCATAAGCAAACACGTACAGCTACTGACGTAGGTCAGCTGGAATACATGCACGCGCACACATACAAGCTTCTATTTAATTGCTTCTTGATTGCAGACCCTTCCAGCAACAGGTCAAGTTATTCATGGTGAATATTTGGCTGTACTCCGGCAATCAGTAAACAGCCTTTCCAACCTCAATATCTTTAAAATCCTCAATTAAACCCCACAATACCCAAAACACACATAGGTGAGTAATTAAGAGTGATTTACCTTGGGAAGTTAATGGGAGGTCAATACTCTCTGAGGAGTACTTGTGCCTGTTCTGGTGAAAAAAAGGCGCGATAGGCAAGAAGGAAAGAGAAGAGAGAGAGAAAGGAGGGAAGGACAGAATGGCAGAGGGAGGACAAGCAAAGACAGACGGCAGAAAGGACAACGGTGGAGGAGACAAACGGCATTGGAAAGAAGACTGAGCCCAGACTGACTGATGTAGACCCCATGCGTTAATTAATTCATTAATTAACCAAGCAGTAGTCTCATCATTTATTCATGGGCACTCGTTCATTACAAGACTCCTATTTGCATGATCTTTCACGCACTCACGCATCCAGACACACAAGAATACTGTCCTGTCACTGCGCTGTGTGAAAGTATCCCACCCCAAACCCAAGGGATTCATCCTACGCCGTCCTGTAACCATGAAGAGAGAGACTGATCACATGGTGTCATTTATAGAGCGTGCTTATTAGCCATATGATCTGCCTGCATCAACCAAAGCCTCCCGATTCCCACAGAGCCTTGTATTGTACCAGGCAAGAATCTAAATGTATCCTTCTACATCCTTCAAACCCTCAACATTCAGGTAAGCTGTAAAAAGGTGTTAGATAGTTCAAGTGTTAAGACCACATAATGAGAACGAATTCATGACAAAATGTTGTTTGTGCAGGTATGATAAACCACCCTCTCAGCTCTGAGGACTTAATAATCCCAAAATAACTTTGGGACTATAAAAAGCTATAGGCAAAATAAATTATCAACATACCTAATGCGGACTAAATTGAATCGGAACTGCAAGAGACACACAGACCCGCCCAGGTCCTGACCATTTATTCACAAGCCCAGAGGGGGAAAGGTGGTTCTGAGGAAGACACACCCAGACATCTTATTGGACTCACGCAACACACACAACATGTGGCCCATGGAAACTATGCTAAATACTGGCCCTTCTGGTTAGACTGGTTGAACACTCAGCGGCCCCCTGTCCAAACCCATTCCCAGAGGACATGAGGGAGTTTGGGGTGGGGCACGGCGAGGTGTGGTGTCCTTAGGCCTCACCTGGCTCTCCACCAGCATGGCCATATCCATGAACATGTCGTGCAGCTCGCGGATGCTGTTCTCCAGCTTGATGATCTCTGTGTGCCGCGTCTCGATCTCATTCATCGCCTGCTGGGTGATGTTGGAGTCCATGACGATCTGACGGTTCACAGAGAGACAGAGGGAGGCAGAGTGAGCGAGTACGGGAGAGAGATAGGAGTTGAGGGACAGTGATGAGAGAAGGATGAGAGAATTCAGAATGAGGTACATCTTCACATACCCAGAATTTGACTTGGTGTGTATGGTTCTACTAGTGTCAGAAAACATGCAGTGTGTAGACAGAACGCACAAAATCTCCTATTTGAGATACACAGTATATCCAGAAATTCATGCTTTTATTGACAGAAAAGGGATGAATTTGAACCCATAGGGCAGCAGTACATGCGCCCTGGAGACAATGGTTCACTTTCTTCAAATGTTCTGCTATACACTTAATTTATAATTGATCAATATACACACACAATATCTCAATCACAAAGCAAAAAAAACAGTGTGCCAATTTGTTGAAAATTAAATAATAAAATATATCATGTACATGTATGTAAGTATTCAAACCCTTTATTCAGTATGTTGTAGAATTTATCACAGTTTGTAGACTGTGATCCATTCTACTTGGTAGAATTTGTAGAACTGATCACAGTTTTGAGTCTTAATGGGTATGCCTCTACCATCTTTGCACACTGGGACTTTGGCAATTCATCCCATTATTCTTGTTCATTCTCATAAGCTGTGTCAGATTCTCATGTTCTGTCAGAGGAGTGTCACTGACAACAGATTTTCAATGGGGTTCCATAATGTGTTAAGGCTGGGACATTAACCGACTTGTCCCTCAGTCATTCCAGCATTGTCTTTGGCTATGTCCTTAGGGTGGCTGTGCTGAAAGATGACTCTTCAACCCAGTCTGAGTTTCTGTGTGCTCTGGATAAAGGTTTTTAATTACCTTTCAGTATAACGCTCTATTCATCCTTCCCTTAGTCCTGACCAGTCTCCCATTCCCTGCCACTGACAATCATCCCCACAGCATGATGCTCCTGCCACTATGCTTCACCGCAGGGATGGTATTAAACTGGTGATAAGCAGTATCTTGTTTTCTCAGGAAAAAACAATACCTTTTTGCACATAATATAAGACGTTATTAGATTATTGACTGGTTATAATATTATTAACTAGGCAAAAATACAGAATATGCAATAAACCTATACTGATAATGCTAATACTCAAATCACTATATGTAAGTTTTATTAATTGGTTATCAAGTCTCACATTTTCATATCACTTACCCTTACTGTAGGGTCTATCTATCAAAAGGCTGTTCTGATGACTACACCAAACCTGTCTCCTGAATCCTAGCCCTAACTAGCAACACACACACACACGCACACACACATATACACATTTGCACACACAAATTAGAGAGAGACAAACTTGGAAACTACAAATTGTTTCTTGCATTATTCCCAATTTTTTGTGAGTAGTGATGATCACATTTGTTTTAAATTAAAATATGCGCCGACTGGACTAACTAGAATCTTTGAATATACTTTTTAACTGGAAAAAGAAAACAACTGTTGCACAGGGTAGGACTTAACAATAAAAAACGCCATGAAGCAAGCTCAGTTTATTTGACAAATCATGCTTTGTCTGTCTATGTATGGTAAACCCTCATGCAGTGCTTCATTGTAAATTGAGAGGTCCTGGAACACTGGCGTGTGCCAGAGGGATCCAGTGGGCAGAGGTACCAGAACGAATAGCTCTGTTCAGCACGTCTTTTCACTCCGGCAGCATGAACAAATCAACGGGAATGAAGCACATCTGTAGCTCAAATAACGTAAAATAACTGTCTGTGCTAAGCACAGACAGTGATGGAAAAAGACAAATAATGGCGAGGAGAGCACAGATCCGTGGAATATAGGTGCTGGAAACAACTGAGCACAATCTGAGAGGTGCTGGATCCTGTTCCGGCAGGAATTGGCTCAAATTAAGAACGGCCCTCATGGTAATTAATTACATTTCTTACAGAGGCTGCTCCGGTTTGATACATTTTTATCCTCCCAAAGCTAGGACCTACAAAAACTATGACTTTAAACAATCTGGTCCCATTTTAGCCTTTATTTAACCTGAAAAGGAGTATATTGGCTTACTTCAGTTGTTTCATTATCCAGATACAATCCCTCGTATTATTCCCAGTAAAAAAAATCCATGAAATGCTTTTAAATTCTGAACTGTCAGAAAATAATTGTCATAAGAAGCCAGTTTACATTTTAGCTACCTACAGTAAGAACACTGAGTGGGTCATTAAAGTCTTTTTTAAGAATAAAAAATGCTTAAGCCTCTTAGTTTGTCCTGGATGTATAATGTTGTTTACACTGTGCCCGCAACAACAGGTATAACACTACATTCAACATGTTAAAGCTATATTAGCCAGCACCTATAATGAAAACAATGACTCAAATCACTCCATGGCTGGTTCATTTCTTTAGAAAACAAATAAACAGTTGAATAGCTAACCACTACACCATTTGAACTATGCTATGTAAATAAAAAACAAGAGCAATATGTTTGTCGCTGGTGCAGTTCGTCCATCGCAATATTATTCAAAGTTCTACTCTATCCTGAACAAAACCTAATGTGGGATTTTTCTGGGCCGCGGCAAGGATCGAAACCCAGTCCCCTGCGTAACAATGGGTTGTCACTCAGTCAGTCAGGCACTCACTCAGTAAGAGACATTTGCTCTTCTTGGTCGGCTCTGCTGACGCGGTCCGGCAAAACACTGGTGGAACATCTCACAACTAATTAGGTTACTTGGCAACAGGTCAGTAACACGATTAGATATAAAAACAACATCTCAGAGAGGATGAGTCTTTCAGAAGTAAAGATGGGGAAGGTTACGCAGGCAAATAGTGCAACAATTTAAGAATAACGTTTCTCAATGTAAAAATGCAAAGACTTTTGGGATCTCATCATCTACGGTACAAAATATCATTAAAACATTCAGAGAATCCAGAGAAATCTCTGTACACAAGGGACAAGGCTGAAAACCAATATTGAATGGCCTTGATCTTGGGGCCCTCAGACGGCACTGCATTTAAAACCAGACATGGTTCTGTAGTGGGCATCACTGTATGGGCTCAGGAACACTTCCAAAAACTGTTGTCTGTGAACACAAAATGTCGCTGCACCCATATATGCAAGGTAAAACTGTACCATGCAAAGAAAAAAACATATAAAAACAAGATCCAGAAATGCTGCCGCCTTCTCTGGGCTCAAGCTCATTTAAGATGGACTGACGTGAAGTGGTAAACTGTCCTGTGTTCTGACGAATCAAAATGTGAAATTATTTTTGGGAATCATGGACACCACATTTTCCAGACTAAAGTGGAGAGAGACCATCTGGCTTCTTATCAGTGCACAGTTCAAAAACAAGCATCTATGATGGTGTGGGGGTGCATTAGTGCACATGGCATGGGTGACTTGCACATTTGTGAAGGCACCATTAATGCTGAACAATATATACAGGTTTTGGAGCAACCTATGCTACCATCCAGACAACGTCTTTTTCAGGGGAAGGCCTTGCTTATTTCAGCAAGACAATGTCAAACCACATTCTGCACGTATTACAACAGCATGGTTCTGTAATAAAAGAGTGCTGAACTGGCTTGCCTCCAGTCAAGACCTGTCCCTTATTGAAAACAATTGACACATTATGAAACAAAAAACATGACAAAGGAGACACCGAACTGTTGAGCAGCTAAAATCCTATATCAAGCAAGAATGGGAATACATTTTACTTTCAAAACTACTGCAAGTGGGTTCCTCAGTTCCCAAACGCTTACAGAGTATTGTAGAAGAGGAGATGCAACACAGTGGTAAACATTCCCCTGTCCCAACTTTTCTTGAAACATGTTACTGGCATCAAATTCAATATGGTCATGTACTATTCCAAAAATAATAACATCTCTCAATTTCAACATTTGATAGGTTGTCTTTGTATTATTTTCAAACAAGTATAAGGATAAATGATTTGCACATCTTTGCATTCTGTCTTTATTTGCATTTAATTTGCAGAGTCCCAACTTTTTTGGAAATAGGGTTGTACAATAAACTCATCAAATCCTTTTTCTTTCCTCGCTGAATGGAGTTTTGCGTTTACCTACTTGGGTAACACCAAACTAACCAGGTTTCTTGTCTATGTTAATTGGAGTGCTGCCCAAACTCTTTCCTAAAGATCCCTCCACTGATATTTACCCACCTGATTTTACTTATCCAAGTTTAAAGTAAAATGGTTTTGATGACATAGGGCATAAATCAGCATGTTATAGTATGGAACTTTTCAGATCTATCATTGAGTATGAACCAAGGATTCTTTACCAAGGATTGTCCCATCCATTAAGGTAGATTTTCCTGTCTACATTAAGCATACCCTAAGACTTTAAGAACTACTTTTGTCAAGGTTTCTATTCTACAAAAATGCCTGTAGATTTCCGTCACATCCATAATGCAACTTTTGTTGTTCCTTCGACATACTGGGATTTCTTACAATTTTGTTATTTTGTATCTAAATGTCCCCTGTAAGTTTTTAAAGGAATATATTAATTAAATTATTTACAATTTTCATTCAATGTTGTGTGAGAAAGTTTGTCGACCTTTAAGAACTACCTGCACACCCACAATAATAGCTCCTAAAATATAGTCTGATCTTCATTTGAGTTGTAACAATAGATAAACATGGTGTGATTTCACTGGAAGCGTACGTGTCTTAATGGAATAAATTGGTCAAACATAAACAGAATAGCCTGGAAAAATGTATGAACCTTTAGGATGATGGTTAACATGCTCTTTCAAGCCTAAGCGGTTTATGTTTGATCAATGTTTTAAAGATGTGTAAAAGTAAACATTTTTCTAATTCCAAACTCCCTTTGCTTTAGCTTTTGTTGTATAACCATCCCCAGCTCAGTGCCTAGCCACAATTCTATCTCAGAGGTCATTGGATTTCGTGGCTTGGTTTTTGCTCTGATCTTATATAGACAGGTGTGTGTCTTTCTAAATCATCCATCCATCCATCTTCTTCCGCTTCATCCGGGGCCGGGTCGCGGGGGCAGCAGTCTAAGCAGAGATGCACAGACTTCCCTCTCCCCAGACACTTCCTCCAGCTCTTCCGGGGTGACACCGAGGCGTTCCCAGGCCAGCCGGGAGACATAGTCCCTCCAGCGTGTCCTAGGTCTTCCCCGGGGTCTCCTCCTGGTGGGACGGGACCGGAACACCTTCCCAGGAAGGCGTTCCGGAGGCATCCGAAACAGATGCCCAAGCCACCTCAGCTGACCCCTCTCAATGTGGAGGAGCAGCGGCTCTACTCCGAGCTCCTCCCGGGTAACCGAGCTTCTCACCCTATCTCTAAGGGATCGCCCAGCCACCCTGCGGAGAAAGCTCATTTCGGCCACCTGTATCCGGGATCTTGTCCTTTCGGTCATGACCCAAAGCTCATGACCATAGGTGAGAGTAGGAACGTAGATTGACCGGTAAATCGAGAGCTTCGCCTTGCGGCTCAGCTCTTTCTTCACCACGACCGCATTACTGCAGAAGCTGCACCGATCCGTCTGTCAATCTCCCGTTCCATCTTTCCCACACTCGTGAACAAGACCCCTAGATACTTAAATTCCTCCACTTGAGGCAGGCACTCTCCACCAACCTGAAGTGGGCAAGCCACCCTTTTCCGACTGAGGACCATGGCCTCAGATTTGGAGGTACTGATCTCATCCCCACCGCTTCACACTCGGCTGCAAACCGTCCCAGCGCATGCTGAAGGTCCTTGTTTGAAGGGGCCAACACGACAACATCATCCGCAAAGAGCAAAGACGAAATCGTGTGGTCCCCAAACCTGACACCCTCCGGCCCCTGGCTACGCCTAGAAATTCTGTCCATAAAAATTATGAACAGAACCGGCGACAAAGGGCAGCCCTGCCGGAGTTCAACATGCACTGGGAACCAGTCTGACTTACTGCTGGCAATGCGGACCAAGCTCCTGCTTCGGTCGTACAGGGACCTGACAGCCCTTAGCAAAGGACCCAGGACCCCATATTCCCGAAGCACCCTCCACAGGATGCCGCGAGGGACACAGTGAAGTCCCCCAGTAGAACGATAAGGTCCCCAGTCGAAGCACTTTCCAGCACCCCTCCCAGAGTCTCCAAGAAGGTCAGGTACTCTGCACTGCCGTTCGGCCCGTAGGCACAAACAACAGTGAGAGACCTATCCCCGACCCGTAGGCGCAGGGAAACGACCCTCTCGTTCACTGGGGTAAACTCCAAAACATGGCGGCAGAGCTGGGGGAGCTATAAGCAAACCCACAACAGCCTGCCGCCTCTCACCATGGGCAACTCCAGATTGGTGAAGAGTCCATCCTCTTTCAAGGAGTGTGGTTCCAGAGCCCAAGCCGTGCGTAGAGGTAATCCCGACTACCTCTAGTAGTAACCTCTCAACCTCATGCCCGATCTCATGCTCCTTCCCCGCCAGCGAGGTGACGTTCCACGTCCCTAGAGCTAGTTTCCGTGTCCAGGGATCGGGTTGTCTAGGCCCCGGTCTTCGACTGCCGCCCGATCCTCTCTGCACCGACCCCTTATGGTCCCTCCTGTGGGTGGTGAGCCCACGGGAAGGCGGCCCCACGTCGCTCCTTCGGGCTAAACCCGGCCCGGGCCCCATGGGGAAATGCCCAGCCACCAGGCGCCTGCGTACGAGCCCCAACCCCGGGCCTGGCTCCAGGGTGGGGCCCCTGCTGCGCCATACCGGGCGACGTCACGGTCCTCAAAAACGTTTTCCATCATAAAGGATTTTTGAACTGCTCTTAGTCTGACCCGTCGCCTAGGACCTGTTTGCCTTGGGAGACCCTACCAGGGGCATATAGCCCCTAGGGTCACTCGGGTCCTCAAACCCCTCCACCACGTTAAGGTGGCAGTTCAAGGAGGGTTTGTTTCTAAATCATGTCCAATAAATTGAATTTCCCACAGGTGGACTCTAATCACATTCTAGAGAAATGTCAAGGATGATCAAAGGACACAGGAGGCATCTGAGCTGAAGTTGGAGTGTCTTGGCCAAGGATCTGAATACTTACAGTGTCTACATGAGATATTTCACTTCTAGATTTTCAATAAATTTGAATAGATTTCTATAAATATTAAGAATGATATATTTTATCAATTATAAAGTAAGTCTATTACACAACATAAAGTGGGGAAAGTAAAGGGGTCTGAATACTTTCTGAAAGCACCGTATGGGTCATCTCATTCGGTGTAACTTAATAACCTCTTGCATTGTTATCTTCAATCTGAAGTCAAGGGCCAGTTAGTCAGGCCTGACTTTTAATCAAGGTATTTAAATTATTGCATGTTTGACCATTTAGTAAACCAAGCAAATGAAACAAGCACCTAACCATAGTGTCATTTTTCACTCAGAATCACTCTACACAGTACATTTCTCTAACCCATAAAAAGATCTGACCAATTTCTATGTGAAAAATATGCAATAATGCAGACAGTCAGAGGGTGGCAAATACCTTTTCACTGTTAATGTAAAGATTCACAGTTTTAATGTTATATTTAGATTCAGCGAGATGACCAGAGTTTGGAATGCAGTATAGTGCATCTATTTGAGAGAAAGACACAGAGCGAGAGGGTTAAAGAAAAAGAGGGAAAGAGAGAGGATGAGAAAGACAGACGGACGAACACATTAGATACAGTCATCTTCTCTAACAGCCATATCCTCTCCTCTAAAAGACGGAGCTGTCTGGAATTGCTCTCCCAGGTGACAGAAAGCTGGCTTGCATGCTCTCTCCCTCTCTCTAGTTCTGTTGTGTTGTAACAGGGGTGATGAGATGACAAGGGGAGCTCCTCGAGGTGGAGACAGCCTCATGACTCAGCTGGAGGAGAATACAGCCAACCAATCACAATAAATGAGGAAAGAGAGCGTGTGTGCATGCTTGTTCAAATACTTACCCCTGACGTGAAGATAGCTGGGTTGTCACTCTCTAACATGCTCTCCAGCTCTTCATTGGTTGTATTCCTCCCAGCTGTGAATCACGCACGCAGAAAAACACACAAAGAAGCATGAACACAAACACGCAGAACTCATTAATACACAGTACGGGCATAATTGAAATGTAACTATTGAAAACCTGCAGATCTGCCGCCAGTCTTTCCACAGATCTGACCTTTCATTCCAGTTCCCAGAAAGGAAGGTGGTTCTGAATACTGAATTCACCCCATCATGCTAATGTGCCCCAGAACACAAGTCAAATTACCTTATTTAAACACCTCAGAAATGTCCACCAATCCAAACGATGGCTACAGTACGCGTGGGTATGTATCCATTGACAAAAACCCAAACTTGAAATGCCCTTTCCGCAGAACGAGGACAGACAAAAGTATTGTATGGATTGCTGGTCAACCCAACCGTAAGAATGAACTGGTCAACCCAACCGTAAGAATGAACTGGTCAACCCAACCGTAAGAATGAACTGGTCAACCCAACCGTAAGAATGAACTGGTCAACCCAACCGTAAGAATGAACTGGTCAACCCAACCGTAAGAATGAACTGGTCAACCCAACCGTAAGAATGAACTGGTCAACCCAACCGTAAGAATGAACTGGTCAACCCAACCGTAAGAATGAACTGGTCAACCCAACCGTAAGAATGAACTGGTCAACCCAACCGTAAGAATGAACTGGTCAACCCAACCGTAAGAATGAACTGGTCAACCCAACCGTAAGAATGAACTGGTCAACCCAACCGTAAGAATGAACTGGTCAACCCAACCGTAAGAATGAACTGGTCAACCCAACCGTAAGAATGAACTGGTCAACCCAACCGTAAGAATGAACTGGTCAACCCAACCGTAAGAATGAACTGGTCAACCCAACCGTAAGAATGAACTGGTCAACCCAACCGTATTCATTAACTACTACTAATAATCTTATAATCTACAGGTGTCCCTCTCAGGCTGCAAAGAGCCCAACGGAAGAAACATGTTTATGAAACATATTGCCTGAATGTTTAAAGCCCTCCTCCTCTCTCTACCCACACATTTTGTCTGCTTTCCCCATCCGTGGATTAATTAAGGAGCAGTGACAGGCTTGCTTGCTCTTTTTCCTCAAACCTCTGAAATCACCTCTGTTTTAAATATCTCTCTTGGTCACAACCCTGTCTCAAACCTGTCTGTTTTAAACCTCTGTCACTTTTCTCAACACCTCTGTCTCAAACCATTGTTCCCACCACTGTCTCGACTGTCTTTCTCAAATCTTTGTCTCAACCAGTCTCAAACTTCTATATCTATCTTAAAACTCTGTAAACATCTCTGTCTCAAACCCCTGTCACAAGCATTTGTGTCCACCTATTTTCAACCTCTTTCTCTGTCTTAAGTATCTGTCTCCACCTCTATCTCTGTCTCAAATCTTTGTCTCCACCAATTTCCAATCTCTGTCTGTCTTAAGCCTCTGTCACAAACTTTTGTCTCAAACCTTTGTCTATGTCTGAATGAAATTAAATGTAAATCAATGTGCTTCATTGGTATGAATAGATGCTGGTAACTATTGCTAAAGCAAACATGTTTATGCAGTAATAATAGTGATACAGTAAAACAACAAACAGTAAGACAACTAACAGACAAATTTACATTGAAGAAAAAAAAATAACCTTCAAATCTGAAACGTACATGGTGGGCGCAACTGCTGCTCTTTTGTACAGCTTGGGACATAATCAGCTGTGAGGTCTACGGTCTCTGTTTTCACCTAAAAATAATAATATTTTCTCCTCAGCTGATAGTTCAAGAAATCTTTCTTGAAATTTCAGGAAATAAATATCCCTTATTGAATCATATTTTGAACAATGGAGTAGGAAGTGTTCTTCATTTTCAGCCTCTTCTGACCTACAATGTTTACAAAGTCTTTCCTTTCTGACCGTCAATGTTTTTTATGGCATTCCTGTCTCTACAGCCTACAGACTATGGTCACTGAATCCGGACACTGTAAATATCTCCACCTTTTCATTAGTACTAACTTGATATGTCTATTCAGAATTTGGTAACATTAATGTCTATGATTCAATTTCAATTAATTTCTCTAATAAATAGTCTAGGTAGGTTTGGTTACTGATGGTCTACTGGTTGAATGTAACTGGTGCTTCTGGTCTCACTCTGGGTTTCTATGTATGAGAATGCCTTGTGATGACAATTTTCTGGATAGTGTCAGGTTAGTCCATGTTGTCCCTGGGCTCTGAACCTGGAGATTTAATGAGAATCTCCCAGGTTCCGCTCTACAGGCTAACTTAGAGGCCTTTCTGTGAACAAAAAGAATATTCCCACAAAATTCCAGCTGTTCCTACAGTAGGGTGTTTTTCCCATGATGTACAATTTAAATTGTGTAAAGGGCCCCACATTTAACTGTCATACAAAAGGATTGGAGATATGACACAGTCAATTAATTCTAATGGAGGGTTAAGTTTATAGTGTCTTTCTAACTGCAAAATAGGCTCTGTGTGCTTTATCTGAGACTTTATGGCCATGTCAAAATGCCCAGATTAACTTCTAGTGAAATCAAGGTAACTAATAACTGGTGGAGTTTCACATTTTTTTCTCCTAGAGTGAACTGATATTCTGAAACATAAATTTGAGGAGAAAAGATCTCAGAGGGAATCAGGAAGAGGGTATTGAGAGCACATTAGTATTGGAGAAGGCTATACAACCATATAAAAAAGAATGGACCTCCATCAGTCCAATGTGAGGCAAATCATTTACAATTGGAGAGCATTTAAAAGGACAGCAACATGGCCTAGAAGTGGATGCCCTACCAAAACATCCCCAAGACAACGTCAACCCAAATATAACATCTGGGGATTTGCAGAACTCCCCTGCAGCATCAAGGAAAATCTGCAACATGGTTCAACTATAAGAATACTGACCATGGGAGAGTTGCTAGGAAGGAAGCCTCTGCTAACAAAAGGTTACCAAACTGCACATCTTAACTTTGCCTGAGACCACCTAGACAAACCTGAAGGTTTCTGGAAAACCATTCTCTGGACAGATCAAAAACAATATGACTGACAAAACCCCAACACAGCTTACTACCAAAACTGCCATCCCAGCAGTCAAGCATTGGACTCATTTTATTTTTTTATTCAAACATTGTTCACTTAGGAAGGCCTGGATTCTGACAGTAATTATTCTACAAAAACTTTACCAAGTTACGACTAAGAGATGCCTTGATAGACTTTTGTGTTTTGAATATTTGAAATACAGCAGTAAAGTTTTGAATACAGTCTTAAATGTTTTTTCGTTGTTGCACTGTTATGTCATAGTTTCCAATGCTATTATCTAGAGCACAACAGTAAGTAAACCAACCCAGAGAATCTTTCGTCCTACAGATAACAAGCTTTTACAGAGCACCAGCACTTGCTTCCTGTTTCTGCTGACATTACTTTCATAGCTCTATTTCTGTCTAAGTCAGGTGGGATTGGCTACATAGACACTGTATCATTTAAATGGGAGGAGGGATTTATGTAATCTGCGTCTTTACCAGTTCCAACATTTCGATCCACCATTTACAGAACTGTATGACAGAAAATAAATAACTAGAATAGAGAAAAACGATCTTTGTTGAAATAATGCAACTCAGATAGTGGCATATATAGTAAAGACATGTCTCAATCTGACAGATTCTTTTTATGTAATACCTTTCTTTTCAGCTGTAATAGAATTTCAAGGCTCCTCTTTAAACCAGATAATTATCCCTCCTGAATCTCTGCCACATTTCACATGAGGATGTTTTACTAAAAGTACAATAAACGCTCTGTAATTACATGGACATTTTGTAACTATGTCAGCTCTGCACCATTGTTCTGTCAAGAATATTATCTGTGTCTTATCGATATTTTCAATAAAATCAGGTTGTCTAATCTTTAGGCCAAATACTAAAGAGTCATTGTAGTCCCTGCAAGCAATGTATACTGAAAAATCTCAAACCTCTGTCTCAAAACTCTGTTTCAAATCTCTCTCTCAAACCTCTGTCTCAAACCTCTGTCTCAAACCGCTGTCTCAAACCGCTGTCTCAAACCGCTGTCTCAAACCTCTGACTCAAACCGCTGTCTCAAACCTCTGTCTCAAACCGCTGTCTCAAACCGCTGTCTCAAACCACTGTCTTAAACCGCTGTCTTAAACCGCTGTCTCTACGGCTATGTCAAACATTTGTCTCCATCTCTGGGGTTACGACAGGGGCTGTGGTAATGGCAAGTAATAGTGGTCAGGGATTAGGGTCCATGATTAACTTCATGATAGTTATCAGTGTGTGTAATAGTGGTCAGGGATTAGGATCCATGATTAACTTCATGATTGTTATCAGTGTGTGTAATAGTAGTCAGGGATTAGGATCCATGAATAACTTAATGATAGTTATCAGTGTGTGTAATAGTGGTCAGGGTTTAGGGTCCATGATTAACTTCATGATAGTTATCAGTGTGTGTAATAGTGGTCAGGGTTTAGGGTCCATGATTAACTTCATGATAGTTATCAGTGTGTGTAATAGTGGTCAGGGTTTAGGGTCCATGATTAACTTCATGATAGTTATCAGTGTGTGTAATAGTGGTCAGGGTTTAGGGTCCATGATTAACTTCATGATAGTTATCAGTGTGTGTAATAGTGGTCAGGGTTTAGGGTCCATGATTAACTTCATGATTGTTATCAGTGTGTGTAATAGTGGTCAGGGTTTAGGGTCCATGATTAACTTCATGATTGTTATCGGTGTGTGTGTGTGTGTGTATCTGCGTGCGTCTAGTTGTGTGTGATGGGACACATCAGTTAGGTGAATGAGGGGAGGAAAACAACCGATAATGCCGCTGTCTTCCACCCAGCCAGATGTCTCTCATACAATTCATCTCTCATACCCACGGACTCATGTTTATATGGTGAGTGTTTGATAACAGTTTACAGACATTGGCCGAAAATGCCCCACAGGGTATTTAAGATTTATGGTCTTCAAGAAGCAATGGATAAATATAATTCATTTAAAGGTCCAATGTAGGAACTACAAAAATGGACAGAATTTCTAGGCGCAGCCAGGGGCCGGAGGGTGTCAGGTTTGGGGACCACACAATTTCGTCTCTGCTCTTTGCGGATGATGTTGTCGTGTTGGCCCCTTCAAGCCAGGACCTTCAGCATGCACTGGGACGGTTTGCAGCCGAGTGTGAAGCGGTGGGGATGAAAATCAGTACCTCCAAATCTGAGGCCATGGTCCTCAGTCGGAAAAGGGTGGCTTGCCCACTTCAGGTTGGTGGAGAGTGCCTGCCTCAAGTGGAGGAGTTTAAGTATCTAGGGGTCTTGTTCACGAGTGAGGGAAGGATGGAACGGGAGATTGACAGACGGATCGGTGCAGCTTCTGCAGTAATGCGGTCGATGTATCGGTCTGTCGTGGTGAAGAAAGAGCTGAGCCGCAAGGCGAAGCTCTCGATTTACCAGTCAATCTACGTTCCTACTCTCACCTATGGTCATGAGCTTTGGGTCATGACCGAAAGGACAAGATCCCGGATACAGGCGGCCGAAATGAGCTTTCTCCGCAGGGTGGCCGGGCGATCCCTTAGAGATAGGGTGAGAAGCTCGGTCACCCGGGAGGAGCTCAGAGTAGAGCCGCTGCTCCTCCACATCGAGAGGGGTCAGCTGAGGTGGCTTGGGCATCTTTTTCGGATGCCTCCGGAACGCCTTCCTGGGAAGGTGTTCCGGTCCCGTCCCACCGGGAAGAGACCCCGGGGAAGACCTAGGACACGCTGGAGGGACTATGTCTCCCGGCTGGCCTGGGAACGCCTCGGTGTCCCCCCGGAAGAGCTAGAGGAAGTGTCTGGGGAGAGGGAAGTCTGGGCATCCCTGCTTAGACTGCTGCCCCCGCGACCCGGCCCCGGATAAGCGGGAGAAGATGGATGGATGGATGTAGGAACTAGAACAGATTACCCCTTTTTAACGGGAAATCACTGGATACAGAAAAACGACAAACCTGAACAGGTAATAATCAGCTGGTCAGGTAATCGAAAATTGGCTGGTCAGGTAATCGAAAAGAAGGTCTCTCTCACACACACACACACACACACACACACACACACACACACACACACACACTCATCCTTTTTGACCCTATGACAGGTGTTGAAGAAGGCTCCAGCAGGTTGCCATAGTGACCAAAACACAGAGAACCCTAATGAATCTTACTTCCAGTAACATTATGTTCTAGGGTTTGTTTAGTATAAGGCCCTCAAGCAAGAGAAAGACAAAAAACTAAATGACTAAAATCTTCAACCAGTTAACATGAGGTGTTTAACAGCACAACAGTAACACTCCCTCAGAAAACCAATCATCCATCATGTCTCAACTTAAATGTGTTTGTGTCTCACTAGGGTGTGGAGTGTGGCATCACATGCTCATTACCCATGCAAATTCATGCAAATACATGCGGGTGTAGGTTAGTAGACATCTCGATTGATGGGAAGATGGCATTTTTCACTGAACAGCGTCGCTCTGGCTTTAGCTTGAGCCAAATGTGGAAGTGGAGCGAATAAGTCATAATGAGTATATATATGCATGCAAATGTATTCCAATAGATGCCTTCAACCTGGCTTAGTGTGAAGGGATCTACATTAATGGCGTTTCATTAAGTCAGCGCACAAGTTTTAAGGAGCAGAGCAGTGCATTAATTGCATCTCTGCCTCCTGGAATTAAATAATGTAGAAATATTGTTGATATCGGAGGAAAAACTAATCTATAAATATGGCATTTTGCTATGATTTTTTTTTTTACTATTATTGTATGTGCTAATTTATTGAACTTCATGAGCCATTTCAAATATAGGATTCTTCAGTGCACATTGAGGCATGTTACTGCTGTCAAAATATAAAGGTTAACAAAGATGGAATCACAGGGTCTTCATCAGACAGAGACATTAAGTTGACACTGTAGTCATTCAGTAGACAGTCATTTCCAGAGCAACTTACAGTAGTGAGTGCATACTGAACATGTTCAGAAAATGTTTGTGGATGACAAACCAACAACTAACCCACTGAGCTACTGCCTAGCCACAATTATTTTTATATGTTAATACACACATGTTCCTCTTTTGTTAAGAAGTACAGTATTCAGTAGTTAATTGACACAAAAACGTTAATAACACATCTGTTCCAAACCTATTTTCATCTGAATAGTGAACTGGAGCTTGGTTGCTGAGGATTGAATAATTTACATTCCAACCTTTTGAATTTGTGGTACTGAATATGTAGTGTGTCTCATTCAGACACCATGTCTGGTAGAGTGGTTTGGTATGATGCACTCATGACAGATGGGTTTCACTCAACATATGCAGTGTCATTTTTTTAACGCATCCATGTGCTTAGGATGGAATGACATGTGTTTCTGTTCCTCTTCCCCACAGGAGTCTTTGTTTCCAGGTACAACCCGTTTTGTTCACAGACTTTTAGAACTTGTTTTCAAAAAGGATTCTACATGGAACAAGAGTTACCATCCTGACTCAAAAGGGTTTCACTTGAAAGGTGGAAGAACATCTGAATGTAAGGGGTATACAAAACATTTGTGAGAGGTATACAGTGAATCATGAAAAACGGAAATAGTTGGTAGTGTATCCGCTTAACATCTGTAAGAAGCAATAACAGAATGAGATCCCAGAAGTAGGGCTTTTTAGCTGACAATGGGATAATTTGTCCCCATGATGGCTGAACCCACTGAGAAGCCAGCTGTAAGCCCCGGTCACGTACACACGTGTGTCTCAGTTGGTAGAGCATGGCGTAAGCAAAGTAAAAGCTGTGGGTTCCAGTACAAACGAATGTATTCATAACTGTAAATCCCTGTGGATATTAGCATCTGCTGGTATGTTAGTAACATGTACATTTCTCATATACAGTGTGTACTGTATACAGTATTACCAAGAAATTGATATTGCTAGAGTAGGAGATTAAAGAACATTTTCATTCAGTACAGAATGGAATTCTACATTTTAGGCATTTAGCAGACGCTCTTACCTAAAGCAACTTTCAGTTTAGGAAATTAGTTGGAACAGCTCATCAGCTCAGTGTTGTGGGTTTTCTTTCAGGATCAGGGAATATTCATATTTGAGTATTAGTCAATAGATGAGTGCAGTGTCCAGAATTAACTTTTTAGCCCACCTGCCAAGGGGATTGGTAGATGAAAGAAATCCACCAGCCAAGCATATTTTTTATCATCCAAAACAATAAAATAAATGGCCTTTTTTCGTCTCACACACACACACACGCACACAACAACAACTCATCACCCCAGTCTCAGCATCATGCTGTAGCCAGCCTCTTACAACTCCTTTTTTACAAACCTCCATTTCTCACAAAACATTTTTTGTGACTCAGCTCTTCCCTATCTTAATAACATTTTAAAACATCATCATCATCATCATCTTCTTCCGCTTCATCCGGGGCCGGGTTGCGGGGGCAGCAGTCTAAGCAGAGAGGGATCTCTAAGGGATCTCCCAGGCACCCTGCGGAGAAAGCTCATTACGGCCGCCTGTATCCGGGATCTTGTCCTTTCAGTCATGACCAAAAGCTCATGACCATAGGTGAGAGTAGGAACATAGATTGACCGGTAAATCTTTCTTCACCACGACAGACCGATACATCGACCGCATTACTGCAGAAGCTGCACCGATCCGTCTGTCAATCTCCTGTTCCATCCTTCCCTCACTCGTGAACAATTTTAAAACAATTTCCTGAAATTCAAAAACATTTGTTAGCAGCAGATCCTATGTCCTGTAAGTTGCGAGGTGGGGCCTCAATGTTTTGGGCCTGTTTGTCCAGCACATCCCACAGATGTAAAAGAAAACATGATTCATCAGACCAGACTGCCTTCTTCCATTGCTCCATGGTCCAGTTCTGATGCTCACGTGCCCATTGTAGGCACTTTCAGCAGTGGACAGTGGTCAGCATGGGCAACCCTGACTGGTCTGCAGCTATACAGCCCCATACACAAACTGCAATGCACTGTATGTTCTGACACCTTTCTATCAGTACCAGAATTAACTTTTTCAGCAATTTTAGCCTGTTGGATCGGACCACATGGACCAGCCTTCACTTCCCACATGCATAAATGGCCACCCATGACCCTGTTGCCGGTTCTCTGCTGTTCCTTCCTTGGACCACTTTTGATAGGTACTGACCATTGCAGACCAGGAATACCCCACAAGGGCTGCAGTTTTGGAGATCTGGCCATCACGGTTTGGCCCTTGTCAAAGTCGCTCAGACCCTTACGCTTGCCCATTTCTCCTGCTTCTAACACATCAACTTTGAGGACAGAATGTTCACTTTCTGCCTAATATCTCCCACCCACTGTCAGGTGCCACGATAACGAGATGATCAGTGTTATTCACTTCACCTGTCACTGGTCATAAGGTTAGGGCTGATCGGTCTATACTGTGGGGTCAGGATTTATTCCTAAAGTCCCTTGCTCATGTTTGCATTACATAGAAATCCACCCATTACTTTGATGAGAAAATGTATGTATTTTTGAAGGAATACAGTAGTCCAAGTATGGGGTCCAAGTAATGAAAACAAACAAAATGTCAGTTCTCTCCTACATACCTAAACCTTCCTAACCCAATCTAATCCCTAACCAGCTTTCCTACCTGTTACCAAAAATTCAGGGGTGACTCCTGCCTGGCTAACCTAGGGTGTAAGACAGAGGGTAACCTAAGTGCGAATGTAGACCCATGGGCAGAACGGTCTTTCCCTTCTCCAGGACCCAGGTAGGGTGGTATACAAAAGGAGGCCTGGCTAGAACGCAAAGCAGAATATAACAACCAAAACCTCCAACAGAAAATCAAACCAAAAACCTTCCTGAGCTCACAAGGCAAACATTTTATATATTGGGGTCAATTAGGCTCCCAATCAACTCCCACAGCCAGGACTCCAGACAAACCACGCCCCCTGCTTTTCACCAGCAACTCTGAGCACCTGGGAACACCAGACAACTCTCACACAAACAGAACAACACCACTCACCCACACACACACTATACAAGGAAGGCAGGAAGAAAAACATGGCACATGTAACAGCAATGAACAAGTAAGTTATGGTGCAAAGACATGTTGATAGTTTTCACGTTACGTCACGGCTTATGGGCCCGCCTACATGGTGGGCAAAACTAACTCTCCCTCCATTGCCCTCCGCCGACAACTTTTACTAGTCATACTTCAAAAAGCCAAATAGTTGCGGTTCCATTGGATGCGCTAACCGCATATATATTGTATTTACAATAATATCTACATGTGATCATTGTATGAATGACATGATCTATTTTTGTCTGCACTGATGCAACCAAATCCAACGTCCTAGCTAACATTAGTGTTAGGGTTTCATTTCTATCTGTCATGTCGATGTGCAATATGTTGTAGTCATCCATTCATTTAAGAGTAATCCAGATATCACTTCTTCATGTTGTTTGTTTGTTGGTTTACATCTTAACGCACTGGCATAACATCAGCGCACAAGGGAACATCAGCGCACGAGGGAATATCAGCGCACACACGTGAGCAGCAACACACTCCGTTGTAGCAAGCTTCACTTAACGGGACTTTAAGCTTTAAGCTTCACAAAAGTCCTGTTTGTTTACACATGCGCACAATGAACTCTTGCACATTATATGTCCAGGCCCGTCTGAAGTTTGCCAATGACCATCTGGATGATCCAGAGGTGGAATGGGAGAAGGTCATGTGGTCTGATGAGACAAAAATAGAGCTTTTTGGTCTAAACTCCACTTGCCTTGTTTGGAGGAAGAAGAAGGATGAACCCCAAGAACACCATCCCAACTGTGAAGCATGGAGGTGGAAACATCATTCTTTGGGGATGCTTTTCCTCAAAGGGGACAGGACAACTGCACCGTATTGAGGGGAGGATGGATGGGGCCATGTATCGCGAGATCTTGGCCAACAACCTCCTTCCCCCAGTAAGAGCATTGAAGATGGGTCGTGGCTGGGTCTTCCAGCATGACAACGACCCGAAACACACAGCCAGGGCAACTAAGGAGTGGCTCCGTAAGAAGCATCTCAAGGTCCTGGAGTGGCCTAGCCAGTCACCAGACCTGAACCCAATAGAACATCTTTGGAGGGAGCTGAAAGTCTGTACTGCCCACCGACAGCCCCGAAACCTGAAGGATCTGGAGAAGGTCTGTATGGAGGAGTGGGCCAACATCCCTGCTGCAGTGTGTGCAAACCTGTTCAAGAACTACAGGAAACGTATGATCTCTGTAAATGCAAACAAATGTTTCTGTACCAAATATTAAGTTCTGCTTTTCTTATGTATCAAATACTTATGTCATGCAATAAAATGCAAATTAATTACTTAAAAATCATGTGATTTTCTGGATTTTCACTCACAGCTGAAGAGTACCTATGATAAAAATGACAGACTTCTACATGCTTTGTAAGTGGGTAAACCTGCAAAATCAGCACTGTATCAAATACTTGTTCTCCCCACTGTATAATACATATTAAGTATGGCCTACATAATTATAATTGTAATGACTAAAAAGAACAAAAAGCTGCCAAATACACTGCACTACACACACACACACTGAAACTACCTATTCAGCTTCTGCAGCTAGAACAGAGTTTGTATGTACAGGTAGAGGTATTGGAATTTGTAAGATTTGCATGGAGTGTAACTACTGCTAATGGGCTAGGAAAGACTTGACAAAAAAGTATACTGGAAGATGAGGCTTTCATGAAATGGACCATGGCCATGTTACAAGAGGATGATTAAGAAAGACCTCTCTGTGGCACTCTCTTTCCCTCTCACTTTTTTCCATTCTCTCTGTTGATCACCTCTAATCTCTTTCCTGGTGTTTAAGTGACAACAGACAGGTCAAACTGTGATTACACCTGCTCAAGAATGGTTTGGAGGTGACCCTCCACCTGTCTGTCAGCCTGCATGTCCTCGTGTCTGCTGGTCTACTGGCCTGTCTGTCTTTGTGCCAGTCTGTCTGTATGTAGCAGGTTTATATGTGTGCCGGTCATCATGTCTGCCTGTGTCTGTGTGTAGAGAGGAGGCTAGGATTCACTAAAAAGCAGCCCTGGCAATGTTTAGGCAGTGTATTTACTTACAATATTAATCTGACCACACACTTCAAATTGTGAAAGCCTACTTGAGAAGGTGGTCGTCCTAGTAGGTGTACGTTTTTAATACAAAATCCAAGACCAGTCAGTGAGTTGACCACTGGAGGAAGAAAAGCTACTATTGCAGTGCAGGTTTCATTGAATTGAGTGTAAACATGAATAACTGAAAGACAGATGGCTGTAAGAAACAAGCCACGCCCCCCCACAGTGCCAACTAGTTGCCCGGGCTTACAATTACCATGCCAGGAGGAAGAGTTGGCAAAGTGTGGATACAGTATGCATTGATGTGTATGTGTGTGTGTGTGTGTGTCTATTGCCATGACAACCTATGGCAGACATCCCTAAGGGTCGTAGATCCCACCGGACACAGGGGGTTATACATGAAAAATGGTGGGGTTAATTATAAAAGGGGAACTGTGTAATCAGGGGCATGTTGGCATACACACACACACACAAAGAACCTGTCTGCAACCTAGGCTGTCACCACCAAAAGCTGGACAAACTCAGACACACCCACCCACCCAACCACCAATTCTTTGCCCGCTGAGGTACATGATTGTTCTCTGTGGGAGATTTAACAGGTCAGGTAGGAACAGCCACAGACCCATGCAAAGACTGCACTGTATGTGGCGGGGGCTGAGCGGATGTTGAAGGGGAGAGTGAAGACAACACAACACACTCGACCCGCTTTTTCATTTTGTTTACATTTACAGTCAGTGCTGGACAGTTTGAGGCACACATTTTTTACCGAGTCAGACCAATTTATCCGCAAAAGATTAGTGTCGGAAACGTTCCAGATGGTCAGGGAAGTTGGTTCACTCTGACACAACAACACCATGAAGTCGCTGCAGATTGGATGGCAGTTCATGCATCAACCGGCTCATTCCGTCTCGACTAAAATACGCTGTACTGGGTTGCGGTCTGAGGACTGTACAGTCCATTCAAGTCAACTAAACCAGGATGAGGCTGATAAGGCAACGTTTCCAGTGTTGGTGGTAGCGTGTCCACTGAAAATGCTTTAACTTATGGGAGTGGAACTGTCTGATAGTCTACTACGATAGCCAATACTCGACAATGAAAACCTGAGAATAAGACAGTTAAATAAATACAAATAAACATGAATACAATAAATAGTAACAAACATTCAAGTTGTTGTCCAAATGGTGATGATTGTCTTGTAGAGATAGCTAGAAGAAATGTCACAAAGACATTTTAAGAAACTGGACAGGATGAAAAAAAGAGCTGTCTACATCTGATGAACAGTAATTAAATGTTACTTCCTTGAAAGACAGATGAAAATGCAATGAAACATGCTCAGCATATGGCAGAGTAATCTAAAGGGTAAACTGATATCTTGCACGATGTTGAGAAGAAATGTCATGAACAAATGTAAAGATAAAGAGCATGTTGAAGATCCAAAAAGCTGTTCACATCAGTTGAAAATGTGCATAAAGGTCACTTTCTTGAGGGATAGAAAGAAACACAGTGGGGTGTTGCTCAGTATCTGGCAAGGTAATCTGGCAGAAAAGTACACACTTTGTGGCAAAATCTTTACATTTCAGCATGATAATAACTCGAAGCTCTCTGCAAAGATGATTGAGACCTACTTGGAGCAGAAGGCTACAGATGGAACATCGACGCTATTAGAATGAAGTTGTGTGGAATCACTTGGACAAGTAAACAAACAGAAAGCCAAAAGCAAAAAAACAGAAAGCAGTTAGGACAAATCCTGCAAGAAACCTGGAAGGATTTGGCACAGGATTACTTCAAAAATATATAGCAATTTAACAATTACTGCAGTTTTGCATTCAATCAAGGGAGGCCAAACTTGTTTAAAACATGTTTTTGTAACTTTTCATGATATTCATGTTCTTGTTTACCTTTATGTTATATGGTGTTTGTTTGAACAAATAAAGATATATTGCTCAGATAAATAGCTTTAAACAACTTTCAACTTTCAATTGGCCTTATCATTTTGGACAGTACTGTATGCAGTATCTCACAAAAGTGAGTACACCCCTCACATTTTGTAAATATTTGATTATATATTTTCATGTGACAAAACTGAAGAAATGACACTTTGCTACAATGTAAAGTAGTGAGTGTACAGCTTGTATAACTTTAAATTTGCTGTTCCCTCAAAATAACTCAACACACAGCCATTAATGTCTAAACCGGGACATGAAAAGATATAATCAAATATGTGGGGGTTGTACTCATTTTTGTGAGATACTGTATATTTGTTTTTACATTTTCAGTTCAGGATTCAAACCAGCAGCCTATGGCTTACCAGACCAAAGTTACCAACCGCCCACAAATATTTTTACCACATGGACGTGGTAAAAACCAGACATAAAAGCAGTGTTCAAAATGCAATGTCAGCATTGTACCACCAGGTGGTGCTGTAAAAATGCTTAGTGGATTGACTGTCAGGATTCTATGATTGGTGTTGTACATGAATCTTTGAAGTGTAATCATAATATATGTATTGAATGGTTCATGTACTCACTGATCTCCAGCTGTCTCTGGATGCGTCCTTTGCAGCGCTCTCTATAGTCAGACTGGGTGGCGTTGTACTCTGACATCACCTCCACAAATTTACGGGACAATGTGGAGTGCTGGAAGGAGGAGGCAGGAATGAGATACAGAGGGTAAGGAGAACACAGGTATGTTAGGGTTTGCTCACTCTCACTCTGTTCTCATCCTTTTTTAACTCCTTTAGTGATCAACCATCCTTTGAACTCTGCCACTGAAATCTCACCTTGCCTGTCCGTTCAGCTCCTCTCTTTCTGTGCTTCCTGGCTCTCCTGACGTAACTGTCTTCCTGACTCACCTATGACTTCCTGAGTCACCTGTGCTTCCTGACTCGCCTGGGTATCCTGACTCGCCTGGGTATCCTGACTCGCCTGGGTATCCTGACTCGCCTGGGTATCCTGACTCGCCTGGGTATCCTGACTCGCCTGGGTATCCTGACTCGCCTGGGTATCCTGACTCACCTGGGTCTTGCGTATTCTCAGATCAGCGGATGACTTGTTTTGGCTCTCCTCCTGCTCAATGGTCTGTTGGATACCTGCGGGCCAGGAAGACAAAGACAAACAATGACTTTGGCATCAATGGTCACTATTCCACAGATGGAGTTGAAATCTGGCTTGCTTCCATTTTTTCCCCGATCGATTGGAAGATTGACCATGCTAGTCATTGAGTTGTCAAGCCACAAAGAGTTTTTCATCTGAATAAACATAAACCATTTTTGGTGGTCTTTTTAAACGAAAGTCAATAGTGGAAGTGAAAACAATTCAATGTTTTTATTTCATGATTTCTCAATCAACTGAAAAATATAAATTATATTTTACATAGTTTGAATTTGCAATCACTTCCTGAACTAAAATTTAAACCAACCCGGCACTTTTCACAATGGGCAAATGGTGTTTCTCTCTGCACCTAAGATCAACACAGCCCAGATATAAAAAAGACGAGGGAATGAAAAAAGCAAAGATAAAGGGAAGAAAGGCAAGAAGAAGTACATATACCAATTATGTGCTGCACTTTGTTTACACTTTGAAAGAGCATTTGGAGAAATTCTATTTATTTTGTCTACTAAGTACTTCCCTCATTGCTCTGTAAGTTTCACACTTACGAATATCATTATGGAAACTCTGATGGAGCCTAAATGGCATACATTAGACCTTTCTTAATGAGGACAGCGTCAACCTGGGCTTTTATATCCATCTCATTACATTTATATTGGGATGCATGGCAGTACACTCCAAACTGTCAAATATACACTCACCTAAAGGATTATTAGGAACACCATACTAATACTGTGTTTGACCCCCATTCACCTTCAGAACTGCCTTAATTCTTCAGGGCATTGATTCAACAAGGTGCTGAAAGCATTCTTTAGAAATGTTGGCCCATATTGATAGGATAGCCTCTTGCAGTTGATGGAGATTTGTGGGATGCACATCCAGGGCACGAAGCTCCCGTTCCACCACATCCCAAAGATGCTCTATTGGGTTGAGATCTGGTGACTGTGGGGGCCATTTCAGTACAGTGAACTCATTGTCATGTTCAAGAAACCAATTTGAAATGATTCGAGCTTTGTGACATGGTGCATTATCCTTCTGGAAGTAGACATCAGAGGATGGGTACATGGTGGTCATAAAGGGATGGACATGGTCAGAAACAATGCTCAGGTAGGCTGTGGCATTTAAACGATGCCCAATTGGCACTAAGGGGCCAAGTGTGCCAAGAAAACATCCCCCACACCTTTACACCACCAGCAGCCTGCACAGTGGTAACAAGGCATGATGGATCCATGTTCTCATTCGGTTTACGCCAAATTCTGACTCTACCATCCGAATGTCTCAACAGAAATCGAGACTCATCAGACCAGGCAACATTCTTCCAGTCTTCAACTGCAAATTGTAGCCTCTTTTTCCTATTTGTAGTGGAGATGAGTGGTACCCGGTGGGGTCTTCTGCTGTTGTAGCCCATCTGCCTCAAGGTTCTGCATGTTGTGGCTTCACAAATGCTTTGCTGCATACCTCGTTTGTAACGAGTGGTTATTTCAGTCAAAGTTGCTCTTCTATCAGCTTGAATCAGTCGGCCCATTCTCCTCTGACCTCTAGCATCAATAAGGCATTTTCGCCCACAGGACTGCCACATACTGGATGTTTTTCCCTTTTCACACCTTTCTTTGTAAACCCTAGAAATGGTTGTGCGTGAAAATCCCAGTAACTGAGCAGATTGTGAAATACTCAGACCGGCCCGTCTGGCACCAACAACCATGCCACGCTCAAAATTGCTTAAATCACCTTTCTTTCCCATTCTGACATTCAGTTTGGAGTTCAGGAGATTGTCTTGACCAGGACCACACCCTTAAATGCATTGAAGCAACTGCCATGTGATTGGTTGATTAGATAATTGCATTAATGAGAAATTGAACAGGTGTTCCTTATAATCCTTTAGGTGAGTGTACATACACTACCGGTCAAACATTTTAGAACACCTCCGTATTTCTAGAGTACAAGATTAAACTAAAATTGAAGCATAGAATCAATCAAAAATTGGTGACAAACAAGAAATCATGAAATTGTCTTGTTTAACGAAATGCAATCTACATTTTTGACTCAGTAGCCACCATTTGCAGACATAATAGCCAGACACACTTGTGACATTCTTTCTACAATGGAAATCAAATACTGTTTGGAAAGTTCTTCCCAACACTGTTGCAGATGTTTGCACAACTGTGTTGCACTTTCGCTTTCACCCTTCTGCCCAGTTCATCCCAAACCAGCTTGATGGAGTTTAAGTCTGGAGACTGTGCTGGCCATTCCATGATCTGAAGCCTACTGTCTTTTCTTCTTAGGTTGTTCTGGAGGTATGTAGCCCGGAGGTATGTTTGGGTCATTATCTTGCTGTAGGATGAACCCCTGAGCAACTAGGCTTATCCCAGAAGGTATTGCTACATTGGAAAATGCTGTTGTCGCTGTTTTGGTTCATGGTTCCACTCACACTGAGCAAGTTGCTGACTCTGGATCCAACAAAAGAGCCCAAAACCACAACGCTTCCTCCTCCATGTTTGACAGTTGATGTCACATGAGGTTCCATCCTTTTGCGTTCATGAATGCGTACAAAAACCTTGCGTGATAACCCAAAGAATTTAAATAGTTATTAATCTGTGCATAAGACCTTCCAGTCTGCAGTAGTCCACTGGCAGTGCTTCATGGCCCTGACAAGCCTCTGTTTCTTATTTTGCCATCTTTACAGTGGCTTTCTTACCACCACTCTACCTGACAAACCTGGAGCTCCAAGTCTTATCTTCACAGTTGAAACGGAGACTTGCGTACTTTGTCCAGTGTTAAGCTGTGCTTGAAGTTGTTGTCCTGTGTGTCTTTTTGTATCTCTGAAATTAATATTATTTTTCAGTTTCTGGTAACCTAAACTTTAAATGTATGTGAAAATGTACAACAGAAAAGCACACCGGGGATACACTGAGACATCTGTGTAAAATTGGTAGCAACAATATGATGCTCATTGTAAAATCTGTGACCGGGGAGCTACTCTTTTCTCCACAGGACATGATATGTCCGTTTTAGGAATCCTTATATGTCTAAAGTAATCACTTGTCATTCAAACTCACAGAATATTCTGGAAGAGAATAAACTATTTATTCTCATTTATTTTGTAGAAAATTGAGAAGAACAGCGTTAGGTCTCGTCTTCATCAAATAATATGTTCAGTTGGATTTTTTTGTTCCGGACATTGACTTTGTCAGTCACTTTCTAGCCTTTAAAAATTCCTTAGTTTCTGTTTTGGGTGATTTTCTTGTGGTATGTAGAAGCAGAGTCCAATAAGTTTAGAGGCACTTGTATGAACTTCAGCAAAAAATACATATTTTTGTCAACATGTGCAAGTGGCAACCATACATGTTCAAGCCATAACACCACTTTCACCACATTTCAGAGAAAGACATTTTTTATATTTAAGCTTTTTTTGGTCATCCAATACAGAGGTCTTCCTTGGTATACCATTTGCGACTGCTGAGCTCACCAGTCTTTTCCACAATTTCAAAGATGAAGGCTAAAGTCTTGGCTATGTTTCAGATTCCTTTTACTTGAATTTCACTGACATCTTTTTGGTCCTCTTGTTGACAGACACCAGTAACAGACTCCAAAAGCAAATCCAAAGAATGAAAACTTACATACCAGCACATACCACTCTTTTTTGGCTGTACAAATTATATGACTGAATACAATTGATCAACTAAAGTTATGGGTCATGCCAATATTATGGCGTTTAATAAACATCTTTGGGCATTGTACTGAAGACAGAGAGTAGGTCTAAACCAAAGGCGTTACTTGGATCACAATACATTCGAGGCTTAGCACCCCCCGGACAATAAAGAACAGGGTTTTGAATGTACATGCTAGAATTTTGTTTCCAATGTACATGCTAGCGGCCTACACGTATACATTGTCATTATGCGAGATCAGAATTATAGATGCATAGATCAGGGGCTACTTGTTTTAGTATTATGTCTTTGGTCAATTTGAGATCTGGGGCTATTCATAAAAGATCCCGGACACCCAGGCCTAAAAAAGCCACTGGTCTGAACTACAACAATGTTTTACTAGAGTGGAAAGTCTGGGGAATCTCAGGCCTCCAACAGATGAAGGAACACATAACTTAAGCAGAGGGAGGGATTTGTCAAAAGGGGATGGATGAGCTGTCGTTTGTTGGCAGTCAGACAGCGTAGTTCAATCTCCATTAAAGTCGCCTCAGCGGCCTTAAATGGCGAGTTGCCTATCAGCTTGGAGAAATCACTTTATAATCAGAATCCCATTATACACAGCGCAGACTATCTGGCAGCAAACTAAGATACATTTTGACCTTAAACCAATGTCATTCCGGCTTCCAATAGCAACGAAAACCTCTTAGAAATGGGATACATGAGGCTATGCGACTGGACACCAAACAACTTCACTCATTTGAAGACACTAGACAATATTGGTTTGACTTGTGCTGCTCAATGTCCCCAATCAAGCAAACGTATATCTCTCATTTATATGAGGCATAGTCATGTACTGCATGAACTCACCCTCGACCGATTTCATAAAGACTTGGAAGAAGGAACTAGGCACCGATGTTTGTATAGCAAGAAATTATTTTGCTTTGTATCGGTTGTTTAGGGTTTGACATGTATGGTTTATATTTTTATTTTTCATCCTTAGAAAAGTGAATGTATATATTTTGTTCTTCTCTTATCTTGCTGTGCCCTGCCCAAAATATATACAATACTAAATATAGCCAATCACTGACAGGCTGACCTGGCCTGCAGGACCCAAATGCTGAACTCTCCACTCTTGATTCAACACCAACATATCATGTGTGGCATAGTCGGTACAGCATGGGTTTTAGTGTGAATTGTGTATCATGAACTTGTTACAGGTGTACTGCACAGCGCAATGCAGTTCTGGCTCAGTAAAGGGATAACTTGCAGCTACTGTCTAAAACATGTTTCTAAATAGTGCCTTGTAACCACAGCAAATAATTTTTTGTTCTAAATGGTTCTAAATGGAACCTGTATAGCGCTATGCCAAAGCCGTTTCCTAAGGTTTCATTAAGAACCATCAATTTCTTTATTTGATTATCTGTGCCAAAGGTGTGGGTGGCTACACTGCCTTTTGGGTCTATAGAGGAGCCTTCTAATGGTTCTTTACAGAACTGATATGAAGATTGTTTTTAAAAACAAAATTTCTGAATTTTAAAGGTTCTTTGTAAAACAATATTAGCATTTATTATTCAGTCCACTGACAAGTTTGAAGCTAGAATGGCGATGTACAGGTGCTGGTCATAAAAATATCATCAATAAGTTGATTTATTTCAGTAATTCCATTCAAAAAGTGAAACTTGTATAATATATTCATTCATTACACACAGACTGATATTATTCAAATGTTTATTTCTTTTAATTTTGATGATTATAACTGACAAATAATGAAAGTTCCAAATTCAGTAACTCAGAAAATTTGAATATTACTTAAAACCAATACAAAAAAATGTTTTTTTGAAATGTTGGCCAACTGAAAAGTATGAACATGAAAAGTATGAGCATGTACAGCACTCAATACTTAGTTGGGGCTCCTTTTGCCTGAATTACTGCAGCAATGCGGCGTGGCATGGAGTCGATCAGTCTGTGGCACTGCTCAGGTGTTATGAGAGCCCAGGTTGCTCTGATAGTGGCTTTCAGCTCTTCTGCATTGTTGGGTCTGGCATATCGCATCTTTCTCTTCACAATACCCCATAGATTTTCTATAGGGTTAAGGTCAGGCGAGTTTGCTGGCCAATTAAGAACAGGGATACCATGGTCCTTAAACCAGGTACTGGTAGCTTTGGCACTGTGTGCAGGTGTCAAGTCCTGTTGGAAAATGAAATCTGCATCTCCATAAAGTTGGTCAGAAGCAGGAAGCATGAAGTGCTCTAAAACTTCCTGGTAGACAGCTGTGTTGACCTTGGACCTCAGAAAACACAGTGGACCAACACCAGCAGATGACATGGCACCCCAAACCATCACTGACTGTGGAAACTTTACACTGGACTTCAAGCAATGTGGATTCTGTGCCTCTACTCTCTTCCTCCAGACTCTGGGACCTTGATTTCCAAAGGAAATGCTACATTTACTTTCATCAGAGAACATAACTTTGGACCACTCAGCAGCAGTCCAGTCCTTTTTGTCTTTAGCCCAGACGAGACGCTTCTGACGCTGTGTCTTGTTCAAGAGTGGCTTGACACAAGGAACGCGACAGCTGAAACCCATGTCTTGCATATGTCTGTGCGTGGTGGTTCTTGAAGCACTGACTCCAGCTGCAGTCCCCTCTTTGTGAATTTCCCCCACATATTTGAATGGGTTTTGTTTCACAATCCTCTCCAGGGTGCGGTTATCCCTATTGCTTGTACACTGACTGTTAATCAATACTGCTTGATGAACCAAAGAAAAGTAAAGACAGAAATAATCATTATTACCAAAACACAAAACACCTGTGAGAACTGACACAACTAACGGTGTGCAGGGTTCGCGGTATGTGGGGAACTGTCCAAATGGGGAACACCAGGGTGGTTGAGGACCACAGGACCGGTGCTGAACCTAGTAACTGGGAGAGCTACTAGAGGCGATCGTGATGTTCACATAACTATACTTTGACTGGCTATGGTCATATACAGTGTAACATCAAGGTTTTTATAAGATCCCATTTGCTAATGCCAAAAGCAACAACTACCTTACCTGGGGTTTAAATTAAATCTGAAAGCATGACTTTACAGAGCATGAATAGACAGAAGACAGTGCATACGTAACGCCATAGCACAACAGATAAGGTTAACCACAATGACAGTCAAGGTTGTACAAAAAGAGCCGTAGGCACACGCCCAAATAAAAATGAGTCACCGCCCTCACATTGAAATGATCACTTAAAGAATAAGTAACTATTTTCTGAAGTGCAAAGTACCATTGAACAGTTTGAAGAGGTTCTTTAAGTCATTATGGTTCCACATACAGAATACAGTAGAACATTCATCCATCATCTTTTAATTAAAAAGAAGCCCTGAGGAATCCTCTTTGCCCAGCATGTATAGTGCTTGAAGTACTAACATTAACCAACCTTTAGGTATTTTCCTCTATGTAATATATTTTATACCCTGCAGGAATAAGAAGGTAACATGATGAAAGAGTTTACTGTCAGGCTTTTGGAGCTGAACACACACATGCACACACACACACACACACACACACACACACACACACACACACACACACACACACACACACACACACACCCAAACAAACATCTAAATGACAGCTAAGGAGTAAAGCGTAATTGCACTCGTATCATCCAGCATAAACTCACCCTGGCTTCTCATACGTGTTATGTAAATGTGTGTGTATTGTGTGTGTGTTTGTTTCTCTCACAGCTGCCTCCTCAGAAGCGAGTGACACTAATCGCCTATGCCAACCAGAGTGGATCCACCCGTGTAAATTGGGGTGTCAGTTACCTGCCAAGCACTGTGCTGTAATTCTTCCAATCCTCTTTCTCCTGCTTTCTAATGTGTTCATTCACTTCATTCACTCCTCTTGCTCTCACCCTTTAGTTCTCTCTTTTTTATTATCTCTTTACTTGCTATTCCTGCTCCTTACTCATGCTCTCTCCACTCCTATTCCTGCTCCTTACTCATGCTCTCTCCACTCCTATTCCTGCTCCTTACTCATGCTCTCTCCACTCCTATTCCTGCTCCTTACTCATGCTCTCTCCACTCCTATTCCTGCTCCTTACTCATGCTCTCTCCACTCCTATTCCTGCTCCTTACTCATGCTCTCTCCACTCCTATTCCTGCTCCTTACTCATGCTCTCTCCACTCCTATTCCTGCTCCTTACTCATGCTCTCTCCACTCCTATTCCTGCTCCTTACTCATGCTCTCTCCACTCCTATTCCTGCTCCTTACTCATGCTCTCTCCACTCCTATTCCTGCTTCTTACTCATGCTCTCTCCACTCCTATTCCTGCTTCTTACTCATGCTCTCTCCACTCCTATTATTGCCTGTCAGGGCCCTTTTCTGGACTGAGCAGCTGTGTAATAAATCACAAGTCGAGAATACTATTATTTAATATCCCCGCCATCAGTTTCTTAATACCCATCAACTGAACCTAATAACTTTGTGGTTCAGCCTTACTTTTATCTTCAGCAGGACAGAGCCAGGGTCATTATGTTGGATCAGGTGAGGTACAATTCGCATGTAGGTACTCACTCTTTAGTTTAGAGCGGACTTTATTGGCTAACTTCTTGATGTCTGTCATCAAATCTTCAAGGTCGGCCTTGGTTTCTGCAGAGAGAAAGAACAGAGGATATGAGAAAAGAGGAGAAGAGACAAGTATAGAGGATATGAGGAAAAGGGAAAAGACGAAAGAAGAAGAGAGTACACGAGAAGACAGGTGAGGAGAAGAGACAAAGAAATGAAAAGGGAGGATGCAAGAACAGAAGACAAGAAGAGAGGACAACCGATGAGACAAGGTAAAGAACGGTAAGGACATGCAAAAAATCCAAGAGAGGAGATGAGAAGAAAGGACAATGTGTGAAGAGATAAGATTACGAGAGAGGAGAGAGAAGATGAGATAAGAACTGGGAAGATGAGAAAAGGAGAGGATATGAGGAGATGAGGAGACAAGAGAGAAGAGTGTATGAAGAGACCAGAAGAAAAAAACAATGAGGACATGAGAAAACAAAACGAGATGAGGTCAAAAGAACAGAGAAGGTGAGAAGAGATGAGACTAGAAAATAAGAGGGAAGGTAAGATGTGAAAAGGAGAGGATATAAGCAGTTGAGAAGACAACACAAACACAGTAGGTAATCAATCAATCAAATTTATTTATAAAGCCCTTTTTACAACAGCAGTTGTCACAAAGTGCTTTACAGAGACACCCGGCCTTAAACCCCAAGGAGCAAACATCAGTAGTGTTGAATTTCAGTGGCTAGGAAAAACTCCCTAAGGTCGAATTTTAGGAAGAAACCTAGAGAGGACCCAGGCTCAGAGGGGTGACCAGTCCTCTTCTGGCTGTGCCGGGTGAGATATTAAGAGTCCAATTGGAATAATAAATACATTTCTCCGGGCTAAATTCAGAGTCTATTTGATTTTAGACTAGGTCAGAAGTATGACCAGGTGGACAAGGACAGGGACA
Source organism: Esox lucius (assembly GCF_011004845.1). NCBI lineage: Eukaryota > Metazoa > Chordata > Actinopteri > Esociformes > Esocidae > Esox > Esox lucius. The sequence continues at coordinate 4,589,004 of NC_047569.1, forward strand.
GCAACGGGCCCCCCAAACCAGGTAATCCGCAGGTGTGGAGGTAAGAAAGAGGAGAGAAGGAAGGAGGAGAACGGGGATGTGAATGGCGTGGAGACAATAACAAAGAGGAGAGGACATAAAGAGACAATGACAGAGAAGAAAAGATGATGAGACAAGAAGAGACAAGATAAAAAAGACACACGAAGAGAACACGAGAAGACCAGGTTATACATGTAACATGTGCCACAGACTATATAATACGTTTCAATATCCAAGCCAATATAGTAATGAGAGAAACAGTGCATTTAAGAGAAGAGTTCAAACAGAAATGAGATGTGTGGAGAGGAATGTGGAGGAAGAGGAGCAAAGTGGTGTGTGCTAAAGGAGAGTCTGTACTTTGTGTATACACTTCTGTCTCTCCGGGACTGTTAGTGCTGCTTCATAGCACCCTGTTTGCAAACACATACTCAACTAGTAGCCAGCCAAGGGTACACACACTGCAGACAAATGCTAGCCCAACATTCACACCACTGGAGAGATGCTGGATACACAGAGAGGCAGACATGACACGGTATGACACACACATCCACGTGCTGACGCAAACACTTCACTTGATAGACAACCCACCAATAGGAGAAATATCCTGTAAAAAAACCCTTTTCTCAGCCTTTGCCACCACCGTCCATCTGTCTCTCTCATTATGTCCCTATCTCTGTCTCTGTCAGTCTTTTTCTGTCTCTACATGTTCCTGTTGCTCTCTGTCTCTTTGTCTCACTCTCTTGATATTCCTGTCTCTCTTTTTCACTCACTGAGTGCAGTGTTTCTGTTTCATTTTGCATTTCTAGGCTGAGATACCCAGGATGCAGCCAGCAAGCCGACTAGAAAACAGACTGCAGGCGGCCAGTCAGATGTCTAGCCATACAAACAGCAGCCAGACAGCCGTCTGGAAAGAAAAGCAGCCAGACAAAGCATGCAGATAAAAAACATTAACTCAATAACATGGTAAAACCTGTTTCCTAATTTCACACTGAATTCATTTGGGTTTACAAATTTTCCAAATGTAAATTACAAACCAGATTTGCCCAGTGGGTGCAGGCAACCAGACAGCTATTTAGACAGGAAAAAAGCAGCAGCCAGCCAGTCAGCCAACCAGTCAGAAAAATAGACTGCATTTAGCTAGTAAGCCAAACCACAGTAAAACATGCTGTCCCAGCCTGTAACACTGAAACACAATCGATCCACACTCAGGCACACACACACACGGAGCCGCTCTAACTAGCATTCCCCACAGAAAAAGATTCATCAGCCTCAGCACTCCACACAGATTCCCTAGAGACAGCACTGAGACCAGGCGGGGAAGGAAAGAGAGTAGGGCTAAAGGAATGAAAGAGAGAATAAAAGGATGCTTCAAAAATGATATTTCCTAACACGCTACACAAGCAGTGGACAATATCGGTAACATTTTCAGATCCATTTTCAATGCAGTGGAGGTAAAAGAAGGGGGAGAATTGGTAACACGAGTGTGAAGTCCAGTCCAGTTAACACATAGCCTGGTTATTGTACTCAGTCCAGCAACATGGTTTTCGGTGTGCTAGTTATAGCTCATCAGCCACATATCTCACTCCCACGTAAACAACCTACTCTTACCATGTGTTTCATCATTTCCACATCATTTGTTGTTGTCATGAGGTCTGCTAAAAAATATGTTAGAGCAATCCTCATCTTGAGGTTCTGTTAATGTGAAACACAGTAAATGAAGTAGGCTTTGTGTCAGGATTACAACAGCCTAAATATGGCTCCATAACAGACAGGCTTCTGATCCTGTTATGTGTTTTGGCTAGCTCAAGCCTACCTACTGGTATTGGTATGGGAATATGACCAATAATTGTCTGTGTGTGTGTGCGTGCGCCTGTCTGCATGTGTGCACGTCTGTGTGCGTTAGCTCAAGGAATGGGGTCAAACATAATTAGGACAGCGGATAAGAAAGAGCTCCAAGCTGCCTGCTGTTGCCTAAAAGAAAAAGATGACTCTCTGGCTGAAACATACTGCTGTCATCACAGGACTCATTTTCTTTTATAAAAGTTGTTGTACAGCCTAACACAGGCTGTCATACGTCTGACTTAACTCTCTATTATAGAACCTATGCTGGCAAGTTGGCAAGGCCCTGAGGAAGCCAAGCAGCCCCAAACAATGATTTACAGTTGATATGGTTCTTCTATTCAATGCCACTGTTACATTTTCCCAAACATGGCATCAGGCATTGCGACCAGACAACTCCTCCTCGAACCCATCTGTCCAGAGCACATTGTTTCAGTAGTTTTGATCATTAACCAGTTTTTGTTTGACAAATGTCAGTTGTGTTTTGAATCTTTTTTGAGAGAATCATATGAAATGTTGAAACTGGGACATGTTATTTTTTCTTGAAAAATATATGCCCCCGTCGAATTTGAGGTCAGCAACATGTTTTAAAAAAGCTGGGACAGGGCAACAAAAGACTGGAAGGGTTGCTGGTTGTGTAAAAACAATAAACAAGGCCAGCGCCTAGTTCAGCCAGCCCGCAGAACATTGCCCTCTCAAGATCCAAACCGGGGTCGCCCACATGAAAGGCTGTGCCATTAACCACTACACCACAGAGCTACATATTTGCCACGTGTCAGTATAGCCTCTTGTGTCTATCCTGAACAAATCCTCTTTTGCCACTAGTCGTTTTAACAGTTATATCGCCATTCGTGAATTAAATTGATACAGTTAAATTGACTAACATTTCTTACTAAGTTTACCTCCCCCACAAATAGCGTCTATGTATGCCGTTTGCACTGGCTAATAAGCTTTACCGGTATCTACTAACTTACTGGAATAGTCATAAGAATTTAAAAATTGCAAGGGAGTCTGCCAAACCTATTTCATTTCATGGCATAAGAACGTATTATTTTCTTTCATGGCAAAACAACATACTTTTGTCCTTCATTTGTGAATCACATTGATACAGTAACTATCAATAAAGGTAAAGATAACTAACTTTCTCATCAATTGAAAAGACAAGAGAATCGTGGAATCTACCAGAAATAATTAGTAAATGTCATAGTGCTCAATAGATTCGAACTCAGAACTTCCACGAGAGGCACTGTCTTTAACCACCATGCCACGGCATTACACGTTTCAGCAGTCGTTAGACTCCATTGAGGATTGTGTTAAACTGACCAACGTTTCTTATTAAGTTTACCTCCACCATAGTGTCTATAAACTAGTATCTACTAACTTCCTAGGAATAATAAGAATTGAGCAATTGCTAGCAAGACTGAAGATGAACTTTTCCATGCCAGAAACTTAACAAAATGTAACCATATACAGTTTCAGTTAAGGCTTACTATAATGTAACTACTGTATGTTGTAGCCATCAAATGTTTTTGTCTATCCTTAGCCAAAACGCATGCCCGGATAAGTAGCAGAAACCGCTGCAATATAACTGCAAATTGTTTTATTTCAGGCTTATGATAATGTAGTTACTGGAGGTTTTAGCCAGCAAAGTTTTCGTCTATACGGAACAATTCATAATTCGTACTTGGCTTCGCCTGCGATGAGATTCTCTAAACACAACACTAAGTCAGGTACAAGGTATACTAAGTCAGTCAGTCACTCAGTAAGAGACATTCGCTCTTCTTGGCTGGCTCTGCTTACGCCGTCTGGCCAAAACCTGGTGGAACATCTCACAAGTAATTCCGTTAACTTTCAACAGGTCAGTAACATGATTGGGTATAAAAAGAGCATCCCAGAGAGGATGAGTCTGTCAGAAATAAAGACGGGGTGGGTTTCACCACTCTGTAAAAGACTGTGCAGGCAAATAAGGAATAATGTTTCTCAATGAAAAATTGCAAAGAATTGGAAGATCTCATAATCTACGTTACATAATAACATTAACATATTCAGAGAATCCTGAGAAATCTCTGTACGTGTAATGACTGGGGAAAAGGAGAGGGAGAGAGGCTGGTTCCAATCGCGGAGCAGGCGGTTTATAAGGGAGACGAACTCCCAGTAGGGCAAGGCGAAGGACGGTCGTACAGGCTAGGGTCAGAATCACGAGATACGAATCAATACAAAATCACAGGGCTAGAGATGGGATCGAGGAGCAGATCAGGCGATGGTCAAAACATGAGAATCAATATCAGAATAGAACTAGGCGAAGGGGAAAACAGAAGGCTCAATAATGGATGATGGAGTGACAAACAATACCTCACAAAGGGTAGGGAGAACTGAACCGAACTAAATAAGGGCATAAACCAGACACAGGTGGAGACACAGGTGGAGACACAGGTGTTCAGAATGAGAGTGTTTGGGATCTGATGACTGGGGTGCGTAGGACGTCACAGTACACAAGGAACAAGGCCGAAAACTAATATTGGATGGCTGTGATCTTTGGGCCCTCGGGCGGCACTGCATTAAAAATAGACATGATTCTGTAGTGGAAATCAGTGCATGGGCTCAGTAACACTTCCAAAAAACCCTATCTGTGAACACAGTATGTCACTGCATCCAAAAATGCAAGTTAAAACACTACCATGCACAGAAGAAACCATATACACTGCTCAAAAAGATTAAGGGGACACGTAATCATCACAGTATAACACCAAGTCAATTAAACTCCAGCGACTGTAAATCTATGTCACCTGTTTTTGGTGCAAATGAAAGTGACAACAGGTGCACTGGAGAGGCAATAACAACACAACCCCCAAAAAGGGAATGGTTTTGCAGGGGGTGACTAAAGACAATTACTCTCTCCTTATCCGTCCTGACTGATTCTTCTTTAGTTTTGTATTTTACTAGTGTCCTTGTCACTACTCGTAGCATGAGGCAGTACCTGCAGCCCATTCAGTTTGCACAGGTAGTCCTGCTCCTCCAAGAAGGCACATCCATATGCAAGAAGGTTTGCTGTGTCTCCCAGTACCATCTCAAGAGCATGGAGGAGATACCAGGAGACGGGCCGTTACATGAGGAGAGCTGGACAGGGCCGTAGAAGGGGATCAACTCAGCAGCAGGACCGATATCTGCTCCTTTGTTTGAGGATGAACAGGAGGAGCACTGCCAGAGCCCTATAAAATGACCTCCAGTGGGCTACTGGTGTGCATGTTTCTGTCCAAACCGTCAGAAACAGATTCCATTAGAGTGGCATGAGGGCCCGACGCCCTCTAGTCTTTATGGACCTGTGCTCACAGCCCAGCTCTGTGCAGCTCGACTGGCATACGCCAGAGACCATTAGAATTGGCAGGTCCGCCATTGGTGGCCTGTTCTCTTCACAGATGAGAGCAGGTTCACACTGAGCACATGAGACAGACGTGAAATGTTATGCTGCTTGCAACATCATCCAGCAAGACCGGTTTGGCGGTGTGTCAGTGATGTTCTCAGGAGGCACATCCATGGAGGGTTGCACAGACCTCCACTTGCTAGCCAAAGGTACCCTGACTGCTGTTAGGTACTGGGATGAAATCCTCAGACCCATCGTCAGACCTTAGGCTGGTGCAGTGGGCCCTGGGTTCCACCTGGTGCTGGACAATCCCCGGCCTCATGTGGTCAGAGTGTGTAGACAGTTCCTGGATGACAAAGGCATTGACGTCATTGACTGGCCCTCACGTTCCCCAGACCTGAATCCAATTGAGAACCATTTTACGATATGTATTAGTGCATCTGACGCTGCCAAATACTCCCACAGACTGTCCAGGAGCTCACTGAATCCCTGATGCAAATGTATCTGTTTCAACATTTGATATGTTGTCTTTGTACTGTTTCAATTGAATATAAAATGTAAAGTATTTGCACATCATTGCATTGTGTTTCTATTTAGATATTACGCAACATCCCAACTTTTTTGGAAAAGAGGATGTAATACATAAAGACAACCTACTGAATAATATTGGGTTCCTTTAAGCTATTTCAAAAATTCAACAACAAAAAGGATTTGATAATTTCCGTCATAAAACAGTTTTTCTTAACCATTGACTTGAAACAGAAAAATGTGGGACTTGTTCTGAGCTGTGGACCTTGGGACTTAAGACCTGCTCATTATTACTCAACTTGCTGGTTAAGACTTGAGACTTGGAAACATTTTACTTGGTCCCATGTCTGCTAATTACACCCGGGTTTCGAATGGAAATGAAAATGTGTTCTCAGCATACATTGCAGGTATAATAAAAGAATAACATGTTATAATTGTTATGTCTTCCAGTAGTGTTTCTATAATGCTTCTATGGGAGTTCTATGGGAGACAGACAATCCTTATAAGCAGAAGACACTGAAAATAATTATTTTGGGTTAAAAAGACGTTGAAAAGACGTCTTTCAAATGATTATGCTCACTGGGAAGGAAACTGACAAACATTCCCCTCACCTTCTATCTCTCCCACAACTCCCCAACACCCCCTGTTCATTCTCTCCCCTGAGCAATAATTGCCTTTTTAAGTCGTTCCAAAAGTAGAGAGTAATTCCTCATTTTAATGCCACAGCAGGAGCACATTTACATATAACTAGCTAACAAGCCGTAAAACTTCTAACTTCCGGCAGACAATACAGGGTCAGCAACTCATTTAATTGAAGAATTCCTTGGCAAAACTAAAATAATTATAATTTATTCATCTTTTATAGTTCTTTACTTTACAACCTCAATGCATTTAGGAATCATAAGAATTGTGGGAAATAGTGGTTATGGATAATAGATACATATGGATCAGAACAGCTGTATAAGCGTTTAATCTTCTAAACAAAATGTTCCATATCAACTAACATATAATCTAAATTAATAAACTTTGTAGGGAAATGTCACAGCCCCATGTACAGCATATGCTCTACACACAAAAAAATGTGGAGGTTCCTTAAGAGTTCTTTGGGAAGGGTAATGGTGCTATGTGGTTAACGTCATCCTGGCTAATCTACGGTGTTGTGTTATGCTATCATATAATACAACCACCTGTACAAGGTTTACACAAAATTCATTTTATGTTTATTTCACAATGTTTCTCGCTCAGAATTAAAACAGGTCACTTGATTACAGGCTCAAATCATAACATCCACCACCTCAGATGCTGCTCTGTTTAATACAATTGTAAAAAAAAAAAATTATAGATTCTAATGGCGACTTTCTGTGGAAGCATTCATTGCAGGCTGTACACTGTTGCCTACTCCGCCAGCTCACCTGCCCTTCTATTGACAGACCTTACAAACCCTCAGTAACGTGCCTGGTGTCTGTAAGCGGAGTAAACATTTAAGAAAACATTTGTGCCAGACTTACAAAAAATAAGCCTTGATGAAGCCCATGTCCACCATACACACAATAGATAGCACCAACAACTTGAATGAGACAATAACAAATTTTTTTATTACCAAATACCAACGGCAGGCATAAGTAACAGTAATTCACGATATGGTATTATTGTAGAGCACAATTTGGTGAGTTTTTTTGACATCAGGAAAACACCTATTTGTAGCTGCCATTGATCAGTCCACAGACACCTGCCATTGGTCAGTCCACAGACACCTGCCATTGGTCAGTCCACAGACACCTGCCATTGGTCAGTCCACAGACACCTGCCATTGGTCAGTCCACAGACACCTGCCATTGGTCAGTTTTTGCTGACAAGGACACTTCCAGAGGTGCAATTCTGGATGGCAGATGTAAATAAAATATGCTTGTTTTAAATAAATGCTTTACTTAGCGTGACTGTGAATGGCACATTAAGCAAAACTATATCACAATAAGCTGTTTTGCTCTTCTACAACTCTTCTACATACTGAATAGCCCACACATAAATACTGTAAAAAAATATTAGTCTCATAGTAGTTATAACGTTTATTAAATCACCATTTGAGCTGTGAGAGGCTTTCTCTCTAATGCTTGGTAATCCTCAACTAGAAAACATAGAATCTTATAACATTATCACTACTTTTAACAAATTAATAGAATAAATATACGTTTATATCTGTCTTAACTAGTTATAATCAGTTATAACAAGTTAAGACAGGCTGTTGGTGTTGGGGAGAAGGAAAATTTTCTCATAAACCTGGCAAGATACACTATTAGCTCTCTGCAGAAAAACAACACTATCATTAATTATACATTTATTTAGCCAACTTTAGTCAAATTCTGTTAGATTAGTTTCAGTTTCAGGACATATACAGTGGGGAGAACAAGTATTTGATACACTGCAGGTTTTCCTACTTACAAAGCATGTAGAGGTCTGCAATTCTTTATCATAGGTACTGTGAGAGACGGAATCTAAAACAAAAATCCAGAAAGTCCCAATGTATGATTTTTAAGTCATTAATTTGCATTTTATTGCATGACATAAGTATTGAAGGTTGGGGATATTCCCACAAGACCACACAGCCTACTGGTATTCAGTTCAAATACAATCTGCTGTTCCTTGGTTTCTTGGATGCATACTGCAGAGACTTTCCACAAGAGCTAAAAAAAGATCTATGGGATATTATTGTTGAAAGATATAGATCATGAGAGAGACATTTCAAAGGCATTACATGTATCATGGTATACTGTAAAGACCATCATTAAGAAGTGCAGGCAAGATGGAACCACCAGGACATTGCAAAACTCAGGCGGTCCCACCAAAATGGATGACGCAGCAAGGAGAAAGTTAATCACGGAGGCTACATAGAGGGCAACAACAACCTCAGAGTAGCTGCAGGAATTTCTGTCAGAAATAGGGCACTCCCTGCATTTTACAAACGTTGTGCATATTCTCCACAAGCCAGGCTTAGGGTGGCATGATGGGAAGCCATTTCTCACAAAACAGAGCATCCAAGACTATAGAGAAAACTATACAGAAAATGTGCTATGGTTATTTAATGAGATCAAACTAGTACTATTTGCCATAATTTCTGAAGATATTTTTGGCCGAAAAATGGGATGGCACAGTAATAACATGGCCCCCAATCTGTGGACTGACCTAAAGTGGGTTGTGAACAGGAAATCCCCTTGCAATGTGAATGAATTACATCACATAAAGGAATCACATCACAGAGGAAGAACTGGAGCTGATTAGCAGGATTAAGGTCCAACCCTTGGTTGATGAGAGACAGACACAGAGTACTGGAAAGAAATACAGAAATGAATCTTAAAGCAACACTGAACTACACAGGGTTTCTAGACTGGCAAACAGAGGGTAGAGACAGTGAAGGTGTGAAGACACAAGGAGGTGGTAGAAGATACAACACAGTGAATAAGCTAGGAGAAAGATAGAGTACAACAGCTGTGGGGATGCCTCTAAAGATGCTCAAATGTGTTGTTTCTATAAATGAAGACAACAGCTTTCAGCAGTAACAGTTCTGCCCTCCCTCTGCTATGTTCAGTGGCAACAATCTAGTTCAAAATCAAATCAAATGGATAAAGCCCTTTTTACATCAGCAGTTGTTATAAAAAGTGCTTTAACAACACACCCAGCCTGAAGTGCATTCCTTACATTTACAAGGATTTACAGTGGAGAAGGAAAACTGTCCTTACTCCCCCGGCACAAAAATATAGCAGCATAAAACCTAGTTCCAGTTCCGTTTTCCCTTCGGCTCAATTCCACTCCAGGTACTCACACCTGGCCCTCATCACTGTCACACTCAGCTGGACTCAATCACACTAATCATCACAGACTTTATGAATCCCTCTTTCTCCTGTTTCTCTTGTGGATTATTGTCAGTGTCATTGGTGTTCATGTCCTTGTGTTTTTCAAGTCTAGTTCATTTGATTTACTCTCATCCTTGTGCCCTCATCCATTGTGTTTGCATCTGTGTCCTGTCTCCCTCCCTAAAACATGACACCAGCTTCTATTGAAAGACAAACATATCTCCATGACTGGACAAGATGTACATTTAGGTCGGGAAATAATTGGACACTGACACAAGTTTCGTTATTTTGTCTGACTCAAAAGCTGTTTCATGGACAGGTGTGGGCTATTCCTTTGTTATTTTTTCATCAATCAATCAGGTGAAAGGTCTGGAGTTGATTCCAGGTGTGGCATTCACATTTGGAATCTGTTGCTGTAAACCCACAACATGCGGTCAAAGGAGCTCTCAGTGAAAGTGAAACAGACCATCCTTAGGCTGCAAAAGAAATGATCTCAGAGAGATAGCAGGAACATTATGCGTGGCCAAATCAACAGTTTGGTTTTTTCTGAGAAAAAATAACACACTGGAGAGCTCCATAACACAAAAAGGCCTGGATGTCCACAGAAGACAACAATGGTGGATGATCGTAGGATACTTTCCATTGTAAAGAAAAAACACTTCACAACATCACCCAAGTGAAGAACATTCTCCAAGAGGTAGGCATATCATTATCCAAGTCCAGCATAAAGATAAGACTTTATGAGAGAAAATACAATGGGTTCACCACAAGGTGCAAACCATTCATAAGCCTCAAGATTAGAACGGCCAGATTAGACTTAGACAAAAAACATCTAAACAAGAAACCAGGCAAGTATAGTTCAGCCAGCCTGCAATAGAAAGTGTTGCAATCTTGAGATTCAAACCTGGGTTGCCCACATGAAAGGACACATTGTTCACCACTACCCCACAGAGTTGTACTTACACCAGGTGTCAGTATAGCCTCTTGTCTCTATCCTGAACAAATCCTCTTTTGCAACTGGAAGTTTTAATAGTTAATTGGACATTCGTGAATTAAATTGATTCAGTTAAACTTACTAATGTTTCTTACTAAGTTGACCTCTACCACAAATTACTTTGCCACTGGCTGTTTTAACAGCGTATTAGCCAGTAATAAGCTTTACTGGTATCTACTAACTGACTGGAATAGTCATAAGAATTGAGCAATTGCTAGCAAGTCTGCCAAAGACTTGCTAGTATTTTTTTCTTTCATGGCAAAACAACTTACTTTTTTCTTTCATTCGTAAATTAAATTTATACCATAACTATCAATAAAGGTGACAATAACTAACTTTTTCATCAAGTGAAAAAACGAGAGAATCGTGGAATCTACCAGAAATAATTAATAAATGTAATTGCTCACCATAGATTCGAATTTAGGTCTTCCATATGTGAGAAATTGTCTTTACCCACTATGCCACGGCATTACAAGCTTCAGCAGTCACTAGACTCCATTGAGGATTGTGTTAAATAGGCTTACTAGTATCTCTAGTAACTTCCTATATGACTAATCATAAGAATTGAGCAATTGCTAGACTGAAGTTGAACAATTCCATGCCAGAAACAGTCGCAATATAACAGTATACAGTTTCAGTTAAGGCTTAAGATATCGTAACTACGTTGTTAAGCCACCAAATGTGTTTGTCTATCCTGACCCAAAATGCATGCACGGATGCATAGTTCAAATAATGTAGATACTAACGGTTTTAGCTAGCAAAGTTTTCGTCCATATGGAATAATCCATAATGCGTACTACGCATCGCCTGCGAGGAGATACAAACATGGGACCTATAATTCACAAGTCAGCTTCTCTAACCACTACGCTGTTTAACAAGGGGTAGTCAATCAGTAAGAGACACTCGCTCTTCTTAGCCGGCTTCGCTTACGTGGTCTGGCTAAAAGCCAGCCCAGTTCTCACAGAATTCTTTGGACAGATGAAACTAAGATCAGAATGATGGGAAGAAAAAGTATGGAGAAGGCTTAGAACGTCTCATGATGCAAAGCATACCACATCATCTGTAAAACACGGTGGAGGCAGTGTCATGGCATGGCCATGCATGGCTTTCAATGGCACTGGGTCACTAATGTTTACTGATGATGTGACCTAATACAGAAGCAGTTGGACGATTTCTGAAGGGTATAGGGATATATTGTCTGCTAAATTCAATGAAGTTGATTGGACAATGCTTCACTTTACAGATTGACAATGACCCAAAACATATTGCTAAAGCAATCCAGTTTTTTAAAGCAAAGAATTGGAATATTCCGCAATGGCAGAGTCAATCACCTGATCTAAACCTGATGGGGCATGCATTTCACTTGCTGAAGACAAAACTTAACACAAACAAACAACAACTGAAGACAGCTGCAGTCAAGGCCTAGCAAAGCATTACAATGGAGGAAACCCATTGAAAATAAACATTTTATTTATGGGGGGACTGTGTGTGAAAATGTTTGTAATTCTTAATTCAATTGCATCTTGGTTGTTTCATTTCAAATCCATTGTGGTAGCAGACAGAACCAAAATAAGGAAAATTTAGTCAGTGTCCAAATATTTCCGGACCTAATTTTACATTGATTCTGCTCCTCCCATCCTGTAGACAACACGTTAATAAAAAGTTTTTCAGACAGTTCAGTGCTGGAATGAGGGATCCATTACTGCTCTACAGGACTACTTTGAAACAACAGATCGGCAGATGTTCTGTGATGCAGCCAATTGGGACTTTGCCGAATACACAGACTCTGTCTCAGCATATATCTCCAAGTTCATCGATGATGACATCCCGAGGGTTACTTTCTGGACGTTCCCCAACCAAAAGCCCTGGGTTAATGGTAATGTCTGTGCTATGCTCAGAGCACAGTTCTCTGCCTATAGTTCCGGAGGCACCTTGGACTGTAGCCCCCCAGGGCTGCATACTCAGTCCCCTCCTGTACTCCCTGTTCACGCGTGACTGCAGGGCCACACACAGCTCCACCACCATCCTGGGTCTCATCTCCAACAATGATGAGACCGCTTACAGAGAAGAGGTAAAGATCCTGGCTACATGGTGCCAGGTCAACCTTTCTCTCAACCTCTCTCTCAACATCTGCAAGACTAAGGAGATGATCGTGGACGTCAGGAAACGGCAGAGGGGGGTCATGCCCCAATACACTTCGATGGAGATGACTGGTAGACGCTACCGGAGCATCAGGGCACAGACTTCCTTTCCCACAGGCCATAAGGCTACTCAAACAGCAACACTGATCTATAATCATACTGATCACACATGATCATTGCAAATGCTCTGATGTCATTCCATGTACATTTTGTATCTTTTGTATGTACAGAAAGATTACACTCATATTGTACCTATAATATTCAATACTTCTTCCCATATTGTTCATATTCCCAATCCTACTCTCTTTAAAAGAAATTGCTGCTAGTTTACACTGCTATGTATAGTATTGCTATACTTGCTATATCTATATTATTCAATACTTCTACCCATATTGTTCATATTCCCCACACTACTCTATTTAAAATTGCTGCTTGTTTACATTGTTATGGATATTCTTACTATATTTTAGCTTTATATACAGCTCAGGAAATAATTCGGGTGCTGCTGTATGGCAATTTGAATAAAAAAATGAATATTCAGCATGACAAAAGAGTTGAAAAGAAAAGCATTGAGTGAGGAAAAGAAGGATTCAAAACTGGCTTTACTGACAGAGTTACAGTGAGCGTCAGGTTGCTTCCATCCTGAAAATTTCAAAGAGGGCGGTTCATGAGAACAAGGTCAAGCAACAGACATTGGGGACAACAAAGCTACAGACTGGAAGAGGGCTAAAATGACCAAGATGACTGTCAACTCATTTGAATGTCACTCAACAACTGTAGGATGACATCAAGTGACCTACAAAAAGAATGGCAAACAGCAGCTGGGGTGAAGTGCACGGTGAGGACGGTTCGAAACAGGCTCCTAGGGGCAGAGCTGAATTTGTGCAAAGCTAGAAAAAAGCCCTTCATCAATTAGAAGCAAAGAAGAGCCAGGCTGAAGTTTGCAAAATACCATAAGGATTGGACCATAGAGGAATGGAGTAAGGTCACATTTTCAGCTTTGCCCAACACCTGGTCATCTAATGGTTAGATGGAGACCTGGAGAGGCCTACAAGCCACAGTCTCTCGCAGCCACTGTGAAATTTGGTGGAGGATTGATGATGATCTGGGGATGCTTTAGCAAGGCTGGAACCAGGCAGATTTGTCTTTGTGAAGGACGCATGAATCAAGCCAAGTATAAGGTTATCCTAGAAGAACACCTGCTTCCTTCTGCTCTGACAATGTTCCCCAACTCTGTTATGGTGCGGTGAGCAGCAGCGCCACCGTGCCATATTTCCACAAGTTCCCATATTCTCACGAACACATCCCGGACTGTCACATGTTTCCCATCTTCCACACCAGGTCCCAATCTAGCTCGTTTGTATGTGTATATATGTTTCCCCTCTGCTCCCCACATTGTGGATCATTGTTGCTGTCGCTGTCATTGTCGCTGTGTGTGCGCATTTAATCGGTGAGTGTTATTGAATGTACTGTTTGAATGTTAATTGTTAAGACGCATGTTGCGCACTTTTATTTAATTCAGTCATTAGTATTGTTTTTCCGTTTGTGTTTGGTTTGTTTGTTGTTTTAATAAATCCCACGAACGAGAGTACTGCCTGCGCCTGGTTCCCTCCAACACTACACCTTGACAAGTTGTTACAAACTCTCAGAATTGTTTTTTCCAGCAGGACATGCCACACAGCAAGGTCAATCAAGGTGTGGATGGAGGACCACCAGATCAAGACCCTGTCATGTCCAGCCCAATCTCCAGACTTGAACCCCATTGAAAACCTCTGGAATTTGATCAAGGGGAAGATGGATGGTCACAAGCCATCAAACAAAGCCGAGCTACTAGATTTTTTTGTCCCAAGAGTTGCATAAAGTCACCCAACAGCAATGTGACAGACTGGTGGCGAGAATGAAAAGCTGAAAGCTGTGATTAAAAATCAGGGTTATTCCACCAAATATTTATTTCTGAACTCTTCCTAAGTAAAAACATTAGTATTTTGTTGTTGAAAAATGAATATGAATTAGTTTTCTTTGCATTATTAGAGGTCTGAAAACAATGCATCTTTTTTGTTTATTTTGACCAGTTGTTATTTTTAACAAATAAATGCCCAGCTCAAAAATACGTAGCAGCTCAAAAATCTAAAAGTGTGTAGCTACCAAGCGTGCCGCACAAGCCCTGAAAAGTGAAGCCAAAACGTCTCGATCGCCCCCTGGTGAGTGGTCCCAGTATAGGTCATAAACCCCGCCCTCCCCATGTTATTCAATGGGACGCAAGACCAACTAAACAATTAAATTACCCTTCAAATATCTTTTTTCTGAAGCTGGTTTCTGTCATTTACTGTAGTTTGTATCACGCTAATGTAAATTCAAGAGTTTGTTCTTAAAATAAGTTGGTTTTTAGTTATTTAATGCTCTAAAAACGGTGGTGTGACGTTGTGATTCACAGCTGTGATTGACAGCTATCTGAGCCGAGGAGCCACTGAAGCGCCATCAGGCTTTTTTCGCGATCTTCGGAGGACTGAGGAGATTGGAGCTTTACATTTAATCTCTAAATTTCTATAATTGATATAATTTCACACGGACATAATGGGTTGTTCTGCAGTACATTGTGCTAACCGATCTGGCATTTCCAATCGATCTTTGAATTTTTTTCGGTAAGTTAAATTTATAAGCTATTTAATTAGTAAATAAATGTAATGGGCTAGCTAACGTTAGCTAAAAGACAACAAGCCTCGTTAATAGCCATGTTAATAGCTAGCAGGTGATCGTTAGCTAGAAGTTACCAATTATTTTTGTATTAGGCCTATTCTAAATTAAGGTTAAACATGATGTAAGTTAGGCTATAACATATTGTCTAGGTTTAACAAGCAACGGTTGTACTGTACTTGGACTTGCAATTGATTACGGTATGCGCATTCTGCGAGGGAGTGTGAGGGCGGGGCACAGGGGTGGGGCCGTTGATTTTGCGGCTTTACTTCCTGCTCGCTACTGCGCATAACTACTGCGCAGAACTGGTCCCAAGATCGCTATCTGCGCAGACGCAAGTCCAAGATGTCAGCGCCGTATTGGGACACTGGCGGCTTCAGTTTTCACCAATGGAAAAGAGCGAAAGGGCGTCGTCCATTTTTTTTTTACAGTCTATGGTAGCTACACGTACGTGAACCGCAGAGCCGCACATACGATGATTGGTTGGATCGCGGAGGGGGGGTTTTACAGAGAGTACGGAATTCTGGGCAAATATGACTTCCTGTATCAACAAAGACGAAACAACAATGGAGTCTGGAGGCATGGCTCAAATCGATGAACTTTTGATAGTATAGGAGAAATTCTGGGCGAAGAGCCAGCAACTTGCCAGAAAAGGCGGAAGCTGATGAGGGACAAATATGTAAGAATAAAGAAGAAATTGAGTAAAAGTGGAGATGCAGGAGGGGAAAAAAGCACCTCAGTTTTATATAATGCTTTTTCGGCTGTCTGGGCATATAAAACACAGTGAAACCAGCTCCAATTTTGGCAAGGACATAAGGTAAGTTCAGTTATATTAATTAGCAAATTCACTGTTGATTACTTCTACTACCAAGTTGGCTAACTGGCCAGTAAATATTAAAGATTCGTATTAGCACAGGAAACGAAAACAAAACTTAGTTGACGTTTTTCCTCAATACACTTGAGTTATCCTCATGGTCTGGAGTAAAAATGTATACTCATGCGTTCATTTTACCAGTTGTTTGTTTGTATGGCTGCGTTAGTTAGCTTAGCACTCAGTTAAATTTAGTTATATTTAGATGTAGCTATCAAAATTGCTGCCACAATTTTATCTTTAGAAACAGACGTTTTATGTAAAGCAAGTTTGGCTAACTAACAATAATAGTGCTATTTTGCCATGCTAGCTAGTTATTCATCCAACATTAAATGCTAAGTAAATGTGTCGGCGTGATATTTCTTCAGATGCCGAAAATGAAAGGTGGAGCAGGGACACGTGTCAGGCAACTTTAAAGTAGAATGAAATTATGTATTTACTTGAACCCAAATAACCTTATTAGGAGACAATTATTATCATCTCTTAAAGGTTATACTTTGTGTAGGGACAAGAGTCTTGATAGTGAGAGACAGAATGGTATAGAGAGCCATCAGGGGACATGGAAGAGGATACTAGACCATGGGGATGGGGAGAGATGGGGATAATTATTAAATGAAGATAACTTTTATACGACAGTGATATTGTGGCATAAGTTGAAGTTTACTTGAAAGCAGGCATATGCCTGTTTATTTTCAGGAATCATGTACTGCAAGATTATTTTTTGCCCCCTTTCCCCCTTCAGGTTGAGTAGCCCTATTGAATAGTAACGTGTTGTCATTGCAGATGGGGTACACCAGCAGCTCATCAATCCTACAGTCATCTGAAACTGACCTGGACTCAAATGTAACTTCACCTGCTGCATCAGTTGACCCAGAGGCTGAGAACAGACAACCATTAGAACCTGCCATGTCTAATTACCAAATCCACCAAAAACAACCTAGGAGTCATCCTGCCTCAACTCCTCTTCATCCTCCTAGAGAGCGCCAAAGAAAATTAGGAAGAACGATGACCTTACAGCTTGACTTAACCTTCTGGATCAGCGCAGAAAAGAGGGAAGAGAGACATGCCATGCTCACTTCAGAGTTTGATAATGATATTGCAAGATTTTGTCACCATAGGTGAACTGATCCACGAACAGCCACAACATAAAAGGTCTAGCCAAGTTCAAAATCCATCAGCTTTTATTTGAGATGGGGAAAGAAAGAATACACACCCCGATGTGGCTAAAGTAATCTTTTTCAAAGTGACTAAATAACTTTTGTTTGTGATTTGAGTCAAAATAATTTGCATACTTCATGGATGTTTACTTAAGTTATTTGATTCACAATTGTTTAATTTTATTTATTCTTTGATTTAAAATGCAGAGAAAGTGCATGTTTGAACAAAATACTTGAGTGCACTTTCTCTGAATTTTAAATACGTTCTATGTAGTCTGCTCTTTTCACTGTTTGCAATACTTTGTTACACGTACATTTGTAGATACACATTTAAAGAACCTCTTTATTTTGTGAAATATTTCACTGAGAGTTCAGTAGGCTAGCCTTCAGCACTGTATCCTGCCATGGCACATGAAAAACCTCATCAGGTCATTGCGGACACCAACAACAGCCCGAGAGGCTCTCCCTGCATCAGCCAATGTGCCTCCCTCTGTGACCTGTCTTCTCCACTCCCTGGCTGTGCCTCGCCATTGTTCAAAAGAGTCTTTGAAACTACGTGGTATACAGGTAATGGTCATAAAATTTGAATATCATAAAAAATATTCATTTCAGTAATTCCATTAAAAAGGTTGAACTTGTATAATGTATACATTCATTCCACACAGACTGATATATTTCAAGTGTTTATTTCTTTACATTTTGATGATTATAACTGACAACTAATGAAAACCCCAAATTCAGTATCTCAAAAAATTTGAATATTGTGAAAAGATTCAATATTGAAGACACCTGGTGCCACACTCTAATCAGCTAATTAACCCAAAACACCTGCAAAGGCCTTTATATGGTCTCTCAGTCTAGTTCTGTAGGCAACACAATCATGGGGAAGACTGTTGTCAAAAGTTTTCTTTAAGTCTTCACAAGGTTTTCACACACTGTTGTTGGTATTTTGGCCCATTCCTCTATGCATATCTCCTCTAGAGCATTGATGTTTTGGGGCTGTCGCTGGGCAACACAGACTTTCAACTCCCTCCAAAGATTTTCTATGGGGTTGAGATCTGGTTACTGGCTAGGCCAATCCAGGACTTTGAAATGCTTCTTACGAAGCCACTCCTTCATTGCCCGGGTGGTGTGTTTGGGATCATTGTCATGCTGAAAGACCCAGCCACGTTTCATCTTCAATGCCCTTGCTGATGGAAGAAGGTTTTCACTCAAAATCTCACGTTACATGGCCCCATTCATTATTTCCTTTACACGGATCAGTCTTCCTGGTCCCTTTGCAGAAAAACAGCCCCAAAGCATGATGTTTCCACCCCCATGCTTCACAGTAGTTATGGTGTTCTTTGGATGCAACTCAGCAATCTTTCTCCTCCAAACACGACGAGTTGAGTTTTTACCAAAAAGTTGTATTTTGGTTTCATCTGACCATATGACATTCTCCCAGTCCTCTTTTGGACCATCCAAATGCTCTCTAGCAAACCTTAGACGGGCCTGGACATGTACTGGCCTAAACAGGGGGACACGTCTGGCACTGCAGGATTTGAGTCCCTGGCGGCGTAGTGTGTTACTTATGGTAGCCTTTGTTACTTTGGTCGCAGCCTTCCTGCTCTACAAGCGAACAAACCAACAATTTGCAAGACATCCCCACCTAGTGCAAATAAATGTAATGGCTATCTACGCAACAAGGCCGCACAAGGCCGCACAACTATAAATGCTGGGCACGTCTGCGTACCGACGCACATGAAATTAACAACGCAGACATGCAGAAGTATAAATCAGGCTTTTGATGTCGTGTGCCATGACACAGGGATTTCACTGTGCTAGATGACGCTGTGTTATTCGTTATAACGCTGTGTTATTGATAAACTGTGGAACTTGAACTTGAAATTCTAATGAAGGCTAACATTTTAAAATAATAACAAATTGGTCAGGTAAAATACTGAACATGTTGAGCTACAGTATGATTTGGAAGAACTTACTAACATTTACCACCATCCCCATAGAATTCTGAATGACGCTTTCTTTGTTGATTAAAAACCACAGACTAATCTAAACCATCAATGGGTCAAAATAGACATCAAGAAACTCCCATATCAGAAAACGCCACAAATTGTGATCTGCATTTATAACCCTCTTGACTTTTGTGGAAATGTGATTCACCCATAGCGCATCTCAGTGATAGGCCAATGTATCATCAGCTGTTATAACCGATGTGACACTAAAATAGCAGTAAGTGATTTCAATATCCATGTTGACTCTCCCCCATGTAACTCTGCTACTGAGTTTTTGAGTTTGATTGACTGTCTAGACCTGAAAAACTTGTAGATGTCCCCACACATACCTATGGACATATACTTGACCTGGTCATCACTGACTCTGCCCCAGTCAAGAATTTGCAGATCTATGACCTTGGTTTGTCTGATCACAAAGTTGTTGCAATGGAATCAACATTCCTTCCCACTCTAATCAAGAACTTGTGTTGCTTCCTTTTACAAAACTGGAAAAACTTAGACCTAGCCAGCTTGTCAGGTGACTTCATGAACCTGTTTCCTACAGCTTTCTCATCAGTGGAAGAAGCTGTGGAGTTCTACAATCAATCCCTTAGTAGGGAGCTTGATAACAATGCACCCCTTAAAACATGGGATGTCACTTTCTCACACTCAGCTCCCTGGTTTACTAAACATCTGAGAAACATGAAATCCACTCGACATATCCTTAAACGCTATCTCAGGAAATCAGAGCTTGCTGTATACAAACTGGCAAACCACAATCAAGAGAACCAAAATGCCTGATCTAATGTCATGAAAGAGGCACTGTTGAAGTTCTTCTCCAACTTGATCAGTAAAAACTGTGGGAACTCAAAGCACATGTTCTCCAACATAAACCAACTTTTGAAACCAAAGCACCAGCCCCGATCGAGCCAACTTAAGAGCAGTGTATCTCTTATCTCCAGTTTTACTCTGTCTCTTCCCAATGAAGCTCCTCCACGCCACCTCACCCTTTCTCCAGTTTCCTTGACATCACCCCATCTCAATAATCAGTAGCTCTTCCTGTACCTTGGATCCTATTCCAACAGCCCTGCTCAAATCATCCTTCCCACCACTCAACCCATTGATAACCCAGATTATTAACCACTCCCTCCGATCTGGATGTGTTCCACCTGTACTTAAGACCGCCATCATCATCCCCCTTCTGAAGAAGTCCACGCTGGACCCAGAAGTGCTGGCCAATTACAGCACTTCTGGGCTGCTATATTATTGTGCCGGGGGAGTTCAGTTTTCCTTCGCTATAAATCCTTGTAGATCTAAGGAATGCATTTTATAAATTTCCCCTGTCTCCTGCCCTGTTTTAAACTTAGGAGGACATGAGGTCTTGGCCCACATCTCCGGAGTACCAGGCTTGAAAGACTCATGTCCCTGTCCAAAGTCCAAAGTTCCCCTTGGTTGTGTTGCAGATCAAGACGATACGTGACGATTTCAGCTGCCACTCCAGTGGCCGCCCCCACCCTCCCGCGGTGTTCCGCCAGGCCAATCGCTGGGACTCCTTGAGTGGTCCCATCCCACCCGGCGACACTGCATCGTTGGAGGACATTTCCCTACAATTGACTTAGCTGACCGAGATAGCCCCTGATTGGTTTTGCCCTATGGAACATGGTGTTGTGAACATGGTGATGCAGTAAGCCGTCTGGAGGCCGTTTTGCTCCACTTTGGAAGTGTTGAGAGAGTCTATGCGGGTCAAGAAAAGGTCCAAAAGTGGGGAGTAGTACACACCAGATCCGTAATCTCCGGTGTTTGCAGCGACTGAGACCAAAGAAGGCTACAGACCCGAGGTTGAAGAAGAGACAATGCTAACCGCTACATTTAAATTTATGAAGCTACCGCTAGACGTTCAACTGGACATTGGATTTGGGAAGATACCCATGGGAATCAAGACACCGGCTGTTTAGATGTATTGTTCCCGCAAGAATAGAGACAGTTTCGGCTGCCTCATTGGCCTCGCTGCAAGCGATCCAATGGGAACACACAGGAACGCTGAACCGCCTGAGGGAGGGGTGCTGACGGTCAGAGGAGAAGGACAGAGTGTATGGACCTTATAATCAAAGTCTGCAGTTGAGGTTGGACCTTATCGTTAAAATATGCAGTTATGGTTGGACCTTATAATCAAAGTCTGCAGTTGAGGTTGGACCTTATCGTTAAAATATGCAGTTATGGTTGGACCTTATAATCAAAGTCTGCAGTTGAGGTTGGACCTTAACGTTAAAATATGCAGTTATGGTTGGACCTTATAATCAAAGTCTGCAGTTGAGGTTGGACCTTATCGTTAAAATATGCAGTTATGGTTGGACCTTATAATCAAAGTCTGCAGTTGAGGTTGGACCTTATCATTAAAATATGCAGTTATGGTTGGACCTTATAATCAAAGTCTGCAGTTGAGGTTGGACCTTATCATTAAAATATGCAGTTATGGTTGGACCTTATAATCGAAGTCTGCAGTTGAGGTTGGACCTTATCGTTAAAATATGCAGTTATGGTTGGACCTTATAATCAAAGTCTGCAGTTGAGGTTGGACCTTATCGTTAAAATATGCAGTTATGGTTGGACCTTATAATCAAAGTCTGCAGTTGAGGTTGGACCTTATCGTTAAAATATGCAGTTATGGTTGGGCACTATTGCTGTATATTCGTGCACACCGGACCGTCACTGACAGGTACAGGACACTTGAAAGCGATTCAGCGATAGAGGACTGGTTGGACCCAGAGAAACTGAGTTTGGCTTAAAGGACAACTGTCAGGAGGGCTGAGATGAGATGGATCTCTCACACACACACACACACAGACTGTCCTACAGCTACAAGTGGACTCTACCCTGGGGTGCCGCACATCTGCAGTGATGCCTGGTTCCTGACATCCTGATGATTCTGCCATGAGATGGAGAAACGGAGAGGATGGGGGCTAAGGAAAGCTCCGGTTCTGGACGTTTACTGGGGCGTGGAAGACCAACTGCATGACATCATGCCACGCTGGTTGGATCCCTACCAGGTACATCTCATCTGCTGTCCAGGTAACTGAGAGAGGAACCTGGGGTTGACAACACACACTACAGGAGGGCTTCGGTGTTTAAAGGTTAGGCACAGTGAATTGAAGTCACTGAGGGAAAAGTACATTTTCTGGTGCTAGTGACCATCACTTCCGACCTGGCCTGCAGCTATAGAGCCCTTAGATAAAACTGATCATCTTGGCATTCACAAAGTAGAACACACAGATTCTCCTGACCTGGCTGATAAAGCAGCTAGAATGGAGACAACTAGAGCTGTGTCATGGTAACCTGCATTTGAGCTATGAAGGACAACACCTTGGAATATACATCTGACATTCACGTTCTGTTACAAGGGACTGCCAAGAAATGGTTCATAACTGATTCTCTGTCGTTTGGAGGAGCAGAACATTTGTGATGACTTTGGAAGGATCCAGACATTTCAGATTTGTTCCATTTTCAAATCATTAGGGTAATGAGATTGACTGGGTCATGTTGTTAAAGAGTTCTGTTTTGTTGCAGTCTACATCCTAATGAGTAAACTTTTTAAGGATTGATACCAAGGGATGATTTGGTAGCAAGAGGATTGATTGTTATGGACATTTTGAACTAAGGTACATTTGGGAAATGTCTGTCTATCTATTGGCTGGTATGTAAAACTTTACTTTGATTGTGACACACGTCTGTATAATATCAGAGGATTATTAGGTACTTTGCCCATGTTCTCCTGCCTAGACCCAGTAGGTTGTCAGTCCTTTTGTTTCGTAGGAATGTGGCCCTTTGGGGGAGTTGGGTTAATTGGCCCCTTTAGGTAAACACTACAGTAAACATTATGGCAGGAAGGATAAGATGAGGGGACAGCCCGCCCTTTGGGTAAAACCTATGTGACACAAGACATATGGCCAGCAACTTACCACACCCCTTTTTACTGTAATAAATACAGACTGTTGATGTATTAAGTTAGAGACTCCTCTGATGACAATGTTTGTAAGCGTTTGACGCGTCTCTCTATTTGCAAATAAAACATAATTACGCCAAGCTCTGCTCCCTAATGTCCCCAGGACCAAGCTCTGCTCCTCCATGTCCCCAGGACCAAGCTCTCTTCCTCCATGTCCCCAGGACCAAGCTCTGCTCCCTAATGTCCCCAGGACCAAGCTCTGCTCCTCCATGTCACCAGGACCAAGCTCTGCTCCTCCATGTCCCCAGGACCAAGCTCTGCTCCTCCATGTCCCCAGGACCAAGCTCTCTTCCTCCATGTCCCCAGGACCAAGCTCTGCTCCCTAATGTCCCCAGGACCAAGCTCTGTTCCTCCATGTCCCCAGTACCAAGCTCTGCTTCTTGGGGGATCAGGCTTTTAGCTCAACCACTCCTAGCCTCTGGAATGCCCTCCCGAACCATCTGAAGTCACCACAGACTCAAGGCACTTATAGAACAGGGCTACAGGAATTTCTATCTAGGAAGGGTTTTTGTTGATAACCATGCTTTTCTTGTCTTTCATGTTTATTTTTTTATTTGTATTAATTTATTTCTTTAAAACACTTTTAGTTTATTCTTAATAATTAAAAGCATTCTATAAATGTTATAAAATATTTGTTTTATATCCAGAGTAGCGGAAAAAAGAACTCTGCATTCCTGCAGCAACTATCTGCACATTAAATCTCCATTGACTTGATTGTAGCCTATTTTATAGGTTTAACACAACATTTTAGCTCCCTTCCGGAAAAAAGAACATGATAACGTTAAACTGCCTGTAAGCTCCTGCTAAATCAGTGTCACACCAACACCCCCAAAGAAGCCTGGCATGTTCCTGAAATTTCCTCGGGCAGTCAGCTTGCTACAGCCGCCTCCCATCTCGTTGGGGTACATAGAGGCCCCCACAGATCAGGTTCGGGGAGAAGCCAAAATAGAAAGAAAAGCAGAAGGAAATGCAGTGGGAGAAGTTAAGGACATTGGAGTGGAGGAACTACAGAAGGCAGAAATAGGGTGACTCCCAGCCTTTGCTCTGACTTAGCAACGTGGGAGTCCAGGAGGGAAAAAGACAGCACAGACAAGGGTGGAGAGGCTGAAGTTATGTCCGCCCGCACCCATTCCGCCCAACCCACCAGAGTTAGGCCGCCCCAGAGATGCCGCTGCCCCCGCTCAAGCAAAGCGGTTTGTTTTCTGCTTTTGATTACTCCCACACCTCCTCCCCTACCACTTCTATTTATGTTAATAAAATAACATCCAGCGATCTGAACACCTACAGTGTGTCTGTTCCTTGTGTCCAACCCCGTTACACTTTATTAACCCATAATACCACAGAGCACATACATACAGTATCTCACAGAAGTGAGTACATCCCTTACATTTACATTTTTGCGAATATTTGATTATATCTTTTCATGTGACAACACTGAAGAAATGACACTTTGCTACAATGTAAAGTAGTGAGTGTACAGCTTGTATAACAGTGTACATATGCTGTCCCCTCAAAATAACACAACACACAGCCATTAAAATATTTCAGTTACGTTTTTCTTTCCTTACGGTCAATACATTTGAGATCAATTTGGCTCCATACTTTTCTATTGCAAGTAGATCTGATGAAGCCCTTTCAAAGTAAGCAATGTTTATTTATATTCTGAAAATATTTGGAGGGTTAAAACATAGGCAGACAAAATATTAGATTATTAAAGATTAATACTTAATACGTGTAAATGTTCTGCCCTCCTTTATTCGCTTCCATTGAACACTTGTAATTAATTGCCATATGTAGTACATTTGCATTAATAGCACATCTATACATACCACTTGTGCATACATATACTTAATAATTGTAAATATTCTGGCCCCCTCTATTTGCACTTCTGGTTAGACGCAAACTTCATTTTGTTGTACTGTACTTGTTCAAAGACAAGTAAGTTGAATCTAAGATAATTTCTATTTATATTCTGCTTTACCAGGTGCAAATCTGGATGACATCATAAGGATCTACAGATAGACATTCACGGGCCAGACGTGTGATTGAGAACTCATTTGGTATGACGGTCACAAGGTGGAGAATTCCCACCAGACAAATGTACACATGTTGTGACGGCCTGTGATGCACTGCACAACTATCTGGCCTATACAGATGCTGCCAACACACCTCCAACAAAGTATATACCACTTAGTTTCACAGACTGTTTTGAACAATGACAAGGCGCAGCTGGGAGAGTCTTTTACATCCAAGCATGTCAAAATATAAAACAAAAACTTAATAATGCCAAAACTACATCCAATCCACATAAACATTTACTAATGTTTCAGAAGAACAATCACAGATTTTTTCAAAATAGTTCATGAGACAAAGCTGAATGGTGAAAAGATGATTAGATTAGGTTATGTATGCTACTGTCCCAACAACATTGTATATGCAATATGCAGTATAAAAATATACAATTAACATATTTAAGTCACTAACAATATAAATATATGAACGTGAAGACGCTGCATGAGCGGAAGCAGCATAGCCAAGTAGCCTACTGCTGAAATAAGTCGAGAAAGGGGGACATATGATGGAAAAAACATGCAACATGGCTGTAATATATTGGCCAACAGCTCTGATGGATTTTCAGTACAAGTCAAATTAACAAGAACATTGTATAACAACAAAAACAGACTCAATAATATTGACTGTGATTAATTATTAAGCCTGATGTGTGATTTCATATTATTTATGTGATTTCTAAATCTTCTAATAAACATAGTTTTGATGCTCAGTGGCAAAATGTTTTTGGGCGGCTCAGACATTATGAAGAGGGAATTATATGCTCTGTATGCTAGAAGCATTGTAGAGCCAATGGGTTTTGGGGCTTAGGAAAATAGCCAAACAAACTATAGGCTGGATGCACTTAAATCCAATAAAATGTCTACAAGTACTGGACAGGCAGAGGAGAACAAAAAACACATGAGGGTAATATCCTAAATAATGTAACATGTTAATATGTAAATAAGAGATGTATTTATTGTTTTTTGGTAGCTATTGTATTAAAGAGGACAATGTAGTGTGCATTAGCTGCTCAAATGGACATGGACAACAGGGCAGATGTAACACTATAATAGTTTTCTTTTTCAAGTAGCCAGATATAATATAAAGTATATCACAGAGAGGTGGCCGCTGGACTGTGGGGTAGTGGGGGTTGCGGTACCACCTTTGACACATTTTCAGCCAGGAAAAAACCTGGTAGCTAATTGTTTGCATGAACATTAGGCTACATAATATAAACTATTCATAATATAATCTGCCTTTTGAATACATTATTAATAAGGTAGGCTAGACAATGATAGTTTAACACCATTCAATTATATTAAGTAATGGTGAAGTAACAGTCCTCAGTGGTTTAGAGCTACCAATGAGGCATTAGTTAGTCATTGATAAGGCAGGATAATTCATCACTTTACTTAGAGGGACACAAAAAGAATGAACTAATTGTGAAGTATCAGTTATTAATGGTTTATAGCTATTGTACCAATGGGTCATTAGGTAGTCAAAGGATAAATCCTCACTTTACTGAAGGGGACAAAACATAATTAACTAATGACGAAGTATCAGTTATTAACGGTTTATAGCTACCGATGGTTCATTAGACTGTCATTGTTAATGTAGGATAATAATTCATCACTTAAGGAGACAACATAATGAGCTAATAATGAGGTATCAGTAGATAATTCTTTGTTCCCGTTGAATGGAGGGCCAAAAAAGTATGAACTAATGATTTGGTTTTGGGGATTAATACTGTATAATCACACTGCTCAAAGAAATTAAGGGAATGCGTAATCATCAAAGTATAACACCAAGTCAATTTAACTTCAGGGATACCAGTCTGTCCAGTAAGGAAGAATAAGCAATTGTGAATCAATGTCACCTGTTTTGATGCAAATGAAAATGACAACAGGTTAGGCCTGGGCAATAAAACGATAACGATATGTATTGCGATAGACACGTGATCGATATCAATAAAAAATGTGTTCGATAAAACGTTCGATATATATATTTTTTTTTTTCGTCGGAAGAAAACGGGTTGCAAAGCAAGTTTGGTTGCATTAACAAAGGCACTCGCTCTCAGGTAACCTTGCAACGTTAAAGAGTGGGGAGTGACACGCTAACAGCCAATCATGTAACAGTATCAAGTTTGGTTGCGTCATATTGTTGTCTCGTGCTGGTCTGCTGGATTCAACCGGCGACTGATAAGCAGAAAATGAGTGCCGCAGCGAGCGAGGAAATTGTAAATAAAAGAGGAAAAGTCAGCTCGCCAGTATGGCAATTTTTTGGATATTATAAGTCTGACCGTAGTCAGAACAATGTCGTCTGCAAATTACGCAAGACCGTCGTCTCCACCAAGACTGGTAATACAACAAACTTGTTTTACCACCTTAGCCGCGCTCATCCTTTGGAGCACAGCCGTATTCAACCAACAACATCTGCAGTTGCAACACCGCACAAACAACAAACCACCATGGAGAGGTACTCTGCATCAGTGCCTTATGACAAAGAATCTAAACGATACAAAGATATAACGGAGGCAGTTGCATATCATATAGCCAAAGACATGCTTCCGCTCAGCACCGTCGAGAAGCCAGGTTATAAAAAGCTCATACACGTGCTTGACCCACGCTATGTTCTTCCCGGCCGAAAGTACTTTTCTAAGACTGCCATTCCTAAGCTGTATGTAATGTGCAAAGAATCTGTGCAGCAAGAAATATTGTCAGCAAAGTACTTTGCAACAACTTCTGACCTGTGGTCAAGCCGTACTTCTGAGGCATACATTAGCTTGACCATTCATTTCATCGACAATGAATGGGGTTTGAAAACCAGGTGCCTTGAGACTGCATATTTCCCCGATGATCACACTGGAGGAGAAGTGATAGCAGAAGGCTTGAAGGAGGCTCTGTTGTCCTGGAGTCTGATTGAAGACAAAATGGTGTGCATCACCACAGACAGCGGGGCAAATGTAGTGAAGGCGACTTCACTGAACAACTGGACACGGCTGCAGTGTTTTGGCCATCGTTTGCACTCTGCTATTGGTGAGTAGCTTTGTCATTTTAATATTCGTTATCAATGGTTCCTATGGTTATTTTATTAGCCAGTAATTGGGAGGTAATATATTATAATGATTTATGGAAGCAGCTTTACACACTGACATGGCTGTGTGTGTGTGTGTGTGTGTGTTAACTGTATTTGTTTCTCTCTCTGTGTGTGTGTGTGTGTGTGTGTGTGTGCGCGTGTGTGTGTTAACTGTATTTGTTTCTCTGTGTGTGTGTGTGTGTGTGTGTGTGTGTGTTAACGGCTTGTTTCTCTCTCTCTCTGTGTGTGTGTGTGTTCTGGTTTTTTTATCTGTGTGTTTTTCTCTGTGTGTGTGTGTGTGTGTGTGTGTTTTCTGTGTGTGTGTGTTTATTATCAGTTATTGACACTGTCTGGCATTGTTTTTCTGAAGGTGCTGCAGGAAAAGATAAAAGAGTGGAGAGGGCTGTAGGTGTGTGCAAGAAAGTGGTATCTGCCTTTTCTTACTTGTGGAAAAAAAAGAGTGCACTCTCTAAAGCCCAGGAACGTCTCCATCTCCATCAGCTGGTCACAGAGTCCCTAACCAGGTGGGGCTCAAGGCAAAAGATGGTGGCAAGGGTCCTAGAGCAACAAAAGGCCATCACTGAAGTTCTGTCTTCTGACAAAAACAACAGGCACCTGATCCCAACGTGGCAGGATATTGACGTCCTTGAGTCAATGCATGCAGCCTTAACTCCTCTCCTGGAGTTCACAGACTCCCTTTCTGGGGAGTCATATGTGACGGTCTCGTACGTGAAGCCTGTGCTCCACCTTTTCCGCTCCAGTTTGCTGAAAGTTAATGAGGGGGACACTCAACTCACAAAAGACCTAAAGACAAAAATAATGGCATATCTCGATGAGAAATATGCTGACCCTGACACAGATGATCTCCTTGACATGGCTACCTTCGTGGACCCTAGGTTTAAAGGCCAATACATCAGACCAGAGAAGGTAGGGGCCATTCGAATCAGAGCTGTGTCTGAGATCATGGATGCAGACCAGGGCCAATCACAGGCAGGGCCTTCTGAGGGAGCAGCAGACCAAGGTGCAGAAGGAGAAGCTGTCAGTGAACCACCTCTGCCACTGGGCGTGAAAAAGCAACGCAAGTCATTGTGGAGCTTTTTCAAAAAACAGTGCCAAGAAGAGGATGCTTTGCCTCTCACTGAAAAACAAAAAGTGGAGAGTGAGCTGGAAAGGTACCTTATGTGCCCTGATGCAGACAGTGAGTCAAACCCTCTGGACTGGTGGAGGCTACATGAACACAACTTTCCCAGAATTTCTCAGCTGGCGAAAAAGTACTTGTGCATCCCAGCCACCAGCACCCCGTCAGAAAGAATTTTTAGTACTGGGGGTAATATTGTTACATGCACAAGGGCAGCTTTAGACCCAGAGAAGGTCAACCAACTGGTGTTCCTAGCACAAAACCTGGACTGAAAATATACTTGAATAGTTTAACTTCAAGTATGATTAGAGTAAGAATAACTTGAAGAGTTACATGTTCATATTTCTGCAGGTTTTATATTTCAAACAATGTTACTGTACTGTATCAGGTTTGTTTTTTGTTACAGATGTTCCTCAGTCTACCTCAGTTTTATTTGTTTACAAAACACTGCACATATTTTAAAACACTTTATTCACCAGAAGGTGAACAGCTAGTGAACTTCCTAGCATTAAACTTGCACTAAATTCTCAGGTTTTTCTATGTTTATATTTAACACTTTGCAGTGCACTATTTTATTACACTTTATTAAGCATTTCTTAATTTTCTTTCATTTTGCACTTTAAATGTTAAGAGATAATTGTTAAGTGTTCATTGTGACTTTAGACTTATGTTTACATTTTAATTATTTGAGTTTGGTTGTGTTGACATTTCTTAACTTGAAGAGATTATGATCAGAGGAAGTTTGTTTAAAATAAAAATGTTTAAACGTACAATATTTTTCTCCTGGTCCTTATTTTAAATGGGTCATAAAAATATCAATAATTATCGATATCGATCAATATGAAACACTGATATCGTGATATGGTTTTCAGCCATATCGCCCAGCCCTACAACAGGTGCACTGGAGAGGCAACACCTAGACAACAGCCAAAAAGGGAATGGTTTGGCAGGTGGTGGCCACAGAGAAATGCTCTGTCCTTATCCTTCCTGACTGATTCTTCTTTAGTTTTGTGTTCTGCTATTCTTTTTGTGTGTATTCACTACTGGCAGCATGAGGCGGTACCTGCTGCCCATTCAGGTTGCACAGGTAGTCCAGCTCCTCCAGGATGGCACATCTATAAGTGCCGTCACAAGAAGGTTTGCCGTGTCTCCCAGTACTGTCTCAAAAGCATAGAGGAGATACCAGGATACAGACCATTACACAAGGAGAACTGGACAGGGTTGTAGAAGGACATGGACCAGTATCTGCTCCTTTGTGTGAGGAGGACAGGAGGAGCACTGCCAGAGCCTTACAAAATGACCTCCAGCGGGCTACTGGTGTGCGTGTTTCTGACCAAACTGTCAGAAACGGACTCCATGAGGGTGGCAAGAGGGTCCGACATCCTCTAGTGGGATCTGTGCTCACAGCCCAGCACCATGCAGCTCGATTGGCATTCACCAGAGAACATTAGAATTGGCAGGTCTACCATTGGTGCCCTGTTCTCTTCACAGATGACAGCAGGTTCACACTGAGCATGTGACAGACGTGGAAGAGTCTGGAGACACTGTGGTGAATGTTATGCTGCCTGCAACATCATCCAGCATGACTGGTTTAGAGGTGGGTCAGTGATGGTCACGAGAGGCATATACTTGGAGGGTCGCATAGAACCTCCACGTGATAGCCAACAGTACCCTGACTGCTGTTATGTACCGGGAAGAAATCCTCAGACTATGCTGGTGCTGTGGGCCCTGGGTTCCTTCTGGTGTAGGACATTGCCCAGCCTCATGTGGTCAGAGTGTGTAGGCAGTTCCTGGATGAGGAAGGCATTGATGCCATTGACTGGCCTCACATTCCCCAGACCCGAATCCAACTGATGCCCTGATCCATGTCTGGGAGGAGATCCCCCAGGACACCATCCACCGTCTCATCAGGAGCATGCCCAGACGTTGTTGGGAGTGCATACAGGCACGTGGGGGCCATACACACTACTGAGTCACATTAAGAGTTGCTGTGATTAAATTCACACACATTGGAACAGCCAGTGATTTCAATTGTTTACTTTGATTTTTGGTGAGTTTGAATCCAGCCCTCAATCAGTTGGTGATTTTGGTTTCCATTGATTGTTGTTAGTTCATTTTGTTCTCAACAAATTACACAATGTACAGTAAACATATTGATCTTTAATATATTTCCTTCATTGAGACCCAATGTGTGATTCAAGTGTTCCCTTTTTTTGAGCAGTGTAGTTAGAATACTAGTAATTTTACTAAGCACATAATCCTTTTAGTTAATGACAGGATTATGTATTTTCTGTGAAATGTGAAAGTGGAAACAGGCAAGTCATATGCAAGAAATAAACAGTCACATCAATCCAATTTCATTTTGTCGAGCCCTTTTTACATCAGAAGTTATTATATGTAAAATACATTCATGTTCAGCTTTTGTAGTGAAATCTATTAAAAGGATGAGACACTTGCAAATTACCTTCATGTTAAAACGAATAGGACATGGCTGTGCAAGCTAGCAAAGTGATAGCACTAGCAGGCATCTAACTGCAGTCAGCTAAAAACCAACCAAAGCCAGCTAACGGGAACTAGTTAACAGTGCAACAACTGCAAAGTTCCTAAACACAGTTACAAAATACAATTACATAAATCCTTGGGATATTGCCAGGAGTGATGTTTTAGAAAACAAATGCATTTTTTCAAAGGAATACAGTATGACACAGCATTTTACATTCGATACAATGGGTTTACTGTCTAGTTCATAAGTTATAAAATTACAATGCTTGTCCAACCCTCTACATACAAAACAACAGACAAGTTACCAAACAGAATCAACATTTCCAGTGTACTTCTGTACTTCAAGGACCTAGAAAATAAGAAAGAATGACTTTTCCATCAAGAGTTATGAGAACGCGCAAGTGTTTGGATCAGTCCCAACGCAACATGGCCACGGCTCTCTGCCCCCTACTGGCCAAAGATAGAAAGTGTCCCTCAATGATGCAACCTTTGAGAACAGACATTTTCAATATATGCAATTTATCCCCATTACAAAGAAACAATACATAACCCCAAACGCAACCATGCATTTTGTCTGCGTCACACCCATTTGAAGATGCAAGTAGCCAGTGCTATACTAGACAATATATATGAATGCTGTTAAACTATCATTATCTAGACCAACTTTATTAATAATGGTTACCATACTGTAATCCCCCCCGTCTCAGTTCCAAGGTGTTACGCTGCTATATTATTGTGCTGGGGGATATGAGGAAGGCACTACTAACTTTTCTCAGTCTCCTCCAGTTTTACATTTTAGGAGGAGATGAGGTCCTGTTCCACACCTGCGGATTACCTGGTTTGGGGGGGCCCGTTGCTGTCCCTGTCCTTGTCCACCTGGTCATACTTCTGACCTAGTCTAAAATCAAATAGACTCTGGATTTAGCCCAGAGAAATGTATTTATTATTCCAATTGGACTCTTAATATCTCACCCAGCACAGCCAGAAGAGGACTGGTCACCCCTCTGAGCCTGGGTCCTCTCTAGGTTTCTTCCTAAAATTCGACCTTCTTAGGGAGTTTTTCCTAGCCACTGAAATTCAACAATTTGATTGATCTCTGGGGGTGTGAAGTTTCGTAAAAAGTCCTTGTTGGGTTTGCAGTTTTGCTAGCAACGCATCAGACTCCCACGCGCGCTCTTCATCAGACAAATTTCTGTATTTATCCTCATGCTTGGTCGTGTAGTGGCGATTCAAATTATAATCCATTAACACAGCGACCTGTGTACCACAGATTAGGCAAACGGCTTTACCTTTAATTTCTGTAAAGAAATATTTGGCAGTCCATGTCTTGTTGAAAGCACGGCATTCGTTATCAACTTTTATTTTCTTAGCGTGAGCCGACATATTGAGGGTAACCTGGCTACCGTCACTTGTCACTGTTCACCTTCAATCTCAGCTCACGCACGCATATACGTCCATTCATCAGTAATACAAACGTAACGCTTTTCAAAATAACATTTCCAAAGGCCGAAAACCAAAAACCAAAACACTGAAAGAAAAGATTGTGTCAATTATTCGGTGGCCGAGTTTTCGGTACATCTCTATAACTTATGATTGGCCTTACGTGGGCCGGACAGGGACATACAAAGGGCCGGATGTGGCCCGCTGGCCGTAGTTTGCACAGGTCTGTGCTAGATGGTCTGTAAATAGGCCCCAGGTTCAAAAATAGCGAACTTATCCTTTAACTATTGATACTATTTCAACCACTTTATTCATTTTCCTTGGTTTACCATATCATCTGCCATAGCAAATCACCTGTGCTTTCTTTCTTCTTCTCAATGTACCCAACAGGAGAATTTAACACACCTAATAATTTTACTATGTTTCTCACTGATTTATTTTAATGTATCTGCCTTATGTTTGCCAGCTTGACATGTTAGGTCTCATGTTGTCAGACAACATACTCTAAACATACTCTAAATGCAAATACAAAGCATAGAATCAAGACAAGACCTTGACAAATTTGTTGTTTATGTACTAACAACACAAACAAACACACCTGTCAATTAAGAAATATATATTAGGTTGATTGTCCAAATATTTTCGTTACCTTACAATTGGGGGACTATGTACAAAGTATATCTTTTTTTCTAAATGGTTCAAACAATATGGATGAAAACACCCTCAAAATAAAGGCAGCCTGCACTTTAAACCTAGTCATTGAATCATTTCATATTCAAAGTACAGACATTCTATGGAGAAATATTCAGTCACTCTTCAAATACATAGTTTCTAGTTCACTGTATGCCTAACATTAATAGTAGAAATCTGTAATTATATTTGCTGCCATGCTGCAGCATAATGGCAATAGGCCCCTCTGGGTTTTGTGGTTATGAAATCTTAACTCACAGCCTTCATTCCTGATTGTCTGTATCTTCTTTAATAATAAAAAAAAAGAACCTAAAAGGATGCCTTTGCTGTTCCTGTAGCAGAACCCTTTCTTGGTTTCCAGGGAGAATTTGGCATCCAGGTCAATTATGGATACTACATAGGATCCCAATGGGTTCTATTATGAACCAAAAGATACCATGGAACCATAAAAAATCTCCCTGGAAAAAGTTTTGCAATAGGGAAAGCTGAATAACCCTTTTTATGTAACACCATAACAACTGTTCCATAACAACCGCTTTGGCACTATTTTAATATTTCATAGGTTTTGTTGAAACTGGTTTTGGTTTTATTATGTACCCTATGAGACACAGAATATCACATGCACCGAGATGGAGGAAATTAAACATTGGAGGAGAACAATACTCAGAGGAAATCTAGAATAGCCAACGGAAATTAGAGCTGCTAACTGTAAATTAACGACGGTGAGAGCAGACAATTATTTAAAACAACGGGAAATTTGATTTAAATTATGGATCAGAACCAATCAATTTTTTTCTATTCTAATCAAATTAAACTTAATTTCTAGTCCGTATTATTTTATGTATGTAGCTATACACATGCGGGTGTGTGTGTGTGTTGTCATTTTATTATATAGCTGATCTTTGTGTTCAATGTGTTCTCTTCTGTGTCCTTTAATGATATTTAATATTGGAGATATCAGCAGTAAGTCATACTTGTAATACAGTACTGCATTACAAAGTCAGTACTTGACAGCTCTACTAGAAAAAGCATTTAAAGTGTGAGACTGAACTGTAAAATCCCTGATAAACTTTGCTCAGATGTTGTTGGTAGCTGAATAAACATGATGCAAAAGTCTGAATAAACATATTCAGACTTTATTTCTTAAACAATATTTCTTAATAAATCTATGAAATGTGGAGTACGCCTGATCTGGCTTTCTTAAGTAATTGTTACACACAGAGCATGTGCATTGCTCCAAAGAATTCATTCTTACAGTAGATATAGTTTATTGTTATTGTGGATATCAACATCTCACTGGCCGCCATTTATAATGTCCTAATGCGGTCAGTCTAACCAATTGGTCTCTATACAATCCTCAGATTGTGGCTTTCTGAGAGACCACAAGCGACCTTGTGTTCACTGAAGAGCTTGGCCAGGGCCTCCATGTAGAGCAAATGATAGTGGTCAACGTCCTCCTGGGTGGGGGAAGGCCGCTTTGGCACTGCGATAGGACTTCCGACAACCGTTGTGACAGGGCAGTGGTAAGGCATCCAGAACCAGCGTTCACCCACAAACAGGCAGGGGGCAAAGCCCATGGCCTTCTTGAAGAGCTGCTGCAACCTCTGGCTCACACTGCCCTCCGGGAAGATCACCTGGCGGAATATGTTGTTCTCCCCGTACGAGTAGACAGGAACCAGGTCAGCCCCAGACTCCAGGGCCATCCGGACGAAGCCTTTCCTCTGCTTCATGACCACGGTGTTGACCCCAGGCAGACTCAGCAGGGACTCGGCAGCGCCCCCAATCACAATAACAACCGCGTTGCCTTTCCCGCTTTTAGACAGGAGATGCTCCAGACTGGGCTTGCTGACTGGACAACAACCTGTGGCCATTGCATATTCCCTGTAGAGGGGGATCTTGAACAGGCCGCCCAGAGTGCAGAGATAAGAGCACACTCCGGGGAAGAGGTCCTTAAAGCCACAGGCCTCAGTGCTAAAAGAGATAAATGCTCCGATACTCAGGACTCCGTGAGGGTGACAGCCTAAAATGTAGTTCTTGTTAGGATTCAACTCTGCCGTCTTCACCAACTTCATTGGGAAGTAGTCCCGTACGTGCTCCCAAACTGTCCAGTTTCTCACAAATGCACTCCTCCTCCCCCCTCTTTCAGGTGTTTGCCAGTCTGTCAACTGCCAAATTAGGTAGAGAACAGGCAGCAGCCACAGAGAAGTAAACATAAGATACCCCATCAAGCCAATACAAACCGGGCCCAAGAGGAGGAAGCTCCAAATCCATTTGAGAACACAGATATTCTCTAGGAAATCCTTCCACTGAGTCTTTTCCTGTCTCATCCCTGTAGCCTTTTCTGCAGCTCTCCACAAGTTAGTCTCAGAGCGACTCGGTGAACAAGCACAACTGCCTGGCAACCACTAGCAACTTGCATGGACGTACTTTGATCACAGTTCGTGAGACTGCAGAGATAACGATCACTCCCACTACTCTGATTCTTTGAAAGTGATTGCTTTGTAAGTGTGCCAAAGATAAACATGACAGAGTCCATTACCTCAAATTAGTTAAAGGACAAGTTAATAGTAGCTATGTCATAGGACAAGTGTAATAATTAACTCAAAACTACTGTATTTTATGGTATTTCTTTCACTTTCATTTTTTTCAAGTCTGAAAACCATGTCTGTCAGTTACAATGTTTTAATTCCAATTATACTCAAGCGTGGACGTGCATTCAAAATCTAACTGGAAATATCCTTGAGATGCAGTGCGTTTGTTTGAAAGGCTCCACAGAACCAGGAGAAATTAGAGTAAAGGCTGACTCTGGTTGGTTTGAATGCACTTGGGAGCACATTTGGGGGCAGGAAAGTGGGGATTTTTACATCCATTATAACCATAGCAACCTGGTAACTTAACATCTTGGGCTGAAAGGTCAACGGCAACAGACACACGAAGCAAGCTGGTGAAAAACAAGGTGTTCAACAAAGCTAAGATCGGAAAACAGATCAATCGACCATTAAACTTATCTGACTGGAAAGAGAAGGAAAAACTAGAGTCAACGGGATTCTGACTTACTACAGGAGAGTCCGGCTCTATTTGGCACTGCTAGAGACTGCCTTTATTAAATGTTGCTATGGAGATGGATGCATTACGCTAATCCCCTATCCATCCCCTGTGTTTCAGAAGGAGGACGGCATATCTACACAAATCTCATCCAAACTAATAACAGACAAAAACCTTTTTAGTAATTTCTGCCCCAAATACATTCTTTCCTTTGGGCATGCGCACACAAATCACCGGACTGTGCCATTTAAGTGTGTCAGTAAAAATCTTAGTTGTCTCCACACTCATTATGGTATCACCCTCCCCCCATTCCAATCCCACACCCCAGTCAAAACACTGCTACCATTGCATTTATTTGGCACAAAAAGAAATGAAACAGAAG
This sequence comes from Esox lucius, assembly GCF_011004845.1. Taxonomy (NCBI): domain Eukaryota; kingdom Metazoa; phylum Chordata; class Actinopteri; order Esociformes; family Esocidae; genus Esox; species Esox lucius. The sequence continues at coordinate 4,626,770 of NC_047569.1, forward strand.
TACTATTACTTATATATACATAGAGAAAATCTAATCTGTATTGTCAATTACATAAAATTGCTTCAGAGATAAATGCGCTGTAGGTTTAATCTGGTGATATGGGCTAATATAATCAAAATGCTGTGTCCCTCTGAACCTGATAAGAGTGGCCCCATTGCGACCCTCAGCTAGGCAGATACTGTAGCAGCGCCTGTCAGTGTGATAAACGTGACTGTCCCAAACAATAAAACCGGGGGTATCTGTGTGCGTACACACGTAAGTCATGCTACAGACATGACACCATGGCCTGATAGCAACTCATTTTCGGTGAATGATGCGTCTTGCCATAGACATCTGGCATTTGCTAAATTACTGATTGGCCAGATTGAAGCGCTTTAACAAACAACTGAAGATGAATACTTTGCAAGTTCCCAGCTCTCATGGGTTTGATGTAACAGGGAATTTAAAACATAAGCTACTCCTCTGGGCCTGAATTACTAATCTGTGTTAAACCTGATTTGACGGATGTAAAAGGTCAAGGTCAAAGGTAGCAATATTTGTCAGATTAATACCATTAAAAATGTGGGCGTGGTCTGGCATATACAGTACAGGCCAAAAGTTTGGACACACCTTCTCATTCAATGCGTTTTCTTTATTTTCATGACTATTTACATTGTAGATTCTCACTGAAGGCATTATAACTATGAATGAACACTTAACAAAAAAAGTGTGAAATAACTGAAAACATGTCTTATATTTTAGATTCCTCAAATTAGCCACCCTTTGCTTTTTTGATAGCGCTGCAAACCCTTGGTGTTCTCTCAATGAGCTTCATGAGGTAGTCATCTGAAATGGTTTTCACTTCACAGTTGTGCCTTGTCAGGGATAATTAGTGGACTTTTTCCCTTATTAATGGGGTTGGGACCATCAGTTGTGTTGTGCAGAAGTCAGGTTGATACACAGCTGACAACTGTTAGAATTCATATTATGGCAAGAACCAATCAGATAAGTAAAGAGAAACGAGTGGCCATCATTACTTTAACAAATGAAGGTCAGTCAGTCTGGAAAGCTTTGAATGTGTCCCCAAGTGCAGTCGCAAAAACAATCAAGCGCTACAACGAAACTGGCTCACATGAGGACCGCCCCAGGAAAGGAAGACCAAGAGTCACCTCTGCTGCTGAGGATAAGTTCATCCGAGTCACCAGCCTCAGAAATTGCAGGTTAACAGCAGCTCAGATTAGAGACCAGCTGAAGGAGACTGCGCAAATCAGGCCTTCATGGTCAAGTAGCTGCTAGGAAACCACTGCTAAGGAGAGGTAACAAGCAGAAGAGATTTGTTTGGGCCAAGAAACACAAGGAATGGACATTAGACCAGTGGAAATCTGTGCTTTGGTTTGATGAGTCTAAATTTGAGATCTTTGGTTCCAACCGCCGCGACTTTGTGCGACGCAGAAAAGGTGAACGGATAGATTCTACATGCCTGATTCCCACCGTTAAGCATGGAGGAGGAGGTGTGATGGTGTGGGGGTGCTTTGCTGGTGACACTGTTGGGGATTCAAAATTGAAGGCATACTGAACCAGCATGGCTACCACAGCATCCTGCAGCGACATGCCATCCCATCCGGTTTGCGTTTAGTTGGACCATCATTTATTTTTCAACAGGACAATGACCCCAAACACACCTCCAGGCTGTGTAAGGGCTATTTGACCAAGGAGAGTGATGGAGTGCGGCGCCAGATGACCTGGCCTCCACAGTCACCGGACCTGAACCCAATCGAGATGGTTTGGGGTGAGCTGGACCGCAGAGTGAAGGCAAAAGGGCCAACAAGTGCAAAGCATCTCTGGGAACTCCTTCAAGACTGTTGGAAAACCATTTCAGGTGACAACCTCGTGAAGCTCATCAAGAGAATGCCAAGAGTGTGCAAAGCAGTAATCAGAGCAAAGGGTGGCTACTTTGAAGAAACTAGAATATAAGACATGTTTTCAGTTATTTGACACTTCTTTGTTAAGTACATAATTCCACGTGTTCATTCATAGTTTTGATGCTTTCAGTGAAAATCTACAATGTAAATAGTCATGAAAATAAAGGAAACGCATTGAATGAGAAGGTGTGTTCAAACTTTTGGCCTGTACTGTACACTGCTCAAAAAAATTTAGGGAACACAATCTTTACAGTATAACACCTAGTCAATAAAACTTCAGGGGTATCAATCTGTCCAGTTAGGAAGCAAAAGCGATTGTCAATCAATGTCACCTGTTTTGGTGCAAATGAAAGTAACAACAGGTGCACTGGAGAGGCAGCAGCAAGACAACCCCCAAAAGGGAATGGTTTTGCAGGTGGTGGCTACAGAGAATTGCTTTCCACTTATCCTTCCTGACTGATTCTTCTCTAGTTCTGCGTTTTGCTACTGTCCTTGTCACTACTGGTAGCATGAGGCGGTACCTGAAGCCCATTCAGGTTGCACAGGTGGTCCAGCTCCTCCAGGATGGCACATCAATAAATGCCATCGCAAGAAGGTTGGCTGTGTCTCCCAGTACAATCTCAAGAGCATGAAGGAGACACCAGGAGATGGGCCGTTACATGAGGAGAGCTGGACAGGGTTGTAGCAGGAATGGTATCTGCTCCTTTGTGCGAAGAGGATCAGGAGGAGAACTGCCAGAGCCCAACAAAATGACCTCCACCAGGCTATTGGTGTACATAATTCTGACCAAACAGACTCCATGAGGGTGGAATGAGGGCTCAAAGTCCTCTAGTGGGACCTATGCTCGCAGCCCAACACCGTGCAGCTCGATTGGCATTCACCAGAGAACACCATAATGGGCAGGTCCGCCATTGGTGCCCCGTTCCCTTCGCAGATGAGAGCAGGTTCACACTGAGCACATGTAACAGACATGAAAGTCTGGAGACGCCATGGTGAACGATATGCTGCCTACAACATTATCCAGGATGACCAGTTTGGCAGTGGGTCAGTGATGGTCTGGGGAGGCACATACTGGAAGGGTTGCACATACCTCCAAGTGCTAGCCAATGGTACCCTGACTGTACAAGGATGAAATCCTCAGACCGATCGTCAGACCTTATGCTGGTGCAGTGGGCCCTGGGTTCCTCCTGGTTCAGGACAATGGCCTGCCTCATATGGCCAGAGTGTGCAGTTCCTGGATGAGGAAGGCATTGGTGCCACTGTCTGGCCCTCACATTCCCCAGACCTGAATCCAATCAAGAATCTCTGGGACGTTATATATAGGTGCATCCGACGCGTAGTATCACAGACTGTCCAGGTGCTCACTGATGCCCTCATCCAGGTCTGGGAGGAGATCCTCCAGGACACCATCCACCGTCTCATCAGGAGCATGCCCAGATGTTGTCGGAGTACATACAGGCATGTGGGGGCCATACACACTACTGAGTCACATTATGAGTTGCTGTGATGAAATAAACCCAAGTTGGAAAAGCCTGTGATTTCAATTGTTTACTTAGATTTTTGGTGAGTTTGAATCCAGCCCTCAAACGGTTGATGATTTTGGTTTCCATTGATGGTTGTTTTGTTCTCAACATTTTGTTCTCAATGGGGGTGAAGACATTTATTGTTGCTTTGTTTTATTTGAACGTATGAACATGTTCAGAAATCTTGCCCTAATGGCCATGTATTCTTACTGTCTCCACCCAGACTCACCACACCTCTCCAGGTTTCTGCCATTCTAGGAAGTATTTCCTAGTCACTGTTGCAGTCAAAGTTTGGACACACCTAGTCATTCAAGGGTATATCTTTATGTTTTGTATTTTCCAAACTGTAAAATAAAGTGAATACATAATAACTATGAAATAACATAAAATACCATTCAAGTGTTTGGGGCCAATTAGAAATACCCTTGTTTTCCATGAAAACATATATCAAATGAGTCTGAATTGGAAATATAGCAAACTGAATAGAAAAAAGTTTAGAAGTATTGTTATTTTATTAAAATAAGTCCTACAAACTTTGCTTTTGTCAAAGAGTCCTCTATTTGCAACAATTACAGCCTTTGGCATTCTAGTTGTCAGATTGTTGAGGTAATCTAAAGAGATTTCATCCCATGCTTGCTAAGGCGCATCCCACAACATCTCAAAAGAGCTGAGATCCGATGACTATGTTGGTCACTCCATTATAGACAGAATAGCATCTGACTGCTTCTTCCTTAAATAGTTCTTGTATAGTTTGGAGTTCTGCATTGGGTCATTGTCCTGTTGTAGGACATTCACAGGGACGCATAGAGTTGCAAAATGGCATGATAGCCTTCCTTCTTCAATATCCCTTTTACCCTGTACAAATGTGTCAAACTCTCCTCCAGCATCATTTTATTTGGTCTGTGTCTGAAAAAGAATGTTCTTATTTGCGATTCAAACAGCTCAAACATAGATTGTCTGTACATTTTTCCAATCTTCCCTAACAGTGGCTGTGTTTTTGCCCATATTAATATTTTCTTTTTATTGGCCAGTCTGAGATAAGGTTTTTTCTTTGCAACTTGGCCTAGAAGGCCAGCATCCTGGAGTTACGTCTTCATTGTGGATGTTGAGACTGGTGTTTTGCAAGTACTATTTAATTAAACGGCCAGGACCTGTGACCTGTGAATAGCCTGTATAGACCCCAATTTATTTGTCCTCTTGCTCAGTTGTGCACCGGGGCCACCCACTCCTCTTTCTATTCTGGTTGGAACCAGTTTGCGTAGTGAAGGGAGTAGTACACAACATTGTACAAGATCTTCAGTTTCTTGGCAATTTCTCATATGGAATTGCCTTCATTTCTCAGAACAAGAACAAACTGACAAGTTTCAGAAGGAAGTTATTTGTTTCTGGACATTTTGAGCCTGTAAACGAACCCCCAATTGCTGATGCTCCAAATACTCAACTAGTCTAAAGAAGGCAAGTTATATTTTAGAATTTAGTCTAAAGGCCAGTTTTAAAGTTCTTGAACTTTGACTGACTGACTATAATGTCTTAAAGTAATGATGGACGGTTGTTTCTCTTCGCTTATTAGAGCGGTTCTTGTCATAATATGGACTACTAAAGTAAAACAAAATGATGGTCTTCTGTATACCAACCCTACAATAGCAGAACACAACTGATTGGCTCAAACGCATTTAGGAAAGAAATTCCATAAATTAACTTGTGAAAAAGCCTGATAATTCAAATGCATTCTAGGCGACACAAGTCCATATGTGTTATTTCATGATGTTTTACCTATTACTTTGCAATAGCAAAGTGGAAAATAGCAAAACTAAAGAAATACCCTTGAATGAGTAGGTGTGGCCAAACGTTTGACTGTTACTGTACATCTGACTCAGAGCTCATCTGATATCTCAGATGTACACCTTTCTGTCTTTTCCTGCTTGTTCTCTCCATCCTTCGTCCCTTGCGTTGAGCTTGGGGTTGGACTCTGAGGAAATTAATCTCAGCCCTATATTATACCTTGGTTTCTCCAACTGTCTAGCCCATCCACCTAACCCCTCTCCTGTTTTCCCCTCTCCTCCTTTATCAAGCCAGCCTGCAGGGTAAATACACTGACCGTTATCCCTGTTTGCTTGTCCTATTGATCGGCTCCCATCCATGCATCAGCTGTCCACACCAATCATGTCTCACAGGGAGATGTAACATAGGCACATTGGTTCTCAAATCTCCCTGCAAGCACCCCCCAGGCATTCCACAAATGTGTTGTTGCCCTAAAGCAGCATAACTGAATGATTAATCAAGGGTTTCATGATAAATAGACAATTT